>NC_088857.1:50164710-50792512 GCF_963853765.1 Magallana gigas | reverse complement strand
CTTCCTTTTGGTGTTGTGCCTGGAAGAATTACAAATACAGAACCTGTCTTTTATTTTGAGTTCACTGTCTATCATCTGTGTTTGTAAGATTTGAAGGTAAACAACTTTGCATGGAAACTTACGTTCTTTGTGATTACAATTAAATTTGGAAGCAATGGTTGTATTGAATACTAGTAATGTTTTTTAGCCAGATGCATTAAAGGGACTTGGACACGATTTGAGCTCAAAATTTAAAATTTTATTTTATCCAATTTTAATGACTAAAATAGTTAATTTGGGTACTTTTAATGCTTTGCTAAAATTTGAAAGTGAAATATTGAGGTATTGAGCAAGACACAGAGTTTGAAAATCTTTGTTTTGTAAACAAAGCTCGTGCTTTTTTTTTTTGGTTTACATACACATGTATGTTTTAATGGTATAAGTCTCAATCAAATAATGCTTTTTTCAGTTTATCATATTATCTATAAACACACTGAATCAGTTTACCTTGTTTGCCACGAGTCATTTGGTCAAAGAAATGGCAATTCCATACTTTACATTATTTGTTGACTCGAGCTTTGTTTACATAATAATGATTTCTTACCTCTGTATCTCTCTTATAACTCGACTTCCTACTTTCAAATTTTGGTCAATCATTCAAAATGAGCAAGTAAACCATTTTATAATGGTAAAATGGAAAAAAAACAGGAAAATTTTGTTTTAAAATCGTGTCCAAGTCCCTTTAATGCGGCTAGAATGTTTTAAAACTTATTGAAGAAGAATAGTTTAATATAAAACGAATGGAAAGTATTCAGCTTAGATATTATTTAAAGCTAAAATTGTGAATATTTTTTTTTCTCTACGGATGGTAAAAAGTCGCTGAAATAACTTATCTTCATCTAAATTGGAAAATATACTTCACTTTGTCTTTTATGATAAATTGAAATTTATATATATTGGATAAAAATCCGAGAACAATTTATTCTCAATGAACATGAACATGAAAGCATCATCACGATTTGTGGGCGTTCGTCCGTAATGCCGGATTAGCTACGGAAACGACCCGGCATCATTCGTGGCGTTATGTATTAACCCGTGGCTTTTCCGTCGGTTATCTTGTCGGTAATACTTGTAAGGCTGCGACAATTTTTGAACATGTTCAAATTTCCATTATAGATGAAACCACCGTAATACTTTCTTAGTAGAACTTACTAAACCGTTTTAGAATGTACAAGTCCGTTTTAACTCTGTATAAATCCGTAGTTATTCGTATGTATCAATTTGAATCCATTCTGTAGTTTACCGTACGAACGATCATTAAATTTTCCGGTGTCAACCGTAGAAAATATTGTGTAGTAGAACCGTGGAGTTGATCCGTGAATTTGTGACTGGGCGTTAAATACTGATTATAACAATCTTCGGTCCGTAAATCTACTTTTATTTATAACTCATATTTTTTTCTATACATTATAATGTTCATTTAAAGTTTGAACAACTTTTCATCCTTTACATCGCAGATTAAAATACGACAAATTTTAAAATTGTATATGCTATATATGTAGCTGTTGTCTCCTTATATACCTCCCCATCAATGTAGATGCAAATCAGACCCCCCCCCCTCCCCTACCGGTCGAAATATAGATCCTCTCTGAAATTCATATTATAACAAATCTAAAACACTCTTATCATATCTCCCTTTTATGATTCAACCTTACATAATACTATATAGTAAGCTATTTGCTTGATTTTTCCTAGACACATCTATTATTTGTGTTACTTGGTTCTTTCGGATATATACAACACTATTTTCATTTTGTTTTTACTTTGTACCTTTTGGAGGGGAGACAGTCCTTCATTTAAATAAATTTCAGTGTCATTTACTCGAAAATGCTTTGGGCTAAGTTTGGTTAAATTTGGTCAAAAGACTTTAAATAAAGCAAAAAGTTAATAGACAAACAGACACAGACGCCGGAAAAGCTAACTTTGAGTTTTTTTTCAGTTAAGGTGAGCTAAAAAGACAATAACAGGAATAGTTTTGACAATGATTTTTATACATCAAAGCGACAACGGCAGCGGTTATCAACACAGTGCCTAAACTCTTGGGGACAGAACCAGTTCGCCACCGATAGACAGTCCTCCAGGTAGTCACAATCTGTAAATTAACAGAAAATATTAAATATTTAGTTAATGAAGCTTGCATGAAGCTCAATGTGCGTGCATTAATTAAGAGGCGCATGCGTACTAAATCTCTCTTCCGAAAGAAGTATGAAGACCGTCAAATATGATCTCTACGAATCCAGATAGAGCTCATAATTTACAAATAGTTACAATGATATGATATGAATGATATGATTTTATAACTACATGTATATCCATCCAACTCACTGATTTGTAGCTCAAAACATTAAATCTATACACGCTATAATTTTCATCAATTTTGATTACTACTAACGGGAAAATGCATGTGTTTGATCACTTATAACAGTTACCTTCATGTTGTTAATTATAAATGCTCAATTCGATCACGCAACAAAAATATCAAATATTAAACAAAAAAAATATGTATTTTTCCTGCTAGGAAAGTAATGCCTCCTTATGATTCTTAATCTATCACGTGATATCGAAAGCTTAATTTTGTCTATCATACAAAAAATTTTGAAGGGTCAACATCTTCATAATTGTAAAAGTTTCACGGAGGAAAAGGTATAGTTTTTTCATCAGAAAAGCAAGGTTTTAGTTGGCGGAAAGGACTACTGGTTTATACGATATGGACCTAATATGACCCCCTAAAATGAACATCATCAGTTTACTGTAATTCTTTGCTTCCTTTGTACGGATATACATGTGAAGTTTTTTCATAATTTTCATTTTGATCCAAATGCCCACAATTTTGAAAAAGAGCATCAAAAAGGAGAAACATTTTCTCGCACTTTTCGCATTTTTGACGTAAAACAGCTTATTAACAATCAGTTATTCTTTCAGAAAACATTGAGCGATTGCTTGAACCAACAAAATATTTTCATCATAGATAAATCTATCCAAGACTTATAAGTGACAAAATATTTGTTCTTGTTCAAAGCGTCAACCTATGTTTTTCAATCAAAAAAAGAAAGATAAGAAAATGTCCATTTTTACAAAATAACGTCACTTCTGACGTCATATACTGCAAAGTATTAAATATTCTAAAAATATGCATCACACATTAATGTACCTGAAATACTTTTAAAAACTACAAATTATAAGGGCCAAATTAGACTGATATCAATTAATTAACGTCACTTCTGACGCCAAATACTGCCAAAGTATCAACTATTAAAAAATACATTACAAATTAATGTACCTTTTTACACTTTTAAAAATTGCGAATTATATGGGCCAAATTAGACTGATATCATATACCTAATGATTCTTTGTCATATATACGAGTACAAAAAAAGAAAATAAATGTATATTATATTTCCTTTCACCAATGACGTCGGCCTATGTATTTCCTCTAAGGGCTATTTTTAGTTCGTGTACAAAAAAGAAAATAAATGTAAATTGTATTTCCTTTCACCGATGACGTCGGCCTATGTATTTCCTCTAAGGGCTATTTTTAGTTCGTGTAAGTGTTATTCTTTTACAACATGCAAAAGAAAGAGTATCGTAAATGAAAAAAACATTTTACACCCATAATACACGTGTTAACTGTTAAGCATATTCAAAATCAGGACCGATATGTAATTAGGCAAACAATAACGGCCACCTGATCTCCTGCAGACATACGCAGTCAGGTCGGTTTCTCTCTTCCTTCATCATTATTCATGAAAAGGCATTACTTTCCTGGCAGCAAAAATAGGCAATTAAAAATCTATATCATTGTAACAGGATGAAATTCACAATTGTAATTTACATAAAAAAGATAACTGAATAAAGTAGATAAACACGTGTTTTCACTGTCATTCAAAATTGACGCAAATTATTGCGTGTATCGCTTTAAAACAAGTCTAAATCTTGTGAATCCAATATTTTCCTGCATATATGGACACTACAAACTGATGAAGTCCCATAAAACCCCTGATAATCACAGCTTAATCAAATATGCAAAGATGAATGACAGTCTACTCATAACGGAACCTAACTCTACACGTATGGCCTTTACAGCAACGAAGCGATAGGTTCCACACTTCTGTTGCTAAGTTAACCATAATGTTCCCGAGCCAATAACTACGAAATAAGTCCCGTTACTCCACAAAGTTCAATTTTTCTGTTTAGTTTTGTCGTTGTGAATTAGTACATAATGCATCATGTTATTTACAAATGACGAAGCTGAAATCTACTCACATCCATCCCTGAGCTGACAGGTACACTGTCCGTTCACACAAGCGACTTCGGACGCACTGTCACATTGTGTGGCCTGGCATCCATCGGCACTCGTGCACGTCTCGGATGCTGCGAGAGCTATATGAATAGAGCCAAATCACGTGAACAGCCATCATAAAACACAAGCCACACAGCAGATATATCACTAATGGCTTGAAACTGTGATGAATTTGAATTCACTTCCTAAATTTATTCATCACAAATAATAGTTTTACCCACTGAGCAACGAGCTCGTGTACTTTGCGCAGTTTTTGCCATGCCATTGAAATAAAACTTCAAATACTTATAAACGCCTAACTTAACCAATGAAGTTGTTATTAAAAAAATTCAAACAGCTTTACTGATAAATCATACTTAAATGTCAACATGAATCATTTATTCATAATTCGTTCTCAAAATGGTTACATTCAGAACTACGATCAAATAATAACGATGCATGTGACAAAAAAAACAAACTCAGAAAATACGTTACCGACAAAAGCTAAAACAAGAGCAAGGACAATTGAAACTCTCATGTTGTCTGTTTGATAATGATAGTGGCGTCCTGTGGGTCATTATATATACGGTATATACATTGTCCATGAACCGACGTAATTCTGACGAAATTACTATCTTATACTCATTTGTTTTAAAGTGTCGCATTGATACTATACTACAACAGCACTAATAACTATTAGCTTAATAGATTGTGTATTGAAATTATAATCTTTGCAAAATAGTTAAATTTGAAGCATATACTTTATGTACAATACGATATAAAAAGATGTTTAATTGGTTGATTGGTGATTATTTTAAACAGAGGTCACCACTGCATGCATAGTATTTATAGATTAGGTTCCGAAAACAATTCAAGGACAATGATAAAAGCAAAGTAATCCGAAAATAGGAACAAATCTATTTACAATAATGGATAAGATATTGTAATGTTTCTTTCAGTTGCTTAGTAGAGCAGCAATAAGCAAGCGTTAGTATATGCGAGTATTTATATGCCAGAAATACAAATACTATGAAGGAATTGTTGGGTAAACTGACATGTACTATTCTGCTGTAAAGGACAGTTTTCAGAGTTTTCCACTTCATTGTCAAACAAAAGTTATCATTAAAGATAAAATACTGTCACCAACCAGTAGGTGTGCCTGAGGTTTGTTAAAACAATACATTAAATTGGCGGAATGGATGATGATTTAAGGACACACGAGACGTTCCTCAATTTTATATAATTTTCCTTGATATTTTTGTCCTTATGTATTAACATTTAAACCTGTTAATTCCCAAAAATTCAGGGTACATTACCAGGCTCTTTTCGGAGCTAGAATATTTCGAATTTTCTTTAAAATAGCATGCAAAATACATTTGAATGCTTATGAATAAAGCCATTCAAGACATTTTGAATTGAACACTTTATATCTAAACAAAAAAGAATCATATAACATAAATATATAATTATAAAATTACTAAGTGGAAATCTTCACATTGTTGAGATAGGAAAAAATAGAAAAATGGAAGATATGTCGCGTCTGACCTTAACACGAGAGCCGAAGTTTTAGCACAGTCGTAGTGAAGTCCCATAGTATGGGGAAATCGTAAGGCACTAGGAACAGATGATTGCCCCTAAATTATGAACATTACGAGCTTTTTGTTACCAGGTTGTTACCAGGTTATTGCTCTGATTGTATTGATAGAATAACAATAGCATTGTTAAAGAATTTATCAATGCCTACGTTTTAATGCAAAATTCGCGGGGAGTTTCACCCCTTTTCACAAAGTCCTATATTTTTATTAAAACGTCTATTCATTGTGGTAACTGAACAGTGTTAAGTATGATTTAAGGTACTATAGCCGAGAAACCACAAAAATAAGCGAGGTCGGAGAGCAGAATCGTGCGGTGTATGTAACAATGATCGAGGGTGAGCAGGTGTCACGTATAGCCCGAGATATATAGAATTCTTGGCACAATTCAGCAACCTTTAGATAAAACACGAACGGTTTATATAACCAGCTCTTCAACAAATACGAAAAGACCTTAGCAAATTTACAAAAACATTCAAATTGAGTGATGGGACAAATACGGCATCAGTTTGTATAAAACAAAAAAAAATTATAGAAGTCACAGTCAATTTAACCCCTTAGCGCCGATCAACGTGGTCTTCTCTCATCAAAGCAGCGCACAGCTTAACAACTTAAACACATGAAATAAAGGCAGCATGAAAACAAAAATACACCACATGCATAAAACTATTTAAAAAATCCTAAATTACTTTAACAGAGAGAGAGAGAGAGAGAGAGAGAGAGAGAGAGAGAGAGAGAGAGAGAGTGAGAGAGAGAGAGAGAGAGAGAGAGAGAGAATCGGGTCATGCTATAAGTACATACGTTTTAAACACGATACATGCATTTCATATGAAGGACTGCTTTGTTCCTAATTAGTTCTGTTTAGTTTTTTTAAACCATAAATGGTTCTCATTTATTAATTCTCTTCATTGTTCTAATCTTAACGCAATATAAAACTACTCATATCAAGAAAATTTATAAAATACTCTTTTGAAACATATTTAAGTGTGTTGAGAGATTACTGTGACAAAATATGTCATCATTCTGTATTTTATTGTCTTAACCAGGTTAATGATTATGAAAGGTAAATAAATGTCACATTATTCTACGAGAACGCATGGGTTAGAAATGTAATTCGTGCGGACCAAAAGATAACGCGCGATGCCATATTTAAGGGTTCACATACGGTCTCCTCCACTATAGTTTATCTAAACAATATGAAGGCTGTCGCTGTTTTGCTCGTTTTCCTTATTGGTGAGTAGAATTAGGTAGTCTCGTACGGACAGAATACTCTAGATGTATTAAATCTAGCGTGCACGAAAGATGGCGGAATTTTGGATTTTCTATAGGTTAAAATAGATTTAATTTTTGAATTGACATATTTATACACATCCATGCGTAACGTTTGGCGATGAACTTGGTTTAGTAGAAGCTTCTCTCCGCCAAAAATAGTTAAGTAGAACGCACAGCCAAATGTATACATTTATAGTACCTTGGTTCCTTATTTTACGCGGGTACTTAATTCCGCGATTCAGCCGTTTTGTCATAGTTTCATGCAGTTTACATACATTTATGTCCGAAAAATAAAAGCGAGATTTTAAAATTTGCGATTTTACGCGGATATTAATTCCTCGAGTTTAATATCTCAGTCCTCAAGAGTGGTCTTATTTGCAAAAAAATAAAAGAGGTTTACATCACGAAACCAATCAATCAACAATTTAGCAAACCATTGATTATGATTACTTACCTATCATTATCTATCCGCCTTTGACTGAGTATACATTGTATTTGTTAACATCTTTTAATTCAAAAGGTATAGAATACTCTTCTTGGAATTTTGTCTTGACTTTAATATTTAAAATTGCTTACATCTTGTCACCATAAGGCTACGTCTACTCCGAGTCCTGCACAAACTCAGTCAGTGAGTGCCAGCACACATCATGTGACAGCTCATCAGAACTCCACTGTGTGGACGGGCTGTGTACCTGTACAACCCCAACCAACATGGGTAAGAGAGAGAGAGAGAGAGAGAGAGAGAGAGAGAGAGAGAGAGAGAGAGAGAGAGAGAGAGAGAGAGAGAGAGAGAGAGAGAGATTGAGAGAGAGAGATTGAGAGAGAGAGAGAGAGATTTTGAAAAACAACGAGAGAGAGAGAGAGAGAGAGAGAGAACAGTGTTTTAATAAATGTTGTAATTGAAATAACTAATAGATACAATTGTCTTTACTCTCCATTGCAGCCTGTAGGACCCAACAGGACTGCCTGAACATCGCTGATTGGGACTGCCCAGCCAACAGACGCCATTGCATCGACAATATCTGTAGATGTTCGAGATTCTAAATAAATGTTTCTAGCTGAATATACGGATATGTTTGAGTTCTTGTTGAGGAGTTGATCAATTTATTAATTATGATAAAAAAAAATCAACGAACGCTTTATAAACTTGCAGATAAAAAAAACTACTACAGGAATATATGACTAGGTCGCGTGCCAAGAGAATGAAAGAAGGAGAAAATCCTGTAATATAAGATTAATTCCATATCATATATGATCAGTAACAACAAGTTAAACAATGTCATAATTATATACTAGTAGTTACATCCAACAAGGATGAGGCTCCCTATTTCTTACAGATTATTTGTTCATAGTTCTATAGAAACTGGAAAGCTGAAATCCACACGCCCCTTTTATCTACAGCGACCTAAGAAATCAAAGTACTGAAAGTACTGGAAAGCCCTAAGCCCTAGCTACTTTTGTTAATATTTTCAAATCATAACTATTCTGAAAATAAAAAACAAGGTTTCTTGTAAATGCATGAAATGAAGAAAGACCCTGTCCATACCATTTCAATCAATTCGAAGAGAGGAGTTTGTAATGTATATTAACTGATTAGTCAGCCCACGGACTGACTAATTAAGTTGGGATACAATTTGATTGCGCTTGAGTACAGTGGAATTCTATACTCTGTCCCGAGGTTTTGCTTCCACCACTTTTCTCTTGATATGTCGATAATAATAAATACCTTTGTACTCATACTACGTTAATCAATTAATATGAAAAATGACCAGATTATCTGTTTTGAAACGCCCCCCCCCTATACCGCTTCAAGTTTCAATGCACATCCTAAAATAGAGAGTCTACGGGGATTTTGCATTGCATCAGCCATTAATAAGCCCGGATGATAACGTTGAAAAATTGCGCAAGGTGTCCCAAGTACTTCCGAATGGAGAAAAGATGTACACATTCCCATGATAAATCTCCGTAAGAAATTTGTTTTCGTTCCTGTAAACATTAATGAGTGAAAAGTGATAATTTTTCAATAAAGATATCTTGGATTTTTTTCATTTCATCGATTTCAACAGTACTTTTTTCACAGGTATGTGTATTTTTTTTTTAATTAAAATATCTTCAAAAAGTGATGGAACCAATAATTTGGGACAGACTATAGGAAGAAATTAGACAGTCAGTGTTAAATAAATTCGAAGTTTTGAAACTGGTCTGTTTTAAATAGGTCAAACTGCTCATCAGACTGACCCTGGGTATCGTCTGCAGCCACAGTCCAGGAGTCCGCATGTATATATATATATATAAACATATATATATATATATATATATATATATATATATATATATATATATATATATATATATATATATATATATATATATATATATATATATATATATATATATATATATATATATATATATATAATTTGAGAGGATATTGATATTGGCAAAGGTTATCGACGGGACGATGAAATTCAAACGCCGATCTTTGCAAAGTTGAAAGTTAAATTGATAAGTTGGTGTGCATTCCTACATTGTACCGCTGTACGCATGTCTCCTACTCTACAACAGTCATAAATAAACAATAAAATACCTTCTTTGATGATTTTGTGCGAATTATGAGGTAGCGATCAATGCAAAAAAATTTTGTTTGCATTGTCGCCATCTTCATATCCGCATGAATAACCAAAGACAGCTTTTTATTGTTTAAATGTTCTATCTTCTGACTTTGTTGACATTAATCTTACTGATAGTAAAAATCCCTACCATTTTCATTAACTTGATTAAACATTGCAGATTCCCTTGAGGGTAGAATCTCAGATGGGAAATTTTTTTCTGTTTTAAAATATATTAGAAAAATAACAGATCATCTGGATTCACAGATGATCTTTGTAAATTCTTCTGAAGAGACCTCAAGCGTCATATTGTCTCTGGTATTAAAGGTTAAAAAAGCGTCCTATTTCAAAATGGCTTGGGGTTATCTCTTTCTTGCCTAAGGGACATAAACCAAGACAGTTTTTAGAAATTTGGCATCCTATTACTCTGTTAATGTTTTAAACACACTTATTTCACACAAACACGAATTTAAAATGTATCATAGTATAATATATAACATAATATAGTATAATAAAGACATAAGATAACTTAATTTGCGGATGACACATGCCTGATTCTGAATGGTTCACCAGAGTGCTTTTTCAACTCTACTGATTCCATAGATTTTTTTTTACAAAATTATCAGAAATTCAAAAAATCTACTTAAAAACTAAATAAGTCTTCACCGGGTCAAGGAAGGTTTTAGATGATTCAGCCTAATGATTACAGAATGATATTTAATAGCGTTACATGTACTAGTGCTATTTCTAAGATTCTGATACTGCTTTTTATTGAAAAATCAAATACCGGTATTCACCGAGAAATCTTTCACCCCTTTTTTGTCATTGTATTTTAAAATGATCTTATTGATCATAAAACGTACCAAAGTCATATATGATACTTTGAATAATAGTTTTCCTACTGTAATAGCAAGGTGAACAAATGATTTGTTAGAATATATTGGACACCATTTATGTATTCAAGACTGTATCAATGTTTACCTCTGATACTGTTCAGTGGTTGAAATATAGCATTATACACAGAATTCCTCTGTAAATAATTAATAAAAAAAAGATCAAGATTACTTTCTGCAAACGTGATACTGAAACAATACAACATGTTTTATGTTAAATGAAAGAATATTACAATTGTAGAAAAATCTGAATAAGATTACTCTAGCTGAGTTACTGTATCATTTTAGTTTTCAATACAAAGTACATTTGAAAAAAAATGTTTTGGTTCAAAATTTTCAGCTTTATCGATTTGAAAAAATGTATCAGTTTTGGAATGTTTGGAAAGATTATCAATTGTTTAAGTCAATATATGATATGTAAGATGAAAACAACCTCTTAATTATATAAATTTATATATCTTTTCTGGCGAATGAGTGTGAAATGAAAGGTGTATAATACCAGGTGATAATAAAGAGCATATAACATTTATCAAAGACAAAACTTTGTTAACAGAGATGTCGGGAAATAAAACTTGAATGAGAAAACCTATATGTGTAAGTTTTATGAGTTATTGTCGATAATTGCCATGGTTGTTCGATATAAAAGCAAATACAGAAACCAAGGTGAACCCTGGGACCAGCTGTTCACCTGTAAAAAATTTATCCTTTTCATTATACTTTAACATAATTAATTGAAAGTCCATGTGTGCACTACTGGTAAGCTGAAAATATTCACCGGCAAGCTCAGCAGTAGTCCCTATCAAATCAGGCAGCCGTGACAGAAAGGGTGGACTATTATGTTGGCAGCAGCCAGCTTCATTCTGAAAAAAAAATTAAACCTCAGAGCCAGAGACACCAATCAAATTTTTTTTAATCAATCCATATTATATCTATACTACTATATTAAAAAAATAGACTCGATTTTTTGGGCTTTAATACCGAGGAATCGGATGAGTACTGTCTTTTGTTTTATATATTTTAAACACTGGTACTTGAAGATTACCAATTTGTTTTTATTTTTCATCAATCACACTTGGCTAATTCATAATCAACAAAAATTCCTCTCAAATTTCCGGAAATCATCTGAATTTTTTGGATTTTTCAATCTTGCGCATGCGCATTACATTTACGCTAAATCACGGGATCATCTTTAGTTTATGTTTCCAAAATATCACATTTGCATGGATAAACTCAGAAACAATATTACAAATACAAATTATATTTCCGAAATTCAACATGGTGCGTAAATTCAAAGCGAGGAAAAAAGTTGGTGAAAAGTGTTAAATTCTTCGATCATTAGTATGAATTAAATTTTTAGATGAAAGGTATTTACAGTCTCAAAATGATTTTTTGTGAATGTTTTGACTGTTATTTTCAATGCAACTTCATTAATTTTCTCAAAACTCGTTTCGGAGCGATTCTGCAATTTTTGCATATGCTACGTTACGGGTGTAAATATCGGAGGCGTTTTAGCTATGGTGAAGGCCTGTCCCGAGATTTCAATTAGATTTTTCTAACAAAGCAGAGTGTATTGAAATTAATTGCATTATTGTAGGCTTAAAGCTTGGTGCTGTAAATGTCAACAATACGGTGTGTCGATGTATCTATTTCGTAAATGTCCGATATTATAATTATGTTTTATGCCAACTCGTGCACGCACGGGTCAAAGTCTAGTAAAATATAAACCAGTGGGGCAATCCAAAATATGAACGAAAGTGGTAGGTGGGTTAAATTCAAAACGGCGACTATTGAGATGATCTGCAAGGAATCTGTGACGTCATAAGTTTAAGCTAATACCACAAAGTGCAAGCGATGGCCAGCTACAATGCGTAAAGGTCTTCGAGGGTCAGAGAGTTATTAATTACAGTAGAAATATTTAGCTATAATCCAAGTAATATATAAATACAGCTAGGCATACATTTGTGTGTTCAAAGAATACAAATTAAAAAAAAATAAACCAAAAACGACTCTGTAGTATAAATAGCTGCAATAATGTAGCCCTCTCCCGAATTTTTTTTTTTTTTTTTTTTTTTTTTTGGAGTAAACATCAGATATAAAAAATCGGAGAGGGCTACATTATTGCAGCTATAGTATAATATATTGTACATACATAAAGCATTTTAAATTGGGGTTAATACATATTCCAATGTTATTTCATCAACTTCATATAGCACCACTTTGTCCTCGACGCATTTTTTTATTTAATCTAAAATGCTTACTATGAGATGATATATATCTTCATGTTTTTGTAGCTCTAGATCGCCATCCACATATAAACAAATGGAAGTATAAACATGTTCCTTGATTTAGGCATTGATAGCAGAAATATAAAAGGTCTTAGATAATTAAGGTATGGCCATTACCTTCTATGTAGCCGTTAAATTCAATTCATTTGCCTAAAAACTTCAAAATAGTAAGTTTTAACATTTCTATATTATTATAAGCATTATCCTCACAACAGGCTCTGCAACCAGGGCAAACAACATTAAACTAAAAAATATATGTTAGATATAATACTTTAAATTAAGGAATGTGTTTACTCTTGGGCACATTCCACTATTAGGAACGAAATCTACCTATTGTAAATTGTAGTTCTACTACTATTACATTTTTCATTTTCAAAAGACTAGGTCAATGACTGGGTCTGAGTATTTATTGAAAAATCCTTCAAAATTGACCGCTTTAAACAGGTCGGGTACACTACCTTATATGGATAGCATTATTTAACACGTGACAGTATTTTCGTCAAACAGATTCTCCAATCCAGTGAATGAGTTGCAATGCATGACGGTCTACAATGTGTCTACGATTCAACAAACGCACGTGGTTTTTGTCTGTTTTATTCACAATATTTAATTGCTTGCCGGAATGTTTGTACATCTTGATTTTTACTTTAGAAGGTAAAAAAGGAAAGATTACGTACCATTAACTTTGTTCCATGCTCACATTGAAAAATACTGTTGTTTTAGTTGATCAATTGTTGCTTCAAAAATGATCAGTATCAAACGACTGACAAACATACGCATACAAGTACAAACAGGTTTTGATAAGAAAAAACTGCACAGTTGTGTATTGGGGACTTTATCATTGTGCACTAGAAATAAATACAGGTAACTGTACATTTGTAACATACGTGAATAGCCACGGTAGTAGAAATGCACAAATATACAAACGCAGAAGCGCAAGCTGTGCAGCATATAGTATTTTGTCCGTGAAGCAATCTGATGAATGTCCCTGAAGAAAATATCAACGCGGATTCTAATAATGTTGCTTTAAATATGGGATGTCATGTGAAAAAAAACGGTACTCGCTGCTTCTAGTTCTATAGGACGTACCTCTCTTTTGAACAGTGACAATGGGGTATTTAAATAGGTTGATATAAGTCCTCATATGCAATACTTTTTAAATGTGAGCATAGAAATTGAAGTTCAGACATAACTGTCCATATTAATTTCATAAATTCTGAAAAATCATTCATATTGAGTTTCCAAAGGACAATTCAAAATGGTATATATTTTCAATACGCTTTGTATACACTGAAACTTGTAGTAGCCCACAATGCCTTGCAACTCTTTCACCTGATTGGTTTGTCGATAAAAGTAAACAGATGGCTAATTTAGTATGCAAATTTATGCCGACGTCACAAAATATAGTGGTCTCGACCTGTTAAATAAATAAGAACTACTTTATTTAAAAATAATTAGAAGTCATAAAACAATTTAAAATATCGAAAACAGTGAAATATGGATATTTTTACTATTTTTATATATTTTAAGAAAAAAAGTAAAAGTTTAAATTCAAATTATTCTGAATTTCCTCCCTTAAATGTTTAAATTCTAGCACTTTTTGATCAAGAATTAAAAAATCAAAAAACCCGATTAAAAGGATCTAAAAACTATTTGTTGTCTAAAATAACATTTATTGTCTATATTTTGTTGGTATTGAAATTTATTGAAATAAATAAAATGTTTCAACAATTGCAATAATACACTTCCATTGAATGACCTGGATTTTTAAAAAAATGGTTCATGCATAGTTTTATTAAAAATTGCTTGATGGTTTTAGTGAAAAACAACAGTAAAATGAAACGTGTAGAAGGTATGCCATTTGGTCAAATAAAATATACTAAAAGTTTTGAAAGTGTGACTGAGTGGTAGGGCTATGCCATTAAGTCATTTTTTAGTCATTTTCCTGTCACTTTAAAGTTTACTTTATTGCTTTTATACAATATCTTTGGAAAAAAGCTAAAATGAATTTAAATGAAGGTTATTGATGGTAGAAAGTAATTGTTTGGTAAAGTATTTTTTTTGTTTAAGAGTTGATATTACTTTGAAAAGTATGTTTACAAAATGATGAAACAATCATTTTCCTCTGATGAGAAGGTCAAAGTGTAATATTCTTTGAACAGAATTGTCCTGAAACAGGGTTAATATTCTTTATCAAACAGGCACTACCGTAAAATGTGAACGTTCGTGAAGAACGAATATCGAAGAAAAGATTACAACCCACGGTGTTTTACAGTGTTATACCTTGTGTTAGTTGGCAATGTTCTTGTTTATGACCTGTATTATAAACAAGAGACAACTGCTACATGTATATGTACCGTTCACTTTTACATATTTAAACTATCACGTAAAGTACATGTTTCATTAACGATATAATAAACTATATCTTTGGTATTACGTACATGCCATGGATAAAATATCAAAATAAAAATCGATCGATATTTCATTTGGAGATCAAGAAAGTACGATATACACTTAAGAGACACAAAGAAGAAAAATATTTTATTAAACTATGTTTATTTGGCTTGAAAAAAGTGATAAGTATAACTTTACATTTACACAGATATTTTGGGAAAAACAATTACCACCTACGGGTTGTTTGAATTAAAACAATTGATACAGATATCTAAAAGCATAGTTGATTGCTTGTAAATTAAGCCCATGAATCTAAATTAAGAACAAAGATGAAAAATAAGAAATATATTGAAAAGTGATATATTCTTTTTCTATGTTGATCAATTAAAATGAAATAACGTCCGAGATTGAATTTTAACTTTGCATCTGTTTATTACGAAAGCCGAGAAGGATCATTCGAGATTCGAGATTCGAAATACGAGATTCGAAATACGAGATTCGAGATTCGAAATTCGAGATTCAATATCTAAATTAACCAATCAAATCAAGGATCTGAAAATATGTATCCTAGCGACATCAAACTGTTCTAAATAAAAACCATAAGTACATGCTCTTATATACAAATAAATGCTATGTTCACTTCTCCCTACCTTACTAAATAATTATTTGTATTTACTTTTACACAGAATATCTAAGTAGACTAGTAATAATGCAGTGTGCTTCGCGGATTTAAGTGATTTTGTTTGCCCTGGTGCATTTCCACCTGATGCGTTTGAACCCTAAGGTATTTCACCACCAGTAATAGTTTAAAACCCAGGTTTATTCACCCCTTTTGTGTAAAAATGCGGTTATGGTAGAGAACTTCATAAGCGTAGCTAATTTTTTCTGTAGGGCGTCCTAGGCCAATTTTAAAAAATTTTACTCTGTAAATTTAATAAGCTCCATTTTCCCGAGGAGGGGGTCCAGATCCCCTGACCCCCTCCTTTCTAGATCCACGCATGAAGATTAGTACATGTATCTAAATAATCTAAATATAAATAATCTGTCCTGTTTCACTAATAAATATAAGCATTACTTATCGTTTTTTGGTATGCATACAGTGATACACTAGTACTATGATTATAAACAAATCATTGAGATATTATCACATCATACGGAATTATTAATAAATACAATTTTTTTCCTTTTCCTCAGTAAACAACTTATTATGAGTCTTACTTTTGGAATTGTTTTCAATATAGAAGGATACCTACTCTCTACAATTAAAGGTAGGGATGATAGGGTGCCAATTTGTTCACATTGCCGATTTCTTGTGCAGAGAACAGTAAAACCTTTTATTTGATTGTGCATGAATATTTCAAAATTAATTGTTGTACATATATTTTGTTATAATTCATTCATTGATATATCAACAAGAAAGAATAAAAGCATATGTTTCACAGCCAAGTTAAGTTTCTCTGTAGTTTCCTACCCCCCTACCCCCCCCCCCCCCCCCCCACCGCACCAAAATTGACAATAATTACATATAAGTCATACAAATGTTTACTTTTTTTGTAAGTAAATCTCTAAAGATGTAAATAAGCACTGCATACAAAGATCTGTGTATTTAATCTACTACTACATTACACTTAGCCAGATAAAAGGTAATCAGGATGAAGCTACAAGGGGTGAGTGGTGCAAATTTACCAATTTGTCGCCATACACACAGAACACCAAATAAAGAAACTGTGAGTGGTGTGTGGAATGCATAAAAGATGGCGGCAAATTATCTCAAATAATCAGTGCAAAAACCCACAAATAGGCTGTTATTTGTTACATATCCTGCAAAAACATTGATAAAAAATGTTATCGTCCCATAACATAGCCGATTAAGTTAACGTGTACATATGGTCAACGTACATGTAATTCTAATATACAAGAAGGCGGACGTATCAGGCGGGGATCCAGCAAATTAAATTTCAAAAATGATCGGTTGAATTACATTAAATGCTTTGAAAATTGTTTTAAGGTAGTCCATCCATAACTAAGGTGAATTTAACAATTTTGATTGATCTATACTACATCAAATACATATTTTGAAGCTATTATGAGGCTGACCTAAACCAAACTTGGGTGCATGTATGTAGTCAATTAAATGAACTTTTTGCACTTAAAACTTTTTTAAAGAGTTGTCTGCCCTTTAAGAAAATTTTAAAAAATCATATTCTGAAAATATGTATGGTAAACTATGAATTATTTTAGCATATTCGAAGACATAGAAAGCTTTTGCAACTTTTAACCAAGAGAAATGTGAGAAAATTACTTGTACTAAAGAAATATATTTAAAAATGCATTTTTCCCATAGACTTCAATGTTAACTTCAACATATGATAAATTTAATAAAATTATTTTTTTTTTAAGATTTCAAAGGTGAAACTTTATTATTTAATAAACTCCTTAAAATTACATTAAGATTTTAGTGATCAAACTTGCAATCTATTAGATATGAAATATGATAGTTATGGATGGACTACCTTAAACTATCGCACGGGTCAAAATGCATGATAGAAGCTATGATTGTACAGTGTAATTGGAAAATTTCTCTTTCTCTCTCTCTCTCTCTCTCTCTCTCTCTCTCTCTCTCTCTCTCTCATCACCTAGCATTTCCTTTTCCGTGAGGGGGTTTGGGGTATTTGTGATGTCTTACATTAGCTAGCGAAAATGATCTTTATTTAGAACAGTTTGATGTTGCTAGGATACAGGTTTCAGATCCATGATTTGATTGGTTAATTTGGATATTGAATCTCGAATTTCGAATCTCGAATCTCGTATTTCGAATCTCGTATTTCGAATCTCGAATCTCGAATGATCCTTCTCGGCTTTCGTAGTTTATAGACCTCTACTAGGAACAAGCAATTTTCATTAAATCAAACACAATATGAATAACGCAACAATGGAGAGATTACATGTGCAATTAAGTTTCGCATAATCATACATTCTAGTTTCTTGAAAAACTTTTGAAGGTTAGGATAATATATTAGTACTTAAATCGTAAATGATAATATGATAAATGATAATAAAAACATATTATCTTATAAACATTTTCACGATAATAAACTATATTAAATAAATTGTCTTGTGTACATTTTACTATATTTTACGATCAATTAAGATAGAGTAATAAATATAAATATATAACAAAAAAAAGTATTTTTTTAAGAGATATATATCAAGTCAATGTTATTAGCTATATGATAAACAGAGGAGTTAACTTTCCTTTTTGCAAATATCATCCAAGGAATAGTTATCCCAAAAAATGGGAAAAAATATTCAAAATATACAAATAAGTAAAGTACACACAATTTTTCCGATATCAATATGTGAAACTAGGTGTGACGTCATACTTTTATAAAGTTTTTAAAAAAACGTTGTTTGCTACTATTTACGAAATATGTTTATATATAAAAGAAATCAAGTTCCATTTATTGAAAGAGGAATATACAATCATTAGTTATACATGGTTAATCCTTATCTTAGTGTGACGTGATTTCCAAGTTGTGAATCCTACAAATATAACAATGTTACAAGTTCCATGTCATCTTGAACCGATATGCGTAAGAAATCATGCAAAAGTAGAGAGATAAAAATTGTAAGCTATATAAAACGTTGTAAGTGCCAGCTACTAACACACTTGGACGATAAGCCCTACAAATGAAGTGCATTTTTATACTGCTGTGTATACTTGGTAAGTAAACGAAAACCAATTTTAACCGGCAGTGCATTTTAACTATATACTATTTTTTCGTCATTTTTTTTTTTAGAAAAATGCATCGCTAAAAAGAGATATTGGTACATCTGTTTTCAAAGATTCATTTGATTAATTGTATAATCACATCTTATACAGATATCAAATATATTAGGCAGCAGGTGGCAACTCATATTAAGCCTCTCTCAAATACAATTTCAAAAATCCATTGTCTGATTAATGCAAAAAAAAAAATGTTTAACATGAAAATTACGATGGATTTGCTTAACAAACGTTTCAAGTATTAGTAAAGAGCTTCGTGAATGATTACAGGTTACGCCTGGAGTGAGACCTGTTCGAGCGCCAGCTCGGAGTGTCGTCACACGACTTGTGATAGTACTTCTGAACTGCACTGTATCGACGGATTTTGCACATGTACTACAGCGCATTCAGTGCGTAAGTAACCATCATATCTACGACTATTAGTATGTAAACTTCTTATTAAATCACGTTTTGATTAAAAGTGCAAAATTATTTAAGTACTTGGAACAAAACAAATATGAAAAGAAATGAAAGTTGATGGAGAGATAAATAGATGATCGAAATATTCGCCAATGAACAATGAAATTCTTCTGAACGTTTACTCCATTTGATAAAAATCAATACTTACATTCTTCTTTGTTTTTCCATTAGATCAAAAAAAGTATTGAGATATCATAATATCCTGCATTCCATGCAGCGTTTGATCTGTTGACGTTCTTTCGTTTAAGGTTGTACTTCTCTACAAGATTGCTTAAATGTGGCCGACTGGGATTGCACGCAGAACAGACGACATTGCATTGACAACGTTTGTAGATGTGCTCGAATTCACTAATTAGACTGATCATTTCTTTTAATAAAAGCTTATAAAGGACATAAATAACAAAAACATTTTAATCGGTCTTTACAGTATCTCTTATTAACTTTAGCTACACAATTTAATATTAAATTGAGAATTTGTTCCTTGGTATACAGTTTTTGTCAAACTTTGTCATTCCAGACAGGTGATGAGGTAATGCTGATAGAGTTTCTTCCTATGGAACTGATCATTTTTTTCAGACCAGCCATTTACACGAATGTAACATTATATAAAATAGTGCCTGTTTGGGAGGGTAACAGTTGAAATTGACACCCCGAGAAAACCATTGTCAACCGACGCAAAGCAGGGGTTGACAATGGTTTTTGAGGGGTGTCAATTTCAACTGTTATCCTCCCAAACAGGCACTATTTATTTTGTTATACTGAATGTCTTAATTTTTAAGAAAATTTTACTGCTTTTATATAGGAATAACGTGAATTCTCCAGCGAACCGTACGCGCATAATTTTCGCGCATGTAACAATTTTTAATGTTACCCGTTGCTAAGTGCGTTGCTAACGCTGAGGGTAATAGAACGGATTATGAACTGCGTCTTAACCAATCAGATTTCAGTAATTAACATGAAAGAATAACAATATAAAGTAAACCACAATGCAGGAAATGTGTTCATGCTACCGAGGGTCTAAATTTGGACACTTTTAGGGGGATGTGCGGCCATCTTGATCATTTGAGGATAAGAATGTAAACATTTCTTGAACTGGCTTGATTCTGCCCGAAAATGGCCAAAACGTTGCCAAGAGATATAGATGCAATAAATATGAAGTCATACACGTCATTTTGTTTGAAAAGTATGTATATAGGATCTGTCGAACTGCGCAGCTACAGTCTTATTTTGAAGATTTAAAAATTAAAAAAAAAAATATCAAGGGGATTCATTGGTGTCCTCTCTACAACCAGTTGTAAGGAAAAGGTCTATGCATGCTTATTTATGTTGGAACTTTGTCTCAAAGTAGGATACCCTATTCTTAAAATTGGCATAAAAACCATATATTTGTCTGTGTCTATGGAGGTACATTGAAGATATATTCTAATTGGACTATAATGCATACTTTTTTAATTTAAAACAATAACATTTTTAGACCCCCTACCACACCTTTAAAAAGAATTTACTTCATACTTTTAGAACTGAAAAAAAATCTCCATAAAACATGGGACATGCATAGAGATGTGTATCAAATTCAACACGGATTGTTTTGAAGTAACATTTTTTTCTATGAAAATAAAATTATAACGTCAACACAGGAGTTCTAAGTAAAGACTGGATTTTTACTGTTCTAAAAAGATCAATTACCGACAGATAAGAAAAGGATACCCTATTATGAGGCAAAGTTGCACATAAATATGCAAGGTTAAAATTTTTTCTTAAGAAATGGTTGTAAAGAGGACACCAATTAACACCCTTCATTTTTTCAGATTTTTAGATCTTCAAATTAAGTCTGTAGCTGCGCAGTTTGAAAACTGTTTTTAGTGAATAAAAAGGCATTGTCCTGTTTTAGTATGCATAATTTGCATACAAAACATCGTGTAGAATCACCAGGCTGAAGCTAACAGCCACTAACAGCAGCCACTAAGCCCGTAGAAGCTAGCAGCCAATAAGGAAATTCATCAAAGTACTGAGAGTACTCGAACAAAATTTTTTATTTTACTTAATTATCGACATATTTTAATTAATATCAAAATGATTAATGCTCAATGATTTGTACGAGCATTGGCGACTTTCGAAGCAGTAAAGCTCGCCTGGATAAGAGTTACAAATGCGTCTTTGTTGAATAGAAATGAAATACGTTTATACGGGTCATAAGTTGTGAAAATAATGTTATCCTAAGTGTAGTCTGATAATAGAAAAACTATTTGCATCGTATAAAGTGATATGCAAACGTATTATGATATAAAAGACATGATAAAATAAAGTAAGTTAAAAGGCATAAAATGACACAAAAATAATAAAAACCAAAAGCCAATACAGTGTGGCAAGATAATTTGTTTACATCAAAGTTAAACAGGTGTGTTTAAAAATTTAACCTGGGCCTTTTCATTCCCCGGAAACAACATCAATCGCAAATTAAAAAGACATCGTATTACATAATTATGTATTACGAATATGAGACAATAAAACACCCAGCATTGTGATTTTATTCTCATAAAAATATTATCATATGTCGCAGTCAAAAACAGCAAAAATCATCAGGTGAAATTGGGATTATTAATTAAAACCTATTTTGGGTAGTATCTACCACATACGACCATTTACTTCTATCGCATCAAGATTTGATGCACACTTCAAAGATAAGGAAGATAATTGACCACTTTTAAACCCTACATCATTGTTAAATGCTAAAATATGACAAAGTTCAGGTGAGCTAAACCGACCCTTTTCACTGTGAATGTTGTATTCGAAGGTTCACGTCAAAACATGGCCGAGACAAAATAATCCCAATTTCACCTTATGATTTTCGCTGTTTTTGACTGCGATATATAATAATTTTCTTATGAGAATAAAATCACAATGCTGGGTGTTCTACTGTAATACGATGTCTTTTTAATTTTCGATTGCTGTTGTTTCCGGGGGAGTAAAAAGTTCCGAGGATAAATTATTAAACACGCACATGTTCAACTTTGATGTAAACAATTTATCTTGCCACACTGAGTTGGCTTTGGGTTTTTATTGTATTTGTATCGTTTTATGCCTTTTAATTTACTTTAATTTACTGTATCTTTTATATCATAATACGCTTGCATACATGTATCACTTTATACGATGCATATAGTTTTTCTATTTGTATCAATAAGTCAACACTTAGGATAACATTATTTTCATAACTTATGACCCGTATAGACGTATTTCATTTCTATCCAACATAGAAGCATTTATAACTCTTATCCAGGCGAGCTTTACTGCTTTGGAAGTCGTCAATGCTCGTACAAATTAGTGAGCATTAATGATTTTGATATTAATTAAAATATGTCGATAATTAAGTGAAATATAATTTTTCTGTTCACGTACTCTCAGTACTTTGATGAATTTCCTTATTGGCTGCTAGCTTCTACGGGCTTAGTGGCTGCTGTTAGTGGCTGCTAGCTTCAGCCTGGTTGTAGAATCTGATATTTAAAGCCTTCATATCACTTGGCATAAGTTTTGGTTAGTTTCGGGCAGAAATAAGCCAGTTCAATAAATGTTTACTTTCTTATCCTCATATATACAAGTTGACCGCATTTCCCCCTTAAAAAGTATGTTTTATAGTCACAGAAATGTGCTTGCAAACTGTCATGCATAGGCGTTGATTATCAAAAGAAGACTAATGTATTTTACTTGCCATCTGCAAATAAAACCTAGGAAGGGGTATTTTTTTTTATTAGTTCTTTATCATCTAAATTTCATCATGAGTTCGGGGACTATGGGGTAACTACTACTTATAGGCACAAAACGACATCTCTGCAGTAAATTAGGGTAACGGCAAGGGGCAAATATTGTTTATGTAATCCCTCTCAATGCTTCTTCGTGTTATATTTTTAAAACACTTCAAGAACAATTCAACTTCAAAGCCATTTTGCTCGAGCAATTTATCAATTGCAACGGATACCGGTTATAAAATAATTTATGATCCTATGTCGAATTTGACTCTACTTTGTCGACAATAAATGGCACTCCAAATGCCTGATTTGAGTTCTCGTTGATATTGTGTTACATCCGTGAAAAAAATGGAACGTAAAAATATTACAACTTTTAATGTTTAGATTTTGAGGCAATGAACATATTTCCCCCCACTGCAGTTGGCCCTCAGTTGATGGTAGAGGTTAATAAATAATATAAACGACATGCATTAGTAATGAAATCTTTATCCTAAATGGTTGCCGCGGGTTTATCCTGGTAGCTAAAAAATGTGGGAAAACCGAATCAATATCGCATTTTAACGTACAAGCGGGGTATACATGAGGTTTCGATTATATTCCGACAGTAGTTCATTGCCATTTTAAAGATATTCCCATGATGCATTGTTAATGGGAACCATTACGTTATCAAAAATATAAATTGATATATAAAAGTGGCATTGAAATTGACCCATTCATTGTTTCCCCCCCCCCCCCCTAGACTATTGAAATCCAGTCCATATACCAATGTTACAGTATATGTTTATATTGATATGTTCTATAATACAGTGTATGATAATTCCGAATAACATTGAAATTTACATTTAGAAGTCGTTTATATCGACACAAATTTGTTTGTCTAACATTGTGGATATAATATCAAATACACATATCTCGAGTTGTTTAAATACAGCAGGGATTTCATATTTGATATGTTTTTTTCTCTCAAAGACCTATCTATTTAAAACAGAACACCTGGCGCAAGGGCTGAAAATTTACCTTCTTAATCACAATGGCCATACATTTTCTTGATAGTTTCTCTGTTGGATGCAAATAATTAGGGAAGAAACAATTAGATAAATTTATTTTTCCTTAAAACGTTCTAAAACGTTTTCATCACGAATTTATGAAAAACAATTTCCTTCAATGATTCCAGATTATAGATAACAAACCTAGCAGTAGTTTTACATGAGAGGTAATGGCTGACCATTAACAATGAGCCATCTGAAAGTCATGGGACGGAATGAGAGTGAAAAACGACCCTTTTACGTTACCCCAAAGGCTGACGACAAACACAATTGTTTGTTGACTCAACCTTCTAAAGAAGCCTGCAAAAAGGGCTGTGTGTAGGCCAACAAATGCACATTGATTAGATAAGACATTTGATCATGAATAGTTAAGATTCAGACGTCTAAAAATCGGATATTATCACATAAAAAAGGTAAAGTTACAAATTACATTTGTGATATTCTTATTCAAAAATTCATTTATAAAAATTCATGTGAGATATATTTCATACATATAGATATGCAATTATATGCAAATCATTAATCCTGATATATATAAGGAATAAGAACCCATTTTTACCAAAAAATATATTATTTGTATATTTATTAAGAAGATAGTAAGCCTAATCTTAAAAATAGTTATATTATTTGTAGTAGTTTCTAAACCAAAGAAATGATAGTCGCTATGTATTTTTCTTTAGATTTCCTGGAAAATGCTAACTGGTAACTGAAGGTGATCTTTTAATTTAGGACTAGAATCTAATATTATGGCTCAAGAAAATGTCCGCCTCGTTGAAATACTGAATACAGATATAAATAATATTCATATTAATACTTGCTTTGATTTACCCCGATGATATTTTAGTTTAGAAGTAGGACCTAATATTATGGCTAAAGATAAGGTCTGCCTGTTGAGAAAAACGTGTTTTCACGCGTAGTCAAACAATAAATTAAGTACTAGCACATTGATCATGTATTGATCTTCATCAATATATCATTTTCATTCAGGGGGTAGGACACAATATCACAGTACAAGGAAAGGCCTTTCATGTCCACTCCAACATCAAGAAGATCAACTAAAAAATCACTACAAGAATCAATGTTAAACTCATTTCATCCATATACTAGTATGACCAGTTGTTTCAACGAGGCGGACCTTTTCTTAAACAATCATATACTGGGACCTACCTCTTAAATGAAAAGGTCATCGGATTAAAATACTGTGAATTATATTTGCATACCACATTTCAATGGGGCAGACCATTCTTGTACTATGATACTACAGTAAAACACCTGAAGGTTTGAATCCTTCACACCTGCATGATGATGTGCATGTATAACACTTGGTTCAAGCCATTGTTTAATAATGACAACAATCAGTTTCTTTCCTGTCTATATAGTATCGACCAGCAATATTAAAGTTGAAATAAAAAAAAAAAAAAAACAACCCAGTTTTAAACTGTAATAACTATTGTAATTTATTTGTGTTGACCAAACTACATGTATGCATTTTCATGTACACTCTGTGCTGGATATTTACGAACGGGTGTGTACTCCTTTAAAAGAACTACAAATAATACCGCTTATTTTGTAACAAAATACTCAAAATTGAAAAAAAATAAAAATGAAAATATACCCCGGACCTATTATATCAGGCAGACCTTTTCTTATACGGGCCAGACCCTCTTGGACCAAAGGCGGATCTTATTGTTAACATTTAAGGGCCGCCCGGGCCATTTTACAGGGTTGACCTTAAACTATACGACACCGGTCACATCCGCCGTGTGCTCCTTGTCATAATTTGGAAAACGTGAAAAATCGGTTGACAATTTGGTGATTGATAATGGTGATTGATAATGAGTTTTATTTTAGTTGCGGAATAACCTCCGAGCTCGAGAAATGATTTAGGTCATTTTGACGGCTGTTCCGTGTAACCCCAACGGTTTTGTTAGTAATGTTTACATTACTTCTGACCTGATAATTTATTGATGACGTTCGTGGTATATTGGACTATTTGACCACAAACCGTGAAAACAATACGATAAATAGTAAAACATTCAAACATTCTTTTTATGTCTTTCTATGTCCTTATCGTAAGTACTTAATTGTGTTGAATCATTGAAACCATCCATAATTACATTTTGTTTGGTCCTCCTTTGCAGGACCTAGATATCACTTGAAGCTTTAGTCAAGAATGACGTTAACTCGCAATGAAAAACACATAATCTGCTGATGAAAATAAACCATACATTACTAGACGCATACATTATATTAAAAGAACTTCGAATATGGTGTTATATTTCATTTTCTTTCCAAAATAAGGTCAATGACCACTTTTTAAGTTAACTGCTTTTGAATATTTCTTATAATTCATAAATATTCCTTAAAATTTAACACTATAATTAAATTGTTCTTAATTGTAAGACTACTGAAAGTGAATAAACTCCTTAATAAATGAAAATAGTTCATACGAAGGGCAATATGGCTAAAGAATAAAAAAGTTTAAGGCAACGATTTAAAAAAACCAACATTCCAGTCTGAATTTTCTTTATCAATATTCTAAGCACAAACCATTTCTGATTCAATTTAAAGAAAAATCTAAATGATACTAACTCTAAAACATTTATCGTAGTAAACAACTTATATTGAGCTTGTTATTTTATTTTTATACCCGCACTTTCTAAAGAAAGTTCGGGTATATTGTTGTTACCCTGTTCCGTCCGTCCGTCCGTCCGTCTGTCACGTTTTACTTTCTCAAACTGCTCTTACATCTTATAAACCAGGAAACTGAACTCTTGGAGTTTGATTTGGGGTATCATGTTGTTTTGTAAAAAGGTTTCAAAAATTCTCTGTTAGTCCTGGGGGTCAAATAATTGGTAAAAAATGACGTTTTTTCACAAAAAACCTTCTTCCTCGAACTCCTCCTACATTTTCAAAAGAAGACAAATCATCTTTTGGAATATGTTTTAGGGTATCCTATAGATGCGCAATAAGGTTTCGGAATTTTCAATTTTGTCCTGGGGGTCATTTAATGGCTAAAAAATGACGTTTTTTTTTTTTTTACAAAAAAACTGGTTTAAAAAGCGTCATTTTTTTTAAGCAGTAGCCAAATGATCTTCTAGAATATGATTGGGGGTGTCATATTGGGGCATGATCAGGTTCCAGAATTTTTTTTTTAAGTAAGGGGATCAGTGGGCAACAAAAAATGACGTTTTTTGGCAAAAAAATATGGTTCCCAGAACTCCTCTTACAACTTTTGGAGTAGCTACATCATCTCTTGGGATATAATAGGGGCTGTCTTATAGATGTGCAATAAGGTTTTAAAAATTTAAATTTCATCCTGGGAGTCAAATAGTAGCAGAAAACTGACGTTTATCACTAAAAAAACAAACATTGATCCAAGAGCTCCTCTAATGATTTAATGGATAGACAATCATATCTTGGGATATGATAGGGACTGTTCTATAGATGTGCAGTAAGGTTTTCAAAATTTAAATTTCATCCAGGGAGTCAAAATGTAGCAGAAAATTGACGTTTATCACTTAAAAAACATAGATCCTAGAACTCCTTTTATGATTTAATGGATAGACACATCATATCTTGGGATATGAAAGGAACTGTTCCATAGATGTGCATTACGGTTTTGAAAAATTAAATTTAACCATGACTCCCATTACTTACCGGTACATACCTTTTGATGTCCTTTAAGGATCAAGAATATATATGGTTAAGGGGTGGGGATCTCAACCGTTTTCGAGATATTCGTGCACTTCCTGTTCAAGGGGGGTCATGACCACCCCCGGGGCCCATGACCTACATACCGTTTGATGCCCCTTGACACAAGGAACAAGAATATATATGGTTTAAGGGTGGGGATCTCAACTGTTTTGAAGATATTAAGGGACTTGCTGTTTGAGGGCGTCAGGACCACCCACAGGGCCCATGACCTACATAACATTTGATGCCCCTTGACATCAGAAACATGAATATATATGGTTTAGGGGTCATGATTATAACAGTTTCTGAGATATATGGTAATTTCAAATTCCTGGGGGGTGGGGATGACCCCAGGGGTCAGATCTAATAAACCCTATATATTGCCAGTAACAGCCAATATATGATTATGAAAACCCTATATTATTATCTTTGTCCGTTTTCAAGTTACCATTTACAATAGAGTCTATGATTCTTTCTACAAGGTTCAATGTTAGACCCCACACCCTTTTGACACCCCCTCCCCCCCAACCCCCGAAAAGTGGTTGTCTAACCCAAAATGAGAAAAATCAAACCAGGGTGCACAACTAGATTTGCAGGCCTATCATATCCTAGAGTTTTGTACAATAATGTTCTGCCATCTCTGAGAAAAAAGTTCAGAGCGGGAAAGAAGAAAAGATGAAGAATATATACATGTATTAAGAACCGTACAAAAACAATAAGTCTCCAAACTTCATTCAGGAGACTTAATAATTAATAAAGATTAAATAGAGATAGGATCATCAAACATCAATAATTTAAAGATAATTGACAATTTCTGATTCTAAGGGGGTCAGGATGACCCCTTAGGGTCATGACTTACATGCCATAATGATCTGATGCGCCTGCATGACCTAAGGAGGAATAATATCTTTGGATTAAGGTGGGGATCTCAATGGTTTTTATGATATTTGATAATTTCAGGAAGAGCACTTGGGATCATGACCTACATACCATCTTAAATGCCTTGAACAAAGAAACAATAATATAATATGTACATGATATATGATTCAATTTAAGAACCCAGATATAGATCAATCATCTGTTTTGTAATACTTCCTATGTATATATACATGTACATGTATTAGTTTGTGTTTTATTCTATACTATTCATGTTCATGACTGTAGTATGGCTTAGTCTTATTATACCCGCACTTTCTAAAGAAAGTTCGGGTATATTGTTGTTACCCTGTTCCGTCCGTTCGTCCGTCTGTCCGTCCGTCCGTCTGTCCGTGCGTCCGTCCGTCTGTCACGTTTTACTTTCTCAAACTGCTCTTACATCTTATAAACCAGCAAACTGAACTCTTGGAGTTTAATTTGGGGTATCATGTTGTTTTCTAAAAAAGTTTCAAAAATTCTCTGTTAGTCCTGGGGGTCAAATAATTGGTAAAAAATGACGTTTTTCACAAAAAACCTTCTTCCTCGAACTCCTCCTACATTTTCAAAAGAAGACAAATCATCTTTTGGAATATGTTTTAGGGTATCCTATAGATGCGCAATAAGGTTTCGGAATTTTCAATTTTGTCCTGGGGGTCATTTAATGGCTAAAAAATGACGTTTTTTTTTACAAAAAAACTGGTTTAAAAAACGTCATTTTTTTTAAGCAGTAGCCAAATGATCTTCTAGAATATGATTGGGGGTGTCATATTGGGGCATGATCAGGTTCCAGAATTTTTTTTTTAAGTAAGGGGATCAGTGGGCAACAAAAAATGACGTTTTTTGGCAAAAAAAATATGGTTCCCAGAACTCCTCTTACAACTTTTGGAGTAGCTACATCATCTCTTGGGATATAATTGGGGCTGTCCTATAGATGTGCAATAAGGTTTTAAAAATTTAAATTTCATCCTGGGAGTCAAAAAGTAGCAGAAAATTGACGTTTATCACTAAAAAATCAAACATTGATCCAAGAGCTCCTCTTATGATTTAATGGATAGACAATCATATCTTGGGATATGATAGGGACTGTTCTATAGATGTGCAGTAAGGTTTTCAAAATTTAAATTTCATCCAGGGAGTCAAAATAAAGCAGAAAATTGACGTTTATCACTTAAAAAAAAACATAGATCCTAGAACTCCTTTTATGATTTAATGGATAGACACATCATATCTTGGGATATGAAAGGAACTGTTCCATAGATGTGCATTACGGTTTTGAAAAATTAAATTTAACCCTGAGGCCCATTACCTACCGGTACATACCTTTTGATGCCCTTTAAGGATCAAGAATATATATGGTTAAGGGGTGGGGATCTCAACCGTTTTCGAGATATTCGTGCACTTCCTGTTCAAGGGGGGTCATGACAACCCCCGGGGCATATGACCTACCTACCGTTTGATGCCCCTTGACACAAGGTACAAGGATATATATGGTTTAAGGGTGGGGATCTCAACTGTTTTGAAGATATTAAGGGACTTGCTGTTTGAGGGCGTCAGGACCACCCACAGGGCCCATGACCTACATAACATTTGATGCCCCTTGACATCAGAAACATGAATATATATGGTTTAGGGGTCATGATTATAACAGTTTCTGAGATATATGGTAATTTTAAATTCCTGGGGGGTGGGGATGACCCCAGGGGTCAGATCTAATAAACCCTATATATTGCCAGTAACAGCCAATATATGATTATGAAAACCCTATATTATTATCTTTGTCCGTTTTCAAGTTACCATTTACAATAGAGTCTATGATTCTTTCTACAAGGTTCAATGTTAGACCCCACACCCTTTTGACACCCCCCTCCCCCCCCTCCCCCGAAAAGTGGTTGTCTAACCCAAAATGAGAAAAATCAAACCAGGGTGCACAACTAGATTTGCAGGCCTATCATATCCTAGAGTTTTGTACAATTATGTTCAGCCATCTCTGAGAAACAAGTTCAGAGCGGGAAAGAAGAAAAAGAAGATGAAGAATATATACATGTATTAAGAACCGTACAAAAACAATAAGTCTCAAAACTTCATTCAGGAGACTTAATAATTAATAAAGATTAAATAGAGATAGGATCATCAAACATCAATAATTTAAAGATAATTGACAATTTCTGATTCTAAGGGGGTCAGGATGACCCCTTAGGGTCATGACTTACATGCCATAATGATCTGATGCGCCTGCATGACCTAAGGAGGAATAATATCTTTGGATTAAGGTGGGGATCTCAATGGTTTTTATGATATTTGATAATTTCAGGAAGAGCACTTGGGATCATGACCTACATACCATCTTAAATGCCTTGAACAAAGAAACAATAATATAATATGTACATTATATATGATTCAATTTAAGAACCCAGATAGAGATCAATCATCTGTTTTGTAATACTTCCTATGTATATATACATGTACATGTATTAGTTTGTGTTTTGTTCTATACTATTCATGTTCATGACTGTAGTATGGCTTAGTCTTATTTTAAATTACATTAAAAAATTGTCAAATATATGACTTGGAACCCCCACTCCCAAACAAACTCAAATATAAACTGTTCTCTCCCCCCCCCTTCCTTGTCGAATAATCTATTAAAATCAAAATATAATTTGGGTGTCTAAAAACTTTTATAAACTGGTAAAAAATGTTATTCTTAAAAAAAATTACATTACACCTTGCATAATTGACAAATGATCTATTGAGATACGATCAGAGGTCATATTTCTACCTTGGGATCAATAAGTAGTATTCATTGACAAGTTAAAATTCATTAATAACAATAAATGATTCAAATTATAAATGTTTATACTCCACATTCATCCCCCCCCCAATCTAACCTGCTTATAAAGATTCAGTCTTCTTAATACATTCTTACATGTGTACAGTAGCAAATTTTAAATCATTTCTTGATTGCTTTTTCTCTCGTGATTCACATTAACATTTTGGAAATTGCTTAATTCAATTTTTAAGATTTATAAACAAAATGTTATATGCATCACTGCCATGTGTATTCACCTATTTGGGGCAATTGTAAAGTCTCCTAAACAAAGCAGTGACATCATTAGGCTAGGAATTACCCACATGGATCAAACACTACTGTATAACATATGAATAAGATAAAATACATTATTTAATATTTCTAGTTCTAAAATGTCAGGGTGTCTCCAAGGGGGCATAATCTTACAATACAATTTTACGCGCAATGACACAAAGAGCAAAAATAAATTAAACGGTTTAGGGATGAGGATCTCAGATCTCAGAAGTTAACAAAATATACAGTGTATCATATCATTTCCTATTTCATAAAGGCGGGAGGGCGGGGGGGATGGGGGGGGGGGTTTAAAGACAACACCTGGGGGTCATTAATGTACTTTACACCAGTTGATGCATCATAATGACTTTAGAAGATATTTTGTATTTTCCTGTTTCGTGGGGTCAGAACAGTCCCATAAGGTCATGACCTACATTGTATTTGATGCATTATAATACATTAAGAAAGAAATACTCCTTCCTTCCTATTATTACTCATATAAAAAATATAAGTGTCTACACTTACTTACATATGAAATACACAAATTTAATAAGAAATTGTTTATACAGGGTCAATATGGGGTCAACTCAACAGTGCATGCAGTCTGACAAATGAAAAAAATAACTTTTGCAACTAAAATGACAGAAACTTTACAAATGCGATAGGATATGTAACGATGATAAGCTTATTTAAATATTAAAAGATGATGATACAGTATGCTGTCAAAGGGAGATTACATTTAGAAAGTGAAAGTAGAACTTATATACATGTGCATGTATGCTGGCAGGAATCTCATGCTGGCATCTTATTATATTGTGCTACTGCTACTACATGTATTATGCTTACCTAAATTGGTCAACATCATAATTAAAACACAATAATGAATTCCTTTAGCTGATCTTAACTACCGTAATCCTTTTCTGCATACGGAACATGTATGGGTGTTGCTAAAACGCGGAACGGAAAACGGAACGGAATGGAAAATATCATCACGTTTATCCCTTAAAAAGGGTATAGACTGGCCAGAAACGATTTACTTTGTATCTTTTATTTATATCTAATGAATGATTATCAACATGTTGCTATCTTATTAATATTCATATGAATGTCTATCAATTATAGCATTGTATTCATTCGGCTTTAGTTGAGTACGAAACGGAAAAATCAAATGTATACGAATTGTGAAACATTAACATGATTAAACGAGCAAATTAGCTTAACTTTTTACTTATTTCTCTTATATGGTATTGCTGGCATATTAGCGTAACGTACGCAGTTAGTGAAAGCGTTTTATGCGTGTTTTGAGTATTTTTAAATTATTTTCAAATATGAAGTACATGTATATACTTACATCAAAATTGAATTTTCGGTGTTCTAGACGATCTTTTATCATACAGACGATACAGTATCATTGAGATGGAAGAAAAAAACTGTAGGACTGACGACATTAAAAAATTAAAATACAGTAAACATTAAAATACCCGGTAATTTGTGAAACTAGTAATTTGTGAAACTAGTATTTTTAGCAATGCAATTTTGTTTACGTTTGCATTACAAAGCATGCAGTTGTTTATTCCAGCAGCTATATACATATGATCCGAATAGAGAGCTCTAGACGTTGCCTGGTTTGATTTTCCGATTATATATTGGGACTATAGTCTGTCGATCCCAAAATATTCATGCAGCACATTTGGACGATTTATAATGGAAAATGTTGACATCTTTTCTCCATTTGGAAGTCACTCAGAAGACCTTGCACAATTTTTCAACACTATCATCCGGGTCTGTTAAAATGAAAAACCCTGTAGACTTCTTTATTTTTAGCCGTGTATTTATACCAGCTGATAAGCTAGAGAGGACGTTTTAAAGAAAGAATAATGAGAATGTTTAATGCTTCTAAAAGAGAATCGCTTGAACCCTGAGGTATATATAAATATACAGCAAAAAGTGAATCGAGGATATTTTGGGACAGAATATAGTGGTCAATGCATGTACTGTTAATTTTGAGGAAATAAATATTCTTGAATAAATAATCTAATATTGCTAATCTTTCAAAAAAAAATTAAAAAGGTACATAAAGTATATCGTTTTAGCATACTTAACAAATCTATGAGGTAAATAACATTAGATAAAATTTTCCGTTTTCCTTCCGTTCCGTTTTCCGTTCCGCGTTTTAGCAACACCCATGTATGTATACACGTGAACCCATCTAATCGAAGAGCTGGGTAAAACTAGTACCCGCTAATGAGACATGCAAACCCGTGTTGTGTACGTAACTTCAGACAAAGATTAGTCATTTGTAACATGCATGTATTTTTATGACCTATTCTTCAAATTCACTTGCACTATTTTATTAGGTAAATAACAGCTTTAAGGTGGTACAGGACACCTGCATATTGTGATGTACATGTATACTTCCTATTGAGATAAACAATAAAGTATGTTGAATATTGATTAAATATTTACCCCCCCAAATAATGTTACCTAACATTGAAGCGCAATGGGTTAGAGCGTTTACATGTCTGTAAGAGTATTGGGGTCCAAGGTGTATTTTTGGTAATTTACGAATTTTCATGGGGAGGGGGGGGGGTCTGGACCCCTCACTCCCACCCCTTCTCTAAATCTGTGCACACGATGATGTTCATGTAGGCACACAGAAGCAAATCTAAAACCGGCAACCGCCACGGGGAGGGGGCATAATTTAATTTTTAATTTTGTTTGTAATAATTATATAGACCATTATACTTCCTATGACATAAAATGTTAAGATTATTGATTAGCTGAAAATTCACTGCAAACAGTTCTACCCCAAATTGCACATAAAGTGCTGCTCATGTCACGATGTGTATTATCATATGGGCAGGGATCTCATCCTTCAGTTATGAAAATTATAATTTTTAAATGTATTACCGGAGTTTGCATGTAGCCTTCATTTTTAATTAAACTGGTATAAAACAGTGTTATTTAGGGGCAAACACATGGTGCGGGTATTACTGTCTAATGACAGCATCTAGTTTTAAATTGTCAAATATATGACTTGGAACCCCCACTCCCAAACAAACTCAAATATAAACTGTTCTCTCCCCCCCCCCCCTTCCTTGTCGAATAATCTATTAAAATCAAAATATAATTTGGGTGTCTAAAAACTTTTATAAACTGGTAAAAAATGTTATTCTTAAAAAAAATTACATTACACCTTGCATAATTGACAAATGATCTATTGAGATACGATCAGAGGTCATATTTCTACCTTGGGATCAATAAGTAGTATTCATTGACAAGTTAAAATTCATTAATAACAATAAATGATTCAAATTATAAATGTTTATACTCCACATTCATCCCCCTCCCCAATCTAACCTGCTTATAAAGATTCAGTCTTCTTAATACATTCTTACATGTGTACAGTAGCAAATCTTAAATCATTTCTTGATTGCTTTTCTCTCGTGATTCACATTAACATTTTGGAAATTGCTTAATTCAATTTTTAAGATTTATAAACAAAATGTTATATGCATCACTGCCATGTGTATTCACCTATTTGGGGCAATTGTAAAGTCTCCTAAACAAAGCAGTGACATCATTAGGCTAGGAATTACCCACATGGATCAAACACTACTGTATAACATATGAATAAGATAAAATACATTATTTAATATTTCTAGTTCTAAAATGTCAGGGTGTCTCCAAGGGGGCATAATCTTACAATACAATTTTACGCGCAATGACACAAAGAGAAAAAATAAATTAAACGGTTTAGGGATGAGGATCTCAGATCTCAGAAGTTAACAAAATATACAGTGTATCATATCATTTCCTATTTCATAAAGGCGGGGGGGGATGGGGGGGGGGGGTTAAAGACAACACCTGGGGGTCATTAATGTACTTTACACCAGTTGATGCATCATAATGACTTTAGAAGATATTTTGTATTTTCCTGTTTCGTGGGGTCAGAACAGTCCCATAAGGTCATGACCTACATTGTATTTGATGCATTATAATACATTAAGAAAGAAATACTCCTTCCTTCCTATTATTACTCATATAAAAAATATAAGTGTCTACACTTACTTACATATGTAATACACAAATTTAATAAGAAATTGTTTATACAGGGTCAATATGGGGTCAACTCAACAGTGCATGCAGTCTGACAAATGAAAAAAATAACTTTTGCAACTAAAATGACAGAAACTTTACAAATGCGATAGAATAGGTCACGATGATAAGCTTATTTAAATATTAAAAGATGATGATACAGTATGCTGTCAAAGGGAGATTACATTTAGAAAGTGAAAGTAGAACTTATATACATGTGTATGTATGCTGGCAGGAATCCCATGCTGGCATCTTATTATATTGTGCTACTGCACTGCTACTACATGTATTATGCTTACCTAAATTGGTCAACATCATAATGATAATCCAATTAAAACACAATAATGAATTCCTTTAGCTGATCTTAACTACCGTAATCCTTTTCTGCATACGGAAAACACAGACATGTATGTATGGGTGTTGCTAAAACGCGGAACGGAAAACGGAACGGAATGGAAAATATCATCACGTTTATCGCTTAAAAAGGGTATAGACTGGCCAGAAACGATTTACTTTGTATCTTTTATTTATATCTAATGAATGATTATCAACATGTTGCTATCTTATTAATATTCATATGAATGTCTATCAATTATAGCATTGTATTCATTCGGCTTTAGTTGAGTACGAAACGGAAAAATCAAATGTATACGAATTGTGAAACATTAACATGATTAAACGAGCAAATTAGCTATAACTTTTTACTTATTTCTATTATATGGTATTGCTGGCATATTAGCGTAACGTACGCAATTAGTGAAAGCGTTTTATGCGTGTTTTGAGTATTTTTATATTATTTTCAAATATGATGTACATGTATATACTTACATCAAAATTGAATTTTCGGTGTTCTAGACGATCTTTTATCATACAGACGATACAGTATCATTGAGATGGAAGAAAAAAACTGTAGGACTGGCGACATTAAAAAATTAAAATACAGTAAACATTAAAATACCCGGTAATTTGTGAAACTAGTAATTTGTGAAACTAGTATTTTTAGCAATGCAGTTTTGTTAACGTTTGCATTACAAAGCATGCAGTTGTTTATTCCAGCAGCTATATACATATGATCCGAAAAGAGAGCTCTAGACGTTGCCTGGTTTGATTTTCCGATTATATATTGGGACTATTGTCTGTCGATTCCAAAATATTCATGCAGCACATTTGGACGATTTATAATGGAAAATGTTGACATCTTTTCTCCATTTGGAAGTCACTCAGAAGACCTTGCACAATTTTTCAACACTATCATCCGGGTCTGTTAAAATGCAAAACCCTGTAGACTTCTTTATTTTTAGCCGTGTATTTATACCAGCTGATAAGCTAGAGAGGACGTTTTAAAGAAAGAATAATGAGAATGTTTAATGCTTCTAAAAGAGAATCGCTTGAACCCTGAGGTATATATAAATATACAGCAAAAAGTGAATCGAGGATATTTTGGGACAGAATATAGTGGTCAATGCATGTACTGTTAATTTTGAGGAAATAAATATTCTTGAATAAATAATCTAATATTGCTAATCTTTCAAAAAAAAATTAAAAAGGTACATAAAGTATATCGTTTTAGCATACTTAACAAATCTATGAGGTAAATAACATTAGATAAGATTTTCCGTTTTCCTTCCGTTCCGTTTTCCGTTCCGCGTTTTAGCAACACCCATGTATGTATACACGTGAACCCATCTAATCGAAGAGCTGGGTAAAACTAGTACCCGCTAATGAGACATGCAAACCCGTGTTGTGTACGTAACTTCAGACAAAGATTAGTCATTTGTAACATGCATGTATTTTTATGACCTATTCTTCAAATTCACTTGCACTATTTTATTAGGTAAATAACAGCTTTAAGGTGGTACAGGACACCTGCATATTGTGATGTACATGTATACTTCCTATTGAGATAAACAATAAAGTATGTTGAATATTGATTAAATATTTACCCCCCAAATAATGTTACCTAACATTGAAGCGCAATGGGTTAGAGCGTTTACATGTCTGTAAGAGTATTGGGGTCCAAGGTGTATTTTTGGTAATTTACGAATTTTCATGGGGAGGGGGGGGGGGTCTGGACCCCTCACTCCCACCCTTTCTCTAAATCTGTGCACACGATGATGTTCATGTAGGCACACAGAAGCAAATCTAAAACCGGCAACCGCCACGGGGAGGGGGCATAATTTAATTTTTAATTTTGTTTGTAATAATTATATATATAGACCATTATACTTCCTATGACATAAAATGTTAAGATTATTGATTAACTGAAAATCACTGCAAACAGTTCTACCCCAAATTGCACATAAAGTGCTGCACATGTCACGATGTGTATTATCATATGGGCAGGGATCTCATCCTTCAGTTATGAAAATTATAATTTTTTAATGTATTACCGGAGTTTGCATGTAGCCTTCATTTTTAATTAAACTGGTACAAAACAGTGTTATTTAGGGGCAAACACATGGTGCGGGTATTACTGTCTAATGACAGCATCTAGTTAAAATTATATAGGTCAATAATCAAATATTTGAGATTTGATATCTGTCAATGCTTTTAAGCATTTTCTATTTTGTCGCTTTTGCATGCAAGGCAACTACCTTAAGGAACAAAGGCTACATACATTTTTTAGAAAATTTGCAAAAGAGATGTTTTATCAACAAGAAATTTAAAAGACGAAAAATCTCATATCTCATTCCTTAAAAAGCACTTTTTAATCCACCATCAAGGGATGCCACTTTAAGTGAATATTTTATTCAGCTATTACACTGCAGTTTCATTTTTTGTTCAACCTAAACAAAATGTTCTGTTTTCTTTTCAAAAAAATTATCTGTTCGAAAATTACATTTTGAATGATAGATGACTTTGTTTCTTTTTTTTAACCGTACAATTATTCCAATATTATTTCATTTCAGAATCAAAAGGATAGGTATGCCAAGACATCAGATTATTTTTTTCCTCCTCCCAACCATTCTCATATATACCGTTTTTGTAATTATCATTGCACACTACAGTACCTTTCAAGGGAGACATCGACCAAAGACTATTAAAACATATGGAAAGCCGCTTTCAAAGGGACAAACATTTCTTCCCAATATGACATTGAGGTATGTACGTAATCCTGGACCGATGAAAATAGTTCAGGAAGTCGATTGTCAGCAAATTATTGAAGGTAAAGACGACTATATCGCGCATGTGTCTGAACTGATGAAAGAAATGGAGTATACTTTTCTAAGCGACAGTGAAATTGAAGAGCTTGCGATGAATTGTGACAAGTTTTTGAATACCTTTGACTATAATCGATTCATAGTGTCACAAATTGAACTAGATTTTCCCATTGCATATTCCATACTAACATACAAAGATGTTGTTCAGACTGAAAAACTTCTCAGGGCTATATACCGGCCTCACAATGTTTACTGCATACACGTGGATCGTAGTTCCGGTCTTTCATTGCATAACGCCATTAAAGCTATTTCAAAATGTCTGTCTAATGTTTTCGTTGCCTCGACGCTGGAGGATGTCATCTACGAGGGTTATTCTCGACTGAAAGCAGACCTCAACTGTATGTCTGACCTCTTGAATTATTCAGATGTAAATTGGAAATATCTCATCAATTTACCTTCTCAAGAATATCCCTTGAAAACTAATTCAGAAATTGTGAAAGTGTTACATACATTAAACGGAACAAACAGCATTGAAAGCTATTATTACGAAGCAACACACTACCGAATCAATCAGACATACCAAGAAAATTACAAAACATCCAAATTGGAACTTACGGGAGAAATCAAAGCTCCACCCCCTCATAACGTAACGGTAGCCAAAGGGAGTGCATACGGTACATTTAACAGACGTTTCGTGGAGTTTGCCTTGAGAAATCCCAAAGCAAGGGACATCCTGAAATGGACTGAAGATACTTTGAGCCCAGATGAAACTTTCTGGGCCACTCTTGCTTTCAACAAAAACCTTGGTGCTCCAGGCATACAATACTCAGGTAGGCTGTTTTTATTGTACGTATTATTATGGAGAATTAATATAAGTTTAAAAAGAATAAGTACTGAAAATAAGTGAAAAACTCCCACCGATATTGATTCACACAAACATATTTGTTTGCAACTTCATAGCTTGTTTTTTTTGGTTTCACATCAGATTCAGGGGTTCCAAACCCGAAATCATGGATAACTGTTGGTGTGATGTGGCAATCCAAGGGACCAACAAGGGAGGTCTGTCATGGGATGTACGTCCGAAATATATGTGTTTTCGGATTGGGAGACTTAAATAAAATTGTACACAAAAAAACACTTTTTATCAACAAATTCTATCACTATTATCAACCTTTTGCCTTGATGTGTATGGAAGAGTGGTATTTCAACAAGACGTTTACAACTGTACCTTTTGAAAGTTATTATTATAACCGTTTAATAAAATCTTAAGAGAGTTACACATCTATGGTATCAGAAGAAGTTGAAGTGCATAGCTTTACTCTATATTCTATAGAATTAACGGAGCTATTTTTTGTGTGTATGAAAGTAAAAGTTTCTAACATCCCAGGCAAATTATTGCGATACACTGTTCTTAATTCTTTGACCATGACAATAATTAGATATAAATAATGAGGAATAACAAAGCATTAAACAAATTGATCAAATTTCTTTAAAGGGCTTCATGAAAAAGGTTAGTTACCCTAATGTAGCAGTCATGCTGACGTGTCGTTACCTGATGTTTTAGTGAACATGGACCGGTTGCATTAGATTTTCAGTCAAGCCTTAGGATGAGTTTGTGGTGTCTGTAAAAACATCTTGAGATATGTGATAAATATCAGGAATTTAGAATATTGTTTTTGCTATTGTTCAGGACATCATTTTAACGACAAAAAGTAAATAATACAAATATCGGTATTAAGAAAGGAACGAACATAGCGTGATCTGCGCTCTGCTTGGACAGCGTATATTGGTTTTGAAGGTTCGTGGGAAGATATGCGCAGCATTTTACTTTTTTACTTTTATTTTTTAAAAGCAGTTTATGGCAGGGAATCGATCGAATTGAGTCGCTTTGAAATACAAATACGAAAAACATATCGAACACACGTTCCACGCTTTTCAACAAATACGGTTATTGTCGAGTAATTACTTACCCGATTACATTTTTTTTACATTAATAGTTGAGCATTTTAAACAGCAGTCGGTATAGGCAACGACCAAGTAACTGAAGTTAAAGTTTTTTTAAATAAAAAAAATTATAAAAGTGGGGCGCTAGAAATTTTTTAGCTATGATTTATGGCAATTTTAATGTCTTTGATTAGAATAATAGTAAAATTTATGTCCTGTAAAAGTGAAACCCCCCCCCAAGATTTGGACCAATGATTATGTTGATTTGAGAATTCTGTTGTCCAATCATGATTAGGATCCCTTCACCTTAAGGAGACTGGGGGGTCCAAAAAAATTGTCTCCAAATTTCACCAAATGTGCAGAAATGTCTCATATACTCTTAATTTACATTTTAATGTGAAAGACCACATCACAGTCATCGTTAATTTTATTATTTCTTGCATCTGAAACAATTGCACATTATGTAAAAAAAAAAACAATGAAAAATATAAGAAAAAATTATAAAAGGCCAAAAAAAGGTACCAATAACATCACTAAAAATAAACACAATAACAAAAACTTAACATTATTTGTTATAAAGAAAAATTTTACAATTTTTACCAAAAAATATATTTGACACACAAATGCAAATATGAAAAGAAAAAAAAAGGAGCCATATAATTATTTCCAAATTTTAACATGATAATAATCATTACATATGTAATAAAGATTGAGCATTAAAAAAGATTTTTGATGGTGAAATTAAAAAAAAATAAAAAGAAAGAAAATATTTGAACAAAATATTTGGAGTTTTACAAGTTACCTCCCTTTGAATAGTAAAAAAGATGCTGAAAAACAGCTAAAATGATTTTTTGGCATCTTGTATCCCTAGGTAACAATCAATTGACTTTTTAAATAATGCTTCAGCGCCATCATATCCATTTTTTACAAAAAACAATTTCAGTACGACGTAAGAGTTATAGAACATTAAAGTGAAAATCTTTTTTGTGTAGAGATAAAAACGCTTTAATATGGCAGCAACCCCCCAGCCTCGTTAACAGTCACATCAGGATTTATAAATGTTCAACAAAATGCAAAGGCTTTAACACCTCTGTGAATCAGTGGACAGACGCCTTTTTTTTTTTATCTTCAGTTGTATCTATTTAGAAAAGGTCCCTTAGAAGCTCCTCGTTTGTTGAAATATTTATCATTTGTAAGAGATATGGCTAACTGCATAGGGAATCAGCATGGCAGAATTATGACGATTCCTTTCGTCATCTCAGAGAAAATTCCCTTTACCATGGCAGAGGCCAGTTAAAAAATTTTCATCAAAAATACAATTGCTGCTAATTCCCTTGTATCAATAAACTACATTCCAGCCCTTTCGTGGGAAACGGTCAAACATTTCCTTTGTCAAATTCTGTTTTACCTTTAAACAAGGTCAAAAGGGGAATTAATTTCCGTTCCGTACCACCTCACCCATATGTGCCAGTCATGTAAGGGAAATCATCCCAGATTAAGTTTAAGACTGACCGGAAGTCAGATAAAAACCTATGGTCTTTCAACTCAAGTTCATGCCTAGAATGCTTTTCTGAATTTCTTCTAGATGGTTTTTCTAATCGATTTCGCTTGGGTTGTGTGGCCCAAACAAATCAACAAATATGTTAATGACCACTCTGATGTGATTCAAAACACATAGATAAAAGTCTATCATTGGAACAAATAGCCGGCCCCTTTTTAGACCCACCATTTATACATTCTGTTTTAGCCCCATTAGGCATTGTTCCAAAATCTGAGCCAAGGAAGTTTCTGATTATAAATAACTTATAATAACTAAAATTGCTTCAGTCTACCCAGATACCCAAGGAAAATCCACAGTTTCACTATAATTCTATTGATGATATTGTCAGATTGGCTTTTCAGTTTAGTAGTGGTCTGATGGCAAAGACAGATATTGAGGGTGCTTTCAGAGTTATTCCTATCAACTCTTTATATTATCATCTTTTAGGTTTTTAGGTCATCGAAGGGAAACTATTATTTGGTAAATGTGCACCAATGGAGGCCAGCAGCTCTTGTCAAACTTTTAAACAATTTAGTTCAGATTTACAATGGGTTATGTAATTTAAAACCGTGCAGGAGGAATGTATTTTGGACGATTTTTTATTGGTTCACTTTGTAAACAAAATGGAGTCTAAATCAAGAAAGTAATAACTCAAATGCACACAACCACCCTTGTAATTTATGTTATTGAGGTAGATTCTGTGGCTATGGAATATCGTCTACCTTGTGATAAGGTGTTAATGATTAAGTCTCTTATTGGTCTGCTTAGCTTTGCATGTTCAGTAATTGTTCTTGGGCGGGCAATTCCGAGAAGTGTAATTAGTTCGACTTGTGGTCATCCTTACAATTATATAAGACTTACTTGTGAAGCAGGGTGGACTTTCACACATGGTACTCAGTCGTTCAACATAACAATTGTACATCTATATGGCGTTGGTAATCATTTTGATTACCTTAAACTATTTACTGATGCTTCAGTCTCGGTAGATTTTGCTGCTGTTTTGGGTAAAAACTGGTTTGCATCTAGATGGGTCAATCCCTTAAAACATTATCTAATAGCAATTAAGAAGTTATTCCAAATTGTTCTAGCTATAGAGAAATACATTGTTTAACAAAAAGATTTTGTTCATGCTGGACAATATGGCTGTAGTTTATATTACTTGTTCTGGGAGATATCATTTACCTTTCTGCCTGTTCAGCCTGTCTGTTTTCATTTTCTTATTCTTTCTGCCATATGGCATTTTTGTCTTTTCTGTATTATCAACAAGCAAACATCTAAATACAAAACACTTGGTTAGGCGTTTACAATAATTATTTTACTAAATACAACATACACTTAAGATCTCAACACATTCCTATGGAAATAACAATGAAACAGCTGATCATATTTCACGTTTCAAATTCCAGAAAGCTTTCAGGTCAGCTTCACATCTGTGCCATCATCAAACAGCCATACCTAAGCATATCTTGATAATTTAACACCAACAGCTCAGTAAATTTTGACTGCGTCACTATCACCAAGTACAAGAGCATTTTATCACAGAACCTGGACGATGATACAAGATTGGTCACCAAGTTCTGTTACCTTACCCATTTCTTCAGCGGTTCTGTGCAGTTATATAGTTTGTTGTCAACAATTATTCGCCTAGCAGTATCTCATCCCATATATGTGTCAAAGGATACATTCATAAGGTACTGAGCATAGCAGATCAAAATGTCTTTTCTTGTCAAAAAGATATTGCGAGGTTGTCACCAGTTAGGTCCTAGTAAAGATACTCGTCTTCCAATCACACGTTATTTTGCAAAAACTATTGAATTCATTAGACAATACAAGTACAGAATTATCTGCACAAATGATAACTAAAATCTTTGTTCCTGTTAGCTTTCAATGCTTTTTTCCGTTAGCAAAAGTAGTAGTATAATCCAATCAAGTTTTTTTTTTTTTTTTTTTTTTATTTGTGTGTATGTGTGTATTTTATTAGTTAGACAGTTGTTAACAAAATCTAATTGTGATTGCCTGTTCTTGGTGGTAAGTTATATTGTGCCATTCTTTAATTTTGATTGATCTACGTATACAGCAACAAGGTGGATATTTAATAATCAAATGCTGTTTCTAATCTTTCTAAATTTCCTTTTCATTTTTTCTCTCCGTTACGTACAAGAATCAGGGATTTTACTTTGTTTTACTTTTTGCTATGGTGTATAATTTCTGATTAAAATGTTACATGTTTACTTTGGCTGGGAGTTGGCACAAACGTTCTGTTTTTAACTGTGGCAGCTTTTGTCTGCCACTTTTTTGTACATTGCATTATTTTGATACTAGACTGTTTTATCAGAATATTAAGGTAATCTAATACGCTGTGGATATCAATGAATTATGGTTTATAAGTGATATATTATGTAAGAGTTATCTCCCCTTTACTGATTTGTTTTATAATTTTCTTTTATAATTTTCTGTCATCATTTTTATTACATGACAATTTTATCCATATCTTGGCGTCTGTGTGACTCTTTAGATAAAGGAAGTTATGTAGGAAGTGGAATCTTACCAAGCTTTTGTGCCAAAACATTATTGCCGGTGAATTTGTGAATTAATTACAATGGAGAACATAAAAGTAATTATGGATCTTTAACCATTTCACGCTGTATAAATTTGATAGAATATATAAATCAACAGGAAAGGAGATTTAGTATGCTCGGTGTCCCAAGTTGTTAGAAAACGACGTCATCTTGGAAGAAACTCACGTGAGGAAATCGACTATCGGAAACATACGAGTATCAAAAACGTACATGTATCCCGGCACGATACCAATGCTGACTTTAAATGTATACATACATTTGCTTCACAATTAACCAAAAATGTTGAAACCCTCAGGTTCAAAAGAATATAACAAAAGTTTGTTCTATCTTAATTTAACGTGTACATAATAATTGCAGTATTTTCTATACTCTGAGATGGAAAACTGCTTAATTTGAGTTGCAGTATATCTAACCTAAATTCTGTCCCAAGTTATTGCTTCCATCAATTTTTGATGATTTTTAATAAAAATACACATACCTATGATAGAAATACAATTAAAATCGATGAAAGGGAATATATCTAAGATATCTTCATTGAATAATTAATTTCTTATATATCTAAGATATCTTCATTGAACAATTATCCCATTTCACTCATAAAATTTCACAGGAACGAAAACAATTTTCTTATTGAGATTTATAATGGGAAATGTTTACAGCTTTTCTCCATTCTGAAGTACTCGGGATACCTCGCACAATCTTTTTACGTTATCATCCGGGCTTATTAATGGCTGATGCAATGTAAAATCTCCGTAGACTTTCAATTTTGGGATGTGTATTAAAACCTGAAGCGGTAGAGGGGGCGTTTCAAAACAGATAATCTGGACATTTTTTATATAAGTGGATGAACGTAGTTTGAGCACAAAGGTATTTATTATTATTGAAATATAAAGAAAAAAAGCGGTGGAAGCAAAAACTCGGGACAGAGTATAGTTTTAGTCCCCCGTTAAAATAATCATCCTCAAGATCGTTCCTTTTTTTCTTTCAGCGGTTAACAGGAAAATAGAGAGGTTGAGATTTAAAACGTGTACCGGTACGCGTACGTGTATTAAAACTACACATACACGTTTTTGTAATTTATCAGATGAGATTTCTTAACTTGTAGGATATAAACGTGTACGTAAATCGACGCAGTTTTGTGACATGAATTAATTTAGTTAATTCTAAATAAATGGTAAATTTCTTCTCAATTTTCATGCAAATGAAGTTTAAAAATCTATATAATGTATCACAAGAATACATTCACTCATCAATAAGATTTTATTTGTTGTAAAACGCTACACATTTGTACTTACGTGTAGACGACACTCTAAGTTTAGAGAACGTGAAGAAACCATGTCGTCACAAAAACTGATGACATAATACGCGAAGAATTTAGGTGATTCCCCTAGTACACGTACACGCACCCGTACACGTTTGAAATCTCAACCTTTCTAATATTTTGTTCAGCTCTTTTATCATAGGAAAGCTTCTTCAATATCAGATGTTTTCACATTCCAGTGTTTACAATCTTTAATCGTAAAAAAATCAATAGGACACATTTACCTACTGTAGGTCTGTTCTTGAAATGAAAAGATCCCTCTTATTTCCTCATGAAACATGCCTTAACTAACCCGTTTTAAGAGTACAAACTTACATAATTGAAGTTTTGATTTACTTTGGTCTTTTACTTCAATTTCGAGTTTTTTTCATTATATCATTTTGCTTCGCTGAAACACATTCTAATCATTTTTGATAAGTTTGTCGAGTAAAGATGTTATCTATGTCAGTAAAGAAAATTTTATTAAAGTCGTAGCTTCGTTTCATTTGCTCTCACTATCACATTTTTCCTCTTTCTGGGGATTCAAGTAGCTTTTTATGCTCAGCCTAAATCAGGAACTTCGATCCACTTTTCATCTGCCGTCCTTTACTTGTACTTGTGATGATATATATTTTCTTATTTTTTCTCTCATCTGCTGCAAAATTCTTTTTATAAGAAGCTCTTTGATACAGTTTGATGGTCGTTTGCTTGTTGTTTGTTTTTTTAAAAAAAGATTCAGTTCTCTTCCAGTGTGGTGAAACTTGGCCAAATAGACTCCAGTGGTGCGCAAAAAGAAATATGCTTATTTAAAAGACAATTTCCACGACCAAGCCACTTTTCTCTACCATCGCGTTTATAATGAATCTTTTGTTGTGCGTTTTATAAGCAACTCTTACCTAAGGGAGCGAGGCTCGTCTTACTCTTTCGTCTTCTCTGCTGCTATTTATGTTTTGATCCATGTGATTTGCACATTTTCACTTGCGTAGCCGTCAAGTGCTGGTGGCGAGTATGTCATTATGTTTGAGGGGTTTGAATTCTTTCTAAGACTGCCTGAAGAGTGCTTTAACTAATCCACATCAGTCTATAGTGTGTTCCTGACCATGTTTGCCAGTGATAATTCCCTTCTGTTCACGTTGTTTACTTTAGCCATGGTGTTGTCTTAGAAGCTTCATATCAGTCTTTGCAAAAACTCGCTAACAGAGGCTATTTTTGATTTTAACTTTCACTAGCAAATGTGGAATTATCCATCTAAAAAAATTCAATCTAAGAATTCTATTAATTATAAATGTTATTTTTTCAAAACTGCACAAATGCACTGTAATATCGATATCTTGGCTAGGAAAGGCAACAATCTTTATAAATATAAACAAAAGGCCCATGTATCCACATCGCTCACCTGAGCAACAATGGGCGTTCAAAAGATATTGTGCAATATGGCCCTCGGTAGAATAACAAAAAATTAATATTGTAAAGTATTCGAATTTTACACTTATTTTTGCATACACGTAATCTTTGACATTGCACCTTCATGAAATACTGTTTTTACACAGAATAAAAAAATCCTACGCAAGATATAGAACTAAATATTTTGTAGGGGTACACTGTTATATAACTTCTAATTCCCTGTATTTTCGTTCTGCCCCACCCCCCTCCCCCACTTAATAAAGCGATCAAAATATATGAGAGCATATAGGTACATTTTCTTCCTCAACTACTTACTAGTTATTGTATTTTTTTAAAAATATAATAGTTATTGTATTTTATCCAAAAAATCCTACATGTATATATGTGAAGAAGAAAATTGCACGTCACTGCGCTCAATTTCTCAAATTAAAAATATTCAACAATTTAATTTGTCTTCTCCATTATAATTAAATGACTGTTGTTTACCTCGCGTAAACTCTTGACTTTTATAACTTTACTCACACTTGATTGATGAATACACTGGAATGAAAATGTTGTCATGTGACATGTTACAGAGCTATAAAAATCAATGTTACCGTATTGACAGGCACATCACTTTATATTTACTATGGCCCACCCATTATTTTCATTTTTATTCAAAATAACAAATGGCTACAAAACAGGACAATTTTCCGCTGTAATATTTTCTTAGGAATAGCGATAATTCATTTATCCCCGCAACAGAAATGTGTCAGAACTATGGAAACTGTTTAAACGATGTTTTTATTTACTCACATTTCACATTATTCATTGTATAAAGAGGGGGCCCCAGAGAGTAGTTATATACAGCATATCATTCTTTAATTTTTTTGTGTACAAGTATTTAACATACTCTAATTCATATAGAATTTCTAATGATCAACCAAAATTTCAGCGTCAATCGTAGAATTATAAGCAAGATGAGCTCAAAATTTTGCTAGGTTTGAGTCATATTTTGTTCACATGAGTTTATTACATTCGGTATTTCCTATTCGGCATTTAAAATGGAAAAAACTGAATGGCCTCAGATCTGTCTACAAACATAGAATTGTGAGCAAATCTCTGTATCTTGCTTATAATTCGAAGCTTAATACTCAAATATGGTAAGTAAATAGAAATTGTAAACAATTAAACACAAGAAATATGCACTATAACAAATAAAGAACACAATTTATTTTTCAAAATGAATCATATACATGTATATACCTACATATTTCCGTCAGCGATATTAAACTCTATTTAAACTGAATGAACTCGAAAAAATGCCGAGCATTTCAACAAAGCATATTGCATTATTCTACCATTACGCAAAAGATGATACCGAATTACCGATAGCCTGAATGAATTGCATTTTAGTTCTTTCTTAATACATCAGATGTTGCTTAATTTGCGCAGGTAAACAGTAAACTGTTTGATTTACCGAAGTCTCTTTGATTTGATACGTTAAAATCAGGAAATACAAGCGACAGTTCCCAGGTTAACGCAAAGCATAAATGAAAACGAAACGAAAATCACAACAAGCTAACACCACCGTCATATGTGAAAACTGTCAACGCATTGAAATATTTAGCCTAAATTTACTTCACAAAATCGGCACCAATGTATTTTGCATGTTTCAAAGATTCCCTTTGTATACGAACTGTTGCACAACAAACAAATTCATCATTGTCAGATCGACCCGTTTATCATATAGTGTCATGGCTGCTTTAAACAAAGAACCTCGTTTTAGAATTATGGAATACGAGTCTTGGTAAAATGGGTAAGCAAACCCGGGCCGGGGCAAAATAAAAGCCGGGGCAGATCGGCAATCGTCAATTCCAATTACGCATTATTTTGCAGCAATATTTACAGCGAATACAAATATACTGGTCAGTAAATATCTTGAAATTTTAATGAGATTGGCAATCTTTTGTTTTACCCTGGCCCGGTCATGCCTACCCATTTTACCAAGACTCATGGATGCTATAAATTGCTTGAAACACGCCTTTTCTTTCTTATTATTTTCGTAATAACTCAGAATTGAAACAGAATGAGCCCATAATTTTTGCAATTCATATTTTCCTTCCCATAAGGATTATTCATGCTAAATTACGTTGAATTTGCCTCAGTAGTTCTTGAGAAGAAGATTTTTTAAAATGCACCCTTTTTTTTTTTTTTTTTTTTTTTTTTTTTTTAACAGTTTTGAGGTTTTCTCCGCTTTCAATGAAAATTTTTCTTTCATTTCTGCAATTCATATTCATCTTTCCATAAGAATGCTTTGAGCCAAATTTGGTTGAATTTGGTTAAGTGGTTTTAGAGAAGAAGTTAAAAATGTGAAAAGTTTACAGACGGACAGACAAACGGACAGACAGACGGACGGACAGACGGACAGACGGACGACGGACAAAATGTGATCAGAATAGCTCACTTGAGCTTTCAGCTCAGGTGAGCTAAAAACTATTCATCCAACATATGTTTATAATCCAATCATCAAACAAGAATAAAAAAGTATGCAATTCATTGTAACATTGGTGATTTACAAGCAGCCAAGACGTTGTTCTCAGCATAGCCTGCTGGCTGTATGATTTCAGCATACTATGATGTTTGTTTAATTATGTTTTGCTCAAGGACAGCATAATTTATTCTGACATCAGACATTGCTCAAAGCAACATACAAAAGAGAACTATACTCTTGAAAAATGAGAAAGAACAATCTATTCCTTTAAATATGTGGTTTTATATGCACATTGTTTCTGATTTGAAGCTGTTATGCACAAGGACAGCATATGGTCTATTAAAGTACAACACACAATGAAACATTCAAAAAAGAGTTGTGTTCAAAACAATAAGGAAACAGCTAGATCCTTTGGTCTCATGTTAACTTACATATTGTAAATTTACATCCTTATTCACCCCTGCGAATGTGTTCGTAATGCTTTCTTTATTGTTGCTAAGTATGTAATAAATCCAGAGGTGCTCGAATGAGAGTTCATGAGGCTTCCCCGAGATTTGTTAAATTCTTGTAAAATTCCGAGCGGAAGTATGATATTCTCAAAATACGTCAGTACTGGCTGTTTTTCACATCATATCCTACTTTGATTTATGTTAAAACATGTAAATCATTTAAGATATATGTCTTATTTCATCATCTAGTGGTTATTTAAATTAAACGATGATATTTAGAACAAAGTTATCGTTCGTGTTTAACCATTCTACACGTGGTTGATATTATAAACATTGGGTTGCTTGATAAAAAAAAGTAGCCATGTTTGATGCTTTAGTTGTGCAATACCATGTCTTTAAAAAAAAAAGAATGGGTGTCTGTTTTGTATAAAAACTTATTATATCGAGCCATTTTCAAGGAACAATCTGCATAAAATAGTATAGTTTGTTTCACTATTGATGCTATAACTACTTGTAACTCAGGTGCGGATAAAAAATTAATCCTTCGGGGAGATCGCTACTAAACATGTTTATTGTTGCAACAGCAGGAAAAAAATTATTTTTTATTGTCACATTTATTTTCAGAACCCATTTTATCTTCCAGTTAATGAAGATGAAGTTTAAAATCGATAAACGTCTAGATTTTATATTTGACTACAAGTATCAAGATTATAGAAAATAGACTATAAACACGAGGCACGATTTTTACTGAGAATTGAAAGGGTCAAATAAAGCCGCGTGGTCTAAATATAGAAGACAATAAAATTTGCAGGGGTGTTATTTATTTCATTGGTTAAACATATTTATTGCTCTAGTAATTCGGGTTTTGAATTTGTGATAACATTTAAACGTTTTTATCCCCCACCCCTCTAGGAAGTGTGCCTCAATTCTGATTAATAGTGCGCATTGAATCCATTAGACGTGTAACGATGGTATGGCAATACATCAAACAGCTATGGTAACTCAATGTCTGTACAATTTAGAAGCATCTGTTAAGGTCATATTCCTCGTTTTATTTGCTACATAATGTAAGACTCATAGCTTTACGCATTAAAAATGTTGCAGAAGGTATATATAATGGTAATGTAAAATCTAAGATATATCAATCAAAAGTTTTTTTATGGTAGAATGATCTTGACATGTTTTCCTTTTTTATACAGTTAAAATTAAAAGTTTCAAATTTTGAATTTCAATTATCAATACCTCACCTTCATACAACATAATTGATTTAATTGAAAAATTATACTTTCAGATTAAGCAACATATTCTATGTTGTTTATATAAACATATCATATTGACATTCTGAACAATCTGGTATACATGGGTAAATTAGTGAATACAATATAACCATCAAAAGGTATTATAATCTATCGAAGATTAAAATTAATTACAAACCGTTGCAATTCCAACTAATATATTACTCTAGGATTTATTATTTATTTAAGGAATTATTATTTTTTTATTCAAAGCTTGCGTTTTGTTTCTCCTTCAGATACACATTCTCTAGATTTACATTTAAATAAAAGTTTTCTATAAAATGGTCAATCCATATCATACGACAAAACATTTTCGAAAGGCTTCTTTAAGAAATAAAAAAAACCCAGTTAATTGCATTCAACACCACTATGACATAATACTGGTAACCTGCAAATGACGTGATTTTGCTTCAATGCCTGAAATATTTATTCTGTCTACTAACGCCCCCCCCCCCCCGCTCAAACTATGTTATTTATTATTGATGGCAACATGTGTTGCTTGTTGACACAGGTTATCTAGAAAAAACCTTCGGAAAAAGGAAGAAATTATGTCATCATATGGACAGTGATAAGATAAACAGTTTGATATTGGATTGCTAAGATTCAGAAAGTTCAATTAGGATTTTATGACTGGAGAGAGGTAATGTAACCCGTAGTTTATTTAAGAAATAAACAACGTTATTTAACGAACATGGCGTTATGAAAAGCAATTGCTCTGTTGGCATAGCGCGCATCATGGAAAATATGCCAGCAGAGCAGTTGCTATTCATAACGCCATGTTCACTAAATAATCGTTGTTTATTACTTATATTTGCATTTTACCACTCGCAAATACCCTGTTAGGCATGTATTAGCCTATAGACCTTGACATTTAGCTATTGCATCAAAAATAAACATTCAGACTGTAATGTATCTTTTTTATTCACATAGATCGATTTGTTAACAGAATCAATGATATGTTATAACAGTCATTCTTTTAAAGTGTTATTATAAGACATCATGTTTTAATTAAATATATCAATTTTATGGAGTTGGAGAAAAACACATGATGTATCGTATAGTGGTTTAAATCTTTAACGTCATGGAAAAGTATATGACGTCACACCTTAATGACGTCATAGTATACAGACAGAGCAATTGCGATTATAGAGAAATAATTGCAGCTTCTCCGTACGGACTTACAGTGGGAGAGAGAAATGGATATGCAAATATTACAGTATATTAGTCAACGCAGTTGCTTAATCTTAACGGCCGCAAGAAGGCTGTCAATTGTATTATGTGAACGTTTTAAATATCAATTTCATGTAAGAATCAAAAATCGGTGACCAAGCGTGGCCACCGATTTTATTTTCATTCTTTACAGACTTTGTTAAAAAGCTTAAAACCATTTAATTGTCTTTATGTGGGCCTGTTGCTATTGTAACCGAAAGTAAAAATCGCACAATGAGTTTTAAGTTTCTTTGGGACTCCATCATGACTAATGGCAACAATCTGAGCTTTTGATCTTTTAATTAAGTAATACGGAATCATTATTTGAGTATTATGAAGTGATAATTTAGATCGGGACGTGGTCAAATCCAGGGCTTTATGGTAAATTTGTCCACGCTCCGACCAAAATTATCACCACATAATATTCCAAGAATGATTTCTTATTTCTTATATTTATATAATTTCCAATTTCTACAATTTAAAAATAACTAATTGTTTTCAGGTAACAAATGCTTCGCGGCGCAGCCAATACCGTTTTACGGTTATGTTTTAAGACACGCTCATTTTGTGTCGCCCATCTTTTATGAAATTATTGGCCTAGAGGCTTCAAAACTAATTCGTAATGTTATCACATACAAAGCCAGTTAAAATGTAAATTTTACAAATTAATACTCAAGGTTATCTAACAACTAATGTTCTCATAGCAGCTGGTACATTTTTAAACTAAAATCTAGTTATACCCGCACTTTCTAAAGAATGTTCGGGTATATTGTTGTTACCCTGTTCCGTCCGTCCGTCCGTCCGTCTGTCACGTTTTACTTTCTCAAACTACTCTTACATCTTATAAACCAGCAAACTGAACTCTTGGAGTTTGATTGGGGTATCATGTTGTTTTGTAAAAAGGTTTCAAAAATTCTCTGTTAGTCCTGGGGGTCAAATAATTGGTAAAAAATGATTTTTTTCTCAAAAAACCTTCTTCCTCGAACTCCTCCTACATTTTCAACAGTAGACAAATCATCTCTTGGAATATGCTTTAGGGTATCTTATAGATGCGCAATAAGGTTTCAGAACTTTCAATTTTGTCCTTGGGGTCATTTAATGGCTGAAAAATGACGTTTTTTAACCAAAAAACTGGTTTCAAAAACGTCATTTTTTTTGGCAGTAACCAAATGATCTAGAATATGATTGGGAAGTTCATATTGAAGTGTGATCAGGTTTCAGAATTTTTTTTTATTAAGGGGATCAGTGGGCAACAAAAAATGACGTTTTTTTGCCAAAAAAGTATGGTTCCCAGAACTCCTCTTACAACTCTTGGAGTAGTTACGTTATCTCTTGGGATATAATTGGAGCTGTCCTATAGATGTGCAATAAGGTTTTAAAAATTTAAATTTCATCCAAGGAGTCAAATAGTAGCAGAAAATTGACGTTTATCACGAAAAAAAAAACATAGATCCAAGAGCTCCTCTTAAGATTTCATGGATAGACACATCATATCTTGTAGTATGATAGGGATAGGGACTGTTCTATAGATGTGCAGTAAGGTTTTCAAAATTTAAATTTCATCCAGGGAGTCAAAAAGTAGCAGAAAATTGACGTTTATCACTTAAAAAAAACAAAGATCCTAGAACTCCTTTTATGATTTAATGGATAGACACATCATATCTTGGGATATGATAGGAACTGTTCCATAGATGTGCATTACGGTTTTGAAAAATTAAATTTAACCCTGAGGCCCATTACCTACCTACCTGTTGATGCCCTTTAAGGATCAAGAATATATATGGTTAAGGGGTGGGGATCTCAACCGTTTTCGAGATATTTGTGCACTTCCTGTTCGAGGGGGGTCATGACCACTCCCAGGGCCCATGACCTACATACCGTTTGATGCCCCTTGACACAAGGAACAAGAATATATATGGTTTAAGGGTGGGGATCTCAACTGTTTTGAAGATATTAAGGGACTTGCTGTTTGAGGGGGTCAGGACCACCCACAAGGCCCATGACCTACATAACATTTGATGCCCCTTGACACCAGAAAAATGAATATATCTAATAAACCCTATATATTGCCAGTAACAGTCAATATATGATAATGAAAACCCTATATTATTAACTTTGTCTGCTTTCAAGTTACCATTTACAATAGAGTCGATCTACATTTCTTCCTACAAGGTTCAATGTTAGACCCCACACCCTTTTGACCCCCCCCCCCCCCGAAAAGTGGTTGTCTAACCAAAAATGAGAAAAATCAAACCAGGGTGCACAACTAGATATGCAGGCCTATCATATCCTAGAGTTTTGTACAATTCTGTAAAGCCGTCTCTGAGAAACAAGTTCAGAGCGGGAAAGAAGAAAAAGAAGGAGACGCGGAATAATTTACATTTATTAAGATGTACAAAAACAAATTTCATTCGGGAGACTTAATAATAAAGATTAAACAGAGATAGGATCATCAAACATCAATAATTTAAAGATAATTGACAATTTCTGATTCTAAGGGGGTCAGGATGACACCTTAGGGTCATGACTTACATGCCATAATGATCTGATGTGCAGTGACCTAAGGAGGAATAATATCTTGGATATGGATTAAGGTGGGGATCTCAATGGTTTTTATGATATGTGATAATTTCATGAAGAGCGCTTGGGATCATGACCTACATACCATCTGAAATGCCTTGAACAAAGAAACAATAATATAATATGTACATGATATATGATTCAATTTAAGAACCCAGATATAGATCAATCATCTATGTTTTGTATTATTTCCTATGTATATATACATGTATTAGTTTGTGTTTTGTTCTATACTATTCATGTTCATGACTGTAGTATGGCTTAGTCTTATTTTAAATTACATTAAAAAATTGTCAAATATATGACTTGGAACCCCCACCCCCAAACAAACTCAAATATAAACTGTTATCACCCTCCTCCTTTAATTGTCGAATGATCTATTAAAATCAAAATATAATTTGGGTGTCTTAAAACTTTTATAAACTGGTAAAAAATGTTAATCTTAAAAAAAATTACATTACACCTTGCATAATTGACAAATGATCTATTGAAATATGATTAGAGGTCATATTTCTACCTTGGGATCAATAACTAGTATTCATTGACAAGTTAAAATTAATAACAGTCAACGATTCAAATTATAAATGTTTATACTCCACATTCACCCCCCCCCCCCAATCTAACCTGGTTCTAAAGATTCAGTCTTCTTAATACATTCTTACATGTGTACATTAGCAAATCTTAAATCTTTTCTTGATTGCTTTTTCTCCTGATGCACATTAACATTTTGGAAATTGTTATATGCATGTGTATTCGCCTATTTGGGGCAATTGTAAAGTCTCCTAAACAAAACAGTTTCATCATTAGGCTAGGAATCACCCACATGAATCAAACACTACATATGAATAAGATAAAATACTTTATTATTTCTATAGTTCTAGAATGTCAGAGTGTCTCCAAGGGGGCATAATCTATAATACAATTTATGCGCAATGACACAATGAGCAAGAATAATTTATATGGTTTAGGGATGAGGATCTCATGAGATCTCAGAAGTTAACAAAATATACATGCGCAGTGTATCATAATTTCCTATTTCATAAAGGCGGGGTGGGGGGGGGGGTGGGGTTGGTTTAAAGACAACACCTGGGGGTCATTAAGGTACTTAACACCATTTGATGCATCATAATGACATTAGAATATATTTTGTATTTTCCTGTTTCGTGGGGTCAGAACAGTCCCATAAGGTCATGACCTACATTGTATTTGATGCATTATAATACATTTAGAAAAAAATACTCCTTCCTTCCTATTATAACTCATATAAAAATGATAAGTGTGACTACACTAGTCTAACTTACATGAAATACACAAATTTAATACGAAATTGTTTATACAGGGTCAATATGGGGTCAACTCAATAGTACAAGTCTGACAAATGAAAAAAATAACTTTTGCAATTAAAATGACAGAAACTTTACAAATGCGATAGGATAGGTAACAATGATAAGCTTATTTAAATATTAAAAGATGATAATACAGTATGCTGTCAAAGGGAGATCACATTTAGAAAGTGAAAGTAGAACTTATGTATGTTGGCATCTCGATCATTAGATTGTGCTACTGCTACTACATGTGTTATGCATATGCTTACCTATATTGGTCAACATCATAATGATAATCCAATTAAAACACAATAATGAATTCCTTTAGCTGATCTTAACTAATCCTTTTCTGCATATGGAAAACACATACATGTATGTTTACACGTGAACCCATCTAATCAAAGAGCTTGGTAAAACTAGTACCCGCTAATGAGACCTGCAGACTTGTGTTGTGTACGTAACTTCAGACAAAGATCAGTAATCTGTAACATGCAAATATTTTTATGACCTATTCTTCAAATCCACTTTCACTATTTTATTAGGTAAATAACAGCTTTAAGATGGTGCAGGACACCTGCATATTGTGATGTATACTTCCTTTTGAGATAAACAATGAAGTATATTAAATATTAATTAAATATTTACCCCCCCCCCCGAATAATGTTACCTAACATTGAAGCGCAATGAGTTAGAGCGTTTACATGTCTGTAAGAGCATTGGGGTCCAAGGTGTATTTTTGGTAATTTAATTACTATTGATATAAATGAATTTTCATAGGGGGGGGGGGGGGTCTGGACCACTCACTCCCACCTCTTCTTTACATCTGTGCACACGGTGATGTACAACTATAGGCACACAGAAGCAATCTAAAACCGGCAATTTTTAATTTTGTTTGTAATAATTATATAGACCATTTATATACTTTCTATGACATGAAATGTTAAGAGTATTGAATAACTGAAAATTCACTGCAAACAGCTCAATCCCAAATTGAACATAAAGTGCTGCTCGTGTGTATTATCATATGGGAAGGGATCTCATCCTTCAGTTATGAAAATTATAATTTTTAAATGTATTACCAGAGCTTGCATGTGGCCTTCATTTTTAATTAAACTGGTACAAAACAGTGTTATTTAGGGGCAAACACTTGGTGCAGGTATTACTGTCTAATGACAGCATCTAGCTTAGTTTTAGAAATACCTTTAATGTTAAACAAGCTCAAAAATAAAAATGTAGGAAGGTAACGGTAGTGTCTACAACTGACAATCAAACATTATTATTTTGTTTAGTTAAGAATTTATATTTCGAATTTTTTCTGTAAAAAAATGTCGTATGCATCACGGTTATGCATATTTTGATGACAAAATCACCGATAATTTTTTAATGAACTTAATTTTTATGCATATAGATCTAAAGGACGATTTAATTTTATTATGCCCTGTACTGGTCAGGACCACCGCCATGGCCAATTACCTACAAACCATGCGATGCTCCTTCACACAAGGAATAAGAATATATATGGTTTACGGGTGTAGATCCTAACTGTTTTCAAGATGTTTAAGCACTTCCTGTTCAAAAAGGGGTCAGGACCACTCCTGAAGCCCTGGCCCACATACTATTGTATGCCTCTTAACAAAAAAAAAGAAGAAGAATATATATAGTTTTGGGTGGGAATCTCATCGGATTTTGAGATATAAGGGCACTTCCTGTTTCAGGGGGGATGGAACCACCCCATATGGCCATAACTTAGAAACCATATGATGCCCCATTACACAAGAAACAAGAATACATGTATACGTGATTTAAGGGTAAGGATTTTTAAGATATTGTCCTTTCAGATATATTAGTCATGTTGTATATTTTATTTGATAAAATGAAATATATCGGAAAGGACAATATTAATCAATTTTTGAAACCTGGCGGTGAACCCAGGGACCATAATTAATGTATCTTATATATTACCTATATAACACTCATTGTATGAATCTGAAGACCCCTTGTAAATACTTTTAACGGTTTTCGAGATATAATTATTTACAATGTTGTGTAAATTTTTTTCCAAAATCGACTATCGGAAACATATTGCTATCGGAAACATATGCCGGCACAATACTTATACTAACTTTGGAGATGGATTGAAAATCGGAGATGTTTAAAAAATGTCCTATTGTATATATTTCTAAATATTTCGAATTTGCATCTTAAACCTATCATATTGTTCTTGCAATTTCATTATTAATCTTCAAAGTTTGAAAAAAAACAGCAGATTCTGTGTAAAATGGTATATTTTTGCATTGTTTTTGGCCAAGATATCTTTCAGGACCAGCCTGCTCCTGAAAAAATTATATATTTTAATAGGTTTGGTTTAAAGGAATTAGTTATGATAGAATATTCTTACGGGCACCTCGAATTTTGCAGAAAAAAAGACAAAAATTTCATAAACCGATTACTATAATATGGGTTCATATATACACCTATAGGAGTAAGTCTTGGACAGCTCAATAGGTTAAAATGCTGGTTTTGTCACAGATGGTGTTTTTTGCCATTGTTCGATTCCATCTGTGGGCATATTTTTTTTTTAAAGTTAACGGCATTTATAAACACCGCGAAATTGTTAATGCAAAATTGTGCATTTTGTATTTTAAAATTCAATCTTCTTCCTTAAATGCATATTTGTTCCTTGAATTAAATATTAAAGATATCGGTTGTATAGCTATATACCTCACTACATGTAAAAGCTATTAACCGGAACTATACCCTAGTGTAAGCACGCTTTGTTTAAGGACAAGAATCATTCACTCTGCGTCACTGGAGACAGGTGCCACGTAAAAAAAACCATGCCGAACTGTTGCGTTGGCTTTTCCAGAAAATCTATAAGAAATTGTACAATTGTTGGAGAAGTACTGCAAAGTAGATGCAGTTTGTACTTTGCAACGAACGTGTGTATTGGTAACATTCTAAGCCAAAAAATGCAGGAAGAAGGTTTATACATTACCAAAAAAATAGTTTCCGACCCTTTGCTATTTCGGCATCAGGTACGTCTCCTTATACAAAGGATGCAGCTGTTAATACGGAAAAGAGTTCAGTGAATGATGATAATGTTTAAACGCCTCGTAAAAATCCTTCTACATCTTCAAACATCCCTCTTCCTGTTATTTCTTTTGGAAAAACTAAGGCGACGTGCATTATTTGTCGCAAAGAGTCATAGGGTTTGCGACCTTTGAAAGCGCGTCACGTGTGTCTTTCGATAGTTGTTAATATATTTTGTTTGTAAATCAACGCACGTGAAGAACGTACCGTACTATAGAAAGTAAACTGAAAACAAAATTTAATAATAAAAAAGTTCGTAATTCATAACTGTATGGCCTAAAAAACAAGAAATGGAACGGATATCATTAAGCTTCCGTTAAAGACAGAAACCAATACCGATCCTATAGGTCAAGTCTATTGTTAGATACAAGTGTTCCTTTATACATAAACTTGCTTTACCATTACCAAAAAAATGCTGAAGCCCTTATGTTATGAAGAATTTTAGAACAAACGTAGAAAACTGCTTAATTTAAATGTCAGTATATTTAACCTAATTTAAGAATCTACTCCCATTTAAATAATCATTGTTTTTTCTCTTTCAGCGGTTACGAGGAAACATTCCTGTTGAGCTCTTTTTGTTTTCGTAGGAAAGCTTATTCACATTCCAATGTTTACAAGATTTATCTTAAAAAATATAAATAGGACATCATTTCCTATCTGTTTATCTGTCCCTTGAAATGAAGAGATCCTTCTTAAATCCTCATGAAACATGCCTTAACTAGACCGGATTTAGAGTAATAACTCATTTTATTGAAGCTTTGATTTCCTTTAATCTTTGTGTCATCAATGTCAATCAAAGAAGTATATTAAAGTAATTGCTCCTTTTCCTTTGCTCTCAATATAATATTGTACCAGTATGGGTGAATTTAAGAATCTTTTTCTGCTCTGCCTAGAACAGGCACTTTGATCAAATTTTCATTCGGTGTCCTTTACTTGTACTAGATTATATTATTTACATTTACTTCAACTTGTCTGTTCTCATTTTTTTCTGCTTTTTTCTGCAAAAGTTTCTTATGATAAGCTTTTTGATACAATCAAATGATCGTTTGTTTTTTCCATTAAGGTTCAGTTCTCTTCCAGTTCGAAACTTGGACAAATAGGCCCTTATGGCGTGCAAGGACAAATTTGAAAGACAAAATTTGTACGACTAAGCCTGACGTTTCTCTACCATCTATAATGGTAGAGAATAATACACTTAAGTTTTGTTGTACGTTCGATCAGCAGCTCTTACCAAAAACATGAAGGCTCGTCTTATTCTTTCATTTAATTTGCTGCTATTAATGCATCCCTGGTCCAGCTAGATGATGGGCACATTTTCACTTAGTCGTCAAGTATTAATAGCGGGTATATCATTATGTTTGAGAGGTTAGAATTCTCTCTTAGACAAGCTGATGGATGTTGCAACTAATATACACCAGTCTACCAGTCTATAGTGTGTTCCTGACCAGGCTGGCCAATCATAATTCCCTTCTGTTCACGTTCTTTACTTAGGCCATGGTGCAGTCTTTGATGCTTCATATCAGTTTTTGCAAAAACTCGCTTACAAAGGCCATTTTCAATCAAACTTTTACTACCAAATGTGTGATTTTCTTTGTTTAAAAACAAATAAAAAAAAGCTAAAAATTCTGATTAACGACAATTTTTCAAGATGAAAAAATGCACTGTAATATTATGGCTAAAAAAAGCCAACCACCTTTTAAAATAGTTATTCATCCAAAATTGTTTGTCCCCTAATCATAAAAAATCAATTTATTTAAAAATAGTTGTGCTTTACACAATAGCATCGCTGATTTACAAACGTACATGTTGTAGTCTCAGATGCATCATGGCATTCTTTACACCAACTCGTTAACATCTGTGATTTGCATATAGCCAATATCCTGTTTTCAACATAGTCTGCTGGTTGTGTGATTGTGTTATGCCCATTTGAGCATATGCTGAATTTTGTTTGATTGTGTTTTGCTTAGAGACAATAAATATGGTCTGATAGAAGACATTGCACAAGGCAGCATACAAAAAGAAAACAGTACCCTTAAAAAGATGAAAAGAAGCAGTCTATTTCTCAATTTTATTGTGGAGCTACATGCATATTATTTCTGATTTGGAGTTGTTATGCTTAAGTACAGCGTATGCTTAAATAAAGAACAACACACAATAAAACATTTCAAAGGAACTGTGTTGATAAAATCAGAAAACAGCTATATCCTACGGTCTCATATTAACTTACATATTGTTAATTTACATCCTCACTTATATCAGTGGTTAAACACTATTACTGCTCTAGTTATTTGGATCCTTTAATTTGTGATAACATTTAAACATTTTTCCTCCTTTCTAATATGTCTCCATTCTAAAAAAAGTGGGCTAGGTCCTACAGTTGCATGCCTTGAACTTTCATATTGTAAATTTACATCCTTGAATATTTTATTGGTTAAGCACGCTAATTGCTATGGTAATTTGTATGCTGCCATTTATATGGACAAATCAAAACCAAAGGAAGTTAAAAAAAAGTGGAATGTTGGATTTAAAGTATTGAATCAGCAAACCTTTTGAGTGAAACGTGTTACGATGGGATGGCATGTCAATATAAAGGTAGAATTATCCAATGTTTAAACATGTAAGACACATTATGCAATGTTTTGTATAACAGAAATGTTTAAAAAATATAGACTAATGTAAAATTACAAAAAAAATTAATAATGATTTTGCAGTAGGTAGATATAACGATGAAGTTTATGTTATTTTTTAATGATAGCCTGATTTTAAAATGTTTTTTTTAATTTTTTTTTCCACTTGTGATTGAAAGTTACATTACAAATTTGAATTTACATACTTCATATTACATAATTCATTTAATTTAAATTGGAAAATTCAGTTGTAGTAACATATCACTATCCACCTAGTACATATCATTTTTAATGTGAACAATCTCAAGATAATGAATGAAAAATAAAAAACAAGAAACATATTAAAGCAAGCGTCTAAAGAACGTTTGCAAACTTTTCTTTTTATCCTAATAAAAAATATTATAATAGTCTGATTTAAACGACGGGCTCGGTTTTTTTTTTAAAATACATGGAAAATCCACCCTTAAACCTATGGATAAATTGGCATCCTAAAATCTTTACATTTACATATAATGTGTTCAAAATATTTACGGACATTAAACGGGTAATGAATAGCTATTTAGATTTCTAAACAATAATATGAGACAGTAATCTGTAAATGCCTTCCTTGTGTCTGAGTTGCTTTTGTGAACACCGAGAGGGTATCAAATGAGATTTAATGATATATCATATGACAACAAAGCTAATAGTCCAATTGCAGAATACAAAAAATGTCATTAACGGGCTAGGGGAAAATCCTCGTATCTCTAATGCAAAGATCAATTAATTTGTTGAAAGATGACAGAAAAATTCATGGCGTCACGTATAAAAAACTTATTTTCGCCCTTTACTTATTGAATCAAATTAAACATGATTTTGGAAATAAAACAATCAAAAGGTATTAAGATGTGTTGAAGATAATAAATGATAAAAGATAAAAAAAAAATCTGTTGAAGATTAATATTTATTACAGACCGTTGAAATTTCCACAAAATATATTGTACTCGGATTAAATAGAAACTTTGTTTGGTAGATTTGGTCCAGATACCAACATGTTTATCTCATACTCAACACTTAACACAAAATGTGTTACATATTGAATACAAGATAATTGAATATGTATTAGAAAATGCATACAAAACAACAAACCATATTTATCTATGGTTTTTATCACCATTTTATCTATATGTTTATCTGGTAAAGCTCTCTCTCTCTCTGCGCCAAACTTCAAAGATTTATAGAGAAAAGGCGTCTGGTTGAATAAGACATGTTCATAATAGCTACACACAAACACACAGCTATACAGCTATTTTAATTTTTTATATCATATTCAAGAGTTGATAAATACTTATGTTTCATATCGCTTATTTTACTCACAATGTCCAATTTTTATCAACAAATAAAACGACCCTTTCTGTATTTTTTTTTTACAAAACTTCTTGGAAATCACAGGGCCAATTGTTACTATTTTTGGTGTGAAGCGTCTCTACGGTAAGAGAATTCTAAATAGTAAAATTTATGACTTTATCATCTCTTGGGACTCAAAGGCGGGGCCAAAAACAAAGGCCATTTAAAAAAAATCTTCTTCTCTTTTCCCACGCATGTAGGAAACAAGAGGCCCATGGGCCACATCGCTCACCTGAGGAACAATAGGTATGATAAAATCAGCTTAATGGAGTCATAATACAAACTATCTGGACAATGTACAATAATACATGTAGATCCTGTATAAATAAAATCCATTTTCCCCTGGATATTCTTATGTTTATAATCATTAGTCCCTTTTCTAACAAGATGATTTTATAGTCTTATCATATGTTGAGTATTGCAGTTCTCAAAATGATCCTTAACAATAGTTTATATATTAGATATAAACGTACATCAAACTATGAACCTTCTCGGGAGGCCAAAGAATTGTCCTGGGGCCAAAGTCTTAACAATTATAAAGAAACATCTGGCTGATTAGTTTCTGAGAAGATTTTTAAAGATTTACCCTATATATTCCTTTGTTAAATTTTGACCCCCCATTGTGGCCCCACCCTACCCCTGGGGATCATGATTTTCACAACCATGAATCTACACTACCTGAGGATGCTTTCACACACGTTTCAGCTTTCCTGGCTGATTAGTTTCTGAGAAGAAGATTTTTAAAGATTTACTCTGTTTATTCCTATCTAAAACATCGACCTCCCATTGTGGCCCAAACCTACCCCCAGGGTTATGATTTTCACAAATTTGAATCTACACTACCTGAGGATGCTTCCACACAAGTTTCAGCTTTCCTGGCTAATTAGTTTCTGAGAAGAAGATTTTTAAAGATTTACTCTATTTAATAATATGTTAAACTTCGACCCCCCATTGTGGCCCCATTCTACCCCCAGGGGTTATTATTTTCACAACTTTGAATCAACACTACCTGAGGATGCTTCCAAAGAAGTTTCAGCATTGCCGGCTGATTAGTTTCTGAGAAGAAGATTTTTAAAGATTTACTCTATATATTCCTATGTTTAACTTCGATCCCCCATTGTGGCCCCACCCTTCCCCCGGGGGTCATGATTTTCACAACTATGAATTTACACTACCTGAGGATGCATCCACAAAAGTGTCAGCTTTCCTGGCTGATTAGTTTCTAAGAAGAAGATTTTTAAAGATTTACTCTATATATTCCTATTTTAAACTTCGATCCCCCATTGTGGCCCCACCCTACCCCCGGGGGCCATGATTTTCACAACTATGAATCTACACTACCTGAGGATGCTTTCACACAAGTTTCAGCTTTCCTGGCTGATTAGTTTCTGAGAAGAAGATTTTTAAAGATTTATTCTATATATTCCTATGTAAAACTTCGATCCTTCATTGTGGCCCAACCCTACCTCCGGGGATCATGATTTTCACAAATTTGTATCTACATTACCTGATGATGCTTTCACACAAGTTTCAGCTTTCCTGGCTGATTAGTTTCTGAGGAGAAGATTTTTAAAGATTTACTCTATATATTCATTTGTTAAACTTCGACCCCCCATTGTGGCCCCACCCTCAGGTGAGCTAAAAAGGTTAAGTTTACAATACAATAAGTTGTTAAAGTTGGTTTCTGGAAGAACAGACTTTGAAAATTTTCTTAATAAATATTGACAAATATTTTACTTTTTTAAGCTTTAGTTTTTAAGATCTGTGTACAAACATAGAATTGTGAGCAAATCGCTGTATCTTGCTTATAATTCGAAGCTTAACACTCAAATATGGTTAGTAAATAGAAATTGTAAACAATTAAACACAAGAAACATGCACTACATGTATAACAAGTATAGAACACAATTTATTTTTTCGAAATGAATCATATATATACATGTATATACCTACATATTTCCGTCAGCGATATCAAACTCTATTTAAACTGAATAAACTCGAAAAAATGCCGAGCATCTCAACAAAACCTATTGCATTAATCTACATGTACCATTACGCAAAAGATAATGCCGAATTACCGATAGAATGAATTGTATTTCAGTACCCGTCCCCTACATCCGATTTTGCTTAATTTGCGCAGGTAAACAGTTAACTGTTTGATTTACCGAAGTCTCTGTTTGATTTGATACGTAAAAATCACGAAATACAGACGATAGTTTCCAGGTTACAAAGCATAATGAGAACGAAACGAAAATCAGAACAAGCTAACACCAACGTCATGTGTGAAAACTGTCAACGCATTGAAATATTTAGCCTCAATTTACTTCACAAAATCGGCACCAATATATTTTGTATGTTTCAAAATTTCCCTTCATACGCGAACTTTTGCACAACAAGCAAATTCATCATAGTCAGATCGACCCTTTTTCGTATAATGTCATGGCTGCTTTAAACAAAGAACCTCGTTTTAGAAGTATGGAATCATTTTACCGGATGCCGAACCCGAAGCTATTAAACTGATTGAAACACGCATTTCCTTTATTATTATTTTCGTAATAACTCAGATTTGAAACAAAATTTCCACTTAATTTTTGCAATTTATATTTTCCTTCCCATAAGGATGCTAAACTATGTTGAATTTGCCTCGGTAGTTCTTGAGAAGAAGATTTTTAAAAATGCACCCCCCTTTTTCTACAGTTTCAAGGTTTTCTCCGCTTTGAATACAGATCAAACTTTTATTTCTGCAATTTATATTCGCCCTCCCATAAGGATGATTTGTGCCAAATTTGGTTGAAATTGGATAAGCGGTTTTAGAGAAGAAGTTCAAAATGTAAAAAGTTTACAGACGGACAGACGGACAGACGGACGGACAGACGGACGACGGACAAAATGTGATCAGAATAGCTCACTTGAGCTTTCAGCTCAGGTGAGCTAAAAAAACTATAATGTCCATGAAACCCTCTACCAAAATTGTGAAATTTATGACCACTGGGTCAAGCTTAGAAATTCTTCTTCTCTACTCCCATATATACTTAAGAAAAAAATAGTAATGATGTTCATGAAGCCCTTTACGAAAAATGTGAAATGCATGACCCCCAAAGCAGGGGTTCAGGCCCTATGGCGGGGTCAATATAGCCATATAGTGAAAATGTAATAAATCTTTGAAAATATTACTCTTTACTCGAATTTAATTTGAATAAAACAAAATGCATGGTTATGTTACCATTAATTTTCTAACTAAATTGTGAAATTCATGGTTCCTGGGTCAGGGTTTAGATCCTAGGGAAGGCCCAATATGGCCACATAGTGAAAATGTATTGATTTAATTATAAATTCTTCTGTACTATCACAGTCGTGGGATATAAATCATGCATTGTTATTATGTTCATATTGTCTTGATGTTTAATTTCAGAATAAAGTTTAAAATGCAAACATGAGACTTTTCTGACATGTCAATCAAGGGGTACTCAGGTGACCGTCAGGGCCTTTGGGCTTCTTGTTTTTTAAATCAATTATGAACTTTACTTTTCTTAAACAATTACTCGCAACATGCTTCTAAATATTAATTCATAGGTGTCCTGATATATTCTGCAAAAAAAGAGCATTTTTGAATGAGTTGATATAGAAAATACTAAATTTTCATATTCAAATGAGGAATACGAAATATTTTCTGAACTTTTTTGCGGCTTAAAAACCTAAGTTTTTATAAAATGATTGGCGTATAAATCTATGGTTTTTTAAATATAATTTCTGCGTAATTTTCTAGGATAAATTTCTATAACAACAACCCCTTTTTGTTTAATATCACTACTTTTTGTGATAAATTATGATTTTTTTAAAGATCCACCACCCCCCCCCCCCCAAAATACAAAACCCAACCCACTGCAAATAAAAATAAAAAACAAAACAAACGAAAACTGATAAAAATCTTATAAATCAAGAATGGCAACATTTCAGAGTTTCTATATACCTTGACCTTGTCAACTGCAGTTTAATGACAACCTCATAACATGCAGAAGTTCCAGCATGGACAGTCCAATGTAGTTCTGTTCACAAAATCGATACCAAAGTGCAGAAATCCAACACAGTTAGACCGACATCACACACATTACAGTGCAGGGTTCCAGCACAGTTAGCCAAACACAACACACATTTTACTAACGTGCGGGGTTCCAGCATAATTAGCCCAATTGTACTCTTTCTGGTCTTAAACTATCCCCTCTTTTTTGAACAGGTATTGCTTTTTCGATACAAAAAAAGTGACCCATAATGACATGTCAGAATGATAAATATTCACACCCACATATAGCTGTTGAGATAAGTTTAAACATATACCTTCCAGAATATATTTATTTGCAACATAAAAAATAACTCATTCTCTCTAAAATGTAAGGAACATCGCTACTGTCATAATAATTATATTGAAGGATACGAATGATTGTAACAATTTTCTATGGAAACCTATCTGTGTCGAAACTTTATATTTTGGATCTTATATTTCATTTTAATCACATTATCTTAATTTATTATTATTTAATAACCATATTTCATAATAGATTTTTGTTGCTTTTCTGTACATTGTTTATGATTTGTAGAGTTTATAATATTTTAGCGTTACAAAGAAGATGGGGGAATAAGATGGTGCAACTGCCCATTTGGTTAAATCGAAAAAAATATATCAAATTTTACATTTTTTCAATTTAATATATTTGATATGTTATAATACAGGTTTACCAAAGGGCAATTTCTAACAATATTCAGTTTGAACTATTTAAAAAAAAAAGAAAAGAAAAAAATAAATCCTTTAGTTTTGGTGGTATCGAACCCACAACCTAAAAACCAAAGCTCTATAAAGTGATCTAATCTCTGGTGCTTTAACCACTGAGCCATTTCACTCACAAGAAAGTGCGTGTTTTTTAAAATGCTTTTTGAGACGTTGGCCACGAATTTACGGACGTGTATTATTTTTCTAAAACGCTCAATTGTTGGGCTACAAAATGACATTTTTAAAGTATAGTGGGTCATCTCTCCACATTTTTGTTGATTGTAATCGGTTTAAATTTCATTAAACCTTATTTAGACTATGACAAAAATATGGAGGTCATACCCAATCTATAAAAGAAAAGGCATTGAAGTTATAAAAAAGACACTATTTTTGTAGATTTTGACACGCTTGCACCAGTTTGAATCGACCTATTACAAGTATTTAAAATATTTAAGGGTTATAAACATGAAGTTATGTTAAATATACACTGTTTTTTTTAAATTATTTTAATTTTTTTTTTATCAGATTTAATGATATTTTAATTTTACAGTATCTAATTATTCCTCATTTGGGCATCTTACACGCCTTATTCACCCATCTTCTTTATACGCTAACCGTTTAAAAAATGCTATAAAAAGAAAACTGAATAAGTCAAATAAATGATAGTGGCGTTTCATATGCATTTTCAAACACTTTTTTCTAAAACAAATAAAATTCAACATTAAGAAGGATATTCTATATTTCATTTTAATTTATATTTTCATTTGCGTAATTGAGGAAGTTCGAACCGCCAAATATTAGTTATTTAGAATACTTTCTCAAAAACACAAAATAATGGCGTAACATTGTGAAAATGTTAATTTCAATCCATTTCGTCAATGATCATTATTTTGATATCTTGTCATTATCATGACAATCAAGCTTTTTTCCCGACCTAAAAAATATTATCATTCTATAGCAATTTATACGAAACATATGTTTAAACAATGTTGCTTCACTAGGTCATGTACAGATTCATTTTGATCAAGGAAAGCACAGGGGCGAAGCCCGTTTTAACATTAATTTCAATGTAACCAAAAATAAAGAAAGGGGTCGAACTCCGACCCAGATAAAAAAACTACCAGCTCGCTTCAAAAGCCTAATAAATCAATTATTTTTTACAACACTTGCAATATGCATATATTTTTCAGAAAAGTAATGTCTAAGATACACTCATGCCGAATTTCAAGTTGATGGGTCTTAAAATAGCGGAGATATACGTCATTATTCTCTCGAAGTCGCCAGTTTATTTTTACTCGGACATTTACCGGTCCAGGGCTCACGATGGGATTTTGCCTATGACAGCAGCAGTAATGCAACAAGCCGAGAAAAATTCGCACTAATCTTTTAAAATCTCACATCAAACGCACGCTACTTACATCCTTAAATTCCGATAAAATTCCGTAAATACTCTCCAAACTGAACTTTTATTCTGCAGCCACATCAACTTCTGACCAGACCGGCCATTGTGATAGAAAATTTAAACTCAGTTTCATTGGTTAATATTCCTGATGGTCCAATCAGAATCAGTCTTTCTCGAAGACGTCAAAATGGCCGGGCTGGTCAGAAGTTGATGTGGCTGCAGAATAAAAGTTCAGTTTGGAGAGTATTTACGGAATTTTATCGGAATTTAAGGATGTAAGTAACATGCGTTTGATGTGAGATTTTAAAAGATTAGTGCGAATTTTTCTCGACATGTTGCATTACTGCTGCTGTCATAGGCAAAATCCCATCGTGAGCCCTGGACCGGTAAATGTCCGAGTAAAAATAAACTGGCGACTTCGAGAGAATAATGACGTATATCTCCGCTATTTTAAGACCCATCAACTTGAAATTCGGCATGAGTGTATCTTAGACATTACTTTTCTGAAAAATATATGCATATTGCAAGTGTTGTAAAAAATAATTGATTTATTAGGCTTTTGAAGCGAGCTGGTAGTTTTTTTATCTGGGTCGGAGTTCGATCCCTTTCTTTATGTATGGTTACATTGAAATTAATGTTAAAACGGGCTTCGCCCCTGTGAAGGAAAGTAAGTTTTCAAAATCTAAAATATAACAATGTATGTAACCGAAATATTTCAATTATATGAAAATACCGGTATATCGTAATCGGTATCAAAAGATTTTTAATCATATATTTACCTTCCTTAGAAAATCATTAGTTGCCAGTGGTATTTTGTACTTATAAACTTGACTTTATTGAATTTGACTTTGTTAAAACTGTAAAGTTTATGATGTACTAAAAGGCAACACTGCTTTTTAATTGCTTTAATGGCAAGCTTTCATTAATTATGCAGGGAATCAAATAATAAAGAAAACGTGAAATGTTTAACTTCTGAACATCTTTTTATTCTAAATCACTGTCTTTCAATGTACAGGACAGATTGCTTTTTGATTTAAAATTCAGAGCATTCTTTCACTGCAGGCATCTGTATCATTTGTGATTTATTTTAACTAATTCACACGGACTGATATTTTAAAATAAATATTTTATACAGAAAACACATTTTTGTTTTACTTAAAGTTTAGAGAATTCTTTCGTTGCAATTCCCTGCATCAGTTTTGATTGATTTACATAGAATGGCACATTACAAATGAATATTTTATACAGGAAAAGATATTGTGCTGAATTTAAAGTTCAGATATCTATTTTACTGCAATTCCCGGCAGCATTTTTGTTTGATATACACGGAATGATGCATTATGAATATCTAATACAGAAAAACATATTGCATTTCATTCTAAGTTTTGGGATTTTTTTCCTGCTTTAATTTTGACTGAATTACATGGAATGAAAATTATGCAATAAATATTTTAAACAGAAAAACATTTTGTATTACTTAAAATTTAGAAAATGCATACATTGCAATTTAGATTTATTTAAAGTTAAAAAATACACCACATCACACTACACCACAATGCAATTCTATGCATCTTTTTAATTTACATGGAATGGTACGTCTCTGCATTATGAAATTATTACTGGATATAATATTTAAACTTCAATGAGATGAGATTCAGAAGGTAGGTTTGAGACATTGTTCGCACAACTTGTGAGCTCAAATAGTTTTCAAATCTTAAATATTCATAGATTTTATTCCAAAATAGATTTTTCTCCAAAAAACAAATTATTATTTTTTCAGCAAAATTGAGTGATTGGAAAATTTTAGATTTATATTATTTTGTACTACTGTGAGAACGGGACCCATCCTTGGTATTTGGAAGCATCCAACTTTATTAGGTTAAACTATGTAGAAACGTGTTTTACTTGCCTTCAAGCATTTTCTACCGTCATGTATGAACCTGAACAAATATATTTCGATTTTTCCGGGGGTGGGGTTCGACACAAAAAATCAATCAACTTGTTCGTGCAATTGAAATATAAACCTTTTTTCGTTTGTTTTGATCACATTTGACCGGTAAACAATTTTCACTGAAGCTTTCATTGTATTTGACGGAATTTTAGTCTTTGTATAAAAATACTGATAAATAGTAATAATATATGTGATGACCACAAGATTAGCATCTAGTGATTGTATTCATTTATGATTAAAAAGCATAAACGAGTTTAACAGAATTTTAATGTGTTATATGACATGTTTTAACATGCTTTTGAATTTTATTCATTGTACATGGAATCTGTTGATATAGAATTCACGCAATAATTGTTTGGGTAAATAATAATAAATAACGAAAAGTTATAATAAAGAAAAATATTCCGATTTATTTGTTAGTTGAAATTTCAGTGCAAAAGGGTCATGTTAAATGCACCTCAGTGCCAAATGAATATTAGTTACAATTGTTTGGCTTTGAATTTTACACAATGACTTTCTTGCATTTTACAACACCTTTAATGCTGTTCCATTTTAGAATCAAAGAAAGGCATAGCCAAGAAGCTCAATCATTACTTCCATTTTGACCATTTTCGACTCAAAGAATGGTACAGCCAAAGAATCTAAAGATTTTCTTCCTTTTAACCATTTCAGATTCAAAGAATGGTACAGCGGAAGAAACTCAATTTGTTCTTCCTTATAACCATGTTCATCTTTACTCTTTTTGTAATTTCACACTACAACACCGTTCAGAGGATTCACCCACCTGTCAAACATCCAATAGGTGGAAAAGTGCAAACTCCAAAAGGAGAGAAAAACTTAACGAACAGAACGCCAATCGATGTACATCGGCCTGGACCAATGAGAATGGTTCAGGAAGTCGACTGTCAGCAAATCATTGAAGGTAACGAAGACTACATAGCGCATGCGTCTGAAATCATGAACAGCACTATGTTTTCATTTCTAAACGACAGTCAAATTGAGAAAATTGCTCTAAACTGTGACTGTGGAAAATTTTAGATTTATATTATTTTGTACTACTGTGAGAACGGGACCCATCCTTGGTATTTGGAAGCATCCAACTTTATTAGGTTAAACTATGTAGAAACGTGTTTTACTTGCCTTCAAGCATTTTCTACCGTCATGTATGAACCTGAACAAATATATTTCGATTTTTCCGGGGGTGGGGTTCGACACAAAAAATCAATCAACTTGTTCGTGCAATTGAAATATAAACCTTTTTTCGTTTGTTTTGATCACATTTGACCGGTAAACAATTTTCACTGAAGCTTTCATTGTATTTGACGGAATTTTAGTCTTTGTATAAAAATACTGATAAATAGTAATAATATATGTGATGACCACAAGATTAGCATCTAGTGATTGTATTCATTTATGATTAAAAAGCATAAACGAGTTTAACAGAATTTTAATGTGTTATATGACATGTTTTAACATGCTTTTGAATTTTATTCATTGTACATGGAATCTGTTGATATAGAATTCACGCAATAATTGTTTGGGTAAATAATAATAAATAACGAAAAGTTATAATAAAGAAAAATATTCCGATTTATTTGTTAGTTGAAATTTCAGTGCAAAAGGGTCATGTTAAATGCACCTCAGTGCCAAATGAATATTAGTTACAATTGTTTGGCTTTGAATTTTACACAATGACTTTCTTGCATTTTACAACACCTTTAATGCTGTTCCATTTTAGAATCAAAGAAAGGCATAGCCAAGAAGCTCAATCATTACTTCCATTTTGACCATTTTCGACTCAAAGAATGGTACAGCCAAAGAATCTAAAGATTTTCTTCCTTTTAACCATTTCAGATTCAAAGAATGGTACAGCGGAAGAAACTCAATTTGTTCTTCCTTATAACCATGTTCATCTTTACTCTTTTTGTAATTTCACACTACAACACCGTTCAGAGGATTCACCCACCTGTCAAACATCCAATAGGTGGAAAAGTGCAAACTCCAAAAGGAGAGAAAAACTTAACGAACAGAACGCCAATCGATGTACATCGGCCTGGACCAATGAGAATGGTTCAGGAAGTCGACTGTCAGCAAATCATTGAAGGTAACGAAGACTACATAGCGCATGCGTCTGAAATCATGAACAGCACTATGTTTTCATTTCTAAACGACAGTCAAATTGAGAAAATTGCTCTAAACTGTGACAAGTTTTTGAATACCTTTGATTATAGTCGATTCATAGTGTCACAAATTGAACTAGATTTTCACATTGCATATTCCATAATAACATACAAAGATGTTGTTCAGACTGATAAACTTCTCAGGGCTATATACCGGCCTCACAATGTTTACTGCATACACGTGGACCGTAGTTCCAGTCCTTCATTGCATAACGCCATTAAAGCTATTTCAAAATGTCTGTCTAATGTTTTCGTTACATCGAAGCTGGAGGATGTCATCTACAAGGGTTATTTTCGACTGAAAGTTGAGGTCAGATGTAAAGTGGAAATATCTCATCAATTTACCTGCTCAAGAATATCCATTAAAAACTAATTCAGAAATTGTGAAAGTTTTACAGATATTAAACGGGACAAACAGCATTGAAAGCTACTATGACAAAGCATCACACTACCGAACCAACCAGACATACAAAGAGAATTACAAAACATCCAAGTTAGAACCCACGGGAAAAATTAAAGCTCCGGCCCCTCATAACGTAACGGTAGCCAAAGGGAGTGCATACGGTACATTTAGCAGAAGTTTTGTGGAGTTTGCCTTGAGGAATCCCAAAGCAAGGGACATCTTAAAATGGACAGAAGATACTTTGAGCCCAGATGAAACTTTCTGGGCCACTCTTGTTTTCAACAAAGAACTGGGTGCCCCAGGCATTCAATATTTGGGTAGGATGTGTTTAATTTACGTATTGCCATTGGGAATTAATATTATTATTTATTATTATCATTATGATAAATACTGAAAATAAAGAACGTGAAATACTCATACCGCTATATTCTCACACAAACGTATGTGACTTTAATTACATGTATTAGTAAATAAATCAATCAGATGCAATGTCATAGCTTGTTTTTTGTTTCATATCAGCTTCAGGGGTTCCGAACCGGAAGTCATGGATAACTGTTGGTGTGATGTGGCAATCCAAGGGACCAACAAGGGAGGTCTGTCATGGGATGTACGTCCGAAATATATGTGTTTTCGGATTGGGAGACTTAAATAAAAAAGTACAAGAAAAAACCCTTTTTATCAACAAATTTTATCACTATTATCAACCTTTTGCCTTGATGTGTATGGAAGAGTGGTATTTCAACAAGACGTTTACAACTGTACCTTTTGAAAATTATTTTTATAAAGGTTTCATAAAATTTTAATATTGTTAAAAGTATATGATGCCCGAAGTTCAAATGTATTACATTTTTTAATATGATAGAAAAATATAAAGTACTGAATTATCTATAGAATGCATTCCTCAAAAATCGAAGAAATTTATCAGGAAAGAATAATCAAGACTTTTATTTTTCTATAACTAGAAACTTTAAAAAAAAATGATTGTAGATATGCAAAACAAAACATTACAACAATTTCCTCTCTCAAGAAAAACCTGAGGGCTCTAGTATCAGTTCACACAGATACTTCCTTTAAACTACTTACGTTATATCATAATGCATTTTTAAAAGAGTTTTTGTGTTTCATAAAGGACTTATGATCATTATTTTGATCTTGTCATTATCATGATAATCAAGCTTTTTTCTGGACGTAACAAATGTTATCATTCTTTAACAGTTTTCTGACTACTTAAATAGTCTAGTAATCAGAAAATCCAAATAGTACAAGTTTTTGAAGTTCTGAACCACACCGAAATATACTGACTAGAAAGTATCATAATACGTAACTAACGGTACTATACTTGGTCTTGTAAACAATCGAACAACTAAATCAAAGTACTGAAAGTACTCATGGGAGTTGAACTTGCATAAATTTAATAGTATGTTTGTAGTTGTTCAATGTACATTAATAACTAGACAACATTGAGATGGTCACCATCTCAAAGGGCCCTGCTTAAATAATGGACAATCGAATGAAAAAAAAATTCAAATAATTTTGCTTTGACATTGACTCATATGATTTTTCCATACATTTTTCCAGATGGCTAAGAACGTTTCTCTACAGATAAAAATACCTGTTCGAGACAATTCAATAAAACACATAGATATAGCCGACTCTAGGGACAGAAAAGAATCATTTTCCACAAATGATTCACTTATATTGTCTAAGAATGTGGACTAGACCCAGCATCGTAGCAATGTGTTTTTAAAAACACAAAAAAAATTAGGCAGATCACATGGATTTAAATAAACATGTGTAGCATACTGACAAACGTGCTGATACAGCTCATCTCCATTTTTCTAAATGAAATCTATATCTCGCGAAGTCCAATCCAGAACTTCCTTTAGACTGAGATACTTGTACAAAATACTGATGAGTGCATTTGAAACATACTGCCTTCCTCGACTCCATTCTGGAAATACACTAGAACCTTTGTGAAAATTACCAACCACACTTTTTCAACATCACTACTACCACAAGCACTCTTTTGCTGTTTCTTCCTTTCATTAGAACAGGAAGGTAATACATATCTATCTGGCATATTGGTTTCAATTTTAAAAACAAAATTACCTCATAATAAGTTGATACACTGGACATACACATGTATCAATACGCCCTTCCCTTTCATTGATGTATGTCAGAAAAATAACTGTTCTAGTCCCCTGTCCTTGATTTGCATTTAAGGTTCATCTCCAGAATGTTCATCTCTTTGTTTGTTTCTACGATTTAATCTCAATAATCAATGTCATTTTTTTTCCATGTTTTTCAACTCAAAGTTCTTTATTTATTAAAATCAACATCACATTTTTTAAGTTCAACCATACTTGCATTTGTTGTAAAGAGCAAAACTGAGTAAGGTTTCTAGTATATGAGGGGTTTCAAAACAACATTTTTTAGATTTCACGGATTAAAAACCTGCCAACTCATAAGACTTTGCCTCTTACACCCGGCAGCACAATGATTTTACAGACCACTACTATGAACAGTCATAGTTAATACTATTGCACAAATGAATAAATACCACTGAAACATCAACGTCATATTATTGACACAACCCCTCAATCACTTTAAAGAGATATTTAATTCCTTTCGAGATTCAGAGCACTCAAGACTTCAATTATTATAACTTTCAGATTCGCAGACTAACAAAACACACTAGATATGAACCACAAATCACGACAAAAGTCTTTTTTTGAATTCAGGTTCATTCTAAAATACTCAAATTACAGATTCTTTTATCAAAGACATAAACGTAATCAGAAGTGTAACACAGGCCTTATTGTACCTAAACTACAAAACAAAAACACGTGAACGTCGGACAATGGCTCGCACATATACAGTTCTAATCAAAAGAAATTGCTGACTTTCTAGTGAAAATACGAATTCGTGCAGTAAAACGTTATTTCGGCATTTATCTTGACTTTGACAGGATTTGGCAAAAACCTGATTTTCTTTTTTTCTCCAATAAACATTTCGATCTTCTTCGAATGTAGAAAAAAACTTGATGACGCTATCGAGTATGAATATTTTAGTGTACGAAAAATAAAACTAATAAATTTTCACACGAAAAATTGTAATGTATTCGTACACAAATTGATCTGATATACTCAAGGTATCCATTACTTAAAAGCTATAAAACAAACAAGAGGTTTCACGCCACCGTGTCCGTCTCGTCAAGAGCACTTCTTTTTTAAAAAGCACGTTTCGTAACAAAACATAAACAAAAACAATATTTCATTATACATACATATTATATCATCAGGTATCTATCAAAAATTTAATAATAATTTAAATAGAAAATATGAAATTGTTATTATTAACATCATATTCATCTGTTCATGTATTTCATCAACATCGATTAACACAAATTATTTGAAAGCGGAAGACAAAATTGACGTTAAATTGAGTAGTTTGCCCCACACAAATTATTCTTGTGCTGAGTTTGCGTGACAGCTTAGGAAGGTTGAACATAGGTCAACTCCCAAAAAGGGTGCAAAATCTAAATCAAACTGATAAATCCGTAATCGTGCTTTTTTGGCGGGGGGGGGGGGGGGGGGGGGGGGAGTGGGCGGTGTCAGATTCGAAGCATATGTGTAAACAATGTTGCTTCACTATGTCATGTACAAATTTATTTTGGTAAAGGGTAGTAAGTTTTCGAAATCTAAAAAATAACAATGTTTGTAATTGAAATATTTCAAATATATATCGTTATCGGTACCATTTTAAGATGTTTAATAATATATTTACCTTCCGTTAAAAATACGTATTCGTTAGATGCAGCTAGTATTTCGTACTTATAAACTTGACTTTATTGAATTTGAACTGGTTCAAACTGTAAAGTCTATCATGTACAAACTTGTAGCCGTCAACACTACCTTTTTATTGCTTTAATAGCAAGCTTTCATTTCTTATGCAGGAAATAAAAAAATAAAGAAAACGTGAAATGTTTAACTTCTGAAAATCTTTTTATTCTAAATCACTGTCTTTCAATGTACAGGAACGATTGCTTTTTGATTTAGAATTCAGAGCATTCTTTCACTGCAGCCATCCGTATCATGTGTGATATATTTAATTGATACACAAGGACTGATATATTTTAAAATAAATATTTTATAAAGAAAACACATTTTTGTTTTACTTAAAGTTTAGAGAATTTTTTCATTGCAATTCCCTGCATCAATTTTGATTGATTTACATAGAATGGCACATTATAAATGAATATTTTATACAGGAAAAGATATTGTGCTGAATTTAAAGTTCAGATATCTATTTGACTGCAATTCCCGGCAGCATTTTTTTTTGATATACACGGAATGATGCATTATGAAATGAATAATTAATACAGAAAAACATATTGCATTTCCTTTCAAGTTAAAGGAATTCTTTTCCTGCTTTAATTTTGACTGAATTACATGGAATGAACATTATGAAATAAATATTTTATATTTCTAATATATGGAAGTCGACTGTCAGCAAATCATTGAAGGTAACAAAGACTACATAGCGCATGCGTCTGAAATCATGAACAACACTATGTTTTCATTTCTAAACGAGAGACAAATTGAGAAACTTGCTCTAAACTGTGGCAAGTTTTTGATTACCTTTGACTATAGTCGATTCATAGTGTCACAAATTGAACTAGATTTTCCCATTGCATATTCCATAATAACATACAAAGATGTTGTTCAGACTGAAAAACTTCTCAGGGCTATATAACGGCCTCACAATGTTTACTGCATACACGTGGACCGTAGTTCCAGTCCTTCATTGCATAAAGCCAATAAAGCTATTTCAAAATGTCTGTCTAATGTTTTCGTTAAATCGACGCTGGAGGATGTCATCTACAAGGGTTATTTTCGACTGAAAGCAGACCTCAACTGTATGAGTGATCTTTTGAACTATTCAGATGTAAAGTGGAAATATCTCGTCAATTTACCTGCTCAAGAATATCCATTAAAAACTAATTCAGAAATTGTGAAAGTGTTACAGATATTAAACGTGACAAACAGCATTGAAAGCTATTATGACAAGGCATCACACTACCGAACCAACCAGACATACAAAGAGAATTACAAAACATCCAAGTTAGAACCCACGGGAAAGATCAAAGCTCCACCCCTCATAACGTAACAGTAGCCGAAGTTGAGAGCATACGGTACATTTAGCAGAAGTTTTGTGGAGCTTGCCTTGAGAAATCCCAAAGCAAGGGATATCCTAAAATGGACAGAAGATACTTTGAGCCCAGATGAAACTTTCTGGGCCACTCTCGCTTTCAACAAAGACCTTGGTGCTCCACGCATACAATACTTAGGTAGGCTGTTTTCATTGTACGTATTATGGAGAATTAATATTAGTTTAAAAAGAATAAGTACTGAAAATAAAGGAAAAAACTCCCACCGGTATTTATTCACACAAACATATTTGTTTGCAACTTCATAGTTTGTTTTTTTTTTGTTTCACATCAGCTTCAGGGGTTCCAAACCCGAAATCATGGATAACTGTTGGTGTGATGTGGCAATCCAAGGGATCAGCAAGGGAAGTCTGTCATGGGATGTACGTCCGCAATATATGTGTTTTCGGATTGAGAGAGAGACTTAAATAAAAAAGTACAAGAAAAAACACTTTTTATCAACAAATTTTATCACTATTATCAACCTTTTGCCTTGATGTGTATGGAAGAGTTGTATTTCAACAAGACGTTTACAACTGTACCTTTTGAAAGTTATTATTCTAACCGTTTAATAAAATCTTAACATATTTACTTATATATGATATCAGAAGAAGTTGAAATGTATAGCTTTATTCTATATTCTATAGATTAACGGAGCTATTTTGTATATATGAAAGTAAAAATTTCTAACATCCAAGGAAATTTATTGGGATACACTGTTCTTAATTCTAATTATTTTGACCATGACAATAATTAGGTATAATTATATATAAGAAGAATAACAAAGCATTTAGAAAAACCTTTCTTTAAGGGGTTTAATGAAAAAGGTGAGTTAGCCTAATGTACATGTAGCAGTCATGTTGACGTGTCATTACATGATGTTTTAGTCTACATGGTCCGGTTGCATTAGATTTTCGGTCAAGCCTTAGTATGATTTTGTGGTGTTTGTAAAAACATCTTGTGATAAATATTATGAATTTAGAATAGTTGTCTTATTGTTTAGGACATCATTTAAAAGGCAAAAAGTAAATAAAACAAATACAGTGTATGCGCAGCGTTTTACTTTGATTTTTATCAGCAGTTTATGGCAGGGAATCGATCGAATCGAGTTACTTTGAAATACAAATACGAAAAACATATCGAACACACGTTCCACGCTTTTCAACAAATACGGTTATTGTCGAGAAATTACTTACCCGATTACAATTTTTTACATTAAGAGTTGAGCATTTTAAACAGCAGTCGGTATTGGTAACGACCAAGTAACTGACGTTCAAGTTTTTTAAATAAAAAAAATAATAAATGCGGGGCGCTAGAAATTTTATAGCTATGATCTAAGGCAATTTTAATGTCTTTGATGAAAAAAAAATAGTTAAAATTATGTCCTTTAAAGGTAAAAATAATAAAAAGATTTGGACAAATGATTATGTTGATTTGAGAATTCTGTTGTCCAATCATGATAAGGATCCCTTCACCTTAACAGTCACACCAGGATCTATAAATGTTCAACAATATGCAAAGGCTTTAACGCCTCTGTGAATCAGTGGACATACGTCATTTTTATCTTTAGTTGTATCTATTTGAAAAAGGTCCCCTAGAAGCTCCTCGTTTGTTGAAATATTTATCATTTGTAAGAGATATGGCTAACTGCATAGGGAATCAGCATGGCAGAATTATGACGATTCCTTTCGTCATCTCAGAGAAAATTCCCTTTACCATGGCAGAGGCCAGTTAAAAAAAATTTCATCAAAAACACAATTGCTGCTAATTCCCTTGTATCAAAAAACTACATTCCAGCCCTTTCGTGGGAAACGGCCAGACATTTCATTTGTTAAATTCTGTTTTACCTTTAAACAAAAAAGTGCCAGTATTTCCGTACCACCTCACCCATATGTGGCAGTCATGTAAGGGAAATCATCCCAGATTAAGTTTATGACTGACCGGAAGTCAGATAAAAACCTATGGTCTTTTTAACTCAAGTTCATGCCTAGAATGTTTTTCTGAATTTCTTCTAAATGGTTTTTCTAACCGATTTAGCTAGGGCTGTGTGGCCCAAACAAATCAACAAATATGTTAATGACTCTGATGTGATTCAAAACATATAGATAAAAGTCTATCATTGGAACAAATAGCCGGCCCCTTTTTTTAGACCCATCATTTACACATTCTGTTTTAGCCCCATTAGGCATTGTTCCAAAATCTGAGCCGGGGATGTTTCTGATTATAAATAACTTATCATTACTAAAATTGCTTCAGTTAACCCAGAGCTACCAAAGGAAAATCCACAGTTTCACTATGATTCTACTGATGATATTGTCAGATTGGCTTTTCAGTTAAGTAGTGGTCTGATGGCAAAGACAGATATTGAGGGTGCTTTCAGAGTTATTCTTATCAATTCTTTATATTATCATCTTTTAGGTTTTTAGGTCATCGTATGGAAACTATTATTTGGTAAATGTTCACCAATGGACGCCAGCAGCTCTTGTTAAACTTTTAAACAATCTTGTTCAGCTTTACAATGGGTTATGCAATTTAAAACCGTGCAGGAGGAATGTATCATATTTTAGACGATTTTTTATTGGTTCACTTTGTGAACAAAATGGAGTCTATATCAAGAAAGAAATAACTCAAATGCGCACAACCACCCATGTAATTTATGTTATTGAGATAGATTCTGTGGCTATGGAATATCGTCTACCTTGTGATAAGGTGTTAATGATTAAGTCTCTTATTGGTCTGCTTAGCTTTGCGTGTTCAGTAGTTGTTCTTGGGCGGGCAATTCCGAGAAGTGTAATTACCGTATATTAGGTTTTTCCGCGTCATGTTTTTCCGCGAATCAGAGCTTAGGACGGTATATAAAATTTACGCGAATCAAATTTTCACTATTTTAAACTAACATTGTAAATGTAATTCACGATTGTTTAAACCTGTGAGGTAAAAGGGGAAAAGTATCTAAATTGTCGCTCTTTGTAATGAAGAATTTTGACAATGAAACCATTTACACGATGTTTTGAATGTGAAATAATTACCGATTTTTATTTTCAGAGTCATGAAAAAATAGATCATGTACCGTTACATATACCGGTAGCTCAGGTATAATTAGACATCTGTTTACGCGAGGAAAGCGACCGTTTTAATTAGGTTGTCAATAAATTATTAAATAAACAACGAGGTTTATAAAAATCTATTATCTGGCGCTTGTCCTCCGATCCCGCAATTTGTACCTCTAACTGAACATAGTTCACCGTACTTTTACATGTACTTACCTGTTTACTCTATCAGGAAAGGGAGAACTCTATTACAAGAACAAACTTTGTATCAAATTTACGCTGATTTATTTTCAGCTATTCGGAAATCGTCGCGAACAAAGCGGAAATTATATAAGACTTACTTGTGAAGCAAGAGTGGACTTTCACACATGGTACTCAGTCGTTCAACATAACAATTGTACATCTATATGGCGTTGGTAATCATTTTGATTACCTTAAACTATTTACTGATGCTTCAGGCTCGGTAGGTTTTGCTGCTGTTTTGGGTAAAAACTGGTTTGCATCTAGATGGGTCAATCCCTTAAAACATTATCTAATAGCAATTAAGAAGTTATTCCAAATTGTTCTAGCTATAGAGATATGGAGAAATACATTGTTTAGCAAAAAGATTTTGTTCATGCTGGACAATATGGCTGTAGTTTATATTACTTTTCTGGGAGATATCATTTACCTTTCAGCCTGTTCAGCCTGTCTGTTTTCATTTTCTTATTCTTTCTGTCATATGGCATTTTTGTCTTTTCTGTATTATCAACAAGCAAACATCTAAATACAAACACTTGGTGAGGCGTTTACAATAATTATTTTTACTAAATACAACATACACTTTAGTTCTCAACACATTCCTGTGGAAATAACAATGAAACAGCTGATCATATTTCACGTTTCAAATTCCAGGAAGATTTCAAGTCAGCTTCTTATCTGAGCCAGCATCAAACAGCCATACCTCAGCATATTTAGATAATTTAACACCAACAGCTCAGAAAAGTTTGACTGCGTCACTATCACCAAGTACAAGAACATCTTATCACAGAACCTGGACGATGTTACCAGATTGGTCACAAGTTCTGTTACCTTACCCATTTCTTCAGCGGTTCGGTGCAGTTATATAGTTTGTTGTCAACAATTATTCGCCTAGCAGTATCATATCCCATACATGTGTCAAAGGATATATTCATAAGGTATTGAGTATAGCAGATCAAAATGTCTTTTCTTGTCAAAAAGATATTGCGTGGTTGTCACCAATTTTGATTGATCTACTGTACAGTACAGCAACAAGGTGGATATTTAATAATCAAATGCTGTTTCTAGTCTTTCTAAATTTTCTTTTCATTTTGTCTCTCCGTTACGTATCAGAATAAGGGATTTTACTTTGTTTTACCTTTTGCTATGGTGTAAGATTTCTGTTTAATAAGTTACAAGTTTACTTTGGCTGGGAGTTGGTACAAACGTTCTGTTTTTAACTGTGGCAGCTTTTGTCTGCCACTTTTTGTACATCGTATTATTTTGATACTAGACTGTTTATGTATTAGAATATTAAGGTAATTTAATTCACTGTGGATATCAATAAATTATGGTTTATAAGTGATATATTATGTAAAAGTTATCTCCCCTTTACTGATCTTTTATAGTTTTCTGTCATCATTTTTATTTCATGACAATTTTATCCATATTTAGGCGTCCGGTGACTCTTTAGGTAAAGGAAGTTATGTAGGAAGTGGAATCTTACCAAGCTTTTGTGCCAAAACATTATTGCCGGTGAACTTGTGAATTAATTACAATGGAGACCTACAAGTAATTATGGATCGTTAACCATTTCACGCTGCAAGAATTTGATAGTATATATAAATCAACAGGAAAGGAGATTTAGTATGTTCGGTGTCCCAAGTTGTTAGATAACGACGTCATCTTGGAAGAAACTCAAGTGAGGAAATCGACTATCGGAAACATATGAGTATCAAAAAAACCATATGCCGGCACGATACCAATGCTGACTTTAAATGTATACATACATTTGCTTCGCAATTAACCAAAAATGTTGAAACCCTCAGGTTCAAAAGAATTTAAAATAAAGTTTGTTCTATCTTAATTTAACGTGTACATAATAATTGCAGTATTTTGTATACTCTGATATGGAAAATTGCTTAATTTGAGTTGCAGTATATCTAACCTATAGTCTGTCCCAAGGTATTGCTTCCATCAATTTACACGTACCTGTGATAGAAATCACAATTGAACCAAGTGGTGGAAGCAAAAACTCGGGACAGAGTATAGTTTAAGTCCCCCGTTAAAAAATCATCCTCAAGATCGTTCGTTTTTTTCTTTCAGCGGTTAACAGGAAAATATTTCTGTTCAGCTTTATTTATCATAGGAAAGCTTATTTAATATCAGATGTTTTCACATTCCAGTGTTTACAGTCTTTAATTGTAAAAAAGTCAATAGGACACCTTTACCTACTGTAGGTCTGTTCTTGAAATGAAAGGATCCTTCTTATTTCCTCATGAAACATACCTCAACTAACCCGTTTTAAAAGTACAAACTCATCTAATTGAAGTTTTTATTTACTTTGGTCTTTTACTTCAATTTCGAGTTCTTTTCTTTATATCATTTTGCTTCGATGAAACACATTATAATCATTTTTAATGAGTTTGTCGGGTAAAAATGTTATCTTTGTCAGTCAAGAAAATTTTTATTAAAGTCGCAGCTTCGTTTCCTTTGCTCTCACTATCACATTTTTCCACTTTCCGGGGATTCAAGTAGCTTTTTATGCTCTGCCTAAGTCAGGAACTTTGATCCACTTTTCATCCGCTGTCCTTTACTTGTACTGGATGATATATATTTTCTTATTTTTTCTGTCATCTGCTGCAAAATTATTTTTTTAAGAAGCTCTTTGATACAGTCAGATGGTCGTTTGTTTGTTGTTTGTTTTTCAAAAAAGATTCAGTTCTCTACCAGTGTGGTGAAACTTGGCCAGATAGACTCCAATGGTGCGCAAAAACAAAGAACTATATATGATTTTAGCCAAATTTGGTCCCTTTAATTCGCTATTTTTAAAATAATTCAGGTACATTAATTTGGTCTGTTATTTTATGAAAGAGTTTACATAAAAATATTTTTCACCTATTTATTTGATTTACATGCACTCACTGGCAGTATATGACGTCTAAAGTGACGCTATTTTTAAAAAATCAATCAAAATCAATCAAAAATTGACATTTTCTTATCTTTGTTCGAATGGGAAATATAGAGCGACTCTTTGAACAAGAACTAGCTTTTTGTCACTTATAAGTATTGGAGAGATACATCTTTAGTGAAAATATTTTGTTTGTTTAAGCAGTCGCTCAATGTTTCCTTAAAGAAAAACTGCTTCAACACAAGCCGTTTTATGCTAAAAATGAGAAAATGGCGGAAAAAGGTAAACTCTATGATGTCATATTTTTAAATTGTGGGTATTAAAATCAAAATGAAAATTATGAAAAAAACTTCAAATGAATATTTGTACAAATAAAACAAAGAATTACAGTAAAATGACAATGTTCATTTAAGGGGGCCATTTTAGGCTCAAACCATATATAGTCCTTTGCTTATTTAAAAGACAAAATTTCGACGACCAAGCCACTTTTCTCTACCATCGCGTTTATAATGAACCTTTTGTTGTGCGTTTTATAAACAGCTCTCACCTAAGAGAGCGAGGCTCGTCTTACTCTTCCGTCTTCTCTGCTCCTATTTATGTTCTGATCCATGTGATTTGCAGATTTTAACTCGCGTAGTCGTCAAGTGCTGGTGGTGAGTATGTCATGTTTGAGGGTCTGTAGCTCCCGGTCTGAAAAAATTCGGATGGAAGACCTGGGAGCAACAGGGCCACCTACAGAAAAAATTGTATATTTATTGCGCAGAAAAACGTGCGCTAGTTTTCGACTACTTTACCTTATTTATACGCAAATTCTGTGAAAACAATAAGTACCATTAAATTTCTCTTAAACAGACCTGCAGCTAGTTTGAAGGGTTTGAATTCTCTCTAAGACTACCTGATGAGTGCTTTAACTAATCCACATCAGTCTATAGTGTGTTTCTGACCATGTTTGCCAGTGTTAATTCCCTTCTGTTCACGTTGTTTACTTTAGCCATGGTGTAGTCTTAGAAGCTTCATATCATTCTTTGCAAAAACTCGTTAACAGATGCTATTTTTGTTTTTAACTTTCACTGGCAAATGTGGAATTATCTATTTTAAAACAAATCAAACTAAGAGTTTTATTAGTTATAAATGTTAATTTTTCAAAACTGCAAAAATGCACTGTTATATCGATATCTTGGCTAGGAAAGGCAACAATCTTTATGAATATAAAAAACTATTCATCCAAAATATGTTCATAATCCAATCATCAAACAAGAAAAAAAAGTATGCAATTCATAGTAACATTGGTGATTTACAAGCAGCTAAGACTTTGTTCTCAGCATAGCCTGCTGGTTGTATGATTTCAGCATACTATGATGTTTGTTTAATAATGTTTTGCTCAAGGACAGCATAATATATTCTCACATAAGACATTGCTCAAAGCAACATACAAAAGAGAACTATACTCTTGAAAAATGAGAAAGAACAATTTATTCCTTTAAATATGTGGTTTTATATGCACATTGTTTCTGATTTGAAGCTGTTATGCACAAGGACATCATATGGTCTATTAAAGTACAACACACAATGAAACATTCAAAAAAGAGTTGTGTTCAAAACAATAAGGAAACAGCTAGATCCTTTGGTCTCATGTTAACTTACATATTGTAAATTTACATCCTTATTCACCCCTGCAAATGTGTTCGTAATGCTTTCTTTATTGTTGCTAAGTATTAATAAATCCAGAGGTGCTTCCCCGGAATTTGTTAAATTCTTGTAAAATTCCGAGCGGAAATATAATATTCTCAAAATACGTCAGTACGGGCTGTTTTTCAAATAATATCCTACTTTGAATTAAGTTAAAACATGTTAATCATTTAGATATATGTCTTATTTCATCATCTAGTGGTTATTTAAATTGATCGATGATATTTAGAACAAAGTTATCGTTCTTGTTTAACCATTCTACACGTGGTTGATATTATAAACATTGGGTTGCTTGATAAAAAAAGTAGCCATGTTTGATGCTTTAGTTGTGCAATACCATGTTTTTTTTTTTTTTAAAAAGAATGGGTGTCTGTTTTGTATAAAAACGTATTATATCGAGCCATTTTCAAGGAACAATCTACATAAAACAGTATAGTTTGTTTCACTATTGATGCTACTACTACATGTAACTCAGGTGCGGATCAAAAATTAATCCTTAGGGGAGATCGCTACTTAGCACGTTTATTGTTGCAACAGCAGGACATTTTTTATTCTCACATTTATTTTCAGAACCAATTTTAACTTCCAGTTAATGAAGATGGAGTTTAAAATCGATAAAAGTCTAGATTTTATATTTGACTACAAGTATCAAGATTCTAGAAAATAGACTATAAACACGAGGCACGATTTTTACTGAGAAACTGAAAGGGTCAAATAAGGCCACGTGGTCTTAATATAGAAGACAATAACATTTGCAGGGGTATTATTTATTTCATTGGTTAAACATATTTATTGCTCTAGTAATTCGGGTTTTGAATTTGTGATAACATTTAAACGTTTTTATCCCCCCACCCCTCTAGGAAGTGTGCCTCAATTCTGATTAATAGTGCGCATTGAATCCATTAGACGTGTAACGATGGTATGGCAATACATCAAACAGCTATGGTAACTCAATGTCTGTACAATTTAGAAGCATCTGTTAAGGTCATATTCCTCGTTTTATTTGCTACATAATGTAAGACTCATAGCTTTACGCATTAAAAATGTTGCAGAAGGTATATATAATGGTAATGTAAAATCTAAGATATATCAATCAAAAGTTTTTTTTATGGTAGAATGATCTTGACATGTTTTCCTTTTTTATACAGTTAAAATTAAAAGTTTCATATTTTGAATTTCAATTATCAATACCTCTCCTTCATACAACATAATTGATTTAATTGAAAATTATACTTTCAGATTAAGCAACATATTCTATGTTGTTTATATAAACATATCATATTGACATTCTGAACAATCTGGTATACATGGGTAAATTAGTGAATACAATATAACCATCAAAAGGTATTAAAATCTATCGAAGATTAAAATTAATTACAAACCGTTGTAATTCCAACTAATATATTACTCTAGGATTTATTATTTATTTAAGGAATTAATATTTTTTTTATTCAAAGCTAGCGTTTTGTTTCTCCTTCAGATACACATTCTCTAGATTTACATTTAAATACTGTGGTTTCATTAATTTTCGTGGGTATCAATTTTCGTGGATTTTCTGAAAACCACAGTTTCAAGGATACGTAATTCCGTGGCCAATAATCCTATCAATACAAAATGTTAGTTGATATTGAACTTCAATGAACATTTAATTTCGTGGATCAACTTAACAACGAAATCCACGAAAATTGGTATTCAATGAATATTGATGAAACCACAGTAAAAGTTTTCTATAAAATGGTCAATCCATATCATACGACAAAACATTTTCGAAAGACTTCTTTAAGAAATAAAAAAAAACCCAGTTAATTGCATTCAACACCACTATGACATAATACTGGTAACCTGCAAATGACGTGATTTTGCTTCAATGCCTGAAATATTTATTCTGTCTACTAACGCCCCCCCCCCCGCTCAAACGATGTTATTTATTATTAATGGCAACATGTGTTGCTTGTTGACACAGGTTATCTAGAAAAAACCTTCGGAAAAAGGAAGGAATTATGTCATCATATGGACAGTGATAAGATAAACAGTTTGATATTGGATTGCTAAGATTCAGAAAGTTCAATTAGGATTTTATGACTGGAGAGAGGTAATGTAACCCGTAGTTTATTTAAGAAATAAACAACGTTATTTAACGAACATGGCGTTATGAAAAGCAATTGCTCTGTTGGCATAGCGCGCATCATGGAAAATATGCCAGCAGAGCAGTTGCTATTCATAACGCCATGTTCACTAAATAATCGTTGTTTATTACTTATATTTGCATTTTACCACTCGCAAATACCCTGTTAGGCCTGTATTAGCCTATAGACCTTGACATTTAGCTATAATAAAATAAACATTCAGACTGTAATGTATCTTTTTTATTCACATAGATCGATTTGTTAACAGAATCAATGATATGTTATAACAGTCATTCCTTTAAAGTGTTATTATAAGACATCATGTTTTAATTAAATATATCAATTTTATGGAGTTGGAGAAAAACACATGATGTATCGTATAGTGGTTTAAATCTTTAATGTCATGGAAAAGTATATGATGTCACACCTTAATGACGTCATAGTATACAGACAGATCAATTGCGATTATAGAGAAATAATTGTAGCTTCTCCGTACGGACTTACAGTGGGAGAGAGAAATGGATATGCAAATATTACAGTATATTAGTCAACGCAGTTGCTTGATTCTTAACGGCCGCAAGAAGGATGTCAATTGTATTATGTGAACGTTTTAAATATCAATTTCATGTAAGAATCAAAAATCGGTGACCAAGCGTGGCCACCGATTTTATTTTCATACTTTACAGACTTTGTTAAAAAGCTTAAAACCATTTAATTGTCTTTATGTGGGCCTGTTGCTATTGTAACCGAAAGTAAAAATGGCACAATGACAGTTTTAAGTTTCTTTGGGACTCCATCATGACTAATGGCAACAATCTGAGCTTTTGATCTTTTAATTAAGTAATAAGGAATCATTATTTGAGTATTATGAAGTGATAATTTAGATCGGGACGTGGTCAAATCCAATGCTTTATGGTAAATTTGTCCACGCTCCGACCAAAATTATCACCACATAATATTCCAAGAATGATTTCTTATTTCTTATATTTATATAATTTCCAATTTCTACAATTTAAAAATAACTAATTTTTTTCAGGTAACAAATGCTTCGCGGCGCAGCCAATACCGTTTTAAGGTTATGTTTTAAGACACGCTCATTTTGTGTCGCCCATCTTTTATGAAATTATTGGGCTATAGGCTTCAAAACTAATTCGTAATGTTATCACATACAAAGCCAGTTAAAATGTAAATTTTACAAATTAATACTCAAGGTTATCTAACAACTAATGTTCTCATAGCAGCTGGTACATTTTTAAACTAAAATCTAGTTATACCCGCACTTTCTAAAGAATGTTCGGGTATATTGTTGTTACCCTGTTCCGTCCGTCCGTCCGTCCGTCCGTCCGTCCGTCTGTCACGTTTTACTTTCTCAAACTACTCTTACATCTTATAAACCAGCAAACTGAACTCTTGGAGTTTGATTGGGGTATCATGTTGTTTTGTAAAAAGGTTTCAAAAATTCTCTGTTAGTCCTGGGGGTCAAATAATTGGTAAAAAATGATGTTTTTTCACAAAAAACCTTCTTCCTCGAACTCCTCCTACATTTTCAACAGTAGACAAATCATCTCTTGGAATATGCTTTAGGGTATCTTATAGATGCGCAATAAGGTTTCAGAATTTTCAATTTTGTCCTTGGGGTCATTTAATGGCTGAAAAATGACGTTTTTTAACCAAAAAACTGGTTTCAAAAACGTCATTTTTTTTTGGCAATAACCAAATGATCTTCTAGAATATGAATGGGGAGGTCATATTGAAGTGTGATCAGGTTTCAGAATTTTTTTTTATTAAGGGGATCAGTGGGCAACAAAAAATGACGTTTTTTTGCCAAAAAAGTATGGTTCCCAGAGCTCCTTTTACAACTTTTGGAGTAGTTACGTTATCTCTTGGGATATAATTGGGGCTATCCTATAGATGTGCAATAAGGTTTTAAAAATTTAAATTTCATCCAAGGAGTCAAATAGTAGCAGAAAATTGACGTTTATCACGAAAAAAAAACATAGATCCAAGAGCTCCTTTTAAGATTTAATGGATAGACACATCATATCTTGTAATATGATAGGGATAGGGACTGTTCTATAGATGTGCAGTAAGGTTTTAAAAATTTAAATTTCATCCAGGGAGTCAAAAAGTAGCAGAAAATTGACGTTTATCACTTAAAAAAAACCAAAGATCCTAGAACTCCTTTTATGATTTAATGGATAGACACATCATATCTTGGGATATGATAGGAATTGTTCCATAGATGTGCATTACGGTTTTGAAAAATTAAAGTTAACCCTGAGGCCCATTACCTACATACCTTTTGATGCCCTTTAAGGATCAAGAATATATATGGTTAAGGGGTGGGGATCTCAACCGTTTTCGAGATATTCGTGCACTTCCTGTTCGAGGGGGGTCATGACCACTCCCGGGGCCCATGACCTACATACAGTTTGATGCCCCTTGACACAAGGCACAAGAATATATATGGTTTAAGGGTGGGGATCTCAACTGTTTTGAAGATATTAAGGGACTTGCTGTTTGAGGGGGTCAGGACCACCCACAAGGCCCATGACCTACATAACATTTGATGCCCCTTGACACCAGAAAAATGAATATATCTAATAAACCCTACATATTGCCAGTAACAGTCAATATATGATAATGAAAACCCTATATTATTAACTTTGTCTGTTTTCAAGTTACCATTTACAATAGAGTCGATCTACATTTCTTCCTACAAGGTTCAATGTTAGACCCCACACCCTTTTGACCCCCCCCCCCGAAAAGTGGTTGTCTAACCAAAAATGAGAAAAATCAAACCAGGGTGCACAACTAGATATGCAGGCCTATCATATCCTAGAGTTTTGTACAATTCTGTTCAGCCATCTCTGAGAAACAAGTTCAGAGCGGGAAAGAAGATAAAGAAGGAGACGCGGAATAACAATACATGTATTAAGATGTACAAAAACAATAAGTCTCCAAATTTCATTCGGGAGACTTAATAATAAAGATTAAACAGAGATAGGATCATCAAACATCAATAATTTAAAGATAATTGACAATTTCTAATTCTAAGGGGGTCAGGATGACACCTTAGGGTCATGACTTACATGCCATAATGATCTGATGTGCAGTGACCTAAGGAGGAATAATATCTTTGATATGGATTAAGGTGGGGATCTCAATGGTTTTTATGATATGTGATAATTTCAGGAAGAGCGCTTGGGATCATGACCTACATACCATCTGAAATGCCTTGAACAAAGAAACAATAATATAATATGTACATGATATATGATTCAATTTAAGAAGCCAGATATAGATCAATCATGTATGTTTTGTATTATTTCCTATGTATATATACATGTATTAATTTGTGTTTTGTTCTATACTATTCATGTTCATGACTGTAGTATGGCTTAGTCTTATTTTAAATTACATTAAAAAATTGTCAAATATATGACTTGGAACCCCCACCCCCAGACAAACTCAAATATAAACTGTTATCACCCCCCCCCCCTCCTTTAATTGTCGAATGATCTATTAAAATCAAAATATAATTTGGGTGTCTTAAAACTTTTATAAACTGGTAAAAAATGTTATTCTTAAAAAAAATTACATTACACCTTGCATAATTGACAAATGATCTATTGAAATATGATTAGAGGTCATATTTCTACCTTGGGATCAATAACTAGTATTCATTGACAAGTTAAAATTAATAACAGTCAACGATTCAAATTATAAATGTTTATACTCCACATTCACCCCCCCCCCAATCTAACCTGGTTCTAAAGATTCAGTCTTCTTAATATATTCTTACATGTGTACATTAGCAAATCTTAAATCTTTTCTTGATTGCTTTTTCTCCTGATGCACATTAACATTTTGGAAATTGTTATATGCATGTGTATTCGCCTATTTGGGGCAATTGTAAAGTCTCCTTAACAAAACAGTGTCATCATTAGGCTAGGAATCACCCACATGAATCAAACACTACATATGAATAAGATAAAATACTTTATTATTTCTATAGTTCTAGAATGTCAGAGTGTCTCCAAGGGGGCATAATCTATAATACAATTTATGCGCAATGACACAATGAGCAAGAATAATTTATATGGTTTAGGGATGAGGATCTCATGAGATCTCAGAAGTTAACAAAATATACATGCGCAGTGTATCATCATTTCCTATTTCATAAAGGCGGGGGGGGGGGGGGGGGGGGGTTTAAAGACAAAACCTGGGGGTCATTAAGGTACTTAACACCATTTGATGCATCATAATGACATTAGAATATATTTTGTATTTTCCTGTTTCGTGGGGTCAGAACAGTCCCATAAGGTCATGACCTACATTGTATTTGATGCATTATAATACATTTAGAAAAAAATACTCCTTCCTTCCTATTATAACTCATATAAAAATGATAAGTGTGACTACACTAGTCTTACTTACATGAAATACACAAATTTAATACGAAATTGTTTATACAGGGTCAATATGGGGTCAACTCAATAGTACAAGTCTGACAAACGAAAAAAATAACTTTTGCAATTAAAATGACAGAAACTTTACAAATGCGATAGGATAGGTAACAATGATAAGCTTATTTAAATATTAAAAGATGATAATACAGTATGCTGTCAAAGGGAGATCACATTTAGAAAGTGAAAGTAGAACTTATGTATGTTGGCATCTCGATCATTAGATTGTGCTACTGCTACTACACGTGTTATGCATATGGTTACCTATATTGGTCAACATCATAATGATAATCCAATTAAAACACAATAATGAATTCCTTTAGCTGATCTTAACTAATCCTTTTCTGCATATGAAAAACACAGACATGTATGTTTACACGTGAACCCATCTAATCAAAGAGCTTGGTAAAACTAGTACCCGCTAATGAGACCTGCAGACTTGTGTTGTGTACGTAACTTCAGACAAAGATCAGTAATCTGTAACATGCAGATATTTTTATGACCTATTCTTCAAATCCACTTTCACTATTTTATTAGGTAAATAACAGCTTTAAGATGGTGCAGGACACCTGTATATTGTGATGTATACTTCCTATTGAGATAAACAATGAAGTATATTAAATATTAATTAAATATTTACCCCCCCCCCCCCCAAATAATGTTACTTAACATTGAAGCGCAATGAGTTAGAGCGTTTACATGTCTATAAGAGCATTGGGGTCCAAGGTGTATTTTTGGTAATTTAATTACTATTGATATAAATGAATTTTCATAGGGGGGGGGGGGGGGTCTGGACCACTCACTCCCACCTCTTCTTTAAATCTGTGCACACGGTGATGTACAACTATAGGCACACAGAAGCAATCTAAAACCGGCAATTTTTAATTTTGTTTGTAATAATTATATAGACCATTTATATACTTTCTATGACATGAAATGTTAACATTATTGATTAACTGAAAATTCACTGCAAACAGTTCAATCCCAAATTGAACATAAAGTGCTGCTCGTGTGTATTATCATATGGGAAGGGATCTCATCCTTCAGTTATGAAAATTATAATTTTTAAATGTATTACCAGAGCCTGCATGTGGCCTTCATTTTTAATTAAACTGGTACAAAACAGTGTTATTTAGGGGCAAACACTTGGTGCAGGTATTACTGTCTAATGACAGCATCTAGCTTAGTTTTAGAAATACCTTTAATGTTAAACAAGCTCAAAAATAAAAATGTAGGAAGGTAACGGTAGTGTCTTCAACTGACAATCAAACATTATTATTTTGTTTAGTTAAGAATTTATATTTAGATTTTTTTCTGTAAAAAATGTCGTATGCATCACGGTTATGCATATTTTCATGACAAAATCACCGATTATTTTTTAATGAACTTAATTTTTATGCATATAGATCTAAAGGACGATTTAATCTTATTATGCCCTGTACTGGTCAGGACCACCGCCATGGCCAATTACCTACAAACCATGCGATGCTCCTTCACACAAGGAATAAGAATAAATATGGTTTAGGGGTGTAGATCCTAACTGTTTTCAAGATGTTTAAGCACTTCCTGTTCAAAGAGGGGTCAGGACCACTCCTGAAGCCCTGGCCCACATACTATTGTATGCCTCTTAACAAAAAAAAGAAGGAGAAGAAGAATATATATAGTTTTGGGTGGGAATCTCATCGGATTTTGAGATATAAGGGCACTTCCTGTTTCAGGGGGGATGGAACCACCCCATATGGCCATAACTTAGAAACCATATGATGCCCCATTACACAAGAAACAAGAATACATGTATACGTGATTTAAGGGTAAGGATTTTTAAGATATTGTCCTTTCCGATATATTAGTCATGTTGTATATTTTATTTGATAAAATGAAATATATCGGAAAGGACAATATTAATCAATTTTTGAAACCTGGCGGTAACCCAGGGACCATAATTAATGTATCTTATATATTACCCATATAACACTCATTGTATGAATCTGAAGACCCCATGTAAATACTTTTAACGGTTTTCGAGATATAATTATTTACAATGTAGTGTAAAATTTTTTCCAAAATCGACTATCGGAAACATATTGCTATCGGAAACATATGCCGGCACAATACTTATACTAACTTTGGAGATGGATTGAAAATCGAAGATGTTTAAAAAATGTCCTATTGTATATATTTCTAAATATTTCGAATTTGCATCTTAAACCTATCATATTGTTCTTGCAATTTCATTATTAATCTTCAAAGTTTGAAAAAAAACAGCAGATTCTGTGTAAAATGGTATATTTTTGCATTGTTTTTGGCCAAGACATCTTTCAGGACCGGCCTGCTCCTGAAAAAATTAGATGTTTTAATAGGTTTGGTTTAAAGGAATTAATTATGATAGAATATTCTTACGGGCACCTCGAATTTTGCAGAAAAAAAGACAAAAATTTCATAAACCGATTACTATAATATGGGTTCATATATACACCTATAGGAGTAAGTCTTGGACAGCTCAATAGGTTAAAATGCTGGTTTTGTCACAGATGGTGTTTTTTGCCATTGTTCGATTCCATTTGTGGGCATATTTTTTTTAAAGTTAACGGCATTTATAAACACCGCGAAATTGTTTATGCAGAATTGTGCATTCTGTATTTTAAAATTCAATCTTCTTCCTTAAATGCATATTTGCTCTTTGAATTAAAGATTAAAGATATCGGTTGTATAGCTATATACCTCACTACATGTAAAAGCTATTAACCGGAACTATACCCTAGTGTAAGCACGCTTTGTTTAAGGACAAGAATCATTCACTCTGCGTCACTGAAGACAGGTGCCATGTAAAAAAAACATGCCGATCAAAAACTGTTGCGTTGGCTTTTCCAGAAAATCTATAAGAAATTGTACAATTGTTGGAGAAGTACTGCAAAAGTAGATGCAGTTTGTACTTTGCAACGAACGTGTGTATTGGTAACATTTTAAGCCAAAAAATGCAGGAAGAAGGTTTATACATTACCAAAAAAAATAGTTTCCGACCCTTTGCTATTTTGGCATCAGGTACGTCCCCTTATACAAAGGATGCAGCTGTTAATACGGAAAAGAGTTCAGTGAATGATGATAATGTTTAAACGCCTCGTAAAAATCCTTCTACATCTTCAAACATCCCTCTTCCTGTTATTTCTTTTGGAAAAACTAAGGCGACGTGCATTATATGTCGCAAAGAGTCATAGGGTTTGCGACCTTTGAAAGCGCGTCACGTGTGTCTTTCGATAGTTGTTAATATGTTTTGTTTGTAAATCAACGCACGTGAAGAACATGTACCGTACTATAGAAAGTAAACTGAAAACAAAATTTAATAAAAAAAAGGTTCATAATTCATAACTGTATGGCCTAAAATCAAGAAATGGAACGGATATCATTAAGCTTTCGTTAAAGACAGAAACCAATACCGATCCTATAGGTCAAGTCTATTGTTAGATACAAGTGTTCCTTTAAACATAAACTTGCTTTACCATTAACAAAAAAATGCTGAAGCCCTTATGTTATGAAGAATTTTAGAACAAACGTAGAAAACTGCTTAATTTAAATGTCAGTATATTTAACCTAATTTAAGAATCTACTCCCATTTAAATAATCATTGTTTTTTCTCTTTCAGCGGTTACGGGGAAACATTCCTGTTGAGCTCTTTTTGTTTTCGTAGGAAAGCTTATTCACATTCCAATGTTTACAAGATTTATCATAAAAAATATAAATAGGACACCATTTCCTATCTGTTTATCTGTCCCTTGAAATGAAGAGATCCTTCTTAAATCCTCGTGAAACATGCCTTAACTAGACCGGATTTAGAGTAATAACTCATTTTATTGAAGCTTTGATTCCCTTTAATCTTTGTGTCATCAATGTCAATCAAAGAAGTTTATTAAAGTAATTGCTCCTTTTCCTTTGCTCTCAATATAATATTGTACCAGTATGGGTGAATTTAAGAATCTTTTTCTGCTCTGCCTAGAACAGGCACTTTGATCAAATTTTCATTCGTTGTCCTTTACTTGTACTAGATTATATTATTTACATTTACTTCAACTTGTCTGTTCTTATTTTTTTCTGTTTTATTCTGCAAAAGTTTCTTATGATAAGCTTTTTGATACAATCAAATGATCGTTTGGTTTTTCCATTAAGGTTCAGTTCTCTTCCAGTTCGAAACTTGGACAAATAGGCCCTTATGGCGTGCAAGGACAAATTTGAAAGACAAAATTTGTACGACCAAGCCTGACGTTTCTCTACCATCTATAATGGTAGAGAATAATACACTTAAGTTTTGTTGTACGTTCGATCAGCAGCTCTTACCAAAAACATGAAGGCTCGTCTTATTCTTTCATTTAATTTGCTGCTATTAATGCATCCCTGGTCCAGCTAGATGATGGGCACATTTTTACTTAGTCGTCAAGTATTAATAGCGGGTATATCATTATGTTTGAGAGGTTAGAATTCTCTCTTAGACAAGCTGATGGATGTTGCAACTAATATACACCAGTCTACCAGTCTATAGTGTGTTCCTGACCATGCTGGCCAATCATAATTCCCTTCTGTTCACGTTCTTTACTTAGGCCATGGTGCAGTCTTTGATGCTTCATATCAGTTTTTGCAAAAAATCGCTTACAAATGCCATTTTCAATCAAACTTTTACTACCAAATGTGTGATTTTCTTTGTTTAAAAACAAATAAAAAAAAGCTAAAAATTCTGTTTAACGACAATTTTTCAAGATGAAAAAATGCACTGTAATATTATGGCTAAAAAAGCCAACCACCTTTTAAAATAGTTATTCATCCAAAATTGTTTGTCCCCTAATCATAAAAAATCAACTTATTTAAAAATAGTTGTGCTTTACACAAAAGCATCGGTGATTTACAAACGTACATGTTGTAGTCTCAGATGCATCATGGCATTCTATACACCAACTCGTTAACATCTGTGATTTGCATATAGCCAATATCCTGTTTTCAACATAGTCTGCTGGTTGTGTGATTGTGTTATGCCCATTTGAGCATATGTTGAATTTTGTTTGATTGTGTTTTGCTCAGAGACAATAAATATGGTCTGATAGAAGACATTGCACAAGGCAGCATACAAAAAGAAAACAGTACCCTTAAAAAGATGAAAAGAAGCAGTCTATTTCTCAATTTTATTGTGGAGCTACATGCATATTATTTCTGATTTGGAGTTGTTATGCTTAAGTACAGCGTATGCTTAAATAAAGAACAACACACAATAAAACATTTCAAAGGAGCTGTGTTGATAAAATCAGAAAACAGCTATATCCTACGGTCTCATATTAACTTACATATTGTAAATTTACATCCTCACTTATATCAGTGGTTAAACACTATTACTGCTCTAGTTATTTGGATCCTTTAATTTGTGATAACATTTAAACATTTTTCCTCCTCTCTAATATGTCTCCATTCAAAAAATAAAAGTGGGCTAGGTCCTACAGTAGCATGCCTTGAACTTTCATAATGTAAATTTACATCCTTGAATATTTTATTGGTTAAGCACGCTAATTGCTATGGTAATTTGTATGCTGCCATTTATATGGACATATCAAAACCAAAGGAAGTTAAAAAAAGTGGAATGTTGGATTAAAAGTATTGAATCAGGCAAACCTTCTGAGTGAAACGTGTTACGATGGGATAGCATGTCAATATAAAGGTAGAATTATCCAATGTTTTAACATGTAAGACACATTATGCAATGTTTTGTATAACAGAAATGTTTAAGAATATAGACTAATGTAAAATTACAAAAAAAATTAATAATGATTTTGCAGTAGGTAGATATAACGATGAAGTTTATGTTTTTTTTAATGATAGCCTGATTTTAAAATGTTTTTTAATTTTTTTTTTCCACTTGTGATTGAAAGTTACATTACAAATTTGAATTTACATACTTCATATTACATAATTCATTTAATTTAAATTGGAAATTTCAGTTGTAGTAACATATCACTATCCACCTAGTACATATTATTTTTAATGTGAACAATCTCAAGATAATGAATGAAATATAAAAAACAAGACACATATTAAAGCAAGCGTCTAAAGAACGTTTGCAAACTTTTCTTTTTATCCTTATAAAAAATATTATAATAGTCTGATTTAAACGACGGGCTCGGGTTTTTTTTAAAATACATGGAAAATCCACCCTTAAACCTATGGATAAATTGGCATCCTAAAATCTTTACATTTACATATAATGTGTTCAAAATATTTACGGACATTAAACGGGTAATGAATAGCTATTTAGATTTCTAAACAATAATATGAGACAGTAATCTGTAAATGCCTTCCTTGTGTCTGAGTTGCTTTTGTGAACACCGAGAGGGTATCAAATGAAATTTAATGATATATCACAAGACAACAAAGCTAATAGTCTAATTGCAGAATACAAAAAATGTCATTAACGGGCTAGGGAAAAATCCTCGTATCTCTAATGCAAAGATCAATTAATTTGTTGAAAGATGACAGAAAAATTCATGGCGTCACATATAAAAAACTTGTTTTCGCCCTTTACTTATTGAATCAAATTAAACATGATTTTGGAAATATAACAATCAAAAGGTATTAAGATGTGTTGACGATAATAAATAATAAAAGATAAAAAAAATCTGTTGAAGATTAATATTTATTACAGACCGTTGAAATTTCCACAAAATATATTGTTCTCGGATTAAATAGAAACTTTGTTTTGGTAGATTTGGTCCAGATACCAACATGTTTATCTCATACTCAACACTTAACACAAAATGTGTTACATATTGAATACAAGATAATTGAATATGTATTAGAAAATGCATACAAAACAACAAACCATATTTATCTACGGTTTTTATCACCATTTTATCTATATGTTTATCTGGTAAAGCTCTCTCTCTCTCTGCGCCAAACTTCAACGATTTATAGAGAAAAGGCGTCTGGTTGAATAAGACATGTTCATAATAGCTACACACAAACACACAGCTATACAGCTATTTTAATTTTTTATATCATATTCAAGAGTTGATAAATACTTATGTTTCATATCGCTTATTTTACTCACAATGTCCAATTTTTATCAACAAATAAAACGACCCTTTATGTATTTTTTTTTTTACAAAACTTCTTGGAAATCACAGAGCCAATTGTTACTATTTTTGGTGTGAAGCGTCTCAACGGTAAGAGAATTCTAAATAGTAAAATTTATGAGTTTATCATCTCTTGGGACTCAAAGGCGGGGCCAAAAACAAAGGCCATTTAAAAAAAAAATCTTCTCTTTTCCCACGCATGTAGGAAAAAAACTATAATGTCCATGAAACCCTCTACCAAAATTGTGAAATTTATGACCACTGGGTCAAGCTTAGAAATTCTTCTTCTCTACTCCCATATATACTTAAGAAAAAAATAGAAATGATGTTCATGAAGCCCTTTACGGAAAATGTGAAATGGATGACCCCCAAAGCAGGGGTTCAGGCCCTATGGCGGGGTCAATATAGCCATATAGTGAAAATGTAATAAATCTTTGAAAATATTACTCTTTACTCGAATTTAATTTGAATAAAACAAAATGCATGGTTATGTTACCATTAATTTTCTACCTAAATTGTGAAATTCATGGTTCCTGGGTCAGGGTTTAGATCCTAGGGAAGGCCCAATATGGCCAAATAGTGAAAATGTATTGATTTAATTATAAATTCTTCTGTACTATCACAGTCGTGGGATATAAATCATGCATTGTTATTATGTTCATATTGTCTTGATGTTTAATTTCAGAATAAAGTTTAAAATGCAAACATGAGACTTTTCTGACATGTCAATCAAGGGGTACTCAGATGATCGTCAGGGCCTGTGGGCTTCTTGTTTTTTAAATCAATTATGAACTTTACTTTTCTTAAACAATTACTCGCAACATGCTTCTAAATATTAATTCATAGGTGTCCTGATATATTCTGCAAAAAAGAGCATTTTTGAATGAGTTGATATAGAAAATACTAAATTTTCATATTCAAATGAGGAATACGAAATATTTTCTGAACTTTTTTGCGGCTTAAAAACCTAAGTTTTTATAAAATGATTGGCGTATAAATCTATGGTTTTTTAAATATAACTTCTGCGTAATTTTCTAGGATAAATTTCCCTAAGAACAACCCCTTTTTGTTTAATATCACTACTTTTTGTGATAAATTATGATTTTTTTAAAGATCCACTACCCCCGCCCAACACCCCAACCCCCAAATACAAAACCCCACCCACTGCAAAAAAAAACAACAAAACAAACGAAAACTGATAAAAATCTTATAAATCAAGAATGGCAACATTTCAGAGTTTCTATATACCGTGACCTTGTCAACTGCAGTTTAATGACAACCTCATAACATGCAGAAGTTCCAGCATGGACAGTCCAATGTAGTTCTATTCACAAAATCGATACCAAAGTGCAGAAATCCAACACAGTTAGACCGACATCACACACATTACAGTGCAGGGTTCCAGCACAGTTAGCCAAACACAACACACATTTTACTAACGTGCGGGGTTCCAGCATAATTAGCCCAATTGTACTCTTTCTGGTCTTAAACAATCCCCTCTTTTTTGAACAGGTATTGTTTTTTCGATACAAAAAAGTGACCCATAATGACATGTCAGAATGATGAATATTCACACCCACATATAGCTGTTGAGATAAGTTTAAACATATACCTTCCAGAATATATTTATTTGCAACATAAAAAATAACTCATTCTCTCTAAAATGTAAGGAACATCGATACTGTCATAATAATTATATTGAAGGAAACGAATGATTGTAACAATTTTCTATGGAAACCTATCTGTGTCGAAACTTTATATTTTGGATCTTATATTTCATTTTAATCACATTATCTTAATTTATTATTATTTAATAACCATATTTCATAATAGATTTTTGTTGCTTTTATGTACATTGTTTATGATTTGTAGAGTTTATAATATTTTAGCGTTACAAAGAAGATGGGGGAACAAGATGGTGCAACTGCCCATTTGGTTAAATCGAAAAAAAAATATCAAATTTTACATTTTTTCAATTTAATATATTTGATATGTTATACTACAGGTTTACCAAAGGGCAATTTCTAACAATATTCAGTTTGAAATATTTAAAAAAAAATAAATAAATAAATCCTTTAGTTTTGGTGGTATCGAACCCACAACCTAAAAACCAAAGCTCTATAAAGTGATCTAATCTCTGGTGCTCTAACCACTGAGCCATTTTACTCACAAGAAAGTGCGTTTTTTTTAAAAATGCTTTTTGAGACGTTGGCCACGAATTTACGGACGTGTATTATTTTTCTAAAACGCTCAATTGTTGGGCTACAAAATGACATTTTTAAAGTATAGTGGGTCATCTCTCCACATTTTTGTTGATTGTAATCGGTTTAAATTTCATTAAACCACATTTAGACTATGACAAAAATATGGAGGTCATACCCAATCTATAAAAGAAAAGGCATTGAAGTTATAAAAAAGACACTATTTTTGTAGATTTTGACACACTTGCACCAGTTTGAATCGACCTATTACAAGTATTTAAAATATTTAAGGGTTATAAGCATGAAGTTATGTTAAATATACACTGTTTTTTTTTTTAATTTTTTTAATTTTTTTTATCAGATTTAATGATATTTTAATTTTACAGTATCTAATTATTCCTCATTTGGGCATTTTACACGCCTTATTCACCCATCTTCTTTATACGCTAACCGTTTAAAAAAATGCTATAAAAAGAAAACTGAATAAGTCAAAAAATGATAGTGGCGTTTCATATGCATTTTCAAACACTTTTTTCTAAAACAAATAAAATTCAACATAAAGAAGGATATTCTATATTTCATTTTAATTTATATTTTCTATTGCGTAATTGAGGAAGTTCGAACCGCCAAATATTAGTTATTTGGAATATTTTCTCAAAAACACAAAATAATGGCGTAATATTGTGAAAATGTTAATTTCAATCCATTTCGTCAATGATCATTATTTTGATATCTTGTCATTATCATGACAATCAAGCTTTTTTCCCGACCTAAAAAATAATATCATTCTATAGCAATTTATACGAAGCATATGTTTAAACAATGTTGCTTCACTAGGTCATGTACAGATTCATTTTGATCAAGGAAAGTAAGTTTTCAAAATCTAAAATATAACAATGTATGTAACTGAAATATTTCAATTATATGAAAATACCGGTATATCGTTATCGGTATCAAAAGATTTTTAATCATATATTTACCTTCCTTATAAAATCATTAGTTGCCAGTGGTATTTTGTACTTATAAACTTGACTTTATTGAATTTGACTTTGTTAAAACTGTAAAGTTTATGATGTACTAAAAGGCAACACTGCTTTTTAATTGCTTTAATGGCAAGCTTTCATTAATTATGCAGGGAATCAAATAATAAAGAAAACGTGAAATGTTTAACTTCTGAAAATCTTTTTATTCTAAATCACTGTCTTTCAATGTACAGGAAAGATTGCTTTTTGATTTAAAATTCAGAGCATTCTTTCACTGCAGGCATCTGTATCATTTGTGATTTATTTTAACTAATTCACACGGACTGATATTTTAAAATAAATATTTTATACAGAAAACACATTTTTGTTTTACTTAAAGTTTAGAGAATTCTTTCGTTGCAATTCCCTGCATCAGTTTTGATTGATTTACATAGAATGGCACATTACAAATGAATATTTTATACAGGAAAGATATTGTGCTGAATTTAAAGTTCAGATATCTATTTTACTGCAATTCCCGGCAGCATTTTTGTTTGATATACACGGAATGATGCATTATGAATATTTAATACAGAAAAACATATTGGACTTCATTCTAAGTTTTGGGATTTTTTTCCTGCTTTAATTTTGACTGAATTACATGGAATGAAAATTATGCAATAAATATTTTAAACAGAAAAACATTTTGTATTACTTAAGATTTAGAAAATGCATACATTGCAATTTAGATTTATTTAAAGTTAAAAAATACACCACATCACACTACACCACAATGCAATTCTATGCATCTTTTTAATTTACATGGAATGGTACGTCTCTGCATTATGAAATTATTACTGGATATAAAATGTAAACTTCAATGAGATGAGATTCAGACGGTAGGTTTGAGACATTGTGCGCACAACTTGTGAGCTCAAATAGTTTTCAATTCTTAAATATTCATAGATTTTATTCCAAAATAGATTTTTCTCCAAAAAACAAATTATTATTTTTTCAGCAAAATTGAGTGATAGGAAAATTTTAGATTTATATTATTTTGTACTACTGTGAGAACGGGACCCATCCTTGGTATTTGGAAGCATCCAACTTTATTAGGTTAAACTATATAGAAACGTGTTTTACTTGCCTTCAAGCATTTTCTACCGTCATGTATGAACCTGAACAAATATATTTCGATTTTTCCGGGGGTGGGGTTCGACATAAAAAATCAATCAACTTGTTCGTGCAATTGAAATATAAACCCTTTTTCGTTTGTTGTGATCACATTTGACCGGTAAACAATTTTCACTAAAGCTTTCATTGTATTTGACGGAATTTTAGTCTTTGTAAAAAATACTAATAAATAGTAATAATATATGTGATGACCACAAGATTAGCATCTAGTGATTGTATTCATTTATGGTTAAAAAGCATAAACTAGTTTAACAGAATTTTAATGTGTTATATGACACGTTTTAACATGCTTTTGAATTTTATTCATTGTACATGGAATCTGTTGATATAGAATTCACGCAATAATTGTTTGGGTAAATAATGATAAATAACGAAAAGTTATAATAAAGAAAAATATACCGATTTATTTGTTAGTTGAAATTTCAGTGCAAAAGGGGTCATGTTAAATGCACCTTAGTGCCAAATGAATATTAGTCACAATTGTTTGGCTTTGAATTTTACACAATGACTTTCTTTCATTTTACAACACCTTTAATGTTGTTCCATTTTAGAATCAAAGGCATAGCCAAGAAGCTCAATTATTACTTCCATTTTGACCATTTTCGACTAAAAAAAATGGTACAGCCAAAGAATCTAAAGATTTTCTTCCTTTTAACCATTTCAGATTCAAAGAATGGTACAGCGGAAGAAATTCAATTTGTTCTTCCTTATAACCATGTTCATCTTTACTCTTTTTGTAATTTCACACTACAACACCGTTCAGAGGATTCACCCACCTGTCAAACATCCAATAGGTGGAAAAGTGCAAACTCCAAAAGGAGAGAAAAACTTAACGAACAGAACGCCAATCCATGTACATCGGCCTGGACCAATGAGAATGGTTCAGGAAGTCGACTGTCAGCAAATCATTGAAGGTAACGAAGACTACATAGCGCATGCGTCTGAAATCATGAACAACACTATGTTTTCATTTCTAAACGACAGCCAAATTGAGAAAATTGCTCTAAACTGTGACAAGTTTTTGAATACCTTTGATTATAGTCGATTCATAGTGTCACAAATTGAACTTGATTTTCCCATTGCATATTCCATAATAACATACAAAGATGTTGTTCAGACTGAAAAACTTCTCAGGGCTATATACCGGCCTCACAATGTTTACTGCATACACGTGGACCGTAGTTCCAGTCCTTCATTGCATAACGCCATTAAAGCTATTTCAAAATGTCTGTCTAATGTTTTCGTTACATCGAAGCTGGAGGATGTCATCTACAAGGGTTATTCTCGACTGAAAGCAGACCTCAACTGTATGACTGATCTTTTGAACTATTCAGATGTAAAGTGGAAATATCTCATCAATTTACCTGCTCAAGAATATCCATTAAAAACTAATTCAGAAATTGTGAAAGTGTTACAGATATTAAACGGGACAAACAGCATTGAAAGCTATTATGACAAAGCATCACACTACCGAACCAACCAGACATACAAAGAGAATTACAAAACATCCAAGTTAGAACCCACGGGAAAAATCAAAGCTCCGGCCCCTCATAACGTAACAGTAGCCAAAGGGAGTGCATACGGTACATTTAGCAGAAGTTTTGTGGAGTTTGCCTTGAGGAATCCCAAAGCAAGGGACATCTTAAAATGGACAGAAGATACTTTTAGCCCAGATGAAACTTTCTGGGCCACTCTTGTTTTCAACAAAGAACTGGGTGCCCCAGGCATTCAATATTTGGGTAGGATGTGTTTAATTTACGTATTGCCATTGGGAATTAATATTATTATTTATTATTATCATTATGATAAATGCTGAAAATAAAGAACGTGAACTACTCATACCGCTATATTCTCACACAAACGTATGTGACTTTAATTACATGTATTAGTAAATAAATCAATCAGATGCAATGTCATAGCTTGTTTTTTGTTTCATATCAGCTTCAGGGGTTCCGAACCGGAAGTCATGGATAACTGTTGGTGTGATGTGGCAATCCAAGAGACCAACAAGGGAGGTCTGTCATGGGATGTACGTCCGAAATATATGTGTTTTCGGATTGGGAGACTTAAATAAAATAGTACAAGAAAAAACCCTTTTTATCAACAAATTTTATCACTATTATCAACCTTTTGCCTTGATGTGTATGGAAGAGTGGTATTTCAACAAGACGTTTACAACTGTACCTTTTGAAAATTATTTTTATAAAGGTTTAATAAAATTTTAATATTGTTAAAAGTATGTGATGCCCAAAGTTCAAATGTATTACATTTTTTAATATGATAGAAGAATATAAAGTACTGAATTATCTATAGAATTCATTCATCAAAAGTCGAATAAAATTTATCTGGAAACGAATAATCAAGACTTTTATTTTTCTATAATCAAAAACTTTTTTTAAAAAGTATGTAGATATGCAAAACAAAACATTACAACAATTTCCTCTAGATCTCTCAACAAAAACCTCGAGGGCTCTAGTATCAGTTCACACAGATACTTCTTCAAACCACTTACGTTATATCATAATGCATTTTTAAAAGAGTTTTTTTTGTGTTTCATAAAGGACTTAAAAAAGAATTTCCCTATTTTAACATAACATATTTGTTGATTGAAATGTTTGTTGGTACCTGAGATAGAAATTTGATTGTTACAAGAGCAGCTGGGGTAGAAGAGTTATTTTGTAAAGAAATAAAACTGTCCCAGTTCAAATTACTGATGCATTTCTGGAGGTGGTCTGATGATGACTTCTTAATGAAACGCCCATTTAGATCGTCACGCGAGCGATTCATGTTTTGCGTTTGCAACGATGTACATTTAAGTGGACAAGCCTTAGTTTAATGAGTCCTTTCTAAACTCTACTGTTCAATAGCATTGCACTATCTTTAAGTTCGTAAACAATGTTTCAACTTCCAAATCCCTCCTGCCCGGGTTCTACTCTTTCTTGACAGACTGGCGAAGACATGTTTAACTTTAAAAGTTCTTTTCCTTAATTTTTTTTCACAATCCAGTGTTGACAAACTGTTATAAAAAAAAACTCCATTAAATAGGTTTTTCTACTCTGAAGCTGTCCTTTTGAAAGAACAGTTTTCCTTCGTGCAGCATTCTTTTCCTTAATTAGATCGTCTTTTACAGCATTATTAAATGACCCATATGCATCTGATACTAGTACAGATGTTTATATTTTGTATTTCACTTAAATGGAGGATACATTCACATCTTATTTTTTCAAGTTCATTTTGCTTTGCTAAAGAACATGTCCTCTAATTTGTTTCTTTTTCTGGGTGTGTTGGGTTACATGGTCATTATTTTTAGTCTGATTATATTTCTTTCAGGGAAGTTCACAGATTACAATGCATATGGTTTCCTTTGCTCTCGCTATCACGCACATCGTAGCGTCGTTGTGGATTTTTGTAGTTTTTTATGTCCTGCCTTGAAGTTTGATTATATTGGATAATGGATTTTTGTAGTTTTTTATGTCCTGCCTTGAAGTTTGATTATAATGGATACCATTTATCTTTAGTGTGCAGCTTGACTTGTTATTCTGCTCTTTATCTTGTTTCATATCTATTACTTCAACATATTTTGAAACTTAACTATAGGACAAGCTCAAAATTATTTGTTAGTCAGTTTCTGTTTCTCTCTCTTCAGTTTGGTAAAGCTTTGCAAATACACCACCACGGCTACCTAGACAAATAGTAATCTTAGAATTCTCCGAGTCAGGACCAAGCCCTAACTTTGAAATACTCTTGATCCCCACTGTTGAGTGTTGTTTAGCAGCCCTCATTCAAAACAGCAAGGCTGATGGGAGTGGTCTTTTCATAAAACCTTAAATACCCATTTTTGAAAAAAATGAATAGAAATTGTTAAGACCTAATATGGGGGGGGGGGTCTCTTTATTTGTTTGACTCATCATTTTCAGGAAGAAATAATACGAGAGGATTAAATACAGTGTCTTTTTATCCAAATCAGTAATTTCATTCCATGCTAAAGTTCTTTGTAGAGTTTATGTTTTCAACTTTCGACAAATTAAGTGGGGGGGGGGGGGGGGGGTTACCCTCGTTTTCAAATTTTCACTTCATTGTCTCAGAATAATGTTCTCCAAACTTCATCAAACCAATTCTTCATGAAACACAGCCACCTATGATAATAAAATCACTGCCATACTCTTCAAATCAACCACCAGCTGCTCCCATATGTTAGAACATGCGCTTCGTTCATTGCAAATTAAATTACGAAATTTAAGAACAAAGCAGTACCCCTACAGTAAGGGTATATTACCTAAGAACATCTCAATTCTTTTATTAATCCATTTCGTTCTATTCACAAAGTTTGACAGCTAATTGCGCTCAGACAGACCGGCATGTGTTTATTTGAGATGAAATAACATGTATATTTGATGATGAATATATTGCACACAATGCATTTTTAAAGATTTTATTTTAAAAAGTATACATCACAGGCAAAAAGTAACAAGAACAATTAAACAGATAATGAATAAAAACACATTGTCTGAGGACGGAGTTAGGTACATGTATAATACAGGATCAAATATCACTTTAACAAACAAAAAAAAAATGTGATTATTAATATATTGCTCATCAACATTGCTTAGTGGTCAGGCACATTAAAATTTGTAATTTTTCCCGCAGTCGAATTTTTTTTTTTTAAATATACAGTATCTTCCAAAACTCATAACCAACACTATCGTCTAACGATGAGATATGAAGAAAAATTTTAAGTGGATTCAGATAATCTTTATGACTGGGATGTGCCCAAGTCATATGTAAAATACAATAATTTAGACCGAAACGAGTCTTTTATTAGGGTGAAAAGGATAGAGTGTGTCTGATACTTGAAATATTCAAGGTGGCAGGAATCTTACCCCCCTCCCCCCTAACTTTTCTTCCATCTTCTTCTGGATCCACTGCTTAATTAAGTAGAAGTAAACTAGTTGAGGATAACTTGGTGCAATTTTTTTCACAACTTTTTTTTAAAGTTTCTCTGATGAAACTTTATAGCTATAAAGGTAAAGTGATGACTCCAGCAGCATCTTCATACAACCCCCCAGCTGCTATCGCCCGTACCATGACGTACACCTTCAGCCCTGACCAGCTGGTGATAGCGGGTGGCAGGGCAAAGGTAATGCTGGTCTGTGTGGTCTCCTGCCATTGTATGATCTCTGCCCCACCCTGTACCTTACCCGCAGACACCTCAAAGAACAAGGGGTGAGGGGAGCTGAACATCCCGTCCCACGATACTGTGAACTCTTTCTTGTCTGCACTCCAAGTGATTGTCATCTTCTGGGTAGCTGCAAAGAAAGTTATTAGATTAATCAATTACAATAAATTAATTTAAAATATTTTATGTACAAATGAGTTTATGATAAGTGTTATAAAAATTTATCATTTTTTTTAAAATCCTAATAACTTTCTATTTCTAATGACATTTTTGAAAGCTTCCTGTCCATTGCATGATCAATTCTATTTAAATATTCTGTTACATGCTTTCTATGAGTATATGAAAATGATATAAATTGGATAAGAAGCAAGAAAAGAGCAAGCTCTTGTACAGAAGGTAACTTACCATGCTTGACAGGTTTCTCGGTGAACACTGTGATGTCTGATCTGACCTTGTCACTGACCAAAAGAAGGTCATTGATAGCCTGTGTGCTGACATTGATTGAACCCAAGGTCAAGGTTAAATTGTTCACACTTGTAAACAGGAAATCCTGACTATCGGGGAATGACATCTTCTCCGTGAGATCAAAGCTGCTGCCTTGCATCAAAACCTACACCAAATCAAGCTAACATGTTTAATTACATAGTTACAAATTAAACATGATATTAAATTATCCTCAACTTCAATTTCATTGAGTCAGTTAGATTCCCACTACTCTTGAACTGTATCAAAGACTTATTGAACTAATACTGTTTAAAATGAATCAAAATTGTTTGTCGTGGTGTTATAAAAGGGTTCTACTGTATACTGTATATAGATACTGTTCATGTAGAGGAAAGGAGAGAGAAAAAGAGACAAATTGCATGTGATGTAATAGAGAAGAGCATATACACATGCATTTTAATGGTAATAATTACAACAACTTGCAGTAAAGTATCAATACCGGTAACCTCTTCAATTGTAATGCATGAAGTACACTAAGAATTAATCAGCCAAACTACTTGATGTTCAACTTTATTTAAAATTTAAATGAAAAACCAAATTCATATTTTTTTTTACTAGATTTGATTTGGACTTTTTTCCAAGTTACAAATTTAGAATGTTTGGAACTATGCGACATAAAAAAAAAATTGAACTGTAGAAGCAGAAATATTCTGTGAGGATTTAATTTCGTTATTTTCGTTGGGAGTTTAAATCAATGAAACTAAATCCACAATGAAGTTTGAACCCCAATATTCTTAATTTTATACAGACTTGATACATGATGCATTTAAAGATTAAGATATGAAAAATTAAATCCCAACAAAATTTTATTTGGTTAAAAAAGAACAAAATTTTAACCCAAAGAATATAAATTATGTGATTCTTCAGAAGTGACAATATTATCCCTCTCCTTGCACAGTGAGAAGTACTGAATAAATACAGATGCATGTCTCCATGAATTGTTACCTTGTACTGTTGGATGCCGATGTGATCGCTGAATCCTGTCCACTTGAGTCGGATACGGTCAGTCACACTCTGGTAGTTAGTCTGGGCCTTGTACTCGGTCACTGATAGGGGCATGGACTCTACAACTGCATTAGTCACCACTGGGGCATCATGGGAGATCTTCACTCCATTGGAGGACATGGAACTCAGGAGTCCGGCATTGTTTTCACAGCGGAGTGTGGAGTAGATGGTCTTACCCTGCAGGACACTGTAATCAAAGTCTCTGAAGGCCAAGTAATCAGAGACTGGAACATTCTCAAAGGCCTGTATGTCCACTTGATTTGGTTGAGTGCCTGCAGTGAAGAATAACGTTTATTGGATGATGTTAAGTGAATAAAATGGGGCTGCATCATTGTAAAAATGTTCAATGGTGATCGAAAAAAAAAATTATGTTGTATGTACTCAGTGCTAATGTATCTAGTGCTATCAAATATTAAACATATTGAAAGATTTGGTTTATAACCATGCACTACAAAAGCTGTTTTTTACTGTAAAACATGAGCAATAAATCTACCAACCTAAGGCCCATTCACAGCGTGCCAGCCCAGATTCCGGGTCGCTGACCACCCAGTTCACAGCCACTTCACTGTCTGTCCATGCGTTCTGGTCTTCCTCTGTCAACATTTAAGTGTTTCATTCATTATATTGCAACAATCCAAACAGGGGGGATGGATGGAAAAAAGGTGGTTAGAGGAATAATTTTTTGTCAATTGAACTTCTGTACTTTTCTGCTATTAAATATTTTTTTTTGTTATATTCAGTAGTATATTCTCACTATATAACTCTATATAGACGAATAGTCAATAATTGTAATATTTGCTCGTCCGAAAAATATTGACCGGTCAATATTTTTTTGATATTGACTGGCTAGGAATAATATCTAGAGAACATTCCTTCTATTTCAAATAATCGCCTCTGATTTGTTGATTCATAAACGATGACGTAAATAACTCTTCGCAACTCCAAAACAAGGTGACGTCATAATAGACAGTCAGTCAAGGCAAATAAACAACGGACGCGCAATGCGACGGTTTGCTATCATAACGGATATAAGGAATTGCAAATTACTGTGAAGTAAAATCAGGTATAGCATCTGTATGTTAATTCTTACGGTCCGATTGATGCTGAGGATATTTTGGGAATGAACTTTGCACAAAATTGAATTCGTGAATTTTTCGTTAAGCTGAGAAAATTACGGTGATCTGTTTTCAATTAATTTCCTCAATTTTGGTTTGTTTCTTCATATAACAAAACAAATGTTGACTGTGTTTTCGAGCAACATTGATTATATTAGCCCCCTTGGGACGAAAATATTGCCCTCCGCTTCGCGTCGGGCAATATTTCGTCCCTCGGGGGCTAAGATAATCAATGTTGCCCTCAACCCCAGTCAATATTTGTATATTATAAAATTCCACAATTAAACAAAACTCTATCTCTTGTTAAGGCTGCCACTCTGATAAAGGGAAGTAACTCCCACTAGCATAAATTACGGAGTAGAAATGGCGACATCTGTTAATCTGTTTAGTCATGAAAGGTAGGCTGCAATTGCGTGCATTTAAAGTATAAAACTGATTAGTTTAAGGTAATCACTATCACTGGATCAAACTTTAATCTTATGGTATTTATGATCTACTCACGCCTAAGTCTCCCATCATACACTCCCACAAAATGGGGCGGAGTCAGGTCCACCAGGATCTTGCTGGAGTAGGCTATCCCCTGTAACCCCGCAGCATTGGTGGCCAGGGCGGTGACATAGATGAAGGAGTTGTGTACCAAGGTCACCTTGGAGTTGAAGGCAAAGTTGCTGAGACCCACGCTCTCAAAGCCCTGCAGCTGTGTCCCTCCCTGTGTGTAGCCTGTCACAGAAACCAGGCAAACATTCAGAAGTGTTAGCATTTAACTTAATTATACATCAATTACCGGTATTATTAAAATAAACATCTTTTTCATTATTATTCAATTAACCAGATCATTCTTAATGCTTAAGGTGGTATGGGACACCTCCATGATGTGATGTCCTTTTCAAATCATCTTAACTGTCATATGAATTTTAACAATATAGAAGAGCTGAAGCACCTTTAAGCTTCAAATATATCTATATAGCAATTACTTTATGTTCCCGGTAATCAGATAACAAAATTATCAGTGTTTTTAGACAAGACACAGATATTTACAATGTACACGACACTATGACTTACTGTACTGGCATTTACAGCATTATTATTAATGTGTGCAAAAAAGCCATACGCTATCTACAAAATTTTCTATATTTCAACTCAAAAGACCCAACACATTTAAAAGGAGACATTTTAGTTTTGGCGCTATGAATACAACTTTCATTTACACAAAGTCATGCATTGCCAAAAAGAATTACAGACCCTATTAATAAGAACTCTATAGTACTTGAAATAATGCTTTGATTATTAATCAGTAAATTCTAGCAAAGATTAAGCAACTTGAAACTTATTGCACATGAAAAAGTACATGTAACTTGTAACTCAAATATGGTTTGTGCAAATAAGGATAGGGTCTTCAAACTGACAATTCAAGATGTAAATGAATACATAGAAGACTTTTCTTTTTTAAAATAAAAGAACATTGATCTTTGATAGCTTTATAAAAAAAACAATGTATATATTGTGTATTATGCCATATTTTATTGCTTTTTTGGTTAATGATGCTTAATACCAAAATCAGAGTAGGTTAAGTCTTCGTAGAATTAAAAGTTTTACCTATTGCCCAGAAGTATTCTGTGATAGGACTGACATCCTCTACAAAGCTCCATGATCCGTGAATGGAGCCCCACTCGTGCAGGTACACCACATGAGCCTGTACGTATAATTCACTGCTCCCATTAACATCCCGCTGAACGTGTTCAAAAGTCACATGATCCAAAAATATTCCTGTCTTCTCATCCACACTCCCAAGGGTCAGTTCGGTGGTTGTACCCTGTGCGATGAAATAAAACGTATGTTTGTGCCAAGATATGATCTCCCGTGATTCTGATTTTCCATGTCCATCACCTCTATAAGCTTTGGTATATATGAAGAAAACATGACTCTTGTTCCCGAACTTGGCAAATCCTTCCTTGTTGGACTGGGTGGAACTGCTTATCAATAAATGGCTTGTGAAGAATACTAGTCTGTACAGACCCCCCTCTACCAAATTAGCCAGGGTCTGCGTCACACTTCCCCGGACAAACAGAAAGGACCTCCCGTCCCTAGCAAGGTTATTGATGGAGGTCACAACCGCTGCACAGCCGGATGAGGACAGAGTCCAGTTCACAGGGTGGTGATTCATCGTCTCATTACAGATGTCGGTGGTGTTGACAGCATCCATCATCACTTCATTGGGGGATGTCTCAAAAGATGGATTAAGTAGAAGGTTTGAGCTGTTGTGGAAGAGGTACTGGGGCTGGGGGGGACTGGTGTCTATGGCCACCCCGTCAGAAACCATCACAGGAGACTTGTAGCCAACGTTATCTAGGGCATACACTTTGTTGTAGTAGATTCTCCCTGTAAAATAGTATTGCTTTGGGAATGAAGGTGTATAATTACAATTATATATATATATATAATTTAGAGACTTTTTTAAGATATTATAATTAGGTAAACATACCATCAGTTAAAGCTTCGGAGAGGTTACCAGATACAGAGATATGGAGGCCAACAGCTTCCCAAGGTCGCACAGAGCACTCTGTCAGTTCCTGTTTACTGTCAACGCTGTTCGTATTTCCTACACACCAGTAGTACTGCTTTACTCCTGAACCAACATCAGAGAAGCCATGCCAGTGGGCACTCATTTGTATTGAAGAGTTCTGAAACTCCAGATCTTCAATCTCTGTTCCGTCATACACCATCCCAGTGCTAGGAGTGGAGGCATCCATTTTAAATCCGTCGGATGTTTCTGTGTGGTGAAGACCAGAATATCCATAGGCAACAATGTTGCTGTAGAAGGTCACTCCTTCGACCAGTGTTGCCCTGGTGATGTCAAAGGAAGTTGCAGAACCAGGCTGATCAAGTGTGCTGTCCCATACATCATGTCCTGATCAAACAGAAAACAGGTCAATCGGAAAACAGAAATCAGAAAAATACAACACAGAGTTAGAATTCTAGGAACTCCTTCTTTACCATTTAAACATTCCCTAATTTTAACTTTCATTGAACACAAAACAGAAAAAAAACCTCTTAATCCAAAATGAGTTATTTGCTACAGCAAAATGCATTTACCATTATACTGGTTTAGAAATGAAAAAAAAAATTGCAAATATACTTAAACTCTACCAATAAACTTTAAAATTTTAAACTATGAATTTAAATGTTCCAATACTTGATACATATTCATTGTGCTTTAATTGACATAATGTAGCTCAATTCACTCATACCTCCAGGAGCAGTGCTCAGATACACGTGGAAAGACTTGATAAATTTTTCAGCTTCTAGATATTTGTTGGTCCACTCCACAGTAAAAGGAAAGCCCCGTTTCAGGTAATCCTGGTCCTTTATCCAACTCCCCATCATTCTCTCTCTAACCTTTAAAGGTAAACCAGTCAAAAATAAAGTCTTTGCTGTGGATAATTCTTTTATCTGGCATTAAGGTTCTCCGATCATCAGCCTATAAATATTTTTTTTTCATTTTAAAAATGTAATTTATTTTTCAAACTTTATATCAAATGAAATAAAATAAAAAGAATTTTTTTAATACAAGGTATCCATGCATTTCATGAAGTTATTGCAATTTTAGCCATGATAAATATAATAACGTATAGAAGTTGAGATCAAATTAGGAAAAAAAAAACATTTGTACAGGTGTATTGATAGCTCAAACCCCTTTACTTCTAGGCAGTAGGTCTCCAAGGATCCACTAAGCTAAGCAGTTCATTGAATGTGTTTGCGTAATATTAACACTTCAAGACTAATTAGATTTGTTAACATATAAGGCAGATTTATAGTACAAATAAAAAAATTCTGGATAAATTAGAGTTATCGAACATTGCTGAGGATCGGAGATCGTTAAATAGAAAAAACTCTGACATTTTTTATTGGAATTTTATAAAATCTCCATTTTCATTCTAATGAATTTACTTACTGCACTTCCTCTAATCTTTGTTGTAGCTGGTTTCATTGTGTTAATTCTTACGCCGTCTGATTTAAATATTGCATGGGTATTCTCATCGTACCAAACACGAATGAATATAGCGTATTCAACATCATTTTGCAGAAATACTCCTAAGAAAAAAATTTGCAAAATTGTATAACAAAAAAACATAATTGATGACCCTGAATCAAGTTTTATATAAACATGTTGAATTAAGTATTATTCAAGTTAACTACCCGGTACATTAAATTATTTTTTTTACCAGAAATAAAATTTACTTGAATTATAGACTTTACTGGAACTAAATTCTCATGGTTCTTAGATTTGACATGAGTTTAAGTTGAGGAGACTTGAATTTTCCTTGGACTTGAGTTTTACCTGGCTTGGTGGTAAAAACAATGTCTGTCCTCTGTCCCGCATCATGCCACACCCTTTCTGTCACCCCATTAAACACACCCAGAGGGGTGGCTCCACTCAGGTAACCCACACTCCACTGATACCTGGAATATTTAACATACCTTTCATTGATCATGACTCAATCATTCTCAATTAAAGATTGTTTGTAACAAACTGGCTCTTACATGTACATATGAATACTTGTATTACTAAATGATTCTTAAAACTGACTTTTTTTAAATAAAAAAACAAAATAATTTATGAGAACTCTCTCACTCCCAATTGTATTGTCTACCTTGCTAAAAATAGATCACCTACCACTTTGGGGGATTCCCTTGTGTGTGTACAATGGTCCAGTACCCCTGTAGCACCACATTGGACGGGGTGAAGTTGATGTCGGTGGTACCATACTGTGTGTCTCGGACTTGTAGAAGATTGTTGGTGTTTCCTTCAACAAAATATTTTAGTTTTCAGTCTATTTAGAGGTGATTACTTTAATGGTATGACATGGAAAATTCATATGATCTTGGATTATCTCTCTGCTTTTTATGATCTGTGCATTATACGGATTATTCCTCTCTAGCATGATAAAATTGGTTTAAAAGATTTACTCTAGACCATGACATAATATGACTCACCTACAGAGATATCTGAACAGTTTGCGGCAGGTGAGGGACAGAGTTTATCCTGCGGGGCACACACACAATGACCCTCACAGGTCTCCGCTTGGCACCGCCTAACCAAGGAAAGGGCACCACCAGGTACCTTCTCAAACTTGGAGTGGATGATGGCACTTGAAAGGCCCGCCTTGTGAACAGAGCAAAATAAATCTTACAAGTGAAATTGAAAGCAAACATCTCCAACTTTTATTCATGTGCAAGTAAATCTTATAATGTTTGTGAAAACAATGTCATAATTATTTCTTGTTGCAAATAAGCATAAATATTTCTTAATTTGTTCAAGATATTAAACGCATATTGAATAAACTAGAAATTAATTCAAACCAAACAACACATATATTAAGTTTTGCTAATAAAAGGCCAGGAGACAAGTATTTGGGTACACCAGGGACTAACTATCAGTATTTGGGTACACCAAGGTCTAACTATCATTTAGACGATACCTTGTTGACCGCCCACATACTGATGTAGATGTAGGTCATAGACGGGTCCAGTTTGGATGTCTCAATCTCGTATGTCTGGACCTTCCCCTCATCGTATCTATCCTCCCCAGATGTCGAGTGATCAACTCTAAGAGCAATGCCTGATTTCTGAAAACATTATTACAATGTCATGAAACAACCTTTTGAATGTGTAATGAAAGCTTGGAATGTCTAGCATGCAGTCAAATATAAATGAAAAATCTGATAATATATTGGTTTATATTTTGATATATATTTATTAACCCTTAAAGCTTACTTTATTGAGATCAGCCCCCAAATATGTGGTCCCAACATTGACAAAATAGTGTGTAATATCCGAGTGACTGTCAGCAAATCCGAGCCAGGCTAGACGGATGACGTAGCTGCTCCAAGTCATCCAGCCAGACACACGTCGCGGGAGCTCTGCTGCGTGATCCGTGTGGATTGCAAACATCCCTGTCAACACATAATAGGTATAATTCAATACTGTAAATTCCTAATTAAACGCGAGGAATTAATATCCGTGTAAAAACACGAGAAGCCCTTCTCGCTAATTTTTTAATCTCGCTTTTAATTTTTGAACATATGTGAACTACATAAAACTATGATAAAATTTCGGCATTCGCAATTTTATGTTCTCGGGATTTGATGGAAAACCGTTGAATCGCAAAATTAAGTACTCACTTAAAATAAGGAATCTACAGTAATCCCTGGCACTTCAAACTGTATGATTCAACAATTATGCTGGATACATTTTCTATTTATATTATGAACAAGATTTTTTGTGTCTTTTTAACTATAATTGCATTTCTAAGTATATATTCAAATTAAAGATTACTTTTAACAGCTCAGAGCTCTGTCAGACATAAAGGTCAACCAGGGGAAGAGATGATTACCGAATATACTGCTTGGCCATACATAGGACAACGAAAGAGGAAAAAAAAATGAAAAACCTTTAGTTCAGGTGAGCTAAAAAGAGTGAAAACTCCATGCATGAATTTAATTGAAATCCACTTTTAATTAGAAAATCAATTGCACATAGAATTAATTTCTATAGAATTTAAGGTGGGTCGCGGGTTTAACCCATAAAAAATCTCACGAGAAAACATACCCTGAAAATTTGTTAAATCGTTATTTAGGATACACAGTTCATTATATAAATTTTTTATCAAATTTGCCTACGCTATTTGTATGCAATACCGCTCTAAACTTATTATCGTTTGTAGTGCTGTTTTGACGCTTTTCTAATGAAATATATAGGAAAATGAGCATATTTCTCTCAATATTCGAGATGGAGTTTTTTTTGAAAAATTGCTAATAGCTTCTAAACAATTTAGACGAATTTTTGTGAATTTTTGGACGATTGCCAATCCAGACGATCGCTAGAAGGCTGCCGAGCATTAGCTCGACGCCTTAAAAATGTAGTCCCCGACTGTGCTTTTCCCTATTTTTTGGGCAAAATAGTTACATGTAATAATAATATATCATTGATATATTATATCATTATATATTAATTTAATAACTAATCAATATTTTTTTAATTTTAAAAAAAAATATTGTCAAAGCCGAGGACCAAATATTTTACATCTCTCTCTCTCTCTCTCTCTCTCTTATTAGCGGCATATATATAAATGATAACTTTATTATCACACCGAGCATTTGGTTTTATAGTGTAGTGCGGGAAACTTGAGATGTATCCGTTATGACGTCATAAACGAATGTGCACAAAACGGCCAAACAAGTTGTCTAAATTGCGTACAGAATTTGATGACGAAAGCAAATCCGCGACCCACCTTAAGTAATTTATAAATGTTAAACAACTATTCTCTTTACAGCACTACCCATAATGCATCACTGACCACAACCTCTTACCTCTGTTAGGGGGAGTGCTATCCACTAAGATTCCTGGTGACGTTGCGGATGAACAGATCTGGGCTCCATTACAGGAAATGAGAGTCACATAGTAAGTTCCACCATCATGCAGTTTCAGCTCGCTCAGTATGAAGTCCCTTACAATACCATTCACCTTTAATAAAATCTGATATGGTACACAAAAGATTCCATGATGAGAAGAATTTTTCAACAGCTAATCAAACAGGTTTAATAAAAAATATAACAGAACTCTAACACCATTACTTTCATATTGCCTACTGAATAATGAAGACAGATGAATACTCAAAGAAATACTGAAAACGTATTACATTTGGTTGTGTAATATGCTATTTAGCATTTTTGGTGGAGAACGGCATCCACTAAATAAAGTACATCGATCACCAAATGTAAAATATGTAATTATATACACACATAGATAAATAGGTACATTCAGAAATGCGCTAAATAAAATCCACACTAAACTTGTTGAAAACTCATATTCTGCCAAATATCATACACGCTAAATACAGTAGTTACACTTATGTGTATTTTGTAAAAAAAACACTCCCCCACCTAATATTTCCATGCTTAAAATACTTTGCAGTCGAACCAATTCTTACTTGCTTTGAATCATAATGGTAACAATCTACTACATGTAGAATGACCATATGTTGGCCCATCACGTACCTTTGTGGACGCCAGGTCAAACTCTCCTCCTCGGTGAGATTTGAGGGACAGGTACTGTCTCTGGATAGAGGACTCTGTGTCCTTCACTTTCCATTCCACTTTCATCACAGTCCTGTAAAACTGGGCATTACCCAGAATTCCAAAGTCCAGTGAAAACTTTGGTCCCTCTGTGATCTCTGGTGCTGTGATGTCCACAATAAAGCCACTGGATGTAGAGTCAGTGAACAGGCCTGTAGTAAAGATGTAATGGTAGTTCTTAATAATTACATTGACACCCAGAAAGAAGACATTAAGATGAGTTTAACTGATCTCTAGAACATGATGTTTTCAAACTATTCTGATTGATTCAACACTGAATAGTTCAAGATGGCCAGTAGACAAGCCTTGTATGACTTAGATGGGTCTCATGTAACGCCTTGAAATTTCACCAAATACATGGAAGCACTCTGTTTGTCCATTACTGCACAATTAGGCATAGGATTTTGTTGATGGACATACAAATGTACCAGGTACATGTAGATTTGAATAGGTGTGATTAGCCTATTTCAGAGTGTGCGGCCCAAAGTGCAGTTACTTGATTTCTGCAGATTTTGGCATAAAGTTAATTGTACCACTGCCCAAGACAACGATGGATTTATTAACTGAGAGCAGGTTTTATTTAAATGTCCAAACAATCTTTGACCCACCTGCTTTATTGTATGCCCTTACAGTGATGTATATTCTCTTATTTAGTGGTAGTTCTGATGTGAAGTTGACAGCGGTGGCAACCTCAGTCAGATGGATTTCCCGGGGTGCTAGGACCTCACTCCCCCCTTTGGTCGTCCCTGCCCACCAAACATAACGGTCCAGGCCTGATTGTGGGTCAACAAAACCGTACCATTTGGCACCAATAAAATGCCTGAAAGAACATACAAATAATTCATCAAAAAATCACCAGAATATAAAGATACATGTTTTATTTCTATATGTATACTTGGGTATCTTAAAGCCAAAGATCATTCTATTGTGCTTAAAAGGCAAGATCTTTTTCAAAACAAATGCCCAAATTCATTGTTTTTTTCTAAGGGAGTTCAAAATCTGATTTCTTAAAAAAGGAAGTTAATTGCATATTTTCATAGTTCAACAAAAAATGGTCTGATATTAATTATGTTTTAATTTCAGGTTTCACTTATGGTAAACCAAAGGTCAGATATACATCAAACATGTACATACACACTTTGTTTTCAATTATTAGTAACATACTTGAAACTTACTTACAACAGAAACTAGTTGATGATTTCACAGATGACTGGTATGTTTAACATTGCTCACCTTAAGGATTGGTACTCTATGTCCTGAGCCCCTGTCCCATCTGTCACCACCCCCGTAGTGGGGGGACTATTGTCCATGACCACCCCGTCAGTGGCTACAGTGGTACATAGGTCTGCAGTGTTACAGGCCCTCAGAGTGGTGAAATACTTCAGTCCAGCTCCAAAGTGGATGTGGTCTATTCTGAGGGAGTTCACCATCCCTAAGGCCTGGGTGCTGATCACATTATCACACCCTGGGCAGTTTCCCACACTAACATAGTACTCCTTGATGGCAGAGTGGGGGTCAAAGAAGCCCTCCCAATAAACATTCAGCGCAGACATGTCTGTTTGGAAGTCGATGTCTGATTGGTTGCCTGACAAAGGGAGGCCATCGTAGACGTGTCCGGCAATGGGTGGTGAGTTATCCACATTGTACGCCCAGGAAGTGGCTAGGGACATCAAACCAGCTTTGTTGATAGCCTGCACCAAAGTATAAAAAATTCTGTTAAAACTCTCCTTTGCATAAACCTACTGAATTTTCCTAATGCCCATGGGCTTTATTGTTCACCTGCCAACACAAAGCAATTCTGCTATAAAATAATGTGATGTAACATTAAATAAAAATTCACCAAAAAGCCACACAAATTTAATTGTTAAAATATTTTTTTCTCTCTCTCTTTTCTTTTATTGAAATATTGTTAGGAAATGTATTCAAAAGGGTAAAATTGTCAATTAATTTTTTGACAGTAAAGGTTATGCAGAAATATCTCACCTTGACAGATATATAGTAAGCATGGCCCTCCATCAGGCTCAGTGGGTTGTTCCTGCTGTTCTCCCCACAGTCTGACTCCTCTCGTGTGAACGCCATTATATCATCGTAACCAGGCTGTGATCCGATCGCCCACATAAAGTGATCAATTTCACTCTCTGGGTCGTAAAACACACCTTTCCAGCTGTAAAACAGTAAATGAATTGTGCTCTAAAGTTGGGCATGCAATTATACCTTTCTTGTTAAAAAGGTTTTTACCAATGTGACAAAAAATATTGGTCTGTAACTTATTGATTTATCTATCATTATTGATAGCTTTTGCTAGTAAAGTTCACAAAATGGCAACTGTATATAGAGTTTTGTATCTTCTACTGTAAAGTAACTTTTATTCAAGTGTTAGAAATTTTGGCGAGGTTTGCGAGAGCCTCATCTTCATGAATATATTTCTCATTGTGAATGGTTGTGATAATTAACATTATGATCATGGATAAGGTTTGTTTGTGAAAATTAGTTGCTCCAAATGAGTTCATCTTAGCTTAATTGTGAAATAAAGTCATCACGATTCAAAGTAGGTTTACAGTACTTAGCAATCACAAGGAAATGCATAACAGGTGATCAACTTTACCAAGCTTCTATTTCAGCACTAGAGACAATATGGCGTCCAGTGATGGTGACAGACAGATCAGTTTTTACTGGTGGACTTGTATCCACGATAACAGGATCTGAGACTTTTACTGTCGTCCGTCCAGCAAAATCCACAGCTAGAAACAAATATGAAATATGTCCTCTACTTAAAAATTTCTCAAGCAGCAAAATCTTGGAGTTGTAATTTATACAATGCTTTCAAGGTCACGTGACAATGTGTGACATGATTGATCAAAAGTAACCTACCTTTGATGGTTGCGTAGTAAATATGTCCGCTTTGTAACTTGAGATCATGTAGAGTGATGTGATTGACCACCCCCACACTGAAAAAAGCCACCAAGTCATTTCCTCCAATAGATGTCCCTAGTGGAAAAATTCTTATATCAATTAAGATACATCTTGACCATCCACTGACAGTTAACAGTATACATGTACCGGTACTTGCACACAACATAAATTTTGATAGACAAGGTTTTAAAAAATATCAAATCAAAGCACAATCAAAAAGACATACCAATGCCAAGAATATAGTCCTGAATTCCTGAAGAGTGAGAGTTGGTTTGAAATTCCTCAATATCTTGAAATGTTTCCCAGTTGATGGACATATCAGTTGTTGAAGTCTTTAGAATAAAATATAGTTAAATGTTAAAATACAAAAATGTATTCTTCTTAAAATAAATTCTTAAATCTTCAGAAAATGAATTTAAAAACAAAGAACCATGATGATGTAATAATTAAAGTAGACACATTATGTGTAATGTCATGAAGAAGCAAAAATTGAGTATTTCCCACCTGTTTTTTGACTACCAAATATCAAGCACAAAATTGCTTACCGGTAAGTTCCATATCTTAGAATGATGTGTAATTCTATATTAGAACAATTTTAACAAGAGCTTGGACTTTTGGGTAGTTGTGACAAACAGCAATGTGATGTAGGCCTGTCTGTTTCATTATGCTAGCCACACAGAAATTCGCTCATTTAATTACCGGTATGTGATGTCATAGATTAACAAGTACTGATCAATGAAAAAACTCAGATTTCAATGATCAACATTTTCTGCAGAAAATATAATAATAAAGATATGTTTTTGATTTGATAAAATATAAACTTTGGTCAAAATGGGGACAGGTATTTGTTTGAGTGAGATATCATTTTTTGCCACTGTGTCTTACCTGCAATAAGATTTTTGTGAATCAAATGAGACATCTACCTGTGATCTTATATCTTTACCTGTATACTTGTGCCTGTGATGTTCAAGAGACAAGGCACCTTACCTGGAAATTGGTTCCCTGCACATTTCCTATCCACACCTGCCCGGGGGTGGGGGGTGTTAGATCCACCATGATACCATCACTGCAGATGTTGAGTTCCGGGAGGACCTGGGTCCACATCTCGTGTTTTATCTCAGTGTATACTGTGTGTATACAGACCATGTACCGCTCACCATGAACCAGCTCGCCCGGGTCAAAGTTGATGTTGATGAATTCACTCGCTGAAACAAGTTGTACAGCCTGTGTATCAGTTTATGTATCATTGTGTTCATATTTTCAAATTTTTGGTTGATATGATTTACAGATAATAAAACCCTTTAGCCTTTTTTTTTTAAGTTCAAAACTGAGTTATCAAAAGAGTTTTCTTAAAAATACATGTATTTACAAAAAAAGGGTGAATATTCCCCCCAAAATAAGCAAAACCCTCCTTACTTGTAGAACCACACTTAATGGCGTCGGGGTGGCTGCAGGGATCAGGCAGGGAGAGATTGGTGGTGGGTAGATAGTATGTGGTGACATCTAGTGACCGCGCATTAAGGACCGCCACCACGTAGGAGCTGTAGCGAAGCTGAGGCCACACTGCAGATATGTAGTTCATGTTTGGGGTGTAGTCCTTGTCCGCCTCCGGCCAGATCTCATTCTCCCGTAGAAACACCGGTTTCCCATACCCATCTGTAAAGATTTAAAGCATACATTTTATGCTTGTAACAAAATGAATTCATTATTTTTTGAGTGTAAAAATGTTATAGAATCTCTGACATAGATATGCACCCTAGAGCCTATATATAAACCTCTTACCCAGGGGTCATGAATTTCACAATTTAGGAAGACGGCTTAATGGACATCATAATCATGGCTTTTTAAATATATATATGGGAGTAGAGAAAAGGATTTTCTAAGATTAAATACATTTTCACTACATGGCTATATTGGCCCACCCTAGAGCCTAAACCTCTAACCCAGGGGTCATGGATTTCACAATTTAGGAAGAGGACTTCATGGACATCATAATTATGCATTTAGTATTTTTTTCACATGTGTGGAAGTAGAGAAGAAGTATTTTAAAAATGTGGCCTTTTTTAATATAATTGGCCCTGTCCACAAGGCCCCAGTGGTAAGGTCATAAATTTCACAATTTAGATTTCTCATATCCCAGAGATGCTTCAAACAAAAAATGGTAACAACTGGGTGAAGAATTTTGAAAAAATTGTTAATGGAAGCTGCACAACGACAAACGAAGACCTGAATGGCAATAGCTTTATATATACATGTAGGTGATCGGAATTACTCAGGTGACTTACCAAATTAGTGTTATAAATATGGTATAACAATACACCTGCTTTCCTACTGTTATAAAACATAATTCTCAACCAACAACCAAAGTTTGATAGACAAATTAATTTCATTCATTTAATTTAATCTGAATTCATGAATTTTGATTTTTAGAAAGTAAATGTTAATATTAGAAAAGTGAAACAATATACTGTACCTTTTGATTCCTCAGGCTGTCCGACTGCATCAATAACTAGATTAGGTTTGATCAGGATGGGATCAAAGGCTGTACAGTCTTTGATGTCTGTGGATATGACAGAGAACAGTTTGGCCTTGTTGTAACCCCGGACAGTGAATCGACGACATTTAGAGAAGTCAAACTCCCCAGTCAGTTCCACATCAAACTGCATCTGCGCAAAAAGGAATCAGATATTTTTATAAATTATTTTCTCATGTAAGAAGTTGCTTTAAAGTGAACAGAAAATTTGCTTAACTGTGTATATAACCTATGTTCACTGGATTGAAAATTATATACACGGCCAGTAGAGTATATAAGGTATAGGTCCTTACTTTGTTTTGAGAGATCTGTGGGTTGAGGACTTTGTTCCAGATGGTGTGGGTCCTGCCGACATCGGACTGGTCCGTGATAGCCCATTCGTACTTATCAACAACACTGTACTTCTCCGTCGAATCTTGTATATCTGGATCTGAAAACTCATCCATAGTCACGGATATCTGTCAAAATCATTAATATGCTGTGAAGTTTAACAAATACTCATGTTTAAATGATCTTTTAATTTTAATACCAAATCTAGGAATATTAATGATGATTTTGTTGCAATGTAATGACATAAAATTATAACCGTTTCCTTGAGACTGTTGCTCTGGCTTGAGTTTCGGTGTTCTACAGTTATCTGCCCTTTGGTGGGAGGATGAGCAAGGATCAACACTCCATCACTGTACAGAGGAGCGTAGCAGGTAGTAATGGCACAGAACTTGACGGCAAACCGATACATTCTCCCGGGATTCAGAGTCAAATCCGTAACGTATGCTTCATAGTGCTTGTGTACATGTTCATATTCTCGGAATGTCGCCCAAACATCTGTCAACATAATGCCAAAATGAATACTTTTGTTGCCTATTATGAAGTAGTTAAAAAAAAACTAGGTAGTAATTTAAAGGGATTTAATATTCATAATCTATGAACATATAATTTTATGAAAAAAGATGCACACTTCCAACGGGAGACCTTTCTTCTATAGAGAAGTGGACGTCTGGAGTGTAATGAGCGATGGGGAGGGGGACCTCCCAATAGGCCCGCAGACTGTTAGTGGAGGACTGGAAATCTATGTCAACGGCACACTGCATTCTGTTGTCCTAAAAATAATTTAAACAAATGCACTTTAAAATTACTAAAAACGAATTAAACATTACGGTACATGTAAATTAAAATAATGCTAACACACAGTTGACTAGACACAAATTAGAGCAACATATCAATGTTTACCTCAAAATGATGTTTAAAAAGTGTTCCATTGTCCACTACAAAATACAATGAAAAGAAAAAGTCAAAATTAAGTCAGCAAATTTTCGTAAAACTATCAGTAATAAACAGAAATACGATCAAGCTACAGAGACCTGTCATGGTGCAGTTTTGACCGTCATTGATGATGATTCCGGACAGAACTGCATTTTCCTGAACGACCGTCACTCCGTCCGTTGTCACTTCCACATTTCCTGCCAAGGTCACAGCCGTAATAGTTATATAATATGTCTGAAATCAGTAAAACTGTAGCCTTAAGATATTACTGGTTACACTAATATTTAGAGATACCTAAAAAATAGACTCCTAAGAAATTTTATCATCATGTGATCATCAACCATGATCACATAAAACTTAATCAAGTGATAATGTGGCATCAATTCAAATGACCAATAGCAGAAAACAGTTTTCCTTCAGAAGAAAAATAAACAAAGACATTAATTAAATGTCTGGTGTTGACAAGAGTGTCATTTTTTGCAGAATCTAGAACTGAATGGTATTTTTTTTTTATAAACAAATTCAATTTATGGTATATTTTGGTATTGACTATGACAGTTAACTGCTTTAGTATTTTGCCAATTTATTTCTACCTGAGAATACAAGTAATTCTGGCGCTGTGCCCCAATTTCAAGAATTAACCATATGTTACTTGTACCTGAAATGAGACCAGACTAAGCCCTGTTTCTGAGTGGACTAGGGCCTTGCCCATATTCTTGGGGGACACAATATCACTTGCTCCTGGGGTTGACCCAGCCTGGAATATGTAGGTCACATCCAGGTGGGGGTGATCGAACCCTCCCCACCGCGCTGACAGGCTGGTCTTCCTCTGGGTGAAGTCAATGTCCTCGATATCCTAATGTAAATGGAGGATACCAAAACCATGTTAAAATGATTACCAGAACTTTAAGATGAAAAATAAATCTCAGTCAAGACTCCAGGCTTGTGAACTGTGTCATTGTTCATATAACTGAGCTACAGAGATGCGATTAATTGACAGGCATGGGATATTCACAAATCTGGAAAACTGGGGACCAGATTAAATGTTTAACTTTTTTACTGTTCATTAGTAAAACAAATACAGCACTTATCATATGCATGTTCATATCTTTTGAATTAGATTTTCTATACTAGGAAAATTTATGCAAAAAAATCTGAGTCAGTAATATCAAATTATTTAATTCATCTCAGTCAATCTAAATTTCACAAAATTAACTTTAAGTCATCATCTTATATTACATAGCAAGTTATAATGAAAAACAATTTGAATCCTTGAAAACATGCATAGCAACAAGGAGTTATATGAGGAAAAACATCCACTCACCGTCAAAGGGAGCTGGTCCATGTTCTGAAAAATGTGTGAACAATTTCAATATTTATATTGATATGATTCCCCCCAAACTTTTGAATAATGATCTCTGTAAATCATGTACATATTTGTAGGGGCTGGCGTATAATCTACAGGGCTATACTGTACTCACTGATGACGTAGGTATATCTAGGACAACGCCCCGAGCTGCCGTCTGTACGTCGTGTATGTAGGGATCGGACACAGCGTAACTGGTCAGTCCCGCCGAGTTCTCTGCTTTGACTGTCACGTAGTAGGTGTGGTGTCCATGAAGCCTCCACTCAGTGTCGGACACTCCCATCGCTGTACAGGTCGGGGGAGTTCCCACCACACAGGTTTCGCCACTACGCAGGGGAATATACGACTGGACCTCGGTACCCCTCGGGGAATGTCCTACCGTTAAGAGAGGATACACAACTAAAATGATCTGTGCTATGTTTAATATGTATTCTACTACAGTTATTGCCGAGATCAAAGAGATGCCGCGGACATTATTCTCCAATATACCACGAACGTCATCAGTAAATTATCAGATCAGAAATACCTATTTGTCTCGCACTGATCATGAAAGTACAACTTCAAACCGTAAAAAGTTTTAAAACCATGTCAATTTCACGTGTTAGTTCCAGTCAAAACGATGTGTATTGCCGCAAATGTTTATTTTTAAGAGATCAATACGGCTGTTCCTAGGACCTCCCTAGCACATTTTCACTGCGTGTTTTTACATAAAATATATAACGTGTAGTAGTAATTATCGTATTAAATTGCCCTTAAAATATTAGGAACATGATTCAAAGATATTTTATAAATAAGTAAAGAGTATTAAAAATCCAAAGAAAAATTCTGTCGTCTGCATGTGATTCTTTTGATCGATACACATGTAAACATTAATAACAAAACCATTGGGGTTACACGGAACAGCTGTCAAAATGACCTAGATCGTCTCTCTATAGGAGAAATGATCTGTAGAAATACTGAGCTGTTAGTAGAATAGAAATAAAGTTCTTGTTATCGTGAATGTTGCAGGATAACCTCCTCGGTCTCGAAATGTTGTTTGAAATATAAAAGCCTCGGCTAACGCCTCGGCTTTTATATTTCAAAACAACATTTCTCGACCTCGGAGGTTATTCTGCAACATTCACGAAAACTCGTACTTTATTTCTCAAATACATAATACATGGTCTCAACAACCACAGACACCTGAGGTTAAAAATATTTCTTATGATAATTATAAATTTATCCCCTGAGCTGTTTTTTATAATAGTAGAGGGTATAATTTCATTATTAAAAGAAATATTTTTAATGTCATCCGTCTGTGGGCCCAAACATCACCCATGCTTATCCTTTAGCAAAAAGTCTCATGAGTCATAAACTAAAGTTATATCATGTCATTGTTGCTCTGGATGGATGCATGGATGTTGCTAGAACAACATCAATTTGTTGATATGTTTATATAATCACAACCAAAAATTGCAATAATACAGTCATCAGAGTTTTTCTTGGACTCTGATGATTTTAGCCAAGCAATACATAATCTGTGTCATTTATAATACTTATAGATAGTATAATAGATAATACATGTAATAGATAGTAAAACTCACCAATGGCAAACTCTAGCTGTAGTTGATATGGCTCCTGAGGATCAGAAAAGGCCCCTGAATTCCAGCGGGCTATGATAGTTCCGTTGGAGTGAGTCACAGATATAGAGCCCGAAAAGTCTGGGGGTGTGGTGTCCATAAAACAGGGTCCAATCGACTGAGGAATAAAATCAAAGATCAAGAGCACAGTGAATGGCTTAATTTGCTTAATTTGGCTGCAGTTTGTCTGTGTGATTTGTCATCAGGACAAATAATAAAAAAAATTTCGCACAATATCAAAAACGTTATTAAAAATAGCAATGACCATTGAATCTATAGAGATGATCAGTTTCCTTCTCTATTTAAACTTTAATTTACACCTATTTAATATAACCAAAACTTGAAAATATTGAACTTGAGCTAGTGAATTAAATATTTGTGTAGACCTGTATGCCCTCCACATTAGCTTTGCTGATGGTTTTGATGATGACGTAGAACTCTGTTCCGTCTGGTATATCTGTGTGGAGGATGTTTAGGTGGGGGTGTTGTTTGGTGCTTCTGAAGGCCATGATGTCAGGGGCGGGGCTACCCGGGGTGGAGGAAAACCCAACCTCATAGTCATGTACACTGCCAGGGTTGTCCACAGCTTTCCAACTTATAAAAACCTGTAGATATAAAAAGTATTACCCCAACACTGTTAGATTTCTGAGAGAGAGAGAGAGAGAGAGAGAGAGAGAGAGAGAGAGAGAGAGAGAGAGAGAGAGAGAGAGAGAGAGAGTAAATTTGATGCATATGGAGAGTTAACAGGCCTGAGTTAAAATCTCATGAGAGAAAGAGAGAGAAAAAGAGTGGAACTAAAACAAATAAAAGGCAAAGAACTGAGATACTTCATTATTTATGTCATGTCTGTAATTGTATGCACACTTGCCATTGAGGACTTTGAGAGGACGGGACTAAGAGAGGAGGGAGCTCCTGTAGAATTGGGACAGAACACACTGCCATTAACTTCCACAAAGGAACCGTCTGCTTTGTGCTCCGCTGGTAACAAATCTGTGGTGTTTATCACTGTAGCTTTGGTTCTAAACGGAAATTGTTTAAAAAATATAATTCCCTCAAATGATTTCTATTACAGTACTTTTTGAATGTCATTGGAAGTCTTTGGAAACGTTTACATATTTTGTTATAGAAATATTAAATATTGATGACCAGAAGAAAAGCCTGATGCCAGCAGCAGTTTTATTCTTACAGACAGTCCGCTGTTACATTTCTAATCAGCCTCCTGTATCTGTTTTTAGTAACAATCCAAACGTTGGACTTATTTTCGTCGGTCACTAATCCCCCTATCACAGTGGCTCCCTCTATGTCCACCTCCTGTACTGAAGGCACGACCGTGGTGACCGTCACACCGTCCGAACAGACCGGTTCCGATGGCTCCAGGGCGCGGTTATAGGCCACCACACAGATGTAGTAGGTTCCCTCAGACGTGACTGTGTGGGTTGCATGCACCGAGTAAGTTTCATGTAGCTGTCAAAAGTAAACAAACAAATATCATCACAAGTCCACTGTCCTTAAAATTGTTGTAATATTAAATGTCTAATATATCTCGAAAAATATTAGCTGTTCATGCTGAATGAGAAGATAAGTAAATACTTTTCCCTTTATAGTTTTGATAAACATTATAAATTCAAGATCATATAATGAAATCCTAATTATGCAAAGTTTAAAAGAAATCAATAAAACAAGAAAATGCCACAAACCATAGAGTTCCCAGTGTCTAATGCAAACGCTGAAGCGGGAATGGGACTGGTATTGAATCCGTACTGGTAGAAGAGAACCCCACTCTCCCGATCAAAGAAGCCGTCCCAGTGGGCGGTGAGGGTCTTACTCTGCTGGAAGTCTACCTCCTCTGTTCCCCTCACCCCATCCTTCACCATGCCAGGGTGGGGTGGGGATGTGTCTATTGTTATCTACAGTTACAAATTTACAGCTACCTTTGAGAACACTGCTTCTGTTGTTGTTAAGATATGGCAACATATAACAACATTTTGAAACATTAGAAATGAGAGTGTCAGGCATAAAAACCATCTGTGATGCCACTCATCCTTTCCACCTCTTGTAAAATTTTGTTGAAATATCAAAAATGAATTTTGAAATTAAGAATTCTTATAAAACTACTTATAACTCTTTTTAATAACAACTGTTGTTTTGACATCATAAAAAATGTCATAGAGAGTAGGGATAAAAAGTAAAACTCAAACTTGTATGAGATTGAATACTGGGTACTTATTGAACCATATCCTTGAATCTACCTTCTTTGACAAGATGGTGGTCAGTTCTGCTTTACTGGTGGCGGACACCTCCAGGTAGTAGTCCGAGTCGTGCACACCTTTGTCCATACCCACCTTCAGGCCCCCCTGCACCTTTATAGCTGGCTTCACCTGGAAATGCTTGTGGTAGGCTCCCCAGAATGGAGTCACATAGCAGTTAGCTCCCCTGGCATAACTTCCATATTTGGACTGGCACTCTGCTTCATTCTGGGGAAAATTGAATTTATATTGTTAGATTTACTATAATAATATTCAAATACCAGTATATTATATGTTTTCAAAGACACAGTCATTCGAATGTATATAAATTAGTTTTAAGCATGCTGTAGATTCCTTATTTAATTAGTAAGTACTTAATTCAGTCGTCCTGTCATTTTGTTACAAATCCTGAGGACATAAAATCATTATGTGCTAAATTTTTGCAATATTTCCATATTGTATGCAACTATAAAAAACTAAAAGTGAGATTTTAGAATCTGCCAGAGGAGCCTCTTGTGATTTTAAGTGAATATTTATATCTTTAAATTTTTAAATAGTTTAAATAGAAATCTACAGTATTAAAAAAGATGATCAAGGCATTCACTCTACAGTTCTATTGAATTTTGAATAAAATTGACCAAGGAGGAAAAACATATGTCCAGCTTACTGCGGCCTCTCCTTGAGCGGGAATATCTTCATGACCATGCAGTAGTTCTGTCCCGGTGTAGTTGTCATATAGTCTCCACGATATACGATCAAGACCACTGTGGTAGTCATACACAATCCACTCCACACTGAAACATGTAAAACAAATCAAATCTATGGTAGTCATACACAATCCACTCCACACTGAAACATGTAAAACAAATCAAATCTGTGGTAGTCAAACACTATCCACTCCACACTGAAACATGTAAAACACCTCAAATCTATGGTAGTAAAACACTATCCACTCCACACTGAAACATGTAAAACAAATCAAATCTATGGTAGTAAAACACAATCCACTCCACACTGAAACATGTAAAACACCTCAAATCTATGGTAGTAAAACACTATCCACTCCACACTGAAACATGTAAAACAAATCAAATCTGTGGTAGTCAAACACTATCCACTCCACACTGAAACATGTAAAACAAATCAAATCTGTGGTAGTCATACAAAATCCACTCCACACTGAAACATGTAAAACAAATCAAATCTGTGGTAGTCAAACACTATCCACTCCACACTGAAACATGTAAAACAAATCAAATCTGTGGTAGTCAAACACTATCCACTCCACATTGAAACATGTAAAACAAATCAAATCTGTGGTAGTCAAACACTATCCACTCCACACGGAAACATGTAAAACACCTCAAATCTGTGGTAGTCAAACACAATCCACTCCACACTGAAACATGTAAAACAAATCAAATCTGTGGTAGTCAAACACAATCCACTCCACACTGAAACATGTAAAACAAATCAAATCTGTGGTAGTCAAACACAATCCACTCCACACTGAAACATGTAAAACAAATCAAATCTGTGGTAGTCAAACACTATCCACTCCACACTGAAACATGTAAAACAAATCAAATCTGTGGTAGTCAAACACTATCCACTCCACATTGAAACATGTAAAACACTTCAAATCTATGGTAGTAAAACACTATCCACTCCACACTGAAACATGTAAAACACCTCAAATCTGCTGTAGTCAAACACTATCCACTCCACACTGAAACATGTAAAACAAATCAAATCTGTGGTAGTCAAACACAATCCACTCCACACTGAAACATGTAAAACAAATCAAATCTGTGGTAGTCATACACAATCCACTCCACACTGAAACATGTAAAACAAATCAAATCTGTGGTAGTCAAACACAATCCACTCCACACTGAAACATATATAAAACCTCAAATCTATGGTGGTTAGACACAATCCACTCCACATTGAAACATGTTAAACACCTCAAATCTGTGGTAGTCAAACACTATACCCAAGCCACATTGAAATATAAATACCTCAAATCTGTGGTAGTCAAACACTATACCCACGCCACATTGAAATATAAATACCTCAAATCTGTGGTAGTCATGAACACTATCCACTCCACATTGAAACAATAAACATAATTATGAAACATATTTCATATATTTGTACAAGATTTCCAGCATCTTTAAAAAAAAAATCATAACTGAAAGAACAATGTGGATGTACTCTTTATTTTAACTTTAAGCAATCAGGTAAAAGTAACTTACGTCATTTCTGCAAAGTCCTCCAGCCTGTGAACACTGACATTCAGCCTGTCACCACGAGTCAACCACAAGTCCTCAATCACTGGGGGCGTGGCGTCACGGTAGACTGTGACCTCCTCCTCCAGGGTCTTGCCCAGGACATCAATGGCTTTGACTGTAGCAACCAGCTTGTTGCCATCAACCCAGATAACGGACAGGGTCTGAGCCTGGTCGTGAATGTCTGACACGGACTTCAGGGCCTGCGAATCCTGGGCACCATTACTGTCGTAAACTATGTATGCTACCTTAAAGTCCACGATAGCTGCAAAAAAGTGACTACCATGATACTTGGGCAATTTTGTCAACAGACTTTTTGTAGAGCTTTTTAATGTATGCAAATTAATTCAGTATATGTATTATTACTTTTCTTCTTGGTTTTGGGAAGGGGTTACAGATATTAGAGCATTATGGTAAAGGAGAATTCATGCATTTTATTGAGATTCAACAATCTATAGCTAGCTAATATTAAAATATCAAGTTACCAGGTATGAATCCCTAAAGGAGAAAAATCAAATTGTCAAATTCAAAGGTCATTCTACAAAGAGAAGACGAAACCCTTACCATGTACATTGTTGATTTCAGAAATCTGTCTCTCTCCATAATGGTCATCATATTTGTCTTCTACCGCAATGTGGGAATTCACCTTGTTCAGCCAACGATTGTTCTCATGGCGAACATTGATGAACCGATCCGTCCATCTAACGACGATAGTACCAGTGTCCTGAACCACCCACACATAACTTGTCTCCAAGGATGCAGTGACGACCCGGGTCACTTTGTTTGGTTTCTGGGTAATGACGGACTGATCGTCGTAAAGGATCACCTTGCGGGAAGTTTTGTGATTGCCAGCTTTGTCATAGGCAGTAAAATGAATGGCAAACATTCCTGGGTTTGGAAGTGTTACAGAGGCCTAATTATGTATGAATAAAGATGTAAATAATAATAAACAGGTTTAATAAACTTCATGGGTTCATAAATTATAAAATTACAAATATCTGTTTTTGATCTATGCTAACATGTATACATTTTCAATGTTACATTTAAATGACAATGACATAACAGTCTAGATATATAAAAATCAGTACATGTAATGTGTGCAGAAAACTCAAATTCACCATTTTGTGAATAGCAAATAAAAATCGAGCTTTGATTTCTACGGTTGAAATTTTTACAATGGAATAAAACAGACAAAAATGCAATTTCATTGCAATAATTATTTCTCTCTTTGTTATCATTGTCAACAAATTTTTATTTGAGAACTAAATTGAATCAAGTATGTATCACTTGTTATATGAAAATAACATATCAGTGCATTTGTTGATGTATAAATGTGTTGGTGCCTGGAAAACTCAGTAACTTACACTGGTGGCGGTGAGTTCAATGGTGGTGGGGCTCTTCACCATTTTACCCTGGTTCTCTCCGAGCGTGGAGCCATCGTGTCCCAGCTCATACACCTCATACTCATATCTCAGGAGTCCGGCGAGAGCATCAGTCCAGCCATCCCAGGTCATAGCTATAACAGGCTGTAAACACAAAAACATATAATTAAAGCTATTACTATAACAGGCTGTAAACACACAAAACATATAGTTATAGCAATTACTATAACAGGCTGTTGACAAAACATAGTCATAGCTATAACAGGCTGTATAACATACAAAACATAGTCATAGTTATAACAGGCTTTAAACACACAAAACATATAGTTATAGCAATTTCTTTAACAGGCTGTTGACAAAACATATATAGTCATAGCTATGACAGATTGTAAAGACAAAACATATATAATTTATTAGAGCTATTACAGGCTGCATAACAGACAAAACATAGTCATAGCTATGACAAATTGTAAAGACAAAACATAGCCATAGCTATGACAGATTGTAAAGACAAAACATACCGGTATATAATTTATTAGAGCTATTACAGGCTGCATACTGTGGAATCATTAGCTTTAGTGGTGGCTCTATTTTCGTGGAATTCGTGGCTACCCCTCACCCACGAATTAACATCCTCCACAAATAAATAAATTAGGACTGTAAAGTCATATTTCTTTTTGTAAGTATCCGAGAATACACGAAATTACCTCCCAACGAACCTGTAAAATTGTAGCAATCCACGAAAATTGGCCCCCACGAATTTTAATGATTCCACAGTCACAGACAAAACATAGTCATAGCTATGACAGACTGCTGTGAAACAGAATAAACTACTTCAAATCAACTGGTAAAACAATTCTCCCATTAAATCAAGTAAAATCTAATGAATTGTTGGACAATCAGCCATCTTGACTATTATTGTGAATTTAAGCCTAATTTGGCTGTGATTAAATTTTAATGTTCTGATACTGGGTTCAGTGTGAGCTTGTATTTGTTATAAACATGTTTACTATAACTGTGTTGTTTTTATTCTGTGCTGACATTCTCAGAGAAGGGGAGGATTAAATCGTAAGAAAAAGCTGATATTAATTAGACAAAGATACTGATGCTTACATTCTCTGTCAGGTCCACCACAGTCAAGAACTGTGGACAGCTGCCTGCTGGAGACACGCCCACACAGTGGTAGGGGTTCACAAGATCCCAGTGGTACAGGTACTCGCGCTCGTGCACACTCTGAGTCAGCGAGTGGTACTCAATGTTGTTGTTGTTCTCTCTGTTCATCAGCTTTAGGTACCCGCCTATGTTAGCTTTGATTGTGAAAGTCATTCTGAAAATTTGAAGAATAAAAATAAAAATAAAAACTTTTTATCTGGTACATATCTTTTTCTAACCGTGTCTATGCAAATTTTAGACAGCTAGGGCAAAACTGTTTGCAAGTGTATAGTGTGAGAAAAAACAAGGGGATATAACCCTGTATACAGTAATTGTTCCTTTGAGCAAATTGTAAAAAACTCATCAATCAGCAGTACATACTTGTCATTATGTTGAAATGGCACTGGCAAAGCAGATAAAGTCAGAGTTTCTCTACAAATAAATCCTGAAGTTTTGGGAGATCTCTCAGACACTCCTGGGCAGATATATAGGATCTGACCGACAGTTGCTGAATCTAAGATACAGGTAAAAACATAATATTTTTAATACAGGTAAAAGTTACAGGTAAAAGTGATTACACGTAAAATTAGATTTCAAAATGAAAGAATTACATCAGTACTTAAATTTTTTAACTCATTTACAGGGGGAAGTTATGCTGAGAGACACTGCATGCATGATTATAAAAATTCAATTAAATGGAAGCAACAAATATTTATTAAAAATTTTTGAAAAAAACAGACTATCAGGTACATGCCTGTATATTATACTTATTATTATAAAATATGTAACAATAAATGAACTTATGATATGAATATTGTAACTATCATCTTATAAGCACATCTTTTTAAACATCTTTTAAAGTTTAACCTGCATACACACACAGATAATAAATACACTAACAATCAAAATTCTAAATTTTATTATTAATTAATAATGATCATTTCTTAGTTTTAAATAAATTGATGCCCTATCTATCTACTGAGAGAGTTGTCCAGCAGTGCATGCTTTGGGGACCACTTACTTCGTTCTAGGACAAGTTTTGTGGTTGCATGAACAATTCCATACTTAAAATCTGTCACATAGTGGTTGACCCCGCTGGGGTCAGGGGCGGGAGGGGTTTCTGTCAGAGTGTACTTGGCGTCCCATTTGGTGTCCGCCTCGTGCCAAATGACATTGTTGGTCCATATGGTAGGTTGAGGGCTGGCAGTATTGGGGTCAGAGGGATTGGTCAAAACTCGCCCGGCTGAGTCTTTCAGCTTGCACTCATTCTCCAAGATGTTAGCTTTCTCCGTCACTGTAAATATTCTCAATGTGAAATTCATTTGTTTAACATTCAATGTCCGTAATATTTTCTTATCTTGGGGCAGCACTTACTTGTTTGACAGTGGGTACCGGTGAAGCCTTTGGTACATGTGCACTGAGAAGCTAACTCATTGGAGCAGGTTCCTGGGTAACATCTTGTACTGTCTGACCTCCAGGAACAGGCCTCTACAGGAGGATAGAAAAAGAAGCATGTTAATATCCAAAGGAGAGCGAGAGAGAAAGAAAGAGAAAGAAAAGAGGGATAGAGTAAAATAAAGAGAGTAAAAGAGCTAGAGAGAGAGAGTAAAAGAGAGAGAGATTAAAAGAGGAGAGAGAGAGAGAGAGAGAGAGAGAGAGAGAGAGAGAGAGAGGAGAGAGAGAGAGAGAGAGAGAGAGAGAGAGAGAGAGAGAGCAAATTTCACTTTTATTAATAATTACTTGGAAAATCAACTAAGTTGAACTATGAAGATATAAAGGATATGATAAATGCTTTTCATTTCAAGATGCCTACTGACAAAATGAGAATGGATCAACCTAAGCAGACTTACTCTGACACAGTTTTTTGCTACTGGGAGCAGGAGTGTATGCCCTCCAGAATGGCTTGGCCAATACTTCCCCATCACAAAATTCACAAATATTATCGGATGTAGACGTACATCGCCGGTGATTACAGTGGTCTATCTTTGGACAAACTGTCAAAATTAAAATAAAACATGAAAATAAGGATCAAACAAACTAAATACATGTATAACATTATCATCATTGATGAAAACTTATTAAACTTAAGGTATCCGATCCATAACAGGACCTAATTTTTCCAACCTTGAATATCAATCATGTATTTAATACTTTGATATTAATTAAAAGCATTTTAGAGTAGAAAAAGATTTACCGAGAGAAATTTTCAAAAATATTATTAACAAAGCAGTAATTAATTAATTAATCAAAATTGCATTATGGTCTATGGGAACAAACACATTTTAAAAAATAAAAATATTAATTCGAGGAATATGAATAAATGCTTTGGTGGAAAGATGTATTTTATCATTAGGAATACAAAAACTAATGAAAATAGTTTTTATACCGTATAGATTTTTCTAGAATTAATTTTTATAGAATAAAAGCAAAGGGGGACAACTCTTCAAGAAAGGGGAAAGGTCATTAATTAGGACACATTCCACTGTTACATATTGATACTTAAATATGAAAATTATGTCCAAGTATACTAAGTATTAAGTCCATACATATCTGTAATGATCCCAGATTCATTGAATCTATGGCTATTATGGATCGAATACCTTAAGGAATTTAGATGACTTTGATTTGGATATCTTGATTAGGCCTAAAAAAAAAAAGTTGTGTGTTTAGGGTAACCCGACCTAACCTACAAAAATACCCCTATCCTACCAGTTTTAGATGTCAATTTTTATCCGATTGTGAATTTTACATTATTTCTATAAAAAATCATTTTTTAAATGTGACACAAACAAACATTCTTAGGATTCATGCAGAAAAAAATATGATAAAATAAAAAAAATCCCTACCTACCTAACCTAATTTTTTCATCAGTGTTACCCTAAACACACAATTTTTTTTATAGGCCTTAGCTTATTTTAAATGACATTGGTACATGCACACATTCTCCATACTGTTTACAATACAAAATTAATTACAATTTCATATGCGGGAAATTTTTTTCAACATCTATCCTGTAATTTATTAGGGGGTAAGGACTTCAAAATCGAATTTTGTAAAACATTAACAAAATACTCAAGTTAAAGTAAAGCATAACATTTGTAAAGTTATTCAATTTTGAGTCTTACTTTCACAGTATGGTCCGGTCGAGTAGAAGCCATCGTTACAGCCCGTGCACCTGTCCGGGGACGAGCACGTGCCCCCGCTGACGGTGTGCACACTTCCGTCCCTCTTCAGAATCCTGTCATTGGTGTACCTCAGGGTGCACGCTCCATACGGGTTAGTCTTACCGTCACATATTGCTGAAAGAAAGGTTACAATAACAGTAACAAAATGGTTGTAACGATACGCTAATAATGAATTGAATCTTTGTTATTGTTAAGCGAAGTCTTTTCATTCGCCGAAGGATTTTGTTACATTGTTCAGTTGTTTACCAGAGGATTACATGATAAAGTACTCTCTGGACGATGGTCATAAGGGGAGATCATCCGGATCACATGTTCATGATGCACAGGCTGTACTAGTTGCAGGGTCAGTAGCTCCCGGTCGGAAAAAATTTGTATGTACGACCTGGGAGTCGTCCATCCAATTTTTTTTTAGACCGGGAGATACAGACCTGCAGCTACTATTATAGTGAAGTAGAGTAGGAGTTAATGATTTTGTCTCCATAACTTAAATTTTCTTTAGTGTCAATGTATAATCATCCTATGCAAGGTGAACTTACTTAAGTTTATACCATTCTAGCAATATATATACATGTATACCAGTACATTACATGTTTGCTTTATTAATAAATTAGTGAAAGCTATATGAACTGGTAGAAAAAAGATTTGCTATTAAAAAATTGCAGATCTTCTAATACATAAATACATTGTTCAATAAAAATTTATACAATTTGTACAATGATAGAAAATTATATTTTTGCTTACCATAACGACATTCATGCAGACTGTCATAGAAATAGTCATAGCCACTGCAGCAAAATAAACGGTGCTTGGATACTTTTCTGAAAAATAATATATCATGTCAGCTGTCCCTGTGAGAGTTATCTTCAACTTATCCCCCTTTTTCTATTTTAACCGTGTCTCTCAAAATCATTATGTAAAATCTAGGGACAGATGAGCCGTTTGTCTAATGTATTGGTCGTACATTTCATATTATTAGACCTTCAGAAACGGCGGTATCAAATTCAATTAAGTACTGCATTTTTTTGTCATTAGCTGCTAAAGGGTTAAAATAGTGTAAGTGGGCATTTTTCTATTTGTCATACGTGCTAGCTACTTTTATTTTCTTAAATTTTTTACTTTATTTTATTGATGCTGAATACATCTGATCTGTTTCGTTCTAGATGTTAGTTCCTTTTAGAATCTATTCAACAAATTTTAGAACAGGCATTGATTAAATTGATTTTCATGTACAGACTAATAGTTCATTAAATTCAAGCAAGTGCATGTTTACAGGTGTAATTAACTGGGCTTACCTGTAGGTTGTACATCGCCCCCATTTCCAGAAGCTGCAGGATTTATGATATTTCTCCTTTTCATACCAAGTCTCTTTACACACGTGAGCACTAGAAAAAGAATGGAATATTTTGTCATGTATATACTTAAGTAAGATATTATTTTTTTTAATCAATCCATTATAATACCAATCTACATTTGTAATACTAGTACTCCAAATATGTAGCAAAATATGGTGTACTTCAATATTATGAGATGGCCCCCACTAAAAACCAGACAGTAGATTTAGTATTTTTGTATTTATGAGATAGAAAATGATGTTTCTAATTACATATTACAATTTGAGAAAAAAAGCAAATTTAGTATTTTTTAATCTGCTTCTAATTGCTGAAAATGACAATTTCCTATACATGTATAATCCTATAGTAAATGTACTTGTATTTTGAAATGGCTCCTAAAAAGAACCAGACGTTCAATTTTCTTGAAACTTTCCAAATAAACTAAAGTTGGTGTAAATTACCTATGGTTAAAAAATAAAGAGTTTTGCTGCTGTAGTTTGCCACACAAAAAACCCAAATCGGCATCCTTAATTTATAAAAAAAAAAACCCAGACATACGTCAACCAAAAATACATTGCGCAACATGGCATTTTATTATCTGAAGATGTTTATCAGACAGGTACAAAATAATTGTTTTCCTAAAAAAATATATTATTTTCCCTCTTTTAAAGTATAAAGCAATGAAGGAATGATCATTTATTTCTTTATTTATGAAAAAAAAATCTTTGTTTCTTTAAGTGGAGATGGGGGTGGGGGGGGGGGCTTTTACATTATTGTTTCAACTTCGATAAAAACATATGCAAGAGGGAAAGTCCACACCCCTATACAAAAACTGATAAAAATGCATGCTCTGCATCCATAAGGTCATGGATCCAAGTCGCAGGCCACAAACTTATACAAACTCACTTTTGGTCTCATTCTCACTTCCTTCTCCACTATATATGCCTTTTATTGACTTGTGTTCGTTGTGTTCAAAGAAACTGCCGTCTACACGATTTTTTTGTGTTCAGAGAAACCCTCTACAAGTACTTGTTATGTTCAGAGAAATTTCCTCTACTAGTACTTGTGTACAGAGAAATGGCCCTCTACAAGTACTTGTTGTGTACAAAGAAACTGCCCTCTACACGAACTTATTGTGTTCAAAGAAACTGCCATCTACACGATTTTTTTGTGTTCAGAGAAACCCTCTACCAGTACTTGTTATGTTCAAAGAAATGGCCCTCTACAAGTACTTGTAATGTTCAGAGAATACGTGATGGTTTTTTATAGTTACATGTATTTAAAATCAGATGCAGGCTTTTCATGTATTACTATAAAACCGACTGCAAAGACTAGAATGAACCGAAAACAAGTTATTTTCACTATTCAGTATCCAGGATTTGGTCCATATAATTAAAACACCCATTGCAGAAATCAAATATTGTAAGGGAACTGACTATAATAATTTTTCGAACAGTGTAAATATGCGCGGATCTAGAATTTTTTTTTCTAGGGGAGGGCCCGAGAGATAATTAAGTTTGCCAGGGGCTACTTGTCGTATTTTCAGTAATTTTAAAGTGTATTTAAAAAAATTTGATTTTTCGGGGGGTGGGGGGGGGGCGTCAGAATCCACCCCACCCCCTCCCTCCCACTAGGTCCGCACATACTAAATACTAAATTGGTTTACAGATCATATTGTGATTACTTCATAGTTACCAAGTATTATGTAAGCATTTGTTATGCTACCGCATGTTCGTTGGCGCCCCTTTTCAGTTGCAAGTAGGCACCATTTCGAAAAGGGATATAGTAATACCTACATCTTTTTTCAAGTTCTCCATTTTTTCCCAGACCGGGAGCTACATGTCTGCTGCTTTTTTCAACAAGGGATCGGGGATCCTCCCTCCTTATAATTCATAGTAAAGTTACCGAAAATAGGCATCAGATCCCCTTTACCAACAAAATCATCCCTCGGACCCCCCCCCCCCCTGGAAGATTTTCTGTACCTGTATCTTTTCCGCGCATGTAACTGTATGATAAGAGATGAGGGTGAGAATTGTTTTATATATTAATCTAGCATTTCAATGGCATTGTCATACTGTAAAAATATAGCCGGGTGTCTGTAAAAACAAAATTGTATCTACCCAACACAACCTGGGGGTCTGTCTGTGTTTTTTTTAATTGAAAGGATTTATATTATACGGCACTTATTCATAAAATACACATGTCACTTTAATAGCCAAAATAATATACATGCTTATATATTAATGGAACATTAATAATTGATTGCAAAGGTTGTACATTTAATCTTTAATCGTAGCAGGTTTGCCACAGGACAGGTTAAAATATAGCCACGCCCCTTTTGATTTGTACAGCGTGATTCAGCTAGTTTTGAACGGTCGTGGACCGTGGACCTGTAAATCGATTCAACAATAAAATGTGATTAATCAATATACCGATTCAACCATGTTGATATTTTTACTTTTAATTCCTTTTTATAGTTTTCTAGGTCAGCCATACAAATTAATTTACTGTTCTGATTCCATTATGATGCGAGTTTGTTTTATGCTAGTCTTACCATAGTGTTTCATGCGGGTATAAAGCAGATTTTTTTTTTAATGCGTAATAATTGCTATAACCCGATACTAGTATGTCTAAGATGAAACACCAATATGAACAATTTACTGTTAAAATCTGTATTGTTATCTCTGAATCATTCAATCGTTTATAAAAAGTTTATATATTACTGTTAATGATTTTTCTTGCTTATCATCGCGTTACACAGAGGAATTTTTCAGCCAATGTTCCCATATATATGTGAAGTTACCATGGTTGATGTCTCAAGCCAGAAAATGTATAACCGTGGAGTTCGTACTCTGATAACTTTAGTTTCGATCGATCAAAAAATAATCCATGCAAAATCAACACCATAATCAATGAACACTTATATAAATATTTTTATTACAGCTACTTGAATTAAACTTGATATATAGTGAGCTAATTAATACATTAATTCGAAGGCAGTTTATAAAAGTTAAAGGAACGCGGACAGGTCGTTTTACCTGATCGCGTAGATTTCGGTCCTGTCACTTTCTGAATGAATTACTTTCAATTTTCCTAAAAAAGAGCCTAGCTAGTGGATGTAAATATAATGTAATGACCTAGTCCCACCTCTGCCGTATTGTTAATGTTTAATTTACTGGGAGGTTGTAAATAAAACAGAATATGACACCACACACTTAGACACCGGATAATGCTATTATCGTTAATCCATTGGATGATTAACGTGTATTGTCCAAAACATTGTTGGAGGTCCTGGCAATCTCTGTATCAAGCACGTGACATCATTCAAAAATAGGGGCATAGACTTATTGTTCTTTTGATATATATATTATATTTTTAAACAATAACATATGTATACATGTAAGTGTCATAATACTTATTTTATTGTTAAAACGAAAATATGTCAGGGGGACAATACCTTTGTACATCTTGACAAGCAAGTAAAAAAAGGGTGGGAAGGAGGACTTGATTGTCAATCTTTAAAAAAAATCTTGATATCTGTGTGTGTGTGCGCGGTCGGGATGGGAGGGGGGGGGGGCACAGTTATTGTCTTTTATCTTTAAAAGTTTATTTATGAACTTTCATTATATTTCTAGCATATTTCCGTAAAGCGTTGTGATCAGTACGTTCAAAATTCCTTTATCTATCTGGAAATTAAAACATTAGTCTGAAAAGGGCCGCCCCTATTGCTACGTGCATTTGTATGTAAAATGTTTACTAGTACTGTGGACAATCAGGAGGTGCAGGCCTACGGACGGCCTATTTTGATCTGTTACCGGTATTACAATCGAGACATGATAGATATGAATGTTTTGATTCATTTGTTTGATACGCGTAGATTCAAAACTATTTTAATAAAATGATGAAAGCAACATTATTTTTTATACATGTATATATTGTAAAAAAAATTGATTGTTCAATATAAACAGTCTTGTAACAGCAAATAACACATCCCTTTTGAGTAATATATTCTATTGGAGTCAAAATATTAATGAAAATAAGAATTGGAAAGTCAAAGAAAAGCATCTATTGAATGTTAATATCAAAAATCAAGAGAACAAATACAAGTGTATTTAACTTTGCAAAACTAAAAAATAAAGCAGTTTCTGTCGAAAAAAAAGTAGTACATGTACATTTGAACGGAAACATTCCAAAAATGTTAAACAACAGAGTTTAAAGTTCGAGTAAATGAGTTTCATAGAACGCATGAAATGTAAAAATTGCCTTTTTTATTTTAAAATAGAAAATGACAGTAGATCAAAGGACGCGTGGGGGATTTAATTTACTGCAAAGGACGAATTAACAATGCACTTTTATACCAAAACCCATTAGGAAGGACGAAAAAAAAACCCCACATAAGCTCAGTGAAATATGATACAGAGAAAAATGAGAAGGGTTGTCTTCGTAGAAAATTATTTTCGTAATTTATAATTATAATCTTTTATTTAGACAGGATAGCACAATTAGTGACAAAGTACTAGTTTACATTGTGGTCCTGTATAAAACATATGCACAACAATAATTTGATAAAATAAATACTTGCACATTGTTTGCATGAAAATTGCGTGTATGTTTTCATACACATTATATAATTTGCACCAATTTCACTAATCTGGGAGGTTCCAAATGCAGTGATCCAGTTTCTGGATGAATAACGAAATTAGATCGGAGGGATTTCGGTAATGATCTTCATTATGAGAAACACGGAATGTCTATCATTGAGTCTAACATAGGAGTGTGGGATGCTTGAAAAGAAAAATATTGTTTAAAAGAAACCGTTAATGCCGCTTCAACATGCCACCAGGGTTTATCATCAATGAACGAAGGCGCATGACTGAAGAATTATTGTTATATCAATTCAGTGGAGAATTTTAATCAATGTCAAATATGTCCAACATTTTGAAGAGTATCTACGCAGACAAGTGTAGAACATGTCGTGACAGCGATATTCTAGATTTAATGATTCTGATGAAATGAAATTTATTATTAACCAGCCTTCTGTACTTTTCTCTCTCTCTCTCTCTCTCTTGATGCATATAGTTTTAAATTAAGATTGAATTTAAATTTTTGGCGTCATAAAAATATTAAATTATTTAAAAGTTTTACTTTCTTATTTAAAAGTTTGCTTGACGCCGATTACAGTACACGCGGTATTGTCTAACTCTGCAGTTGGCGATGTGTGTCGATACAGGAGATTAACTGCAGGCAGGGTTAGGTTCACACATGCACATGTTTCATATCTCCCTCACCATCATGCAATTATGACGATAATACGTGTATAATACGAACAAATGCACAGGACGAAAATATGTAGAAAGAGAAAATATAAAAAGACAAAATATATGAACAAGACGAAAATATGTACATGCTGACCATATATACAGGGCGAAAATATGAACAAGGCGACCATATGATGACAAATGACAAAATTATGAATAAAACGACAAAATGTCAAGATGAAATAATATTTACTGTACAAGACTACAATATATACAGTTCGTATATTTTTAAGCCGACAATCTGTAAAGAACGAAAATATGTAAATAAAAAAAGTAAGAAAGGAACGACATTATGTAAAGACACACAATATGTGGATATTTACAATAAGAAGAGAGGGACAATATTTAATGAACGACAATATATGCACGAACCGACAACGATATGTACAAACCAACATTACAATGTGCAAATCGACAATATTATCTACAAGCCCGCAATGATATGTAAAAGTAAATAACGATATATACTAACTGACAATGATATGTTTATTAATAAGTTAAAAATGATATGTACAAACCGACACTAATCTGTACAAACCGACATGGATATGTTAAAGCTTAAGCCAACAAAAAGAATGTTCAAGCAGACAATAACATGTACAAGCTGACAATTGTATGCACAAGCCTACAATAATATGTATAAACTGACAATGATATGTACAAACCAACAATTGCATGTACAAGCCCACAATGATATTTGCAAACCGAAAATGATGTGTACAAATCAACCATAATGTTTTAAAAGTCGACAATGATATGTAAAAGTTTATAATGACAATATGTACAAAAGACAATAATATGTACAAACCAACAATATCATTCACAAACTGATTATAATATATACAAACCAACAATAATATGCTTAAGCCGACAATAATATATACAGACCTACAATATTATGTACAAGCTGCTCAATCCGGCAATAATATCCATGATAAGTACAACCCGACAATGATATGTTCAGGCCGACAGAATAAAGTACAAACAGACAATAATACAGTGTATTTACAAGCTGACAATGCAATGTATAAGTTGACAACATTATGTACAAACTAACAATATTATGTACAAGCCGGTGATGATATGAACAAACCGACAATGAGATGTTCAAGCAACAATATGGACAGAACAACGCACTGGACAGAACGTCAGCATTTACAATGCGACGTGTACAGAACGACTACTGTACAGAACGATAATATGTACAAAACGACAATAAGAACATACCGACAATATAAACGGGTCCCGCCGTCACCACCGTTTCTAAAAGTTAATACTTAACCTCAAGTCTTAATAAAGACTTAATAATGGCGGGGCCAGAGCGACACTGTTGAACGGAGTACAATTTGTACAGATCGACAATGATGACAATAAAAACAGGGCGACGACAAGGAGAGATCAACAATATGTACAGGAAGACTAAATGTATGGATCGACAATATGTACTGTAACAGATCAACAAAATGTATAGGGTGAAAATAAGAACAGGGCGACGACAAGAACAGATCGAGAATATGTACAGGGTGACAATAAGAACAGGGCGACGACAAGAACAGATCAACAATATGTACAGGATGACAATAAGAACAGGGCGACGACAAGAACAGATCAACAATATGTACAGGATGACAATAACAACAGGGCGACGACAAGAACAGATCGACAATATGTACAGTAAGACAAGGTGTATGGATCGACAATATTGGTGATACGTTCAGCACGACCTTATGTACAGGACGACAATACATGTACATGCAGGACGACAATATGCAGAACGACAATACATGTAAGTACCGTCACAAGAGTCCTAAATATATAAATTTCACTTTACTATATAAGTATTTTATTGTAAAATACAACGAGATACGTTCAATTGGAGCCATTTAAACAAAGTGAAAAAATATCTATGCTTATCGTTAAAAAAAAAAAATTTTAACGTCATTTCGAAGTAAACGAATTTTTCATTATCATTTATTCATTTGCAAAGATGCGTTCAAGTACAAAGACATTAATTTTAGAAGTAATATTTTGTTTATGTCATCATCGCACTTTTGTTCAAATACATGTACACTTTCAATACAAATTTCATAAATGTGAAAGCGCTTATCGAAATTTAAAAAAAATATATCGAAATTGCAAATACAATAGTTAACATCTTTAGAAACTACGATTATGACCTTTTTGAACTAACCAAGACGCTGGGTTTTTAATTGTTGATTATTTATTTACCAAACCGCACTGACAAAGACTATGCATAAAAATCCATAGCTGCAGGTCTGTAGCTCCCGGTCTGAAAAAATTCAGGTCGTCCATCCGAGTTTTTTCAGACCGGGAGCTACAGACCTGCAGCTAAAAAATCCACTGGTATATTCTTTACGTAAGCATGACGCCAATTTGTATGATGAAATCTGATTGCGCAAAGTGAACAGTGTTCGCAAAAATTAATATACTTTCATTGTAGAATTTTTTTTTTAAAATTTAATATAGTTATCAAAACCGACCCATACACACACAAACGCACACACAGATATGTATATACTTGCACTTTGGAGATGTCGTTGTCACTAGGCATTACGCACAGAGATCTATGGTGAATTTAACTCACACCCCCCCCCCCCCCCCAACACACACACAAATGCGAACAATATTGACAATTGTTAAAGTGTAGATACACTTAATATATTCAGGATTGGACAGCACTGAATTTTGACAGCTAAAAGGTACATTACTCCTGTTCCTTTTTAAACAAGTAAATTAATATCAAGGAAAACAATTAGCGCACATTCTTTTTTTTTCATAATAAATAATTACGTCCATATTTAAATAAAAAAGAACTTACCCGTTTTCTTGTAAAAAGGAGAAGGCCTTGCACAGAGAAACCATCACAGCCAGTAAAACACATTTTGCTGGAGTTGGTGAGAACATAGTCCCAACCGCTTACACTGTATTCTACCCACAGTTCTCGCTTGCAGTGAGAGATCGAGACTAATAGGTTACCCTCACGATGAAACGGGAGCCACTAAACAATACCCATTACCTCACTGGACCTTTAATTTGGTTTTCTGATTTGCCAAACAAAAATTTCAATCTAACACGACCTAAAACATCACTTAGAAGAATTAAAGTGAAGAAATGTTGCGCAACAACCGAATGCCCCTGGGGCAATCTTTGAACTTGTTTAGACTCAGGTGTGTTTGTATACGCCTTACAAAATTACAGAGTCCAAATAGTGTGAATTTTTTCTTCTGTTGAAAGCGTGTGATATATTAAACAATCGGTATTTTTATAGAAGACTTTGATTTTTATTTGTTTTTGAGTGAAATTGAAACATAATGTGCCGAATGTAATATTCAGCATATAAAGACACGCGCTACAACTAAACAAAAAAATCAGCAAATGTTTAATCAAAAAGATTTTTTGTATGAATGAATTGAACTTAATGATTGGGACAAAAGAAATTATACTCCTCATGGGCTATACATTTAGTATTAACGTTATACATATTGAATGAGTGCAAAAAGTTGCGTAATGTGAAAACGCACGATGTCGCACTTTTGAAGCAAAATAAAATATGCGAACTCTTATTATTTCGTAGATTGATACAAGTATTTATATCATTTCTATCAAAAATTGTCAAAAAATTACACATGTACAGACAATCGGATATCAACGAATTTTTTTTTCTGTTTGTTTTCCGTTTCCCCAATTTGTTGCGAAGTGTGTACCCGTTAACGAATTAACGAAACGCGGATGGTCCATATTCATATTTTAATAGATTCAAAAGTTCACTAGTACTGTAAATAAAGCGGAGATAAATCGCCAATGTGTGATGATAAAATGGATCAGTCATGGGGCGTTAAGGTCCCGTTTAGAAATTTTGATTATTACCGAATATGTAATTAGTAATAATCGAAAAAGAATTAACTGGTATTCACAGTTATTCTAAGCAAACAACTGATACAATTTAACCGTTTGAGGGGTATTTAAAAAATAAACGTGATAAAATGATTGTATTAAAATTGGAAGAAACCTCAGTGTGTAATACATAAACTTACTTCTAACAGTATCAGAGCTACTTAAAAAGTAAAAATTAAGTAAGGGTAGAATTGATTGTTAAATGGTTATTAAAAACAGGTGGTTTGATTTGAATCTGCAAGCAGCGATTTATGACTCAGAATACCCGATTTAATCAACTTGTGTCTCTCATGAAATACTTAAATAGAACGCTCAATCAAAAACGCATTTGAAAGCTAATTTGTCTTTCTGAAGAACCAGTAATACACGTAACAATACAGCACGTCAATGACCAACTTTTGGTTTATATAAACGAGACCAGCACGCGTTTGAATGGTCAAGAAATTGTGACAATAACGTCACTGATTGGTCTAGATCAACACAACCTAGGATCAAACTAAGTCCGACGGGCAATAGAAGCAGGGGTCCATTTAAAAGTTAATCAAAATAAATATTTTTGTTGTACATATGGGGAAAATCTGTCAATATTTTAAAAGATTTTGAAGAACTGAAGTAAAAGATTTGAATTTGATATGTTTACGAGTCTCCATTAAAAACTGTCTGAGATTAATTTATTAGATACTTTTTTAAGGTATCACCACCACTTTCAGGGGAGTAGAAAAAGTTCATTGATTAATGGAGGGAATAAAAAATTTGAAATACGATCAAGTTATTAATCCATTTAACGCTTAAGGTTATAAAGAGTAAGCCTCAATGTTCACCGACTCAAGGACATGGAATGTGAAAACACCTTTAACACATATAGAGAAAACACAAAATTAAACAAGCTTCGGGGAGCTTTTAATTTTTTATTACCTATCTCCAATTAAAAAAAAACTACAAAAAAAATTATCTGGGATTTTTTTTTACGTTTTTTACGTTCTTTACATGTTTCACAAAATCGACAATTTTTCTTCATTATTTTTGCTATACAAATCTTGCAGTAGTTTTCCTGAAGGAACCCGTAAGCTTAAAAACTATAAGGTAAATTGATCATTTTTTCTTTAATTAAATTTCAATTTTTTCAACACTTTATACCGGATATTACATCAATATTTAGAAAGACTTGCAAAATCACCCCCGCCCCCCAAAACTTTAAAGAACCAAACCAAACGAGTTCGTATGACGCCCTGTTCCGCTGTACTTGCTATTAATTGACCCCCCCCCCCCTCCAGACCGCTTCATCCTAGATCCTTGTAGTATTTCTGTACAATATCATTCTCTGCATAACCCTATGTCTTTGTTGTTTTACTAGCCATGAAACAGACAAACAATATCTTATCATTTAATTCCTTTATTATTTAGGAAAAATGAGCACATGACCAACGCATATACACGTAAACAAATGGTAAGAGTAAAAACAAACATCGAATTTTTTCGTTAGGCCAGTTTGAATCCAGAGAAACTCATTCTGGTGTATTGATTACTCTCCAGATAATTTCCCGCAAATGTTACACCCACCCGGACATAAACAACGTCTCCTTCCGTCAGACTTAGAACGGTCATTGAGGAGGCGACCGCCCTGTCATTGTGATCCATGGCGTCAGCCCACGTGATGTCCTTCACCTGACCATTGGCAACAATCTCTATGGTACTGTGAGATTTGTCGAATGCGGCCGTGGTTGTATGGAACACATAGACCCCGCTTTCTGGCGCAGTGAAGTTTCCCGTTTGCACGTTATAGCCGTTTCCAACATTGGTTTCAACTCGATCGTAGACGAATGTTTTGTATTTGGAAATTGTGTTGATCAAAACATTTTGGGACATGTAGACAAAAAAGGCAACCTGCTGACCTGAAATTAACAATCGTTAACTTAAATGTGTATTATTCTACTAATTTATGTGTTCGTTCATTTTACATATAAATACATCATTTGGTGATTTTGCGATTGCAGGTATGATGGTATAGCAAAGCCCCCCCCCCCCCCCAAAAAAAAATAGAAAAGAAAAAAAGAAATAAGAAGTCATATAATCCTGCGTCAGCGTCTTATTATTTATTTTGACCTGCAATATTAATTCTTGCTACATTCAAAGGACGTATGAAACAATTTTTTTTCTCATATATTCTGTTATTAATCAACATACCGATGTTATTAAATTTGTCTGTTTAAGGGGGGGGGGGTGGATGGAGGGCCTTATTCTATTTCTTATAAAAGGACTCTGTTACGTCGTAAATTTACAACCTCTGCAATTTTTAAAAGGACTCATTCTCTCTAGATCCGCGCCTACACCTTGATTATAATCTTAATAAAGGGGCAAAACAAGGTTTACGACGCAATAGATCTGTACGTTCACCGAGGAAAATTAAAATCAAGCAAATTAAAGTAATAAAAGTCAAATATAAGTTAAATAAAAGCCAAGTTTAATGTTGGAGAAAACAACTTTAAATTCTCAAGATTTAAGAATGGCAATCAGAGATTGTAATCGATGCATGAACACTTATCATAAATTTTATAAGGATCTTCAGTTATTACAAATGTAAACATATCAGGCTTCTCAAGTATTGTTTGCAATAACAAAATAAAACTGTTCTCTAAGTTCCATAGCCCAACATTTAATTTTTTTAACACAACTCTTCAAATTAGATGATCAAGAAACCGCAAAGAGGATCCAAATTCAAAAACAGTTGTCTTTCTCAAACATGAATTCTCCTTGGACCAACATTAGATGTATGTTGCTATCAATTTGACTGAATATACATTATGATAATGTAAATATTTTAGATTGATGTTGGCCAACCCAAAAATTCAATTTGAAAAATCTAAATAGATTAATTTGTCGCAAAAACCAAAAAAAGGAGAATACAACAAAGACCCAACACTTTTTAAATATAAAAATATAAAAAAAATATACATTTGTATAAGTGTAAAAAAATAGCTGTTTCCTGAAAATACTCCGACATAGTATTGTAGATTGAAATTGACAACCAATACCTGCTTCATGTTGCTCACTTCCTTTACGCTGACCACAAAGACTACAAATTGTGTCCTCCATTATCTTCTGGTCACATGACTCATATCCATACGCAGCGTACAGACAAAGAGCGACGAGGACACAGATTCTGTGCATTGTGAACAATTGCTCAGATCAGGCTCACTTTCTGTGCTCTAATATCGTTAATGATATGCTTTCATGATGCATGTTATTTTCATTCCCGACGGGTTGTTGATTTGGTAAGACTCAGAACTTATTTTATATATGACAAGACAACCCATGGCCTGGCCACATCGCTCGCCTGATTAATAATGTCTTTTGAACCAGGTTTATTGCTTCGTGCAAAACATATGACATACACATAACACATTACTTAAGATAAATATCGTACACAGTTCAGTCTGTATTTGATATTTGATTAATATTAATAGTTATTTACACGTGTGCATTTTACATGAAGTAATCAACCTTGTACAAAGATATGATTAATCAGACGAGCGATGTGACCAAGCCATGAGCGCTTTTGTCATGTACAGTGTATGATATAAATTCTGAATCTCATCATCGTATTTTTCAAATCATAGTCAGCGTCTTACATTTTTACATTCAAGTATTGCTATTTCTGGCAAAAATACGTTTTTTAAGATGCTACCACGGTAAAAAAAACATTGAAAGACACAGATACTATAGTAGTTTCAAACACACGACTTGCAGATCAGTAGCTTTAATATACCTAATGCACTACGGTATAAGTCGCCAGAAAACTGAAGTTATGGTGAATTTGATCGTTTATTTCCAAAGTACGTCACACTATGAGTCTCATAATCTGAAGTGTTTTAATCCTGACCAATGGAAGTCATGCAACGAGGAACTTGAATTTACTATAGATGGGAAGCAATAATTTTGTAAATGCTTTAGAATTAAATTTTATTTTGTTCTCGAGAAGAAGCATTTTATAACACTAAGCCTTATTTCTTTCTTTCCAAATTATCTCTCCTTCGAAGTTAGGGGACCTGACCTTTCATTGGATTAAACTTAAAAAGCTATTCGCGCAAGAAATGGTTGATGTAAGCCGTGTCGTTCAGGCGAAGAGATTATAACCGGACAGAAAGATGGACCGACACCGGGAAAAATGTGATAAAAAGTTCCCTCTTAATTAAAAATAATATTCAGTTCAGGTGAGCTAACAACAGGCCGTGGGAAAGGAGGAGGTGAAAACAGTTAAACATAAACACATACCATATTGAATCGTACATTCATGTCATATTGCATCTTAAAAAAAGTTTATCAACAAATTTTATCATCGTTTTCCACGCTAATTACACATATTAGGTTACACCTTTTATAATTTCATCGCACTTCTCACAAGGCTCTCATTCATTATCATAGCAAATCTGGGAAACATATCAAACTGCGACCTTGCATAACATTCGAAGATAAATAATAAAAACTCTGACATTTTGTTGCAAGAGAAAGAAAGTCGACCGCCAATTGAAATAAATACCCCCCCCCCCAAAAAAAAATACCCAACCCCCCCTTCCCTCCCAAAACAACAACAAAAACTAACAAACAGACCAACAAAAAAACACCCTAAAAAACTCAAAACAAATTCAAAACAGAAACTCAAAACAAACAAACAATTTATTTTTTTTAAAGAAGAAGGGGGAAAAAGCGACACGCTGCCTGGACTATAGATAGGGTAGATCGTATCTTATAAAAGTATGCAGTCTTTGTAGTGAAAACGTTAAATAGTGTACATGCAGGCAAAGGCGGATCCAGCAATTTGGAAAAGGTGGGGTTCAATTCGATGATAATCAATATGTGCAAAATTCATCATTTGTCAATAAACAGCGTTTTCCGTGCGTATACAACTGTATTTAATAAACATTTATCTCATCACTATCTATTTCACATCTATTTCAAAATCAGAGTGCACTCCATTATTGAGCGTTTTGCCGTTTTGATTTAGGTCAGGAAGATTTGCATAATATTTAAGAAACCCAAGTTTCCAGCAAGGAGAAAGTGTGTCCATGCTTGATAGAAAAGAAACACTAAGAAACAAAAAACAACTCATACTAATTACGACAAACTATTAAAAAAAGGATATTTTATTAAAAATTTATCGATTTTGATTTCTATATATCGATTGCCTTCTTAAATAAAGGTCTAAATGATAGGATATGACAAAAGAATAGGGACAGTTTATCTGCTGAAAAGATGGTACGTGTGTAATACAATGGTAAAAGCAATTATCGTCCCAGGGAACTTGATGTGACCTCTGTAATGGGTGCGCTACATCATCCGGGCTAGTACCGATGCGCTCATATTTAAAAAGTATTGAACATTTATGCATTTTAATAATGGTTTACATATAAACCGTTTACACGGTATTTTTGTAACAGAATTTCCGATTCTTGGAAACAAAACAAAAAAGGCTTTCTTTTGTGTTTCATGTGGGTATGAAGGTAGCTAGCATTCCAGAAAAATAGCATAACCCGCGTAAGCCAGTCATGTAGTTTTCTTTGTATTTTTCGTATGAAACGAAGTAAAACTCATCTATTATAATTTAACTTAATTAACTAAATAATACATTTGAAAACGGCTTTTTAAAGTAAAACGAATGCATGTACTCGTACTTTAACGTCGTTTTACTCGATGGCTTGTCAGTTAAAAACTGTATAAACTATAATCGATTTTTTTTTAAAGAAATAGAGTAGAAAATACATTGTAGATGCTATTATAAATCTGTGATACTGCTTAATTTTATGTATTTTTTCTTTAATTTTCCACATGTTTACTCAGTGTAGTGTCCTTTCTGATATATTTCATTTTATCAAATAGTCATGTTGTATATTTTATTTGATAAAATGAAATATATCAGAACGGACAGTAGTAAACACCGGATGCTGAAGGGGGGTACAATGTACTTTATTTCGATAAAAAATCGATAAGGTTTTTTCATATAAGAACAAAATTATGGGACGTAGTACGAAATTCTTTAAATAAGCAATTTTAAAAGCATTTATTTAAGATAATAATAGTATTTCTATCATAAATGGAAAAAATTGCCTTTAAATACGCATTAAACGTTTTCCAAAAAAATCATATGTCCCAGAGAAAGGGGGGGGGGGGCCCGACCCCCGGAACCCCCCTCTGGATCCGCCACTGTGCAGGCAGAGTTGGTAAATTTCCGCATGTCGAAATGCCCAAAAAGTTGGATTGTTCGACTTCTTTGTGTTTTACAGGCAGTACAAAACAAGATGTACTTTACAATACTTAAATTGATATCTTGCATAACGAAAGACCTTTCCTCATTACTGCTCCAGAAATAGTGGCTTATATTTACCAACAAAGATCTCATGAGTTAAACTAAATTCCAGCCTCAAAAATTATCTTACCGTGATTTATCGGCAACAACTTCACTGGCAGACAACATAATTGCTCAACTTTTTCGGTTCCCTTGAAATTCAGACCCACTCTCAACAAGTATTGACCTCCAAAGTTTACACACTTTTAGATAATTTTAAAAAAATCCTTTAATCTAATATAATTTTCATAAATCATAATATTCTCCATTAATGAAATATTTACTCTGCTTTCAGCCTGCTCCTGCATTTAAAAAAACGCCTTGCCGTCACATTCTATGAAAAGAAATTCCTATAATCAAAACTGAAAGTTAAAGGGGGCATGATCACAATTGTGATCGAATTGTTTCTGTTATTTTAATGACGTACAATATTTTAAGTTGATCAAAAAAATTTCACCGCCAGTCTAGAGTTATGAGCAAGATATAAAGCTCATATTTCTATTTATGTAAACAGGGCTCGTACCAATTTTTCTGTATCTTATACACGTTGGATTCGTTGATGATTTTGCGTTTTCAAGTGTCATTGCTTTATTTCTTAATGTCATTGTACATGATAATGGTTTTTGTGTAAAGTCTTGCACATATTTTTTTTGCACTAGGACAACCCTTTCCTCTTCATAAATTCTCCCCTATAACAATTTGCTTTATTTTCATTTTTATTGGTTTAGGAAATCGACCGTTCGCTGTTTCACGGACAAAAACTCGGATAGCTTTCAAATATAAATAAAAGATTTTGCTCTATACTTTCTCTATTTCTGATACACTTACAACGTTTAATTGAAATCACTGCACTGTACAGGGTTAAAGAAGCTATTATTAACTTCGAAGTGCAAAATTGTTTTTTTTACCATACTTTCATTTAACTATATTCGATTAAGTTATTTCATGCGTCACAGTTGGACACATATTGTCATCTTTGCTAGCGAAGGGTTTACGATCCACTCTGTTTCTGTTGTAATGAAACAGAGTAAATCATAAAACCTTTGCTAGCGAAGATGACATACTGTATGTTTTTGATTCTAAAACATTTTCCCTTCACGGATAAATATAGACCAATTGTTATAAATCCTAGGAAAAGGAGAAATGAATGAAAACGTTCAGCTTTTTGTGCAGAAAATAACCTTGTCACAGGAGTACAATCCTCCCACTGAAGAACCCGGGTATCTCCTGACTATCGGAAAACGCTCACTCCTTCTAGGCACCGGTTAAAAATGTTGTAGAAATTAAAAAAAATGTATTCATATACATGATAACAAGAATTGTACTGAAATATGAATGTGATTATTTTATACATAATTGGCCAATTTTTTTTCGTCAAAAATGTTAGAAAGAGTCGGGCTCAAGATGCATAGAAAGTTTAAAGTCAACTTTCTGACTGGCAATCTTGTGGAACGCCACCTTGATGTTCAAAAATTCCTCCCTTGACGGGAAACAGATGAATCTTTTGGTCAATCTACATAACAATTCCGTCACCAGTCTAACTGCCCTACCAGCTGTGCTTTTTGACATGATCAAAGTATCGCCAATTGTTTATGTAGAATGGCACTGTTGCATAAAATCTTAATGAAACCAACACTTGATGGAAGGGAGCGAAGGGGTTGTTTCTTCTGCTAGTAAACTGATTGTCTTTGAGTGAGTCAACAATAAAAAATATTGTTGCATGGAAAAATCGATATCTCTCAAACATTTCGTTGTCATTTAGTCCTTCCAGTGGATTAGATCTGTCTTGAATCCGCCATGGAACGCCAAGATTACGTCGACGTCGATGTTGCAGACGTCGCGTGACAGCCATTTTGGATGAGTGAATTCACGTGAGATTTTCTTTGAGGTCACTATATACTAATCTCAAGATTTTTTGAGAAATCTCAATTTTTTTTTCTCATCTGAGTCTGAAAAAAAACCCATTGGTGGCCCAGAGGTTTGAGAAAAATCTCAAATTTGAGAAAAAACTCAAAGACGAGTTTGAGTTTGAGAAAAAGTTTATTTGGTAGCACAGTTTAGTGAGTAAAAACTCAACTTTTCTGAGAAATCTCAGTTTTGAAAAAATCTCAGCGTTGGTGGCCCCGAGGCCTGATCCCATCTCCATATATGGAGGTGCGTGTTTCTCTGCTTTGAATTTGTATTTTGCTTTATGGATTTTTTTTATGGTTGGTGGTTTCTTTTCATTTAGCCTTGCACCTTAAAAACACTGAAGTGAAAAACCAAACGTAAGACAGAGGTAGGTAGACCATTTTAAAGATTTACTAAACAGCCCTGCACCAGAAAAATGGCAGACAGCCGACTGGCAGCATACCAGATTGCTATAGTTTGTTCCATTCCATGAACTAAAAAATCATTACGGATATAAAGATGTTGAGAAATGTTAAGGTCCAAACTTGATGCCGGCGAATGCATTAGAAGAGGACCCACCAACAACAGCTAGAGTTTTGCAACACTTCCTTACTAAACTCATAGAGACAGAAGAACTTTAACAAGACTGGCATTATGTTACTCTCTCTACCAGGAAGATTCTAAACAGAATAATTTTAGACTGAATTTAAACAAATGTGGACAAGCAGCCTACAGACCAACAAGCGGGTTCCAGAAGATAAAGACCAAATAGCCACATTGCGTGTGATAAAGAAAAAATGAATTGAATAAAACCACTTCCTTTGTCAACTTTATAAGTTTTGAAAAAGCATTTGACAGACAAGACAGAAAAATATTATGGAAACTACTGGGCCACTATTGAATACTAGCTAAACGTATAGCCTTAATATCACAAGTGTAGTGATCTAAAATGTCAAGAGATACATAGAGGAGATACAAGTTAAGATTTTGAAATTAGAACAGGTGTACAACCAAGTTGCTTGCTCTCCCCCTTTTTGTGTCTTTTGGCAGTTGACTGGGTTATGAGAGAATCAAAATCAGAGAAAAGAGATGGAATCAAGTTGAATCTTATGAACCAGCTTGACGACCTAGCTAGATTTTGCCGATGATTTTGCTCTTTTATCCAATTCTAAAGACCACATGGAAATTTTTTTTTTAGAAAAAAACATCAATCTTATATTAGCTGATACTGTGGTTTCATCAATATTCTTTGAATACCAATTTTCGTGGAATTCGTTGTTAAGTTGATCCATGAAATTAAATGTTCAATGAAATGCAATTTCTATTAACATTTTGTATTAATAGGGTCATTGGCCACGATTTTACATATCCTTAAAACTGTGATTTTCCCTTTATCCACGAAAATTGATACCCTTGAATATTAATGAAACCACAGTATGCCTCAAAGACAGGGTTCTACAAGAAAACAGCAAAACTTATGAGAATAATCACAAACAACAGCATATTCATTCAAGTTTAATGAGTTCTCATTCGAAGTGGGTTCAAAGGAGAAATCATGAGATATTTTCATACCATTGAATGAACATCGTTTGAACCCTGGGATATTTATAAATATCAAACAATTCAGGAAATGTGCGGCATAAATATTTTGGGACAGAGTGTAAATTAAGCTCAGAAAAAATTGAAGTCAATCGGAAACCTAGCGCGCACCGCTATTGTAAACAATGCGTACATTTGTACTGACTTCCTTATAATTTATTATCATTCGTTATACTGTTGTTATTAATTTCAAGTCTTTCTTGGCTCAAATTATAATAGAAAAACATTAAATTGCCAAGCACAGCATTTGGAATCTTTCAATTCTGCCCTCGAGCCATTTTTTAAGCGTTATGAGTTAATATTTATATTTTCAAATTGACAATATCATATAGCCCAATAATTTCATAAAAGATGAGCTGCATAGAATGAACATGTTTTATAGCATAACCGAAAAACGGTATTGGCTGTGCCGCGAGGTAATACATATTGTTTTTAAAAGTGTAGAAATTGGAAATAATATTAATATAAGTAAAAAAGGAATCTTTTTTTAAATTTTGTGAGGTGATAATTTTGTTCGGAGCATGGTAAATATATCATAAAACCCTTCGGGCTTTATTGGATTTGACCAATGCCCCGACCAAAATTATCACCTAAGAATATTCAAAGAATGATTCTTAAATCATTACGATCTGGGCGTAATTTTCAGTGATATATTTTTATGATATATTTTACCATACCCCGGCCGTAACCATTAACTCATAATATTGAAAGGATGTTTGATTTCTTATATTTATAATTTCAGCAATTGTACGATTGAATATTGTATTAAATCATTGACAAGTTTTCGATGTTATCAATTTTAATTATGCAAACCCCACGCTGAAGCACTAGTTTTTTGCGTCATTTATGAAATGTATTGAACTATACATTACAAATTTGATTTGTTGGGTTATCAAAGGCGAATAGACTGGAAAATATAAATATTTAAACACAATGAGAAAATCAATGTATCAATGATCGTTTTTAATCATTAACCAAAATATAACGTATCTAAAAGAACAGCTGACTAATATGAGAATAGATTTTAAAGCGCATTTTTTAAAATCATAATTGTATTTTGTATACAATGTAATGTTTTGGTACAAGCCTGTACTATAGAAATATATAGAAAGTTAAAGTAGATTGCCTTGATGTACTCTTAAAATGTTTTCCTGAATAAAATGATACTCTAAAAATTTCCTTATTACATAAGGTTCATTTAAAAACAGCAGATGAGAAATTTGATTACACGATTATGATACTTTTGATAACAAGATCGTACGAACGAGATGCTGCGTAGTTACATAGAAGATTTCGAATTATTATGTCGTTCATTCAAAAGAGTTTGTTAATATACTTACAACATTACAAGTCAAAACAACAAGATATTTAATCGAACATGTACGTAGAAAAACCTTTTCAGAAGAAACTAGATACCTTGTTAGAACAAGATATCTCCTCACTATTAAGATGAATTATTGTGTCATATATACTATCACTTTATTACCATTTTCTATATTTGTATCTAATAAAAACTAATTATATAAAATTGTCAAATAAATCAAGCTGACAGTCTTAAGGTAAATAACTTAGGTTTTTATGTTTTCCTGTCATACATGAAGTATACATTTGAAGCTTATCGCTGCGATGTATAATTTTGCAGTCAAGTGATGTAGCTTTTTATTGATAGACGTGCGATTAACATTTTTATTTGTGTGTCTGGTGGCGGCTAAACCAGTGACAATCCATATCTAACGCGATGTCGTACAAAAGTTTGGGTCCCTACCCTGTATGTTTCACTCATGTTTATAGACATGGGTGCACTGAATAAAGGCTCTATTTCAGTCGAAAGAGGAATGTCTGGAATGGCTCCAGAATAGGCTGAGGTTGTGTGTCTACTGCAGGTGTCATGCACCTGAACTGCAGGTGTCATGCACCTGAAATATTCCCTCTTTTGTTAGGAAATAGAATCAGCTATCTGTGTACTTTAATGAAACTAGCATTAAGGGCTTCACAAGCGTAATGACGCTCTCCGACCTCGACGACTGATTGCTCAAAATATGAACTAAGCTATAATATCTATGAAAAGTACATTTTTTTTTTAATTTTGCAGAAATTTTCTCTAGACCATTACTTACATTATAATTGGGACTCACTCTAGTAATATCATACAAAATTTAAATTTCATTGTCGACAATGTTCTGGCAATTAAAGGAACATCAGTGTCCTTAATTACGGTGCTGAGGTGTGGGGTTTTCATGCAGGATAGGACGTTGAACGTGTCCATTCTCCATTCTCCATTTTGTAAACTAATACTAAGAGTGTGCAGTTCCACGTCAAATTTTATGATATATACGGAACTGGGTTGTTTGCCCTTAATTATTTTCAGAAAGTTAAAAATACTGAAATACTGACTATTGGATGAAAATTTTAAATACGTAAAATTGTAAAAACATATATATGAGGATATGTATTCCACCCAATGTGAAAATTCTTGGATTTTTATGGTAAAAGATTTTTTGTGCTCTGCTGGTTTTAGCAATATTTGGTATGCACAAAATGTTCCAAACCAAAGAAAGCTGTTTATAGATATTAAGCAAAGGCTATGTGATGTATTTATCCAGGAGAGAGACGCTTTCTTTGCATGTTCCTCTAAATGTTACGTATACAAATATTTGTATGACCCTTTTGGTCTCCAGTATTATCTTAAAAAATGTATATCAGAAAATATTGTTCACTATTTGACAAAATATAGATTGTCTGCACATAGATTAGCAATAGAACAAGGTCGGTATAATCAAACTGTACACTCACGTCGTATGTGTAGAATTTGTACTCTTAATAGGATTGAAGATGAATATCACTTCATTCTAGAATGTCCAAAGTACAGTCATTTACGGTGTATTAATATCAAAAATTATTCCCGGTCCAAGTTTCAAGCTTGTTCAGTTGCTGAGTTCGAGAAATAAGAAACAGTTCAACAAACTATGTATTTTTATTAAGAAAGCCACAGAGTAATAATTTGCTTAGTTAATATGTATATTATCGTCCTAATGGGATAATATATATATATATATATATATATATATATATATATATATATATATATATATATATATATATATATATATATATATATTCTTTTCTATTTTTAACTTTGTATTTATTTACATTGTACATTTGTGGTAATATCTCAAAATGGCAGATTTGTTTGTGTACTGCAAAAAATTTGTTCACAATGATTATGATTATGTATTCACATGTATTTATACAATGTCTATAAACCATGTGGTTTTGAGCTAATAAACTATACTATACTATGCTATAGTATCGATACTGTTCTATATAACCCATAACTTCAAATGGCGAATTATTGGGGCGCCAGCGGAGTTTGCTTATTTATATACATGTATATTTACATTTACCAGTGTCTTTGCCTGTGATAACACTGCATATCGATTTTGTACTATAAAACCCATAACTTTAAATGAAGCCAAATTGAGGCACCAGCGGGGTTTGCTCATTTATATTTACATATTTAATCGTATGATGGTATAAAAATATATAAATATAAGTAATAAGGAATCATTCTTTGAATATTATAAGGTGATAATTTTTGTCGGGGCGTGATCAAATCTATTATATCATCATCTGATCACGCCCCGACCAAAATTATCACCTCATAATTCTCAAAGAATGATTCCTTATTCCTTAAATACACTTCTAAAGTAATGCATGTAGACGTGTGTATATTTTTCGTGATATGAAGTTTAATCACAATCATCACCAAAGCATCACCAAAGCAAATCCGATTATGCACTGTGCGTATTAAAATTTATTTAAGTCTAACCATCCACTTGTTCCTATTCGAAGCTTACTTTAAAGAACAAAGAGAAGAGAGATGAACATAAAAAAACACCATATATTCAGCTCGGTGCAATCACTGCAATTAGAAGATGATAAGCTTCGGCAAGAACTGGAAGCATGCAATTTAGAAAAATGCAGACTAGCTGATTCCGAATCGCATCTAAGAACCGAAATACGATTTCTTAACCAGAAAATCAAATCGTATGATGATGGCAATGATGCAAAAACTCAAATAATCAACGAAGTAACGACACAGAGTTCACCAAGAAAATTATCACAACAAAAAAGCATACAATATTCAGACAAACACACTTCTCTTGAAAAACACACCAGCAGTGATGTATCTTGTGAAGAACAAGACAATGCTGTTAATATCAGTCAACAGAATGGTACTACGACAAAACCACCCAGTCATACAGTTAGTAACCATAAATCGTACAGTGCAAACAAAGACGCGCAGATGCAGAATAGTCCTTCAGTAACGTATGCAATGGTGGTGAACAGCCATAAGCTTAAGGAAAACAGATCTTGTTCGGAATCCAAACAATCACATTCGTATGATGCGTTTACCGCGGATTCAAAACAGAAATCGTCCAAGTTAAACGACGTGTATACGAACCAGGATTATGCTTAATATCGATGTTGCTGCAGAGGAGAATTCTCCAAACTCTTTCAAAGGATATACTTTTGTATGCAAAAAGCATACACCCTCGAAACGTGTGGTCCTTCCTCGAAACGTGTGGTCCTTGCCAATATCAAGGCACGTGATACCACCTTCGAAAATGTTAAAGGGGATATTGTTAGCTGGTGCCACAACCAAAATGTCAATGTTTTTAGCATCTTCCTTTTGGCAAATCACTCTGCACGACGATAGCCAACATTCGTTATCCGTGTAAATATTGACGAAAAAGATTATAACAAAACTTTAGAGCCTGATTTCTGGCCAGATACAATATCAGCCAGAGACTGGATTGTAAGAAATGAAACTACGAACAGATAAAATGGCTCCGTCATCCTCATATTTATCAATTTTAATGATTCTTTGTACATGGAATATACATTGGGCATTTAGTGGCATAGCTGAACTTAAACAAGTAGTCACGTTTAGCGATATTGTATTTGTGTCAGAGCACTGGCTGTCTAAAAACTGTCTGTCAATTCTAGAGACCTCTTTTGATAATCAAAGTTACTCTTTTTGCAAAACATGGTGTTACCACAAATAATACTACCAGAGGAGGCGTAGTTTTTATCGTAAATAATCTGAAGAATACATCATAAATCAGATTGAATTTTCTTGCAATCAAACTGACAATCCGACGAAGTCATGTATACATCATTGGTTGCCTACTTCCTTCGACAAACCTGTTTTTTGAAGCTTACACGGATGTGCTTCTAGAACTCTTTGATCTCTATGACGAGCTATGCGAAAACGGGCCTGTTATTATATGTGGAGATTTTAATACAGACATAATAAACAAACGCAGTGGCTTGAAATCTAAACTACTAGTTAATTGCATCATTGAACGAAACTTGTGTAATACATTTGAATCCGATTAAGTGTTTTCGTATCAATCAAAAGAGAGAAAATCCCAAACGCTATTGGACTACATTTTGTACCGGAATGGCTGAACTCGAAAATTATGTATAAAGAAATTTACTCAGAATTCAAATATAACATTTCAGATCATTTTCCAGTATTTGCAGAAATTGACTTTGTACAAGCTTTTACACAAACTTCTTTTGATTTATCGAAAATTATACCCAAGTGGAATGTTGCAAATTCCGATCATCTGAATTCCTAAAAAAAACAAGTGTGACAACTATCTAGGCTTATTACAGGAAGATACATACCGCAAAAAATGACATCGATCAACATCTGATAAAAATTACAGCTTCTCTACTAACAGCATCCCACCAACATATTCCACACGGAAAGTTGAGACATTACTTAAAACCATATTGGGAAGACAGCGGTCTAGACCAAGCTCAATATGATATGAGAGATGCCCGCCGATCATGGAAAGCTGACGGGTTACCGAGATCAAGAGATGCAAACTCGTTTTTAAACTATAAGAAGGCAAAGCGAAACTTTCACCGACAGACGGCAAAACAATGGCAGCAGTCCGTATTTGATGATATCGACAAGGCAACAGAAATGGACCTAGGAACGTTCTACAAGACGGCATAGAAAAACATGAAACGATCCTCATTCAAACTCCCTAGTTCATTATCATATCAAGGCAAGTCCGAAAACAACATACCTGATATGTGTAAATTGTGGAGAGACTATAACTTAAAACTAGCAGAGGAAAATCAGGACCCGACTAAATTCGACAAGTTATTTAAACAGTATATTGACCAGCTTGTGCACGACATTGACAATGATCTCAACTCAACATTAGATTCAAAAATTTCAATATCACACGAGGAAATTCAACATCATATTGAATCATTATACAAGGGAAAAGCACCTGGTCCAGTTTAACATATCAATTTTTGTGGCGTTAAAATTGTTAATAAATTATGTTTTTGTTTAACTCGATACTTAGACATGCACATGTTCCCGAAATGTTTAAAGTTGGAAAGGTTATATCAGTTTTCAAAAGTAAAAAAAAACAATAATAAAAGTAATCCTACAAATTATAGAGGTATAACTCTAACATCAGCACTTAGTAAACTGTTTGAGAAGGTTATTCTGTCTCATATTGAAAATGATTTATTAGATATACAAATCTGTTTTCCACATCCATTAGAGTTTGGTTTTAGATCTGTTTATGGTTCTGTTCCTGCCTGTTATGTAATAAAAGAAATCACAGGTTATTATAATAGTAGAGGTTCACCAGTTTTCTGTACATTTCTTGATAACGAAAAGGCTTTTGATAGAATATGGCACAATGGTCTCTTGTATAAGTTATATGAACTTGGAATTGACAATACCTTGTGGAAAATTTTGAAAAATTGGTACTATGATAGCAAATGTTTTGTATCTTTTGCTGGAGTCTTTTCTGAACTCTTTAAAATATCTCAAGGTGTTGGCCAAGGTAGAGTGCTCAGTGTCTTTATGTTTCTTGTTTATATTGATGACTTGTTGTATGAACTATGTTCATCTACCAATGGTATACTGATGGGCAGCTTGCATATTCTAGGGATTCTGCTTGCCGATGATACAGCGCTAATAAGCAACTCGCCTCGATCTCTTCAAGAATCATTATATGTTGTTGAATTATAAGCTTACAAATGGAGATTGCATTACAATCCAAATAAAAGTGTTTCTATTGTTTTCAACAAACAGTCACATGTTTCATTGAAACTTGATATTCAACTCTTTGGCAATGTAATACCTAATTGTAATAATGTTATTTATGCTGGCTGTTTATTGCAGGCTAATCTGAAAAGTGATAGACTTGTAGAACGAGCTTGCAAAAATGCAAGAAGTAAAATTCATTCATGCCATCCCGTTGGCGTTAGTAATTCCCAACTTAACCCAGCTGTATCAGCCAAACTTTGGAAAAGAATTGTTCTTCCTTCATCTCTTAATTCATGTGAACTTTGGACTGATATCACAAAAAGGACCAGTCCAAACTGGAACACACACAACGACATTTTTCAAGAATTGTGCAAGGGCTCTCGAAATACTCACCTTCTCTATCCTGTACATCGAACGTGGTCCTGTGGTCAGTAAAAGGATATAGAGACAATTGCCGTCTTCTATTTCTCGGTAGACATAATGAGAGCGGACAAAACCACTGTTCATAATAAAGTTTTTATGTTTTTATCTTCCAAGGATGTTTTAGATAAATATATTGTTAAGAAGACTATTCAAAAGACAGCAATTGAGTATGATTTGTCTTTAATGTGTATATACAGATTGTGTTTACAACAAAGCTTCCTTTTCAAAACAAGTTGTCAAGAATGTGTTAATTGAAGAGGAAACAAAATGGAAACAGTTGTTGTACAGCACTCATGAAATGTCATTATATAGAAATATTCATTGTAAATTAAAGCCAATTCATTAATGGTTAAAGAAAAACGTGGCCTGAGAAAATATTTTAATCGTTTTATTGCATTATTGTCTATGAAAAGGTTCCCAAATTGTGTACTCACTGTAAAAAAATGGAAAACAATCTTAACATGCACATTATGCTCAATTGTTCATTATTTATGAATGATACAGACAGACTTTTAGAAGATTTATTAGATATTTTAGATGTATTTGAATATGTTTCTTTTGATTTGCAAGATACCGAAATCCAATATTTGGCTCTATTAGAATGCATTACAAATACCATTTTTGCCCAAATTACTTGAAAAGTGGAAAAAAAATTATGATTTGTGTATCGAAATTCGTATTTTTATTGTGGAATCATTTTGTAATTGGTTGTAGAAAAATTTAAGAGATATAATTGTTGTAAAACTTAAATCTTTGATATATCTTATATGCATAATACATTCATTGTTATGTTGAACTAACATCTGATTTATGTAGAATAAAGCATATTTATATACATGTATGAAAATCTTTTAAAACTGTCTTTGTTCGAGTCAAATTTAACATCTGTCCTAGCTATCAATCAATTAAAAGCAGTTAAGATGTAATACTGTCATATGTAAGTATACATGTAATCGTGTATTGTTTTTATGCAGGACGGATGTCAAAAGTAAAATTAACGCATTGTGGGAAAAATTCATACCTAAAAGGACATGTCAATAGAAGAGAAGAGACCTAAATTTGTATATAAGCAACTTACAGCACTACAAGCAAATAGTTCCGTATCGTGTAACATTATGAACGCATGGCATTTAATGCAGTACAGTCTTTGAAAAGAAAAATGAATATGGATCAGACATGTTTAGATAACAATACTTGTGGTTTTGCTGGTCTTTGTTCATTCATCAACGGAGAAGCTGTATGCACCATCAACATCTGGACGCCTATTGCCTTTGTATTCATCGTAACCTTTATGGTGCTGGTATTTGTTACCATTTTATTATACGTTGACTTCAGAAAAAGGAAATCTAGAGGACTGTCTGAAAATGAATATTGCAGTCTGGAGTAAGTCCCTTTTTTGGTTCCTTTATCCGTCTTTTTTGTGTAAACTGCCCTTCAAATTTGTACAAAGATGTTATAGTTTAATATGTAACGGAATGCGCCACATAGATTTACTTTCCATTGATTTACAATTAAGCTGTTATTTGCAACTCAAAATCCTATAGTATGAAGATCTTTACTTATATTGTATTTGTGTTTGAATAACATTGATGATTTTAGAAATACTTTATAAGTTTTTCAATCATGAACCAAAGCGTGTCAGTCGCTGCCAATAAGCATGACCGTGCAATGACGACCGTCGTGCTAGGTTCCATTCGTCATCAAGAAAGTTGTTTGTTTTGCCTAGATGGCCGAGTGGTAAGCACGGTGGCTGCTCACTGCTAGGAGAGTTCCAAAGGTCGTGAGGTCAAGCCCCGGCTGGGGCAGAGGTGAAGCTCTAATATAGTACATTTCCCTGTGCTTTCTGTATATCTATATCATCAACTACGGATATATGTCATCTAGGCAAGACAAAAATCTTGCTTTCGATGACGTATGGATTATATGTATATATCTATGCAATGTGTGTCGTCCCGATCCTCTCCAATTGTCGTTTAACTGCATTCCTCCTGTATCTCAAACGACCGTGTAGTGAGCGACCAGCGCACTTGTTTCCCTTCGTCATCGAAAGCAAGATTTTTGTCTTGCTTAGATGGCTCAGTGATTAGTGCGGTGACCGCTCACTGCTAGGAGAATGGGTTGCAGAAGTCTTGAGTTCAAGCCCCGGCCGGGGCGGAGGTGGAGCTCCAAAAAGGTGAAGTTTTCTGTGCTTTATGTATATCTTTATCATTCACTATGGACAGGTACATGTATATGTAAATCTGAGAGTTATTGCAATGTTTGAGCTTATTAAATGTAAATATGTATGCAATGTGTGTCGTCCCGATCCTCTCCAATTGTCGTTTAACTGCATTCCACCTTTATCTCAAACGACCGTGTAGTGAGCGACCAGTGCGCTATTTTCCCTTCGTCATCGAAAGCAAGATTTTTGTCATGCCTAGATGGCCCAGTGGTTAGTGCGGTGGCCGCTCACGGTTAGGAGAAATAGGTACCAGAGATCGTGAGTTCAAACCCCGGCCGGGGCGGAGGTGGAGTCCCAAAAAGGTGAATTTCTCTGTGCTTTATGTATATCTTTATCACTCACTGTGGGAAGGTATATGTCAATTTTAAAGTTATTAGTTATTGCTCTATAAAGTCTTAAAAATGAAAGACAACACAGATTAAAACGCAAGCGCTTTCATAAATCTTTTGACGGTTTTAAGCATGTTGATTGTTGCAACAGCAAAATGAAATGTACATTTTCTATTTTCACATTTATTTCTAGAACTCATTAATTACATGTATATTCTATCCACCAATTATAAAGATAAAGTTTAAAATCAATAAACGTCTATATTATTTTATAGACTATAGCTATAAATAGTAATAGTATTAATAACAAACAAGGAAACGACCTGCTTGAACAGAACTTAACAAATGTAAAAAAAACACCAAAAAAAAAACAAAACAAAAACAAACAAAACTTCTTCATAACAAGGACTTGTGAGCTCTATATAAGAACTGATGCTAAACGTTTGGCTGAACATTAATATTGCCATATAGAAGCAATCTCAACGTTGAAAATAAAATAATAACAATTTGGAAAATGTTTAGCTATAATTGTGGTCATTTTCTTTTTCAATCGATTAATTTTGATATAATTTGATAAAACAATGCTATTTGTGACTCAAAATCCTTACAAACAATATTTTACAGTGTTTGGATGTTTTATGTAATCTAATAGATGAATTTGATTTCATTTGTGATTTTGATAATGTGTTGCTGTCAAGTTGATCTCCTTTTAAAGTATTTTTTTTAAATATTTCCAGGTCAAACAGATGGTATATCTCCATCGACGAGAATGTGGAGGAGTCCTGCTACGATGCTCTCACCTGTGCTACTGCCAACGAATATGCAACAATTAACCATACAGACTTAAAGTAGAGAGAAAAAAGTTTGTCTACAAATATTTACACCCATATCATATTTACAGCGTGTACATTTATTTGCAAATACGAAGATTTCCATTTGCGAGGATCCACGATGCTCGTGAATTTACACAAACCGGACACTCTATAACTACAAAAAATGGAATGCATGCATTTAATGCAAGTTTATATTTGACGTGCAAACAATTTTCTATTCATTAGTTAGATGAGATATCTGCACTTCTACTCGGAATATTCTTTGATAAGTGCATCAATAAAATTGTGAGTTCGTTTGTAATCAGCATACTAAGCTACTTCACTCTGTGTTCTGGCTAAGCGCATTGATGAAGTTTTCCGTTCAATCTTTCTTTTGATTCGTCAATAAAAAAATAGTAAATTCATATCTTAAATAAAAAAAATCTTTTTTTTTATTGCATAACGTGTAGCACATGCGGTGAAAACCGTATAGAACAAACAGGAACAAAACTAGCAGACCATGTTCGAGTACACAAACAACAAACGAAGGATCCCACAGTAAAAAATACACCATGTAGCGGACATACTTGAGCGATGATAGCAAAGAGGAAAAATAAACAAAAATAAACAATTAAATTTAAAAAATTACGGAAAACAAAGGAAATTTTTTCGTTGAACTGTGTAATCAAAAGCTGACCTGTTATAATAATAAATATTATGTACATTTTTAAATACAATGACTCCTTAAATGTACATTTGAATATGATGTACTTAAGATTATACCCATATATTTACATTTTCAACTGACTTTGTCTGTAATAACATTATGAATCAATTTTGAACCCTAAAACCAAATAACTTCATTAAACACGAGTATACGGAAGCCTGTTAGTGCCACATAGTGTATATAAAAAGAAAAGTCTATATAAGAAAAACTCATTGTATTTATAAAAACACACACACACACATATATAAAATAAACTCGAATATATAAAAATAAGCAGCTTTATATATAAAGGAATTACCAATAAATATAAAGAATTGTGTATATATATATAAACCTAGGTCGTGTATATATAAACAGTACTGTGATATATAAAAGCAACAGTGATAAATATATAAAGCGACATGTTCCACTGAGTGATTTATATATTCGAGTTTTTCTTATATAGACTTTTCTTTTTATATATATAATGTGGCACTAACAGGCTTCTGTATGAGTGACACTATTGGCTCATATAAGGAAACATTTTTGCAAATGTAAATATTTAAGAAATAAACAGCAATTTTAAAATTTCACTGGGATATGGATATTATCAATGCGACAAGCATGTGCTATGATCATTGTAGCGTCATGATAAATTCATACAGAATGGAACGTTTTCGCATACAAGGAAACATAATTGCGAATGTAAATATAATCTGTTTAAATTAATTTAAACGTGATTGCATGCTTTTAACAGAACAAATATCAGATATTGCCATCCTTATTTTTCATATTAGAGAAAATTCGGACGCACAGACTTTGATACAGAACAGTTAGACGGATTCATGTTTATATAAAATCGCTTCATATAGACATTTAGAACAATAAGATATTCTAACTTAGATCAATTATGACTAATTATTTATTACCTGTGTATTAATTTGCAATCACGTCATAGATTGAAATGGTTTTGTCATATCGCTTTTCTTGTTTTATTTGACCATCTCTTGTTCTTCCGTCCGTCTGTAAATTTTTTACATTTTTGACGTTTTCTGTAGAATCACTGCATCAGAAATGCCAATATTTACCAAAAAGATTGTATATATAGTGAAGATTTTACATCGTTTAAATGGTGACCAATAGTGGTATCCAAAAAGGTTCATACTTTAACATATAAAATATAGGGAAATGTTCTAATCCATTTATGTAACAATTATATTTGCATAATAAAAATATGTTCAAATCAAATAGGGAAATGTTTATAGTTCTTTTCAAGAAATTTCTGTTATTACTATGCAGTCATTCTCAAAAATTATAGATTCTAAACTTTAGTGTTAAAATCATGACTCCAGGGCCAATACTGGGGTTCCAAGAAGGGTTCAAAGTTTTTAAGTTTCTTCTGAAGAATCACTTTGCTACAACTTGTGATATTTTTTTGCATCCTCAGATAGCGTAAATTAAAAATTATTAATACCATCACCTTTGGGATAATACTGGGGCCAAATTGGTTCAAATTTTAACATAGAAGTATACAGGAAAAATGATTGACAACCTTTTTTTTCTAAAGATATGTAATGCTACGTTTAAATAATTTACTAAGTAAGCATACCTTTATATAAACTCATATCAAGGTCATGGTCGCATTCGTGCTCATAGTTCATTTTACAGTTTGGTAATCTTTATTACATTGAGGACATGGATAATAAAATAAATCACTTATTTTGATAAAAAAAATGTTTCCAAAAGTAAACTTCTTTTATGTTTTGTTTAATGTATTGTCAATTTTTTGTATAAATGAAAGTTTTACAATATCTTAAAAGGGTTTATATTTTATTTTTTTTTTAAATAGAATGATACAAAACAGATGTTCAGGTGAACGATATGGGCCTCTTGTTTCAAATTATGAGAAACGATAAAAATACAAACACAATTTTGGTTTAATACAAACAGTTAAAGCATATTAAAGTCTAGAGGGAAAAAAAACCTAATGTTTTATTTTAATAAACTTTGATATTAATTTCGATGATCGAATGTAGAAGAACCCTTAACATTCGTAGAAATGCATAGTTCACACATTGGTAAATTTTGTTTTGACAAACAATAATTTACAAATAAAACAATGTATTGCAGCTTAGTATTTAATCTATTATAAGGTTTTAAATGATATTAGATAAATCCAAACAAGACACCAAGGCGGAGAGAGGTATATTGAATTGAAAATTAAAAACAAAACTTTATGAAAGGAAACAATAGAACGACACTTTATTCAATTAAGCTGTTTTACGAAATCAATTTTGATTATACTTGGGAAAAAATAACATCGAATTGTGTTATTACAGTGCTAGTCTGTACCATGGAAATACTTTTCACCTAACTTTAAATAATTATGTAATATAAAAATTCATAAATGGTTTCCTTATTTCTTCTTCCGCATTTATGAGAGGTTTACCGAAAAAATAAGTGTTACATTACAAGTGTACGAGGCGTTAAATATACACTTTAAACCAAAGTTTGTTTATTTAAAAATTAAACTGATCATCTTAAAGGCCCAACTTTAAAAAAGTAGGAATTTTGAAACCTATATTATCAGCAATGATGTTTGAAGCGACGGTTTGGTCAACTTAACCCTTGTATGAAAAGATTTATTGTATGAAGTTTTCATTTTTTGGAAATATCTTTTGCCTTCCTTACGTGTAAATTGATTTATTTCAATGTTTACGACCCCTTCAGTATTTCATTCAAAGGCTATTAAGACAACAAACAAATGATTTCATCTGAAAAACATGCATATGACTTTATAAAAGAGACATACACTCTTCTTATTATTATTTACATTTTCACTCATTACCGCTGTCAGTTTATTGTGTCAATTGAATCCTTCCATTTGTTTCATTGATTTTAATTGTACATTTTCAATCCAGATCTAGTCGGTGATATGCCATTTCAAGAAAATCAGACACCACATGTTGGCATTATATTGACATTAAATAAAAATGACATAGTACCATATTGAGGTACTACCGTCATCCTTTTCTATGATAATTACTCGTCTGGAACCTGAAACTGTTTGAATATTTTTGATAGCAATATACCACGACTGCACAAAGTCATGCATAAAGCTAAGAAAAGAAAAAAAAACCCGAAGGAACGAACATTCAATATAACTTATAGTTTAACATTTTCTGGGGCCTCTTTTTTTAATCATATGAGTTTATTAAATGTATAAATTAATAAGTATGTTACTTTGTTATGGTGATAACCGTATTACAATATGTTTTATTTAGCGACCATTTGTAAATTAATCATTTAATTAGTCTTGCTAAATAATCAACAGTTTTGAATAAATTTTTAACATTTAACTGTATCTTGATACAAATACCGTAAAAGATTTTAAACGATAAAAGTAAGTTGCAATTTATTCAAACTACAGGTAGTTAATAGGAAAACACATTTTTAAAAAGTCATGATTTGATCTTTTTTAATTTTTTAGGCCTAGCTGAACAATATAAATGCCAGAATTCACAAATTATTCCTCCCAGCATATATGCTAACTATAACAGGTGTTCAACGGGTTTAAAGATAGATATAAAGAGTCATAAACACTTTGCAATCCTTCATTATTTTGATTTTATATGTTAGATAGAAAATTTGAATTTAACATACAAAAAATTATTTGCGTATCTTAAAACCAAAATTTTGATTTATGGTTATGTTTCACTTCCGCTGTTTGACATTAAAGATCAACACGAGGCTATGTGCACAAAACCGAAAATGATCATATTTTGCAAAAAAAAATCTCACTTTTGCAAAATATGGACGTATTTTAAATATGCAAAACAAATCTTTAGATGGATTAGCAATCGACCAGCTCTGCTACGATCATGAAACTTGTGGTTTTGCTGGTCTTTGTTCATTCATCAACAGAAAAGCAGTATGCACCATCAACATCTGGAGGTATATTGCTCTTCTATTTATCGTTATCTTCATTGTGCTAGTCTTTGTTACCATTTTATCATACGCTGACTTAAGAATAAATGATTCTAAAAATCTGATTGAAATGAATATTGCAATGTATAGTAAATTCAATTTGTCTTTGTCTCTATTCTTTATTCTCTCTCTTTCTCATAGTTTTCCTGTTTCTTCTTTCCTGACTGTCAATTAATGTTTCATTGGGTGTACCTGATATACTATAACAAATGTGTGAGAAAAAACATACGTTTAAAGAAGTACATTGATTCAACAGTAGGGACATACACGGGGAAATTCGCGCTCTAAACGTTGAAAGGGGCAAGTTCAACAGGAGGATATATGTACAAAACCAAATATTTAACATATTTGGTAAGCAGTTCCCAATTTTACAGTTAAAGACGTGTTTAAAGTATGCAAAACAAATCTTTAGATGGATTAGAGATCGACCAGCTCTGCTACGATCATGAAACTTGTGGTTTTGCTGGTCTTTGTTCATTCATCAACGGAAAAGCAGTACGCACCATCAACATATGGACGTCTATTGCCCTTCTATTCATCGTTATCTTCATTGTGCTGATATTTGTTACCATTTTATGATACGTTGACTACAGAAAAAGGAAATCGAAGCGGCTATCTGAAAATGAATATTGCAATGTGGAGTAAGTTATTTCTTTCTTTCCTCTATTCCCCCTCTTTCCCATACTAGTATCTTTTTTTCTGAATGTCTGTCGATGACTCATTGGGTATATCTGATATACAATAACAAAGGTATGAGGAAAATATATGCGTTTAAATAACCCCATGGATTCAACAGTAGAAAAACAAACGCGGAAATATGTGTTTAAAACGTTTAAAGAGTATGCCCGACCGTGTTATACATTTGTGGATAAAAAATGAAAACATTTTTATTGTGAATTGTTTTGACCAAAAACTGACCAAAACTGTTTTTTTAAAGATAAAAAAGAAGTAAATATGAGGTTTACGTGTTGCTTTATATGCTAAGTGCGCACTCAGAACAATGTTTTTAATCACCTTGAACTGCACAGATATAGACTTAAATTTAATATTTTAAAATCTAAAAAAAAATATGAAAGCAGGTGGTTGTTGTGCCCGCTACAACCAATTTTTGAAAAGGGTCAAATCTTGTACATACAAGTTTTAATTTTGTCTCAAAATACGGTACCCTGTTCCTATAAATGGCAGAAACTATTAACTGTCGGCATGAAAAATACTTGTTTGTGTCTATGGAGGTACATTGAAGTTGAAGTATTTTCATAAAAAGGTGGGTTTTTTTCATTAAGACAATGATTGTTTTGGGAGACAGTACAGCTGAAAACACATGTGTGAATAACTTCTGTAAAATCATATTTACCAATGGTATCGTTAGGAAATAAGAAATAACGTTGATTGTAATAGATGACATACATAAAAATCCCTTTCACGTCCCTAATTAACGAAATTATGAGCCTCTGGAAATTTAAAGGCCGTACAAAACGGAATCTTATATCGTTTACTTGTACCACGTGGAATTTGGTTGACAGTACTTGACACGTGCTGAAAACTACAAGATCTTCGTCCGACTACGGTCATCATGGTATACGAGGTTAAAATGACTCTTTAAACGGAACACATCATCACTTTCTCGAAAAGTTTTTGATGGTGTACCAATTTCGGTTCATTTTAAAATGAACAGACATAAATATATCAAGTAACCCCTGAAGGGGCCTCATTTACAAAATAAATGTAGGTTGTAGTAACTCCTATTATAAACACGCAGAATACATGCTTACAAAATAATGATTGTGGTTATTTATTTTTTGATCAAATATTACCTGGGAGAAGTAGAAATGACATATTTTTATCAACAAACACGTTCAGGAGAATCTTAGCGTACCCTGCATGTGTTTTGTTTACAGTTCATGCGTATAGAAGGCTGAACCCCGTAACACGTTGTGATGTAATTATCTACAGGTTATACGTAATTATTAATTTTAATAAAATAATTAGATTCATTTCATGGAGAACTTTGTAATTTTCTGAAAGTTCATACATTCATGAGTAGTACAATAACACTGAACCTGATCGGAATTTTTTAAAGTCGTTTTTTGGTAAGATGCGCCGTACTGTCTCTTTGAACTGATGTTAAATTCCTTTTCCTTGAAAATACCAATCAATGAGCCTCCATAGACACAGGAGATCAAAGTATAGTCTGAAGTTGTTGAGATACGTTAAAATAGCAGTAAAGTTAATTATGGTGTTATTAGTGCCATTTGATTTTTTTTAGATTCGTTTTGGAACACTGGGGTAAATGTATGGGAAATATCAATCTAATCAAAATATATGAATTTCAAAACGAAGCTTAACGTGAATTTATTTTTGCTAAACACCAATATTCAGTAGGCTTGTTATAGAGACTAAGAACGTTCATGCCCTGTGTATACACATGTAATCATCAATTAAATTCCATAAAATTTCTTCTTAAATCTTATATCAAAATTTGATGAGTATTTGAATATAGTGTTTAATGCTATTTCATACTTTAAATTTTACAAATTTTTACAAGGAGTCTGAAGATTTTATATATAATTATGCTGTCCGTTGAATCGAATTTCGTTTTTCTACGTTATTGAATTTATTTTTATGTCTTATATAAAAAAAAATACAATTATTTTCTTTTGATTTATTTTATAACCTATTCAAATAGAATTTTAAAGATGTACATTTTGCTACATTTTGCTACATAAAAATTTCTCCCACTGGAATAATATTTGCAAGAAGATACTTTTGAGGTTCCTTTTTAAAATTGCACTATTAGAGATAATTATGTTTAATAAATTCTGCTAAGGGAAGATGATTTTTTTCACTACATGTATTTCTATTGTTAAAAACAATTTAAACAAAATACTCAAATATCTTTCTTAGTTTGGAAATTGTAATTATGACCCCCCCCCCCCCACCAAAAAAAAAATAAATTCTACTTTAATTATTCGTGGGATTACATGTAATTTGGAAATAGTTTTTATTGGATATTATGAGTGGAAATAGAATAAACTTTTTAAAGCAATGGGTTATCGGGTGCCATTTCGAAAACTCTGTTCTACACGGGTGCAAAATTGCAACCTTGGCACTGGCACAGTGTTCGATTTTAACATAATATTAGACTTGTTGAAAATTACAATAAAATAATCTTCAATAAATAAAATTGATACGAATTATTCTGACATTAATAGAGGTTGTCCAATAAGTGAAGCTGTATCAAAACTCGAAATGCATGTGTCACCATGATGTCCAAGAGTACTTTTGCTGCGATGTTATTTCTCTTTCGTCTTTTAAAGCTGGAATCTCAGGCCTTTAATCATATTCGTATGTATGTATACATTTGGACCTTAGGGTTTCACTTATAAATCATATTGTTTTCAAAATTTTCAGGACCGACAGATGCTACACCTCTATTGTCGGAAATGTTGGAGAATCAAATTACCAATCTCTTATTCACGATAGTACACACATGTACTCTACAATCAGTCTTAAAGATTTAAATGAGAGAAAACCAAAGGATGGGAAGAAATGTTTCCCTTTTAAACTGTAAACTTTACTTTGTATACTGTGAAACTACCAGTAAAAAAGGAACGCATATTGCTTTTTTGTGTTGAATTATGCAGAAAATGCATTTGCTTTTTTTTTCATGTTTTGATAAAAATGAATAAATTAAAATAAAAATGAACAAAAATCAGTAATACGGTATAATATATTCCTCAAGCAAGTATAGTTTTTATATGCAGAAGAAGTCTTAAAAGGCTCAATAGATTTTTTGCAGTCTTTCACCAAATTTGGTATTTCTAAACATATAATGGAATAATTTTCATATAAATGTATGTTCAATGTATTAATGCATAATTTGATTATAATTTAGACTATATTAGTGTCAGTTTTAAATCATATAGATCAAGCTATCTTATTAATAGTCATATTGATTGTTTAAAGTTTCTCAAATACTAGAATAAAATACTGTAAACCTAATATAACGCATGTTTCAGTGGGCAAGACCTTCACTTAAACAAATATTGTTGAAACAATTTAAAAAAAAAATTCAGTTCATGTAAATTTAAAGTGCTGTTCATTTCAAAATGTACGCATCGTAATTTGTAATCGGATACATCGTTTTGTTTCGAATATTTATCAATGCTTTTTAGATGTATGGGAAGATTTAAAGTTTTAAAATCATCTAGATTTTTTCTTTTTAAGAAGATATTTTAAGTGAGAATGACACATAAAAACACACATTTTGCAGGTCCATTCACATTATTTCTTTCAAGATAAGAGATTTTAAGTGGCAGTTTTCGAGATCACGGTAATAGTACACGCGTGGAGTGACTTATACATGTCACGTTTACGATTTGTAAAGGTAAATTGCACTTTTTCAAACAAAGTATCAATGTTTTAAGTAAGTCTGAAGGTTTCATAAGTTCACATTCATACAATACCGAAGAAAAGGTATATACGTATTTATAAAGGTATGACCTTTGACATAGGATTTAGTATTTGGCATGTTATTTCAGATAGTGCAAATGATGATGGTTTTCTACCATTGCGTTGTGCATCCGTAATTATCGTTGCATATCGAAAGGTTAATTATGTCTATGTAGTTGCATGGTTCTTTCTGCAGTAATGCAATTAGGACAATATGCCATGTAAAAGTAAAAAGTTTTTCACATTGTTATCACAACAGGGAAATTTACACAAATCGATGCAATGAATTTAAAACACTACATAGTACGGAACATCTGTTAACATTCTGAAGTTGGATTATTACTGGATAAAGGAGGGATAATTCATATAAAATATAAGAGAGTTGCTTCTTATAATATGTACATTGTTAACACCAGGATCAGGACTGCTGAGCTTTAATGCATCTATAAGATCATTGATTATACTTTGCATAATTCATAAATTTCTCTATCTTTATGTATTATATAATAGTTTTTAATAACGATTTTACATTCTGGTTATGATTTGTCTAGGGTACGTTTTAGAGAAAACGTACCCAGACGTACCTGCAAATTCATTGGGTACGCTTTCTCCTGGGTACGTTTTCTCCTGGGTATGTTTCCTCCTAGGTACGTTTTCTCCAGCATTCTATGAATTGGTCAAGGTGTGCCAAATGGTAAATGTATGATAGATGCATTGATGATGGTGATGATGATCACAGTGATGAGACTTTATAAAACGACAAGCTTACAATCATGCGTACAGGCTACATTTGTATTGGTTGATCTTTCTTTTAAAAACATGGACACACCCCAAAACTCTGATCCTTATGAATTGATTTTAATAAATTAAAAATTCTGTATGATTTTCATCTAAAAAATATGAACATAATTAAACAGTTTTTTGGAATAAATCAATACATATAATGTTTTCTGATGACACTATTCCGCTAAAATGTAATCCTTTGTAAATAACTATATAAATTAACAATTGTTATTTTCATACTTACGTCGACTCGATATATCCCAGTGAACTTGAAATAAAAGATACCACGGAGTCTGCGTCATTTGTTTCATATTTGGATATTTTACTGGGCATACACATTGATGGTTACCTAACAACAAAACTTTATGATAAACGCGATGACTTCAATTTTTCAATAGTCAACTTTCCTTACTTATGTAGAAATTTACCTTCATCACCTGTATATGGTGCTTTTGTCTCTCAGTTGATTCGATACGCAATGGCATGCTCTTCGTATGAAGAGTTTCTAAAACGAAGCAAGCCACTGACAAACAAGTTGATAAAACAAGACGATCAACAGTCTCGTTTGAAGTCATCTTTTCGTAAGTTCTATGGTCGATACAACGACCTTGTCAGCAATCATAATCTTCCACTGGGTCGCATGCTGACTGACGTTTTTTATACTAATTGTTAGACCATAATTAATCACCTGATTGTCTACGGACTTTTCCGATTTTCCCCCGATTACGACAAAGAGCACATGGCGGGTGTGACCGATCAGCCGAGGATGCTCACTCGTCCTAGGCACCTGATCCTACTATTTGGAGGTCTGTATTGCTCTGATTTGAATTTGTATTTCGTTTAATGGATTTTTGAGATAGTTCACTGTTTGTTATTGTCATTTTTTCATTGTTAGAATATAATATTTGGTCATTATTTCTATGCCAAGATTTATAATCGTTAAAGGAAAGAAAATATGATGATTCAAACAACTGACATTTTAAAAAAATACATATTGTATTTCCAAATTAAAAACGCTGCCTTATCCCGTTGTTGTGATAAACTGGTTTTCTTTAGAGCAACAGGTGAGATGAAGCTCGAAGTAAAATGTACACAACCCTTAAAAAATGCATACTACTTTTAAAAAAGGCAAACACACTTGATATATTCATTCAATATAATTTTGTAACTATATATACAGCTTCTCATTGAGTAAAAATCAATTCAATATTTCAACTTCCGTGTTTGCTCTTTATACTCAATCATATTCAAACTCAGGTGACCTATTGCTATCTGTTTTCGTCCGTCGTCCGTAATGCGTTAACAATTTTACATTTTTAACTTTTTCTTTAAAATTACAAGGCCAATTGTTACTATTTTTGGTGTGAAACATTTCTATGGTATGAGAAATCTAAATTGTGAAATTCGTGGCTCAACCTCCCCCGGGGTGCCACAGGCGGGGCCAAATATGCAATAAAGCCAAATTTTCAAATATCTTCTTCTCTACTCCTACACATGTTATGAAAAACTTGCATGGTTATGATGTCCATGAAGCTCTCTACCAAAATTGTGAAATTCATGGCACCTGGGTCAGGGGTTCAGATTCTAGGGCGGGGTCAATATGCCCATATCGTAAAAATGTATTAAATCTTAAAAAACATCTGCTTTACACCAAAAAAAACTGAATGCATGGTTATGCCCCTCTACCTAAATTGTGAAATTCATAACCCCTTAGATTGGGTTCAGGACCTAGCATTTGAAAAAGATTTGGAAGACTTCAAAAAAGGGGAGGGGGGGGGTAACAGTTAATGGGGTTATCTTCCCAGTGTTCATCTAATGTCTCTTTCACGTGCACAATGTTCTTTGAAGACTGCTTTCGTCAACTAACTTCCAGTGAAGTTGCATACACGAAAAACGTTACATTATCAGGTAAACAACCCTGCATCCCTATTCACGTGAGGATAGTCAATAACTGTGGGTTGTAATAATGCACCATGAAGTTTCCATAACGACAAGTTTCATCTCAATGAGGTACTTAACAAAACCGTTTACTCCATCATATTGTGTTTCTTCTTACACATGCATTCGGTGTAAGTTACGTTAATAAGGAAGTGAAATTAATTCAAGAAGTACACGAACGATTAAATGGGTCCTCTGTTACTTAAAACCTTAAAGTCCATCATTGAGATTACGCAAATTGGAACAAGTGACTGCTACTTCCTGGCTAATTATGTAAACACACGATTACTCCAAACACATCTCTGAATCATGTGTGTCCCCTATTTATTTCTACGTTAATACTATCTCTCTCTCTCTCTCTCTCTCTATATATATATATAAAATGAATTCTACATTGCTCACATCTTCTGTCTAATGAAATTTTGTTGTCAAATTGAGATTTCCACCAGCTTTAAACTTGGGTCAAAAGGGTCAGAAATTATCCTACAGCTGAAGGGATAAAATGCAGTACTGATTAATTTTTGCTTCGTTTTATTAATTTTACATTGTCTCATAAATGTTAAAACAGAAATAATGTCATGTGGTGTTTTAGCATAATTTCTGTATAATTTAAAATTACTTGCACTTTTAAATCATACATGGATCAAACTCATTACTCCATAAAAAAGAACTAATATGCCTTATTTCAAACAATGTGTATTTAACGCACCAAACCTAGAGAAGGCGACAACTCTTACATATTTTAGAATATACAAAAGTCATGCAAATTTGCATACAAGATTTAATTATTTTTGATTATAAAATATTTATCTGGCTAAACAAAAAATATCTCAGATATTTCATTTTATTATTAAATTGATAGAAATGACTTTGTGATATACTTAATGCAGTATTTCGATTCAAAGACAAAAATTAGAATTCTTTGAAGTTGTTAATTAACAACTAGATAAATGAAAACTCAATTTTATACCTGTAAATGATTCGTTATACCGGTATTCTTTATTTTTTTTTTTCGCTTTATGTACAGGCATATTTATTGAATTCGAAAGTTATTGCACTATTTGTCCTATTTCTCCCTGTTACCAGTCACCGGGAAATATTTCATCACGACTAATTGTTTAACTTTATGTTCTTCCTGTAAAATGTATTTCCTCATTTTTAATTTCTATTAAAACATTTCATCAAATGAAAATAGCCGAGCGGCACAGTACGTGTAAGTAGAACCACAGGTATGGGCAGCGGAAAGGGCAAAAAACACATTTTTACAAAATCAATGGTAATTTGAATTCAACAATGCAAAAAAATATCATAAATGACCATAAATACAAAACCAACAGTCTTTTTTGCAATATAAATATACATAAAATCAATAAAAGGTGTCTTTATACAAATCAAACAAACAGAAAGTAAAACCAACATACATAAAAGAAAAATGAACAGACAAGCGGACGCACAAAAACAAACGCAAAGTGGCGTTTTGAAGATGAAATATGCGCGGTGTCCAGTTAAGCTTTACACAGACCATCTCATACACAGTTCATGAAGAATACAAAAAGTCAACTCGTATACAAAACCGAAAAGTCAAGTCTTATACAAAAATATACTTGTATGCACGGCTTACAAATGTTTTATGTATTGTTGGAAGTTCGTATGCAAAACGGAAAGTATACTTTGAGATAAATTAATTACTTTATAGTATAGTAATTTACAGTTGTATTTTAAATAATTGATATTTTAAAAGAAAAAATGTGATTTTAAATTAAGATTTCAAAGAAACGTGTGTAGGGAATTATTACTAAAATATCCGTTTAAAATTAGATAATTATGGTTAAACATCGTAAAAGCAAGTTCTGAGCAAGCAGTAATTCAGATATTCCTTTTTATATTTTTTTTTATTATTGAAAGATTGTTGAATCAAAGAAAAAAAAATATGGTATTTTATGTGAATTACTATAACTTACGGAAATTGCACATTCCATCGAGCTTTTTTTTAAAATACCGTGTAATTATCGTGCTGAGATACCGAAACGCTTTCAATTGTCATTATCTAAATTGTTATGATTTTCGTTCCGCTGTGAATATTATTTTAGAAATAGAATGCAGTGTGCAGAGATTGATTTCATGTTTTAAATATATACTTCAATATTTTTTTTTAAATATAAAAAACCACACATTTATAATTAGTTCAAAGTTAGCGAATTAATCTCTAACCTCTTAATCGCGATTCAAAAGCTTATAAATGCGTGAAATAAGTTTTCCGCTCTCTTAGCTATATTCCTAGATTCATATGTTAAGTTATATAAAAATCTTTATATTCTTTTTAAATTCAATGATGGACAGCATCCTTTGTAAAACTTGTACACTTCACGTAGATCCGCTCTTTTTGCATATATGTTTCTATGTGCAGCGAAAGCTCATGTCTTGGCAATTACAAAGTTCAAATTCATTCTGGTTCAAATTTCGGATTTTTTAGACTTATTTTTGCTGATAATTAATTAATCACTTAATTAACAATAATAATTTTAAAAGTAGTATAGATATATCTGTTTTTATTGAGGGATTTTAAAGCAAAGTCATTAGATCATCGGAATGTACAATTGTATATACTAGAACATGTTTGAACCATTTGTGTAAAAAAAATCTACAAAAACGTTTTGTAAGATTAAATCTTCCTTCTCGGTTTTGTATACGAATTGATTTTTTATACGAGATGACCTGTGTACGAGATGGTCAGTGTATTTAGACTTAACTTGACACCGCTCGTGTTGCTTCCCTAACACGCCACCTGGTGTTCATTTTTGTGCGTCCGCTTGTTTTATGTTGGGTTCGTTTTGCATTTATGTATGTTGGTTTTACGTTTTGTTTGTTGATTTGTATAAAGACACCTTTGAGTAATTTTATGTATATTTATATTGCAAAGAAGACTGTTGGTTTTGCATTTATGGTCATTGATGATATTGTTTTTGATTGTTGAATTTAAACTTCTATTGCTTTTGTAAAAATGTGTTTTTAACACTGTGCCGGATAATTATGCCAGTGCCAAGGTGGCATTTTTGCACCCGCTTAAGATGCAGTTTCGGAAAAATCCATGTATACCAAATGATAGACCATTGTCTAGAGAGAATATTACCACTTTTGTTTTTAGTGTGTTTCACCTGACAGGTGAGATATTCACTTTTAAAAATTAATATCCTATCGGAAAATGATAATTCCCATAGGAGAATTAACTCTCCTACAGGAAATATTGACAATCCTATAGGATTTTTTAAAAGTCCTGTAGGAATTATATTTCCTATAGGAGAATGGTAATTCCTGTAGGAATTTGATTCAGACATGTAGTTTTCCTACAGGATATTAAGTTTTCCTATCGGATTTTATCAAATCCTATCGGAATTGAAATTCCTATAGGAAGTTCTTGTATTCCGATAGAAAATTTCAAATTACCTATAGGAATATTGATTTTCCTATGGGAAAAATTATTTTCCTATAGGAATTTATTTTTGAAAGGTAAATATCTTACCTGACAGGTGAGATACACTGATAACAAAGGTGCTTGTTAACTCTTTAAGCAATGGTCTATCATATGGCATATTTGAATTTTTCGATATATGCAGCTTAAGCGGGTGCAAAAATGCCACCTTGGCACTGGCATAATTATCCGGCACAGTGTTTATTTGCCCTTTCCGTTGTCCATACACAGACACCTGAATTTTTATTAATCAGTCGCTTAATAAGTCAAATATCTAAAAATTCAGCTGATGGCTATTGAGCCTCGGGACGAAATTCAAAGTTTGAAAGAAGTTTAGTTGAAAGCATTATCAATGCATTGGATTTAAACTTTTGTAGTAAGGGTATAGTGAGAAATATTATATTTGAACTCTGTTTAGTTCTTCTGTTAACACTTCTCGATGTGTCGTAACAAAATGCAATTGTAATTTTTCCAGTCAGAGCTTTTCTGAAAAACAAAACAATGTATCGCATGAAAATTTATATTAATTATATATCAATTATTATAAAATCATGAATTAAAAATATTTATATTTATCTAAAATATGAATATAAAAAAGTATATTTCATCTTGTGGCTTGTTTCTTGTGATATGTAGAATATCAGAATACCAATTATTCTTACCATCCACCAAGCGATAAATAACGGGTTACTTTGTTTTAGGAACCGGGTTAGATGCATTGTGCCTTTTGTCATTCCAGTTTTTTTTTAATATCTTAGTTTTTAAAAGATTAACCGGTCCTTGTTAAAATTCACAATTTCATTAAAGATATATTGACATTTGAAAAAGATGTAAATGCAAATAAATTGATTTTCTAGAAAATATATACACCTAAAAGCGGTGAGAATGTAAACCCATTTTCACATCGAATAGTCACGCCGCTTATTGGGGAGCAGTTAGGTTGCATTTTGTTGTTGTTGGCAATCTTGTGTTTTACAGGGTTTATATGGACGGTATATTTGAAGCTTAACTTTACATTTTTGATTTAAATTTGATATTTGTGGATGCAGCTTAATAAAAAGGAAAAGTGACAAGACCACAAACACCACGCTCCCATTACAATGAAATGCTACACATAATGAATGACATGGTGTGCATCAAATAACACACACTAACATTAAATAAACCAGAAAAACTCCTAGAAAAATCATCACTTCAAATTCCTGCATTTCTGCAAATCTTAATGTTTTATTAATTTTATCAAAAAGAATGATTTAAGATATTCTTTTCAGTGGAGTAAGAGAAGTACTGACAAACTGTTAAGCAATATAATTAATATTAGGCATTGTTTTAAGTTTAATTTCTGTAAACATGCAGATTTAAACATTGTGTCATATTTAATTACAAACTGATTATATGATCTAGAGGAAGTTGTGGTTACAAACAACTACCGCTAGTATTTTTGAAAAATAATTCTTGTAACCTGTTGTGTGGGGCTTAATTACGCTTTTCATACAATACCTGTAAACCCCTTATTCTGATCAATGGCTTGGTTATAATGTGCATTACCACAAGCAAATTCTAAAATATTTTTCAATAAATAAAAATATAATTCCCTGTCATGTCGTTTCAAAAATGCTAATAAATACTTCAATTTTTCATAAATTATATCCCTATTCCGGCTCCATAACACCTTGTAGCCTGCTGATTGTGAGTTGGCAGGAACTCTGAAGCTATTTTAAGGTTGAGATTTCTTTGTTGAAGATAACTTCTGCGCAGTAAGTCACATTTCTTTAACTACCACTTAGCTTTCATACAAATTTGAAGATCGAATGCGCTTTGCTCCTTTATTTAGTTTAACCCCCTCCCTCTCCAGTTCTTTGACATTCTTGTCAGAGTTATTCTAATTTCTCGTTAATTGCAAGGGTTTGAAATCTGTCTCCATATTTTAGCAATGTCAAACAACTAATAAGCTAAGCATTCAAGCTAACACATCATGCTGGAATATTTTTATCTTCTATAGCTTTAATTTGTGTTTTATACTTTATAAATCTTTCTGAGCATTCACGATTACCCATATTATACCGGTCTTTACCTGTCTCGTGAGTATTTGCAGTACCTAGTTCGATATAATGATCCCTATTTGTCTTGTTAATATTAAAACATCTTTAATTTCCAATCTTTACATAGCACCTTCAATAAATTATAGTAAGCCATTATTTGGATGGCAGTTTCAAATAAACAAGCAAGAAACAAAGCTCAGAATTCTTTGTTATGACGTAAACATGGTTTGTGTCAGCTCTTTATTTGTACATGTTAATATTATGGGGCGCTCTCTCCCGTACATGACTAATTCTGGGCCAACCGTGAGCGTATTCTCTTGTTGTTGGACCCAACTTCGTGAAACCTCCAACAAACCAACAAGCTACTTAGTTTTCAAACTTGTATGTAGACTTTACATGACATATACTTTTACGTGAGTTTGGTATGCATCAGCACCGAAGGTCTGATTCCAACTGACTATAAATTACAATTCAAAATTATATATATTGATCAATGGAATAACACGGCTTGGGGTATAATGCTGACGATGGACCCTCCATTTTAGAGGGTCCAGAGTGGAGGGGGTGGAGATTGGTGTGTCAATCTTAATTAATCAAGTCCGTTTGATCTGTCATTCCAATTATGTTATCAGAAACAGAATGGACCACAAAATTGTTTTATTTATATGACTTTTAAACACAGGCACATAAAACTCCCCTCCCCTAATTCAAATTTGCTCATTATATACAATGAATATCATGAAAAAAAAAATGGAGTTTATATCTGTGTAATTGTTGGAATTAATAATGACAGTCAATGGATAATGTTCTTTTAGATCTATTAATTTATTAACATTTGTTATTCAAGGAAAAAAAATAAATCTCTCAACATTGAGGTTAAGATTGACACACCAAGCTCCACCCCCTCCACTTTGGACCCTCCAAAGTGGAGGGTCCATCGTCAGCATTTTACCCCAAGCCGGAATAACACAATGAAGGATTAACATAATAAGTACAGATGTAAGTAATCAATTATCAAACAGCTTTGAGTAACTCGGGACATTTTAACAGCATGTACATAAATGGATTAATTTAAGTGTCAATTAACATAAACAGATGTCAATTGAACGATTAGCTGTCGTTCACTGATTGTGCCTCAATATATATATTTAAGAGGATACAATGCAACTTCATTTGCATGGTACTTTTTTGACACCCAATGTCTAATCTTTTTTATCCTTGGCAAGAACATTATATAAGTAAATTGTGCATCCATTATCTAACGCTGATGAACCTTTTTGTCAGACATGCTTGTCCTAGAATTTAAACCCAAACAATTCGAAGCCAGCTTTCGAAACCGGAATTAAACAGATATGATGCCGCACTTCTGACTCACTTGTAGGCTACCAAATTCCTTTCTCTCTCGCGATGAGATCTTGTCGTGACAGTTTTGCAGACTTGAGGCACATCTAATTCAGTGATAAGAGTGTTAGAGTGTTTGGATCGGGCGAAATTTGTTTTTAATTGCTTTTGGTGTGCTGCTGAAGCTTATAAAGTAAACGGAAGAAAACGTAGAATATTTTATGTAGTCATTCATTCTATAGGAAGACTTTGGATTAAAGTAACTTGTTCTAGTTCTATATTCAGCTCACACAAAACCTGCTTCCGTCAATTAAAGGAGCTTAATTTATTGTTTAATTAAACATATCTGAACACATTTTATTTATTTTAATAGTATCAGTTTGTGATTATACACTGTGACTCGACCCAGCATGTTTTCCTTTAAATATGTACAAAACTGCTAAACAGAACACTCTTGATGTACGTTCAGTATGCAAAAAAAACAAACTGTACTGTATCTAAGAGATTGTGCAGATACAGAATGGTTTATCTTAAGCGCTGAGGGAAATATTTTTTTGTCAACCCATTTATCCATACATATAATATATAAGCATTTTCAAGAGAAACACCTTATTAATTTTGCTCTACTTTGAGCTTTGTTGCTACAAGTATTTTAACCAATTCAAGTTCCTGAATCAAAAATATTCCAACGAGTTCGAGTTCATTTGCAATGAAATAGAACAAAAGATTGCGTTAGAGGTCGTTTATTCAATGAACCAAATTTGTATACTTTAAATTGAACACCATAAATAATAGAACAAGCAAAAATCATTGAATAAATGACAAATTTATTTGCAAAGGTGGGGTTCAAAACCGCCAACTCACAATAATTCAAATACTCAAATAAAAGTAAGAATAAAATTTGAATTCATATAATGTGCGTGCATATGTAAAGGGGCGAAGGAGGGTGGGTAAGACAAAGTTTTTGGAAAAATTTACGTCCAGCAGCAAAATCAGAAAAATAAGCATGAAAGAATTTACATCTGCCTGGTTCTGATAAAACATTAATTTATTACCACATATGATCGGATGCTGGACGTGTTCATTGATCTATTATGTTGAACAATCTCGAAACCTAACCCCCAGTGAACCTGCTGTGTACAAATTAAATACAATACCATCTGTAACATGACAAAGTATTTTGACCATGGTTGTTAATGAATCCCCCTTACATGCACACAATCATTATTTTACAAGCTTGACTTACAAAGAGATATTAATAAAACACACACAAGTATATTATTACCTCCAGCCCCTGAATGTTTTGTACAGTTTTTTGCATATTTATCTCGTAAAGGGTTTTCATCAAGTTTTGAGTGCAAGTCTGAATTAAAGGTATAGATAATGGATGTCACTAAGAATTTTTTATGGTTAAGATGTAGGAGGGCATGAAGAGATTATCACGGAAGAAAGACTCAATACTTACAATTACACCTTCCATACTCTCCTACCTTCACTTGTACCAATTTATACGATTCTCCTCTTTTTACAATTGATACAAATGAATTTTCATGGGGAGGGGGGGGGGGTCTGGACCCCTCACTCCCACCCCTTCTCTAAATCTGTGCACACGATGATGTTCATGTAGGCACACAGAAGCAAATCTAAAACCGGCAACCGCCACGGGGATGGGGCATAATTTAATTTTCAATTTTGTTTGTAATAATTATATAGACCATTATACTTTCTATGACATAAAATGTTAAGATTATTGATTAACTGAAAATTCAATGCAAACAGTTCTACCCCATATTGCACATAAAGTGCTGCTCATGTCACGATGTGTATTATCACATGAAAATTATAAATTTTAATTGTATTACCGGAGCTTGCATATAGCCTTCATTTTTAATTAAACTGGTACAAAACAGTGTTATTTAGGGGCAAACACATGGTGCGGGTATTACTGTCTAATGACAGCATCTAGTTTAAATTGAAAACAATAAATAAAACAAGACAAAATCATTGAATAAATGACAAATTAATTTGCAAAGGGGGGAGGGGGGTTCAAAACCGCCAACCTACAATTATTCAAATACTCAAATAAAAGTAAGAACAAAATTTGACTATCATATAATGTTCGTGCATATGTAAAGGGGTGAAGGAGGGTGGGTAAGACAAAGTTCATAGAAAGATGTATGTCCAACAGCAAAATCAGAAGAAATTAACATCTGCAAGGTTTTGATAAGACACTAATTTATTACCACATATGATTGGATGTTGGACATGTAAATTGATCCATTATGTTGAACAATCTCGAATCCCAACCCCCAGTGACCCTGCTGTGTACAAATTAAATACAATACCATCTGTAACATGACAAAGTATTTTGACCATGGTTGTTAATGAATCCCCCTTACATGCACACAATCATTATTTTACAAACTTGACTTACAAAGAGATATCAATAAAACATGCACAAGTATATACAAGTATATTATTACCTCCAGCCCCTGAACGTTTTGTACAGTTTATTGCATATTTATCTCGTAAAGGGTTTCATCAAGTTTTGAGTGCAAGTCTAAATTAAAGGTATAGCTAATGGATGTCACTAAAAACATTTATGGTTAAGATGTAGGAGGGCATGAAGAGATTATCAGGGAAAAAAGATTCATTACTTCCAATTACACCTTCCATACTGTCCTACCTTCACTTGTACCGATTTATACGATTCTCCTCCTTTTAAGCCACATACTTGTGGATATGATATTTTTGGGGTGTTTACGAGTTGAAAAATTGACAGTTGCACGGAAATAATGTAGCTAACATTATTTATTGGTCAGATATTAGGTTTTCCAAAGATAATTCTAAAAAGTTTGTAACTATAAGGCATTCCAATAATAACCAGTATGGCACTGGAATCACCATTTACATAGAGAAATCAAGCAGTAACGATTGCCCAAATAGATACTAAACATTTATGTTAGAATTTTTTGCTGTGAGACTCCAAGTCAGCAGTTCATTGTTTTGCTTCTTTAATGGTAGTCCATTAACCAGATATCAATTTACAGCAGTTTTGACTATATATCTATTAATATTCTAGGACTTCATAGTATTCTATATTATAAGGTTTACTCCTTCAGAATAGGGACTGCTATCACAGCCTACCAGCAATGATGTGACCCAGATTCTATTAGGTAGACAGGGAGATAGAAATCTTAAATTTTCAAGTCTTATATTCGTTGCCCTATAAAAGAAATAAACTGTTACTCTTTCTGATTTCAGAGTCTACCATTTGATCATTTGATGTGTGTAGGGTCCTTCATAATGAAACATGCCTTTTAGGCGGTCCTACTTTAGAAAGAAGGAGTTGACTTGAGATTGAAAAAGAATAGCCATAGGTGGTAGTCATTACAAATTTATAATTTTTCTACTCCAGAATGAAACCTAATTAACTAAATGCATATATGAGACTCCTCATGGGTTACATGCTACTCAGGTGACCGTTAAGGCCAATTGGCCTCTTGTTGATTTTAGAGTTTCTTTGTTTTCAGCTGACTTACATTTAGAATTGATAACAAGTGTGGCTGTGTGGATTTTTTTTCGTGCGGCTCTACATTCGTGCTTAAACCACGGTTTATTGCGTCTTACATGTTTAGTATGGTATTGTGGCATATTTCTTCCCCCTATATGCAAGATAAATTATGTGTTGACAAATAAGTCGCATGTCAACATAGATAAGTTGCATGTCGACATTATTAATTCGCATGTCAACAAAAATGTATTTGCATGTTAACATAATTAACTCGCATGTTCACATAAATAAGTCGCATGTCAAGATAAATAAGTCGCATGTTGTCATCATTATGTTGCATCTATGATGTCAGAGTACGGCATTAATCAGTCATTTTATCCATTTAAAAATCTGGTTCTCTTCAAAGATTTGTAACTAGCATGTGCACATTAGTATCTTGCATGTCAATTATTATGCATGTCAATTATCTTGCATGTTTACATAATTTTCTTGCATGTTGAGATAATTTATCTTGCATGGGAGGGGGGGGCACAAATTTGCCCCCATAGTATGTGAATAAATGACACCAAATGTTTCTTTAGCAGCGTTTGAAAAAAAACAATACAAACATCACTCGTTATATAAGAAATATTGTTTTGATTGAAGTTTTCCACTGACTGTTTCATTTAAGATGTGTTCATAAGAATTGATAGCCGTGAAAAACTTGTGAGCGAACAGTTATATCAGTATTATAAGATCTTCACAATATTAAGTTGCGTTAAAAAATCATGCAAACTTAGATTTTTTTTTACAATATTGATAAGATCCTATTCTTATTCAATAAAACATTCAGTGGAAGAAAATCTACTACATTCAAGGAACCTATAAACGATTCCACTCACAAAATCCTCAAAGTATCCTTATAAGCTCAAATGAAGTGCTTTTTTAACATCTATATCATTTTTTTCCCTTAGTGATAAAGTGATGGTGCGATGACGATAAAGTGATGGCGCGACAATGCAATGACAATGGTGCGATGGCACAATAAAGCGATATCTCATGTTTATACATCCAATAACACGTGGATCTTTATGTCATTGTGGCCTTATCAAATTTATTTACACGGACCCTCAACATGCGTTATTTATTATACCCAAGTAAAACCTATTACAAAAAAATGTCTTCCTCCATCCCCTCCTCTTTGTGCTACGTGCCTGCCACTTTAATATGATGAACATTTAAAGCTGCTTGGTCCGATTTTATATACGTTTTTTGTACAACTTTAGTATTGATTTTTCTAAATAATATACATGTAGTAAGCAAAAATTTTCAACTAAGTGCTTGAAAATAAAACATTTTGTTCTATTTGCATCTTGCCATGACATTTGAATAAAATTGTCTTCAAGTCTTTTCTGAATGATTGATAGACAAATACGACTGTTTAAATTACTGTTCCACATGTAGCCAAGTCCCAAATTATATAACTGGGCCCGGCTTTTCGAAAGTTGGTTAAAGTTAACATGGTGTTAAGGAAGGAGTCTTCTCGTTACCAAACATATTTCTTATAATAAGAAATTTATGAAATTTTGAGACAGTCAAACGGATCATATTACCAAATGATTCTATCAGTTTTATCAAATTTGACCTTTTCGTTTTGCATAAAGGTCAGGTCAAGGTCACTACCTTTTTCCTCAACGTAAAGGATGATAAAAATAAGTGTGGATCTTTGTAGTTCTGTAGACATTTGTTTAAGATTTGAATATTCTATTCTTCAATGAAATGATAGAATATCAGAATGTCTATCAGCTTATACTACTAAATCGGAGTAAATATTTATACTAAAATTGATATTGCTTAGCCCGCATTTCCTCTAATTTTCTTAAATTTTGAAGAAATTTTTATTATTTTTTTATGCTTCAAATAATAAAATATTTATGATTTTTATGTAAAATGAAGACTTTATAAAAAGATATAAATTGACAGAAAAGCTAATATATTGACCGTTTTATAAGAGAGAAAAACTGATTTTAGTGATTTTTTCACAAAAATCATTGTATAGAATGGGCGCTTTAAAAAACCTATAAAAATGTAGTTTGATAGGCAAATCATATTTTAAAAACATATTCTGAAACCCAAGTATCATATCATTAGTTTACATTAGTGAAAAAAATCCAACATTAATGTTATTGTTTTTAAAATGCTAAATCAGACTCATTAATCTGCAGCAATTCTGAATTGCGCAACATGTGATATTTTTCTACGCCAATATTACGCCAAAAATATAGTCCCTGTTAGATTGTAAACTTTGATTACTTTTTCTATGCCAAGTTGTGTGATGATAAAAAAGAAAGAAAAATATTCTATTTTAATTTCCTTTCATCTTGATTTAATGAACAATTAATCAATTTTACGTTTGACAAGTCGAAAACCAGAAAAGACTCCTTCCTTAAGGATAACGACGTGTTAAATCCTAATCAAGTGATTAGCTAACGCAGTGGTTAAATTCTGTTGATCAAAAGCAATTTAACACATTGGTTAGCTAACACCGTGTTAACTGAGTTAACCACTTGGTAATCACTTGGTTACCCATAATTCATTTCTACTCCCTATATATGAAGAAAAAAGATTTTGCTTACGAATGTCAATAAGTTGGAATTTAGTAAAATATTATTCATATTTTTATATGTTGAAACATCTATATCATTTCCAGAGTTCCATCCTATATAGAATGCAATTTTCCAAATCCTTTCTTTTCTTGATGTCTATATAACACCGTTAAAGTACAATGTAATAGCTTCAAAAAACCATTATAAATTCCTTTCAATGTGTAAATTAATTAGGTACATGTATCATAAAATAGAGTTCAAAGGCTCAACAAATTTTCTAATTAATTTATAGGGTTTAACTTACACTAACATTCTATGAAAAGACATTTTGTCTTGGAATAAGAAAGCTTATGCAATTTTGAGAAAAAGTATACCGCATATTGCCAATTTCATTGAGGTTTGAGAAATATATGGTCATTTAATTGAACCCGCCATTTCCACTTTATACTCTATTTAACATAGATTCATATGGTTCTTCTTCAGCAAAACATCTTTACTTAATCTTTAAGAGGTCAATTATTGTTCAACCTCTTTTAATAGGAAACCTTATTTAATACTGCATGTAATTACATGATATTATCATTATAGAAGCACCACATCACTTAGAAATACCCTTGCATGCATACCCTCCTCCTATGAATTGATTTTCATAAAAAGCAGTGGTTTGAAATCTTTCACCTTATATTATGAAACTTGTGGCGATTTGCTAGTGTCAATTCTCACACATATTTGAAAACATGTATCACTATCACTAAAAATTGATCTCTTTTGGAAATTGGATGAATTGTAGCATTTTAGAGACAAACAAACACGGCGTCCTGCATGTGATTTCTTGTTTAAATTTATTAAAAAGCAAGCTTAACAATCATATCTAATAAAAATCTTATTTATTCTGGTTTAATTCTACCCCCTTTCCAACCATGATAAAAAAAAAATAAGACCTACCAGTGTGATGCCTGCCTTTTATTAAAATAAAATTCAAACACACCCGGGTAGCTGGAGACGGATAAGAAATCCAAGAAAAATGTTCAAATTTTACATGTTTTTCTATTTAATGCATAAATACAATACAAAGATAAAAATATGGTTGCTTCTTGTTCATTTCAAAAGTAGTTATTATAGCAGATGTTATTTTAATTCATGTAAAATGTACATTTTCATATCCTACATTTAATTTAAATTGAAACAATTGGAAGAAATGGGTGATTTTTCACCAATGTAAATATATGTGTAAAATTTCACCTTTGGACAGGAAGGACCTGAAAACTTGGATTTTTTTTTTTACAGTTTGTATTCAATGATACCTGCATTTGTCTCTACGTAAACTTAATTTGAAAGAAAAATATGCGCCTTAAATAAAAGGGTAATTATATCAGATGCTTACTAGTATTAATGCATATTTTATACAAAGACATTATAGACAAAAACATACAAAATAAATGTATTAAATATTTAATCTAATATGGGTAATTAAAGACAACAATTTGTCATTAAAAACACAATATAACATTTACACCTAAAAGCTGTGAAAAACTGAGTCATCTATATGTAAATTCTGTGTATACTTAATGTTTATTTATTCGGTATTTCATATTTGGATGAAAATCTCAATTATATTATAAAAGTACAAATATAAAGTAATCAACATACTGTTTTACATGAGAGAGAGAGAGAGAGAGAGAGAGAGAGAGAGAGAGAGAGAGAGAGAGAGAGAGAGAGAGAGAGAGAGAGAGAGAGAGAGAGAGAATGCAAAGGTTTACATTCGCATTGTTTTACATAATTTAATAATTATAATTTCCAGTTTATGGTACTTTAAGCAATTTCATAATAAAAACATGTAAGACATGTTAATAGGAGAGAGAGAGAGAGAGAGAGAGAGAGAGAGAGAGAGAGAGAGAGAGAGAGAGAGAGAGAGAGAGAGAGAGAGAGAGAGAGAGAGAGAGAGAGAGAGAGAGAGAGAGAGAGATTTTTTGTTGGCTATGGTGTATTATAAATTAGGATGTAGACATTAGATTAAATGTCACAATAATTGTTCTCCTTGACTCTTGGGGCATGGTGTTTGAGGCTTAGAGGTTGGTTGTTGTCAAATACTCATCTTTCTCAGTCTCTCCAAGTCCTCTTCAAATAAACAATGCAGGCATGCAGTTAATTCCTGTATCATGCAAATCTGTGAATTAAAAAGGATAAAATGTATACAAAAAGATAACAATTGTGAAATAAAGACAAATATAGTCATAGTTTGGGACTAAACTTCATATTCACCTAAATTCTTAACAGTTCTGGTTACAAAATTTGTTAAAACTGGACACAGAAAATATGTACCGATTTATGTATACATGTATGTACCCTGTTGTATGCATTTGAGTCTAATATGAGTTACATGCATATACATGTAAAGATGATGATTTTGGTTTAGCAAAGCATTTCACATCCAGATGACATTAAACTCTTAATAATTCAGTAATTGAGACTAATCAGGTTTGTCGATTGAGAGTACAGTAAATGTAATAATACTTCCCATGAAATTTTCAGTTAATGTTAATATATTTAGTCTTAAAGCATATAAATGCTCTGTTATAAATTGTTTGTGAAATACCATGATAATTGAAAATACCCAACCTTCAGTGAAAAAAAAAGAAATAGAACCACACCTTATGCAAATAAAAGAACCTCTCAGTTTCATTTACTTCTGATCTTGGTATGCATGTTTGATTAAATTTCTCCTTGGCTGCAGTTTGTGGGCCTCATGAGATAAGGCTTTGGAAGAATTAGGTACCAAGCACAGCAAGTGTCACCCAGCAGAACATTCCATGTTCTCCTTCTTCCAAATCTTTATATAGATAATTTTTAAAATGTATTTAAAATACAAAACAACAGATTTTTTTAACATCATAAAGATATATACTTAAAACATGTCAGAAATGCATTTATTAATAATGTAAAATACATTTGAAATAGATACACTTCAAATAATATGTGCATCATGATTGGGATCTGCCCAGTGAAAAGAAATAAATAAGGTCAAATTTAGATATCGCAAATTTAATTAAATCAATATACATGTAACTATATGGAGTTTAAAAAATTAAATGCTTGAAAAATTTAAAATGCAGTTATTCTTTAAAAAAGTAATTTAAAAAAGGAAGATATAATATGAAATACATGTACATAAAAATCATACCAATATTGCTCCAATCAGATATAATTTTAATATCTTTTCATTGCTTGACTGTGCATAACATTTATTTAGACTATAGACGTTTTAGAAATAATTTTGATCCACCACTTTCATTTTGTCAAAACGGAGATAAATCTTTATATGCAGTATTAACATCGAAAAAAATTATGCTAACAAGTTCACTCAATATTCATTTATCAGGGAGCTGATAATTCTTTTCTCATTAATGTTTCAAAAATTCAAGGAAAAAATTGTACAATGTTTTTGTACTTATAGTACCCATTTTACTAATAATTTTGGAAATTTTTGTTAAATGTCTTATGTGACAACAATATAATCAACGTGAAGGTCAAATAAAGAAAAAAAGTACCTTTTACTGCTGTCAACAATACAGCCTCCTCAAATGAAGGGATCCTTCAACATTATGAAGTATGAACCATGTGCAAAATCCTTCTTCCATAATTATATTACACAGCTACTGCACCTTTTCATGTCAAGCCGGTTGCTTTTCCGTATCTTATATCATATGTAAGATTTTTTAAACTTTAAAATTTCTGGGAAATGCTTCTTATACCAATGTTTTGAGTTGAAGTGTCAAAATCATTACACTGGCGGCCATATCTAATCACTGTGTTAACTCTTAATCAAGGTACTGGCTTTGATAATTTTGTTTTTTGTTTTCACAAATACAATAGGACCAGTCATAAGCAGCTCTTAATATACAATTTTCTGTCTGCAATAATTTAAACCAGAACTCGATATATACGAATAAGATATAAGGGTAGACGCCCAGTCTCGAAATATAACATAGTTGTATTTGTAGTTTTACGAACACCAAGCACAAAGCGTAAAAACTCAAGGTAGACCTTTTTAATAATATTTTCTTGTCCCTTGTGGGAGCTCCAAACTTCACATCCATAATTTAAAATGCTACACACATAAGTATCAAAAATAGAAAACAAAGTACAATGGTTTAAATAAAGCTGATTAATTGTTGATTTGAGAGCAAACATGGCTTTAAAGCTTGTGCCGCTAATTGTTTTTGAGTGGTAAAAAATTTACCATTATAATTGAACACAACACCTAGATAAACAAACTGCTCCACAACTTCTAAATTTTCACCGTTATAAAGCCATTTTTCGGTTGTGCGGAAATTCCCACCATTTCTAAAAATAACCACTTTAGTTTTAGATACATTTACATCAAGGTTCCATTCATTTGTATAAAACTGTAAAATATTCAACATGCTCTGTAGCTTATTAATTAAGTTCAGAAAACAATACCATGTCATCTGCATACTTAAGAAGATAAAGACTTAATAATTGCTGGTCAGTAGGGGCAGTACCTTCTTTTATTAATTCATTTCAAAAGACCAACATGATTTTCGAAGAAGTTAGAAATACGACCAGAAGATTTAACACACTTTTTAATTCTGGAATACATTGAACGAATTACTGCAAGTGACTTTCCCTGTATACCGTAATATTTTGATTTTCTGTACAATTTCTCCCTATTGATAGAGTTCTTCTTATAATCAACAAAACAACTATAAATCTGTTTTTTAGTTTGAAGCGCTTGTTAAACCAGACAATGAAGTGCAAAAATTTTCTCTGTAATACCTAACATAGGTTGAAAACCGAACTGTGCATCTGTGACAAAACTATTAGAAGATGCCCATAATAGAAGTGTAAGATTCAATATTGAGGTAAACAATTTACAAAAACCGCTGATAAGACTTATATACTTATATTATAAGGATAATTGTTGGGGTCAACTGGGTCACTCTTTTTAAAAACAGGAACAATAACTGCATCTGACCATTGTGTAGGAAAATAAAGGATAATATACGATTAAAAATACTATGTACATATGGCATAAGTATACCCTTGAATTCTATAAAATATTCATTCAAAATATAATCAAGACCATGCGATTTGTCTCTTTTAAGATTGTCTTAAAGACTATAGCATCCGATATTTCTTTATCAGAAATTTCGATGTCTAATTCTTCAAACACGGTAGGTCCGGTGTCCGGTGTCTAGGTCCCTTTAAGTAAGGAAAGTAATTGTAATAATAAAAAATTTTGACTTTCAGTTTTTCAAATCAAAAATTGTGTTCAAAATTGCAAAAAAGATTTTTTTTTATAATGCACTACTTGTGTCAATCACATGATGAGTTTCATAAATGCTAAGGGTCTATAATTAGTGTAAATGAGATTTATATACATGTATTTCATGTACAGACTATCTATTTTTCATATGTAATTATTTTTAGGAATTTTTCTAAAAGAGTGAATTTGCTAAAATTTGCTTAAAGAACGAGTTATGGATGAATAAATACCAGCATACAAAGTGAAAGACAGAAATGCAAAAGATCATTACTATTTTATAAATATAACTGAATAATGATTGCATTTACTTATTATTACTTAACCAAATTTAAGATGTATAATATTAGTGGTCGATATGGTACTCTTGGCTTTCCGTTTGATATCATAAGTTGACATAATTCTTGAATGTTAATGATATAAATTTAAGTTTAATCGTTAAGGAAAAAAGAGAAGAATGTTAAGGACAAACACATCATCATTCAAAATTTGACATTTTAATATAGTGACCAAGTATACAACTTTGTTTCAACATAAGTAGATATTGTATCATTAATTTGACTATATAAGTTATAATAATTATTGTTAACTGTTCATGATTAACATTTTCACAAACACCCCATCTCATCATGAAACGACAGAATATTAGACTTATTATAATTACAGGGAATATTTATGTTTATTTTGTTCCTTTATTTGTTTATCATATAACACACCCTTGAATTCGATATGTTGACAAAATTCTGGACGGGTTGCATTGAAAGTTTGCTTGCTTCGAGAAGAGATTGCGATTCATGCAGTTTCTGTTAAATTTGGTCCGGAATAGTTAAAAAAATACATGAGTTTGAGTTTTTATAGTGTATTATAATAGGATGTATGATCCTGTCCACAATGTAGATTAAATAATTGAACACACACACACATACACACACACACACACACACACACACACACACACACACACACACACACACACACACACACACTTCCTGTATTGGATTTGGTTACATCCACCTGAAATGTGAGCGTTAAGAGATTTATTCCAATGAAATTAAGAGAGAGAATACAAAATGAGAATGTACATGTAGCTTGTGCCTTGATGCCTTGACGTCAAAGACAGAAATCCTTCTGTTGACAACATCCTTACACCAATAATGTAAAAAAAATCAGTTTGTTTTTTATAACTGTGTTATAGTACATGTTTTGTTTAATAATTGAATGTGACCTTAAAAAACAAACATTTTGGACATTAAAGTCTAAGACTACTGGGCACAATAACTTATGATGTGATATTGCATCTAGAGAAATATGAAGTAAAATGCAGAAACGATTTTTTTTAAATGCGCCTTAATTTCAGTTTTTGTACCTAAAATGGAATTTACTCATCGAAGAAAAACTGATAAATGTAACTGAATTAGCAGCGGAAGAAAGGGAGAGAAGTCAGGAGAAAAACACTATTTCCGGGAATTTTCTCTTCCCATCGTCTCTTAATTGCCATAATCTTGTCATAAGCCGTCCTCAATTATTGTCCTGCATACGACTACTTACAGAAACTGCAGACCGAACAATTACACATATAACGTAAATTTTTAAAAACGTTTAATCATAATATATGTTTTCATAAAATCATTTTAATTGATCTACTAGATAAAAAACAAGGTTTAGGTTTTATGACTTATTTTAGTGTTGCAGTGACTAATAGTGTACTGCTCGTGATTTTTAAAAATATAGCGTAAAATAACAGAAGATAGTTTCTATATATTTAAACGAAATAAATTACTCTCTCTCTCTCTCTCTCTCTCTCTTTTCTCAGAAATATCTAACTTTTCTTGTTTTCATTTTCTTTTATATTTACAGATATTAAACAGCGGTAGAATGGTTACATTGTTTATTGGACTTCTTTTTATAAAAGGTATTTAAACAAGATTCAATACCATAATAGATACAAACTCAATTAAATGTGTTCGTTTAATTGGTTATCTTTGAGACAATGTTAAAATATTCGCTAAAATAGTGCTTCAATCTAACTTAATACTCGTTAAAATAATGATCTTAACTGCTTTATAAAGAAATTTCATTACGAAAGATTTTTTAATCAAATTTATCTAATAATATCATTTTATGAAAGGAAAGATGATCATGCCAATGAGATTTCCCAAAGTTGAAATATGATAAAGAGGTAGATTCTTGGAATACCAATAATTGAATAACGAAATTCAAGTACACACACTTTTGAGGATTGTAGTAACATTAAAAATGATTAATTGTAGTTTGCTTCTCACTAACTAACTACTAAGAATCTTATATAATAATATATATATATATATATATATATATATATATATATATATATATATATATATATATATATATATATATATATATATATATATATATATATATATATATATATGTGTGTGTATATATATATATATATATATATATATATATATATGTGTATATATATATATATATATATATATATATATATATATATATATATATATATATATATATATATATATATATATATATATATATATATATATATATATAAGTCTCATGGACATATGGTAGTAGGAACTGTATATGTATATTCTCATTTAGTTTAGTTTAATTTTTCAGGAATCTTTTCTCTGTTTATCACAGCACCACCTGAAATAAACGTCTCACTTGGATCAAACTCTATTTTGCTAGTAATACTTCATAAAAGGGATTGTGAATTTATTCTTTACAAAAAACAAAATACAGTACATGTACATTACATGTACGTATTGGTCAAAGATTTAAACTTATTGTAAATGTTTCATTCTTTTAACGTCATTTAAAGTAATGACGATTTTATTCTTTAGGAATCTTTTCTCTGACTATCACAACACCACCTGAAATAAACGTCTCCCTTGGATCAAACTCATCTATTGTGTTGAACTGTACATTTGAGCTTGACGTCAATGAAGGCATCAGATATGTGTACTGGGGAAAGAAACTGCACGGCACTGATTACAATAAGTTGGTAGAATTTTTTTATAAGAATGCCCTGTATAAAGAACATGGGTTGAGTTTGGAAAAGCGATCGAATCTTCATAGTTTCAGTGATATTTCACAAAGCGCCATACTGAACATCACTGATGTAAGATGTGAAGATGTCGGACAATATCAATGTGAAGTAGAATTCTCGGTAGGTTCAAAAGGAAAAAAAGACCGGAAATACACAGATGTGTACATACAAGGTATACACTTTTAAATATCTTGCATATCGTCCATGCGGTGTTTATCATTATTATTTCTGAAATAAAGTTTCCTCTACGAGGGTTGTTAGACAAGTTTGCGGACAAAGTAATTTACGGAAATGTTATTGTATACATTGTAGGATGACGTATGTTTTATTAAATGACTATCAATTGAAAATAAGTATTCCAAAAAATCATATGTTCTCAATATTTTAAAAGAAAAAAAAGACAGCGATTTGTACTTTGTATGAATTGGATTTACGGAGCACCATTTTATATTTCCACGACGTCAGCCCCCGGGGCCATAAAAGTTAGACGAGCTAACTTTTGATCTCAGTCTCACTTTTACAGAAAGAATATATGGTGGAAAAATGTTTAGGGTCCCGGACCCAGGTGACTTCAAACAACTGAGAGGCAAACATATCACTCTTTTTCAAAGTAAACACCTTACACATCTTTCAGGTCCACACACTTTTACGACATTTAAACAATTCACAAAATGCACCTTTATACCATTTTTTACAAGATTTTGTATAATGTCTTTTGTGGGATATCGTAGGTCATTTAGATCCGGAATCTCTATCCAAAGTTCTGATAAAGCAAAATCCATAGGTGCAAGATCCGGGTGGCATGTGTGTAGGGGTGCTAAAAATATCTGTTCTTCCATCTTTAAACCTCTGATTCCAACTGTAAACCTTTGTTCTATCAAAATAGGTGTCCACTGACGTTAACATTTTTGACTCAATATTCAAGTGTTGTCCATATTCGGCGATAAAACATTTAAAATTCTTCAATTTAATTGAAACTTTCACAAACTGACCTTCGTAATTAATTGAAACGTTATACGACATATCATGCATTTTTATGCACTTAAACGGTACTCTTTTTTGGTAGAAATTTACAAAATGCGTACAAAAAACAGAAACATAAAAAACTGACATGCTCCGTGAAGCATATGTTATCATGATGATTAAGCTGTATATTTTTATGGTGCATTGAACAAAACTAAATCTTTACACATCTCTTAGTAAGTACGCCAAGTTTGAATATGAAAGGTTTCGCTGGTGTCATGCGAATAGTCTGTTCACAATCGCACTTGTCCGCGAAATTTTCTTACAATCCTCTGAAACATTACATCTACGTTAGTTGATGAAAATTGACTTTTATTAAACTCAATTGTTAAAAGCGGTACAAAAGTTATATAATTTTTTATGCAGTACTGTACAAGAACAGAGACAATCAGGAATAAAATTAATAACTACAAAAGATTTTCATGAATAACTATAGGTGGAAATTTACACTTTCTAAAACGCGAAATCGATAATGATTTCTTATTTTTTCATTTTTAACCATTCGCTTATCAATATTACAAATGTTGCCCTAAACCGACGACAAATTGTACAAAATAACAACATAATCTAGAACAGTGTGTTGACGTAAGCAACGCAGTTTTGTACAATATTTTTTATCCAATTAAATAGCACGTTCAAACTTAAAATAAATAGTAGTAGTTATAAAGAAATGTAAAATTATTACTTTCATAAAGCAGTGTTTGAATTGAAGTAATCCTGGATAAAATGGATAATTAAGGCTCCGATCTGCTGGCACCCTATAGTGATCTGACTGTCTGTCCGTCTGTCCGTCCGTAATCACTTGTCCGTAGCATAACTTCTCTCCCCTTTGCCCAATCTGGCTCATACTTCACACACAGATTGCCTTTGAGTAAAGGGTGTGCAGTGACCTTGAAACATGTTTCTATGTCTAATGTTAGGGTCATAGCAAAATTATAGATAAAATCCTTGTCCGGAGCATAACTTTTCTCCCATTGGTCCAATCTAGCTTATACTTCTCAAGATCATGTCGATCCATGCAGAATTCCTTTTTCAGAACTTACTTTCCACTTAGCCCTATTTGGCTCATACTTCACATAAACGGAGTTTATGAATAACGGATGTGTAGTGACCTTATACGAATTTTCAAGGTCAAATGTAAAGACCATAGCAAAATTATACGAAAAATCCTTGTCCGGGTTTTTATTAATTCTTATCTTAAGACAGTGTTTTAATATATCCTTTGATACGGAATAATTGTTTATAATTTTACGTGAATTTGTTTGCATTTAGCTTATATTGTGCAAAACTAGAGAGCAAAACAAACCTAAATAACAGAATAGGCAATTAAAAAAATTATACATGTATAGTGTGTTTCGCATTTGATTAACTATACAATTTCCTTGTTTTTTTTAAATCATTCGAAGTTGATTCACTTTAAGTGAATGAATGTTGTTCATGATTTAAAGCAAATGCAGAGAGACCAACAACATTCTCAGTTCACCCCAATAACAGCCTGGAGGAACATGAAATTCTGAATATTGTGTGTGTAGCAGTTGTCGGAAGTCCTTACGGATCGCTGGCCATATGGGAACAAAATGTCTCATCAAATACTTTGACACTTCTGAAAAACACATCAAAAGTGTATATTGATACTGACAACTGTACATCTGTTGCAAATCTTACCATGACATATAAAGTCAGCAGACATAACAATGGAGCCAAGTTCATGTGTTCATCAAGAAATAAATTCACTAAAGAACCAGCCCCAGCCGCAGAGTTTGGTCCTATAGAAGTTCTCTGTAAGTCCTAAAGCATTAATCTTCAATGGTCCGTCTTATTAAGTAATCATTAAACCTAAAAAAAAATAGTATAAAGGTGTTTGAGTTTTTTACACTTTAAGGTGTAGCTAGTTGAAATGAATTACAGAATTCCAGCTTAAAGGAAAATAATTAATTGCATGCTCCTCGAAATTTCTTGATGTCTATCAACAGATTTTTTTGAGTTTTTGCATGAAAAGAAAAAACAGATACATGTAGTTATTTGAAAAGAATAGGAAATTTTAGCTGATAAGAAAAAAAAAACCTGTTGCATACTGCTTGAAATTGATTGAGCTCTATTGAAAGAGAAGAATGAGTATTGGTATAATGATTGATGCAAGGTCTTTAATTATCTTTACAATATTTTTCAAATTCACTGATTGAAGAAATCGACAGTTTTCAATCAAACAGTAAAGTGAATCTCATATGCTTGTATTATCATAACCTATTCGTCTTTTCTTATTCAAGCGTAAGTTCATCTACCTTAAACTTTGTACCGTCTTTTAAGTTAGTCCATCCATAACTATCATATTTTATATCTAATAAAGTGCAAGATTGATTAGTTAAATCTTAACGGGATTTTAAGGTAATTATCAAATTATAAAGATTTGAAATTAAATGAAAAATTGAATCTTAACAATTTAGCATACATTGAAATTAACGTTGAAGTATGAAGTCGGGGAAAATGCATTTTTGAATATATTTTTAGCACAAGTAATTTTCTCATATTTCCCTTTGGTAAAAGTTGCAAAAGCTTTCCATTTCTTCGAATATGCTAGAATAATTCATAATTTACCATACATATTTTCAGAAAATGATTTTCTTTTAATTTTTCCAAAGGGCAGACGACTTTATTCAAAAGTTTTAAGTGCAAAAGGTTCATTTAATTGAATACATACATACCCCCGAGTTGGGTTTAAATCAGCCTCATAATAACTTTAAAATATGTATTTGATGTCGTTAAAATCAAACAAAATTGTTAAAATCGCTTTAGTTATGGATGGACTTCCTTAAACAACTCATGCGGTAGTTTATACATTTTTTTGTGTTCTGAAAAGAGTAGAAACATGGAGATATGTAACATAAATCGGAACAAAAGCTAACATCTTTATTTATTTTTTGACAGATGGTCCATCAAATACAAGAATTAATTCTTTCGATTTAAACGCACCACTATTCATTAAAGACTCTGTAATTCTTGAATGTATTTCTGACGGCAACCCGAATCCGATATATGCATGGAAATTTAATCACTCGAGTATTGGAAACAATTCAAAGTTCAACATATCTGCAGATAAATCCAAGTTATCATTCACCGTTACGAACATCTACGACAGTGGTTTATACCAGTGTGTGGCATTTAGTTACATGAAAGGGAATATGTTCAACAGCTCATCCAATGTCACCATAACTGTCCAAGAACGACAGGAAGAGGAGACTGCGATGGAAATAGAAAAAACGTGTTTAGAAAACCCTTGTTTATTAATACAAAAGTGTCTTATGAGAAATGGAAGCTCATTTTGTTCCATAAATATTTGGGCTGTAGTTGCAATTGTATTTATTTCCCTTGCATTGATTTTGGGCACCACAACTATTAGTTTGATTTTTGCAAGAAGAACGCAGAAGAAAAACACTGTTAGTAGTACAGAGGAAGTGGACATGGGGTAAGTAAGTAAGCTATGAGGACAATAGCTAGTTTTTGTCCCCAGTGAAAGGAACCATTTCAGTATCCCGATAATACTTCCATATTGAAAGATTGACCGTCCGCATATATGCTTGTTAGTACATGTAGCTCTCACCCAGCTAAACGGGAGAGGGTCATAGTAGAATATATGGGCAGTGGTTTATGACGAGAGACGGATACCAGCTTGCTAAAAGAACTTAATATGCTTTGCTTGCTTGCTCTCTCTCTCTCTCTCTCTCTCTCTCTCTCTCTCTCTCTCTCTCTCTCTCTCTCTCTTATTAATTATAAAAACAAATCCAGAGTTGGTTTTTACGATCTGCAAACAAGCAGGTAAAAGAATTACTGTCCACTTTTTATAAAAGCGACTTCTTTCAAGCTTGTTTTGTTTAAATGAAGAAATGTTGATTTGACACCGTAAAACTGCTTTGAATCCTAAATTACTACAGTCATTTCATGCATATCTTTTACAATTTTATGCAATGCTATAATATGCTATTCAAATGATATGGTATGAGACTTTATTTCAATGCTATGAGATCTGTATGCTATGCTATGCTATGAGAAATTGAAATGAAAGTCTTAATGATATTGTGTGCTTTGCTTTGCTATGGTATGTTATACTATGAGATTTGAATAAAAAATCCCTCCTTATACAGGGGAGTAGTTTGAAACATTTCAAAGTAAAATGATTAGAAGCTAAAATTTATCACTTATCTGCAATATGAACATTCAGTCTTTTTAATAAAAGCATTTCAACCGAGTTGAAAGCATGCTGTATGCTATGGTATGGTATGGTATGATATGACGAATGATAATCTCTGAGATTGTATGCTATGGTATATGTATGAGATTCCAATGTTATGATATGAGATTTCAATGCAATGCTATGTTGTCTATTTTAAAAGATATGCTTATACTGACTGTACATGTAAAAGTTCATTGAACATATGGGGAAATTATGTCTAATTTTAAAATAAGATTTAATCTTAAAGGATTTTCATATTTTATATTAAACAGAGGTTATCTTTCCCCTGTGGGACATGCGGATAGATCAAACTATGCATCTCTTGGTCAGGAAACTGTCCATGAATACTCTACGATGCAGAACAGGGACTTGTTTAGCCATGGATCAAACTATGAAGTTCTTGGACAAAATACTGTGCATGTGTACTCTACGATGCAGAACAGAGATCCGAATTAAAGGAAATTGATCGTTATATCCATTTTTAACTCAAGAAAGTTCATTCATAGGAATTCTTACAAGATGGGATGCACGTCGACATACTTAAGAGAGTTACAACCTTCAGTGTATTCTTTGCAAGTTTTAAAACGCATATTAAGCATATTTTCTTCTTTACAGGAGACTTTATTTTCAAGAACAATTATAACTCTTTCAGGAAAAAGGAATCTTTCTTTAAGTATTATGAGGTGATAATTTCGGTCGGGGCGTGGTCAAATTCAATAAAGCTCGAAGGGCTTAATGATAGATTTGACCACGCTCCGACCGATATTATCACCTCATAATATTTAAAGAATAATTCCTTGTTACCAATATTTATATAAAATTATATTTTATATTTTCATGAAGCACATGCTATGTATTACTACACGGCGCATTCAATACCGTGTCTTGGTTATGCTGTAAGATACGCCCATTTTGTATCACTTATAATTTATAAAGTTAATGGGTTTTGAGGTTCAAAATTGATTCGTAAAGTTATCATAGACAATGACAGCTGAAAATGTAAATAATACTCGATGTAGAAAATACATTACATCGTTCCCCTTACAAAATATTATACTTTCCACAGACATTAGATTGTAGATAAAGATTCATCATCATGAACTGTAACACAAAGTACGATTTTGTTATTTGATATTATGTGGAAATAGGTGATTTTAGGGGTTTTTTTTAATAAAAATAACTGTAAGGTACAATTTTTAAAAACAACATTATATCTTATGTTGCATATAGAATTTATAAATTTTAAATGTTATATAGATTTGCAATGAAAATAAGACTTTTCAAAGTCTTAGAGAGTAATTAAAGATTTATTTAATAAGATATATGAATTACATTACAATGTACATAAAATCATTGAAATATACAACAAAACTTAAAAGCTTAGGAAATATATTGTGATTACTGTTATATACCCTTGACCCTTAGAGTCTGCCTATGCGTATATGTGCTACAATCGGAGACCACGTGATGCACTGTATGTAAATGTATTTGTCTACCGGGTTAGCCAGGGTATTACATGTGCGTTTACTCATATCTCTATCTATTGCTTACGTCGCCTTATTTTAACTTATAGATGTACTTAATAAAGATATTTAACAGTTTTTGCTATTTTTTTTCACCAGTATTCTTTTGCCTATATATTACACACAAACATGAAAAATCAACTTTTTGATTTTTAGAAAACTAATTAGAAAAAGAGACCAAATATATTCATATGCAGCATTTATATAAAAATTAAAGAATTACACCGTATCGCGGAGTGAGGTTAACACAACGGCTAATACGGGTAACATGCGCAGGGGTTGGCTAGTAGTTCGACATCAGATGTAGTATTTGGCTGCGCATCTATATCTACTGATATATCATTGGTGCCCTGTGTCGTCTTAAAACGCAATGTCTAATTTCTTCAAGTCCACCCCTGCACATGCGTTTGGAATGTTAAGTGTGTATCATTACAGAGGTGCTCGAATGAAAGTTAAGATCACGAGACTTCCCTGAGATTTGTTCAGATCCTTTGAAATTTCGAGCGGAAGTTAAAGTGTTCGGATAAAATTCTCAAAATAAGTAGGTACTAGTCGTTTTTCATATCATATCCTACTTCGATTTATGTAAGAACATGAAAATATATAGAGAATATTACATACCCTTTTCCATATTTCACCCTGTATCAGCCCGATATTGGTCGAGTGCTGATACAGGGTGTGATATGGAAAAGGGTATGTATTATTATATTTATTACATACTTACTAATAACATACAGAAAGCAAAAACAATTTAGAATAATTAATAACAACAACTTAAACAGAGAATATGAACATAAATGATATTTCATTTTTAACAACATGATACATGTATAAAGACAAAATTTAACACAATTATAACACACAACTTAAAAGATAATTTGAACACATAAACATATATTGTTTAACAATAACAAAATTTAATAACAAAGAAAATATCACATTTATAGCAATAAAACAACTTCACTTTTAATATTTGAACATATATTTATTTACAAGATATAACAGACCCAGTTCTTTTTTCTTATAAACATAAATGATTCAACTTTCATTTTTAACAATATGATACATGTATAAAGACAAAATTTAACACATTACTGGTAAACTTAACAGATAATTTAAACACAAATAATCTTTCATATTTTTTAACAATAACAAAATTTAATAACAAAGAAAATATCACAGTTATTATAGCTATAACACAACTTCACTTTTAATACTTGAACATATTTACAAAATATCACAGATCTAGTTCCTTTTTCTGAATCTGACTCTGAATCACTGTAGGTGACTTTACATCTCTTAAGGGATTTTGGTTGTTTGAAAAAGAAGTTAAATATAACATTGCCAGAAATATTGGCCCCCCTAAAATTGCCAAAGACATGTTCTTTCATTATGGGTTGATTTTCATAAGAACTTATTTCAGTCAGTGTTTGATGAACAATATCGTCAGTGTTTGATGAAGGCACCACACTGGTGGATGGCAGAACTGAGCTACATTTATCAAGGGATGAAGAGGAACTGTCGAATTCTGTGACTGTTGGTTCCGAGCAACAAGATGAATAGTTTGTAAGAATAGAAGACATGTGCCTCTGCTGTTCATTGGAGGCGGTGCTGTAATTATTAATAGAGTTAACATTCTTATGGCCGGACAGCTGTTGAATTATAGTTGGGGGACACCAGCATGTACTAGGGAACTAATGGCTGTCTTTCTTGCGCTGTGGTTAACTTTTCTTCCTTGGATTCCCCCTGCCTCACACATGACCTTCACAATGTTGCCAATCGTATTCTTTCCCATTGGTTGGTTGACATACCAAGCTTTTTCAGGGTGCCTTGAAACTCCTAAGTAAAATTGCAACTCGGGGTTGTTCATCTGTTCTGGTCTTCTCCTTGCAAATTAAACTCCTTATACGCTAAAACAGGGCATCGCGGATTATCTTGAATGACAAAAGCATATATGTAGTTTATGTATAGAGAGCCATATACTAATCTATATGCAACATCAAACTATTCAGGTTTCAGGAATAAATCTCAGGTTAACAAATAAAGGTTTCATAAATCTGGCAATATGTACCTCTATTTTCAAACATCTTTGGTGCAAAACTCCGACTCTCACTTGTGACCCCAGTTCTTGTCTTTGTTGATCTCTCTCTATATTCTAAATATTCCTCTCCAGTCGAGGTGACCTTTTGCTGCACAATACCCAATCTAAGACTGACATGTTCAGCTCTGCTTCTCATTCCAAAATGCATTGTATTGTTAAGATACAAAACATTCATCAGTGACTTTGGATCTCCTGAAACAATTTCAAAGACAATTTTAGTTGTTTGCCTATTAAAGAAAAAGACATTGTGAGTTTTTCTTAACAAATTGATGAGTTAAATTTGTATTTTTTCTTGTTGACATTTTATCATAAAAAAATTTAAGTTTAAGTGAGTCAGAACTAAATCATAAATTACCAGTTCCAAGAAGATTCTTTTCATAAAGAAGATCGATTTCCTCTGGCGTTAGGGGGTCTGCTATTTTTTCACGATTTCCCTTTCCCAGCTGTCTAAACAACTTTCGTTTTGACAAAAGTACAGTAATGTGCAAAATGTTTTCGGTCACAAAATGGCGGCGTGTTTACATTGTCGAAGAATGCACACGAATAAAACATGCTTAATTTCTACCAAAACTGATGAAATAAAAAAAACTATTGACGGTTTAATATTTTCTTAGGTGTCCTTTAAGTCTGATGACATGTTGGATACGGTTTGGAATAGAGCCATACAAACTTTTAATGTAAGCAGGTGTAAATTGAGTCCAAATTCGCCGAATTTCCTCGATCAAATTTTCATTTGATTTAATTGCGCCACAGCGTGATTGAAGTTTCCTTTTAATGAAAAGCCACACATTTTCAATAATATTCAAGTCTAGTGACTGGGCAGGCCAGCGTAAACAGTTGATTCGATTTCTTGCAACATATTCTTGTGTTGATCTGGCTCGATGGACGGGGCGTTGTCGTCTTGGAAAAAAATATCCATTTAGGGGGAAATGTCTAGCAAGAACGAGTCATAAGTTTTCCTCTAAAATGTCTTGATATTTGGCAGCATTTATGTTTCCTTCTACCGGCGTCATAGTCCCTACACCTTCCCAACAAATGAAGCCCCATATCATGACTTCATACTTCGCCTCTGAATTCTGCTTCTCAACGAGGTCGGGTCGCCATCCTTCGTCTTTTTTCCTCCAAATCCGAACTCTCTCGTCATGACCAATCATGATTTTACTTTCATCTGAAAAAATTACACGTTTCCAATTCTCAACTGACCATTGTCTTCCCCCCGACACCACGCAAGCCGCTTCTTCCAATTGTTTTTCTTTATAACAAGTTTCTTCTTAGCAACACTCCTCCTGTAATTATTTTTATGTAAATTATGTTGAATAATCCTTCTCCTCACTGGTTCAGGTCTTTCCTCGTTAAATTTGGTTGTAATATCTGACAGGGAACACCCCCGATTTGTTTTTACAATCCTTTCTAGCTTGCGATAATCCCGGGGCTTGATTTTTGGAGGCCTGCCGCTTCTCGGTTTGTTTTCTAGGGAACCCGTCTCTGAAAACCTTTTGCAAATGTCAATTACTGTTGATTTTGGTATTTTCAACAATTCACTAATCTTTCTCCGTGAAATTCCACTTTGCATTAAATTCACAATGACTTTTTTGGCGTCCGCTCCCGTTTCTTTTCATTTCCGACCCATGGCTATAACAACTACGTTTTCTTTATTTGTAAACAAGCAGACAATAAACAAAAGTGTCACGTGATATACCAAGTGACTAATTTCTAAATTTAAACAATTCTACTTCCTGTAGTGCTAAAATTGTCGGACAAGGTCGTTTATTTTTTTACTTTCGTTTTCAAGCGTAAACACGCCGCCATTTTTGACCGAATACTTATTGCACGTGTCTGTACATCGCGAGAATGTTTGAACTCCTTATCCATAATGATGTTTATGTTCAACTTCTTCTCAGCCAAATAACGGTTCACACTCCCTTGGATAGACTTTAACGTGTCGGGTTCATAATCCTCGCCCGCTTGCTTTCTTTGCATTAAAATCTTGCCAAATGCATATCCAGCTCATAAACCGGAATTTCCTCCGGGTTTCTTTGTTCATCGTTCTTCGTTAGGTAATCATTAAATTTCCTCAAGTCAGATTCATTTTTTCTACGCGTATTGGTATTTTGAAGGCCCCTTACAAACTCAAATGTAGAATCTTCTTGTGTGTCTGTCACGGTTTCCCTTTCAACATCGGGCATACCAGCAGGTGGTAACGTTACAAGTTCGAGAATTTCATCTACAAACTGTACATTTAGGCCTAGACTCGAATCTAACAAATCCAGCGTAACATAATCAGTTTTTTTTCACTTACAGTGTCGTTGAGTCCGCACATGTATTCCAATTCACTAAGTCTATTTCCAAGCAATTCGAATGTTCTTTCATTAAGATCCATTTAAGTTTTTACCGTCTGCAAATGTACACAAACGCCGAAGCGGTTAAAAGCAGAGGTGTTCCGAAAAAAGTGACTATAATACGGCCCATTTCTGAAAGAGTAAAAACCAGAGTGGTTCCGCAAGGGGTGCGCTACGGATCCGTATCAGCCCTGTAGATCGATATCAGCCCTGCAGAATCCGTATCAGCCCCGGAGGCTGATACTGGTGTTATAAAGTTAGCTTTATCGCATATGCAAAAACCCTGTATTTATTAGTAAGTATGTAATAAAATGTATTAATGCATAATTTGATTACAATTTAGACTATATTAGTGTCAGTTTTAAATCATATAGATCACAGCTATCTTAATTATTAATAGTTATATTGATTGTTTAAAGTTTTCAAATACTAGAATAAAATACTGTAAACCTAATATAACACATGTTTTAGTCGGCAAAACCTTCACTTAAACAAATATTGTTGAAACAATTCTTTAAAAAAAATCCGTTCATGTAATTTTAATGCGCTGTTCATTTCAGAATGTACGCATCATAATTAGTAATCGGATACATCGTTTTGGTTCGAATATTTATCAATGCTTTTTAGATGTATGGGAAGAATTCCAATTAAAGTTTTAAAATTATCTAGATTTTTTCTTGTTTTCTATTTTAAGTGAGAATGACACATAAAAACACACATTTTGCAGGTCCATTCACAATAATCGATAAGATAAGAGATTTTAAGTGGCAGTTTTCGAGAACGCGGTAATAGTACACACGTGGAGTGACTTATACATGTCAAGTTTACGAATTGTAAAGATAAATTGCATTTTTTCAAACAAAGTATCAATGTTTTAAGTAAGTCTGAAGGTTTCATAAGTTCACATTCATACAGTACCGAAGAAAAGGTACATTGTATATACGTATTTATAATGGTATGACCTTTGACATAGGATTTAGTATTTGGCATCTTATTTCAGATAGTGCAAATGATGATGATTTTCAACCATTGCGTTGTGCATCCGTGATTATCGTTGCATATCAAAAGGTTAATTATGTCTATGTAGTTGCATGGTTCTTTCTGCAGCAATGCAATTAGTTCAATATGCAATGTAAAAGTAAAAAGTTTTCCACATTGTTATCATAGCAGGAAATTTAACACATAAAAAAATCGATGCAATGAATTTAGAACACTACATAGTACGGAACATATGTTAATATTCTGAAGTTGGATTATTACTGGATAAAGGAGCAATAATTCATATAAAAATATAAGAGAGTTGCTTATTACAATATGTACATTGTTAACACCAGGATAAGGACTGCCGAGCTTTAATGCATCTATAAGATCATTGATTATACTTTGTATAATTCATAAATTTCTCTATCTTTATGTATTAATAGTTTTTAATAACGATTTTACATTCTGGTTATGATTTTTCTAGGGTACGTTTTAGAGAAAACGTACCCAGACGTACCTGCATATTGATTGGGTACGTTTTCTCCTGGGTATGTTTCCTCCTAGGTACGTTTTCTCCAGCATTCTATGAATTGGCCAAGGTGTGCCAAATGGTAAATGTATGATAGATGCATTGATGATGGTGATGATGATCACAGTGATGAGACTTTATAAAACGACAAGCTTACAATCATGCGTACAGGCTACATTTGTATTGGTTGATCTTCCTTTCAAAAATATGGACACACCCCAAAACTCTGATCCATATGAATTGATTTTAATAAATTAAAAATTCTGTATGATTTTCATCTAAAAATATGAACATAATTGTTGTTGAACAATTATTTTGAATAAATCAATACATATAATGTTTTCTGATGACACTATTCCGCTAAAATGTAATCCTTTGTAAATAACTATATAAATTAACAATTGTTATTTTCATACTTACGTCGACTCGATATATCCCAGTGAACTTGAAATAAAAGATACCACAGAGTCTGCGTCATTTGTTTCATATTTGGATATTTTACTGGGCATAGCCATTGATGGTAAGCTAACAACAAAACTTTATGATTAACGCGATGACTTCAATTTTTCAATAGTCAACTTTCCTTACTTATGCAGAAATTTACCTTCATCACCTGTATATGGTGTTTTTGTCTCTCAGTTGATTCGATACGCAAGGGCATGCTCTTCGTATGAAGAGTTTCTAAAACGAAGCAAGCTACTGACAAACAAGTTGATAAAACAAGACTATCAACAGTCTCGTTTGAAGTCATCTTTTCGTAAGTTCTATGGTCGATACAGCGACCTTGTCAGCAAATACAATCTTCCACTGGGTCGCATGCTGACTGATGTTTTTTATACTAATTGTTAGACCATAATTAATCACCTGATTGTCTACGGACTTTTCCGATTTTCCCCCGATTACGCCAAAGAGCACACGGCGGGTGGGACCGATCAGCCGAGGATGCTCACTCGCCCTAGGCACCTGATCCAACTATTTGGAGGTCCGTATTGCTCTGCTTTGAATTTGTATTTCGTTTAATGGATTTTTGAGATAGTTCACTGTTTGTTATTGTCATTTTTTCATTGTTAGAATATAATATTTGGTCATTATTTCTATGCCAAGATTTATAATCGTTAAAGGAAAGAAAATATGATGATTCAAACAACTGACATTTTAAAAAAAATACATATTGTATTTCCAAATTAAAAACGCTACCACATCCCGTTGTTGTGATAAACTGGTTTTCTTTAGAGCAACAGGTGAGATGAAGCTCGAAGTAAAATGTACACAACCCTTAAAAAATGCATACTACTTTTAAAAAAGGCAAACACAATTGATATATTCATTCAATATCATTTTGTAACTATATATACAGCTTCTCATTGAGTAAAAATAAATTCGATATTTCAACTTCCGTGTTCGCTCTTTATACTCAATCATATTCAATGATATATATTTTCTATTTAATCTTTCACTTGATGTTATTTTTGAAGCGTGCTGACAAATTTGCATCACCATTGCAAATCACAATGTATTTTCTTGTGTTGCTAGCTATGATCTATTTCATAACACATAAACAAAATAATTCACACACAACACATTCAAATATCTACATTTTCTAACACTGTACTCCATCTAACAAAGAAAAACACAGTCACATAATGAACCTAAATCTTAATCTACCACTTTTCTTTCAGTCTTAAGTCCACCAAACTACACCAACAATTACTTCCCGACAAAAACGACACTTTTTATTTTCTGATCTACTTACATGTATATCTATACAAATAAACTACCTCAGACTCTTCTCTAAATCTTTTTGCTAAATATCTTCTGCTAAACTTACTTCCATTTGTTATGTGATGGAAAAAGGTAAACAATCTGATGAAAAGAGAAATAGACTAAACATGTACAAAATATCTTGATCTGACAAAATCGGACATACATCAACGTGACAATGAAATAAATCTTATTTGTAAAATCAAAGCAAATAATAATAAATATTTTTCTGCCTTTGTTCATCATAAATGTACAATTAAAAAACAAATGTCTAATCTGAAAGCCTGTTTTCTAATACCAGTTTCTAAAATTTCTTTTTTAGGTCACCTGAGTAAACTCAGGTGACCTATTGCTATCTGTTTTCGTCCGTCGTCCGTAATGCGTTAACAATTTTACATTTTTAACCTTTTCTTTAAACTTACAAGGCCAATTATTACTATTTTTGGTGTGAAACATTTCTATGGTATGAGAAATCTAAATTGTGAAATTTGTGGCTCTACCTCCCCCGGGGTGCCACAGGCGGGGCCAAATATGCAATAAAGCCAAATTTTCAAAAATCTTCTTCTCTACTCCTACACATGTTATGAAAAACTTGCATAGTTATGATGTCCATGAAGCTCTCTACCAAAATTGTGAAATTCATGGCACCTGGGTCAGGGGTTAAGGTTCTAGAGCGGGGTCAATATGCCCATATCGTAAAAATGTATTAAATCTTAGAAAAACTTCTGCTTTACACCCAAAAAACTGAATGCATGGTTATGATGTCCAATAGCACCTGTACCTAAGTTGTGAAATTCATAACCCCTTAGATTGGATTCAGGACCTAGCATTTGGAAAGGATTTGGAAAACTTCAAAAAAGGGAGGGGTAACAGTTAATGGGGTTATCTTCCCAGTGTTCATCTAATGTCTCTTTCACGTGCACAATGTTCTTTGAAGACTGCTTTCGTCAACTAACTTCGAGTGAAGTTGCATACACGAAAAACATTACACTATCAGGTTAACAGCCCTGCATCCCTATTCACGTGAGGATAATCAATAACTGTGGGTTGTAATAATGAACCATGAAGTTTCCATTACGACATGTTTCACCTCAATGAGGTACTTTACAAAACCATTTACTCCATCATATTATGTTTCTTCTTACACATGTATTCGGTGTAAGTTACGTTAATAAGGAAGTGAAATTAGTTCAAGAAGTACACGAACGATTAAATGGGTCCTCTGTTACTTAAAACCTTAAAGTCCATCATTGAGATAACGCAAATTGGAACAAGTGACTGGTACTTCCTGGCTAATTATGTAAACACACGATTACTCCAAACACATCTCTGAATCATGTGTGTCCTCTGTTTATTTCTACGTAAATACATTCTCTCTCTCTCTCTCTCTCTCTCTCTCTCTCTCTCTCTCTCTCTCAGAATTGCAAGATTGCAAGATTAGTACAATCATATACGGCCTAGCAGGATTCTTTACAACACATTAGAAGAACCAAGTGTCAATGACAATTCGATATAGATATAGATATAGATATATATATATATATGTATAAATATATATATATATATATATATATATATATATATATATATATATATATATATATATATATATATATATATATATATATATATATATAAATAAAGCCTTGGTACAGCAAAAAATACTTAAATAAATAAAACAGAATGCGACAGTCCAAATTAAATAAATTGTTTACTGTTAGCGCGTTCAGCCATGTCGGCTCTTCAGACAGTTATACAAAATTAAAAACGTTGTTTGTAACGTTGTCAATGACGTCGTGTTTTTAAAGTTCATTATGACGTCACAATGTACATCAAGGTAGCGATGGCGTGAACTTTATCATATATATAAATCCGAATAAAATCGCAGTGTCCGGTTTTATGTATAGAAAATTTGAAAAACGAAAGACAACACAGAGTAAAACGTTAGCGCTTTCATTCAATCTTCAGACGTTTTTTAAAATAACAATTACGTTACTTGGTGACGTCTACAATACAATGACGTCATAGTTAAAGTTAACGTAGTAGAGGGATATTGCCGCGTAATCTATAGGGTAATTCAATGAAATATATACACAATACATAAAAAAGTTAAATTACAGCAGTCTGTTGAGGCAAGGTTTTAAAGTTTAAATAAAATGTTTTTCTTTTTCTCTTCTTTCCGTTGCACTCTCTGTAAAAAGTTTATAAAATGGAAACACTTTAAATTGTCCGCCTCTGCATACATCGATGTGCTCGCTGAGTTTTATTTTCCGGTACTCTGGGTCTTTAATTTGCTGTTTATGCACCCGGATTCTTGTTCTTAATGTTGTCCCTGTTTCGCCGATATAAAATTTGTTGCAACCATCACATATAATGGTATATATTAAATTTTTGGAATGACATGACATGTCCGAATTTATGCGGAATTGTTTTTCTCTGAAGTCAACCGAGCTGCCTTGTTTTAAAAACGGACACGTGCCGCATCGTATGTCTCCACATTTAGATACCGTTTTTATTGACGTATTAATTGTAGATGGACAGAGTATTCTCTTAAGGTTCTTTGGTTGCCTTTTACTGTTAATAAACTTGAGTTTGGTTAAAACGCGAGCCATATCTTCATCTGTTTTGAGAACTCCGTTGAGATGTGCTCGATGTACTCGCTGAGTTTTATTTTCCGGTACTCTGGGTCTTCAATTTACTGTTTATGCACCCGGATTCTTGTTCTTAATGTTGTCCCTGTTTCGCCGATATAAAATATAAAATTACCCTATAGATGTTGAGATGTTTTGAGAACTCCGTTGAGATATTTGTCCACCAAACAATTAGACGAATCCGAAATAAAGCTTCTATCAAAAGGATTGAAATACACACCAACCCCATGCAGTAATAAACAGGAATTAAGAAAAGACATAAAAGAATACACTCGCAAATTACGTCTGGCCGAATATTTCAATAATACGGAGAGCGACGAAGAAAATGAAAATACTCAACTAGATTTAAGGAAAAATAAATCTAATTTCAACCCAAAGAAAGGACGAAACAACATTCTAGACACTGTTTGTGAAACGCTCCAGAACTTACCACTAGATAGTACTGAATGTATATCTACTAAACAAAACTTGACTAAAGAAGAAACCAATGCCTTAAAATCATTAGCGAGTGATGAAAATATTGTAATAAAAGAGGCGGATAAAGGCGGAGCAGTGGTTATTATGGACACAGTATATTATGAGCAAAAAATAATGGATATGCTTTCAAACACGGAATTTTATACTGAAATATCTGAAAACCAGGACAAAGCAATCCTACAAAAAATAAAAAAACTGCTACTCAAACATTCCTCTACTTTAACAGATAAGGAGAAAGAATTTGTCACTGAGTTTGAATATAAAGAAAGTTCCTTCTATGGGTTACCAAAAGTTCACAAATCAAAAACAATCAAAGAAGCTATACAAAAACAGAATTCTGAATACATTACTTGTGAACATCCCGCAGATTTAACATTCCGTCCTATTGTTGGAGGACCTGCAGCACCCACCCAACGACTCAGCAATTTATTGGATATCATTTTGAAACCACTATGTCAAAATGTAAAAAGTTTCATCCGGGATGACTTAGATTTTCTACGACATCTACCGGAACAAGTGGATCCTGATGCTGAACTAGTAAGCTTGGATGTATTTAACTTGTACACTAATATAAGCAGTACACTAGGACTTACAGCTTTGAATTTCTGGATTGATAATTGCAGAACGGACATTGATAACAGATTTACAAAGGAGTTTTTATTGGAGGCTACAGACTTGGTTTTAAAGAATAATGTATTTACGTTTAATGGCAAATACTTTCATCAAATCAAAGGTACAGCCATGGGAACTAAAATGGCCCCAACATACGCTACATTATGCTTAGGATTTTTAGAAGAAAGTCTGTATAAAAAGACAAATGAGGAATTCGGTGAAGAATTCAGCCAGACTCTGAAAAAGAACTGGAAAAGATATCTAGATGATTGTTTCATCATATGGAATAAAGGAGACTCGGAATTACAAAGGTTGAAAAATATTCTTAATGATCTAGATCCAGATATTAAATTCACATTAGAAAAAAGTTCCACAAAAATTCCGTTTTTAGATGTTCTAGTCAAGAAGGAGAACGATAAAATTTCTACAGATATCTTCTACAAGAGTACAGATACTCATCAATATTTGCATTTTGGATCGTCCCATCCACGACATATAAAGAGGGCCATCCCTTACAACCTTGCCAGGAGAATATGTACTATAGTCAGTGATGAAGAAACAAGAAATCAGCGTCTCAACGAATTAAAACAATTTTTAACTGACCAGCATTACCCTATCAACCTTATCAACGACGGAATAATGAAGGCCAAAGGAATAGATAGACAGGATCTCATCAATCCAATTTTACAGAACAACAAGGAAACCAAAATATTACCGCTTGTTACTACCCATAACCCTAGGAACCCGAATATAGCTACAGTGGTCAATCATCTCAACGGAGTTCTCAAAACAGATGAAGATATGGCTCGCGTTTTAACCAAACTCAAGTTTATTAACAGTAAAAGGCAACCAAAGAACCTTAAGAGAATACTCTGTCCATCTACAATTAATACGTCAATAAAAACGGTATCTAAATGTGAAGACATACGATGCGGCACGTGTCCGTTTTTAAAACAAGGCAGCTCGGTTGACTTCAGAGGAAAACAATTCCGCATAAATTCGGACATGTCATGTCATTCCAAAAATTTAATATATACCATTATATGTGATGATTGCAACAAATTTTATATCGGCGAAACAGGGACAACATTAAGAACAAGAATCCGGGTGCATAAACAGCAAATTAAAGACCCAGAGTACCGGAAAATAAAACTCAGCGAGCACGTCGATGTATGCGGAGGCGGACAATTTAAAGTGTTTCCATTTTATAAACTTTTTACAGAGAGTGCAACGGAAAGAAGAGAAAAAGAAAAACATTTTATTCAAACTTTAAAACCTTGCCTCAACAGACTGCTGTAATTTAACTTTTTTATGTATTGTGTATATATTTCATTGAATTACCCTATAGATTACGCGGCAATATCCCTCTACTACGTTAACTTTAACTATGACGTCATTGTATTGTAGACGTCACCAAGTAACGTAATTGTTATTTTAAAAACGTCTGAAGATTGAATGAAAGCGCTAACGTTTTACTCTGTGTTGTCTTTCGTTTTTCAAATTTTATATATATATATATATATATATATATATATATATATATATATATATATATATATATATATATATATATATATATATATATATATCGGATTAGGACACCAAAGACACAATCGATCAACTACCCAAAACCAAAAAAAACAAACAATCAAACCGTTATAACAACAGCGCCACGCTGTGTAGAAAATCAACACCAGGCGAAAGAAAATACCTACATTATAACAATGTTCATACATACACTGTCTGCAAAAAGATCATGTGACATATCTGGGGAAAACGCCAGAAACTATTTTTTAGGAAAATGCAAACCGAACCAAGGAGCAAACAACTTAATTCCCAATCGTCACCACAATCACAGATTTCAAGAACGACGCCGCACACAACCACGGTATATGTAGATCAAGATTTAGAATCTATACTGCCATCAAACAACATCGAACCTAAAGTGATTAACCTGTCTAACAGACTTTTAAATGAAGCTGAAGTCGACTTTTGTGTAAAGGTTTGAAATTTACCCCAACACCTCAGAGTGATATGTCAGAACTAAGGACAGATATAAAGGAATACACAAGAAAATTGAAAGTAGCAGAACATTTTTATAAAGAGAGTGAAAGTGACACAGAGTCGGAAGAAAAAATTGTACGTAACAAATCATTTTTTAATCCAAAAAAAGGTAAGAACTACATCTTAAATACCGTTTGTGACACACTAAACAATCTCCCTCTTAACAGTAACATCAAAAACTGTAAAACAAAATTCAACTTATCAAGAGAAGAAACCACAGCCCTTGAATCATTAGCAAACGACGAATCAATAGTGATTAAAGAAGCGGATAAAGATGGTGCAGTAGTGATAATGGATTCCGGTTTTTATAAAGACCATATCATGAAAATGTTGTCAAACGTCGACTATTATCAGGAAATACCAACCAATGATGATAAAAAAAACGATGCAGAAAATCAAGAATCTGTTAAAAAGACATAAAACAAAGTCCTGCTTAACTGAGAAAGAGGAAGACTACCTAACAGATTATGAATATAAAGAAAGCAATTTTTATGGTCTCCCAAAGATTCATAAATCAACAAAAATTAAAGATGCCATCAAAGTCCAGTGTTCTGAATACATCCGTTGTCCACATCCAGATGATATCACATTCAGACCTATTGGAGGGGGGCCTTCAGCACCTACTCAAAGACTTAGCAATTTACTTGACATTCTACTTAAACCATTGTGTACTGATGTTAAAAGCTACGTGAAAGATGACTTGGATTTTCCCCGTCATTTACCTGAAAAAATTAATAAGAATAGCAAGTTTATTACTTTTGATGTCATTAATTTGTACAGCAACATTTATAATTCTCTGGGACTTAAAGCGATGGAATATTGGATCAATAGGATACCTGAAAAAATCAACAATCGGTTTTTAAAAGAATTCATTTTAGAAGCTGCAGAAATTGTAGTGACTAATAATACATTTACATTCAACGGAAAACATTTTAAACAAATTAAAGGAACCGCCATGGGCACTAAAATGGCTCCAACATATGCTACCCTTACATTAGGATACCTGGAAGAGAAAATGTATAAGGAAATAAATAGATTATTTAACGAAGAGACGGAAATGTATATAACAAAGCACTGGAAAAGGTACCTGGACGACTGTTTTATTGTTTGGAATTCCGGAGACAACAATCTGTCATTTTTTAAAAATATATTGAATGAACTTAATCCAGATATAAAATTTACAGCGGACGAAAGCCTGAATATAATTTCATTTTTAGATATTTTGTTGACCAAACAAGACGAAGTCATTATGACGGATGTATACTACAAACCTACGGATACTCATCAGTATTTACACTTCAACTCATGTCATCCACGACATACGAAAAGAGCAATACCGTATAACCTGTCTGGACGAATATGCACAATCGTTAGCGACGAGTCTGTCAAAATACAGAGATTACAGGAATTAAAAAAGTATCTAAAGAAACAAAGTTATCCGGATAAAAATATTGACGATGCTATTGGAAAAACCATGAAATAAGACAGAAAGAAGCTCCTCAATCCAGTTCAAAACAACAATAAAAAATCGAAGATATTGCCACTGGTTACCACCCATAATCCCAGAAATACTAACATTGCCCCGATTGTTCACCATCTAAACGACGTCTTGAAGACTGATGAAACAATGTCTAAGATATTTGAAAAACAAAACTTTATAAACAGCAAAAAACAGCCGAAGAATCTTCGATGCATCCTTACTAAATCCAATTTCAAAGAAAAATCGGAGTTTGAAGTTACCAAATGCCAGGATTCGCGATGTGGCACTTGTCCCTATATCAAACAAGGACATCATTTCAATTTTGGTGAGAAACAGTTTATCGTTAACAACAACATGTAGTGTCAAACCAGAAATCTATTATATGTTATCACGTGCTCAGGTTGCGGGGAACTATATTCTGGAGAAACGGGAAGTACCTTACGGGAAAGAATCCGAATTCACAAACAGCACATTAACCAACCGGAATACCGTAAACTAAAAGTTAGTGAACACCTTGACCTGTGCGGAAAAAAATCATTTACTGTTTTTCCGTTCTATAAAATGTACAATTCTAATACTGTTGAAAGGCGTGATAAAGAAAAACATTTTATAAGAACTTTTAAACCCAAATTGAATAGCTTAATGTAACCTCTGAGTATTCTAAATGTTTTATTCATGTTTTAATCGTGTTATATAATCTGTTATTATTAGTATTGTGATATCTAAAAATACGGGAAAATATGACGTCATTCAGAGACTTGAAGACGCCGTTAAACTATTATGACGTTATAACAAACGTTACCATGTTAGTATTATAAAACATCTGAAGAAAATGAAAGCGCTTATGTTTTACTCGATCTTTGTGTTTTCGTTTATTTAAATTTTCATATATATTTCACACGACCACTTTTCTTGGATTTATATATATATATATATATATATATATATATATATATATATATATATATATATATATATATATATATAAAAGAAAACACGAAAAACGTTCAATATACCTTAAGCGCTTTCATTTTAAAATCTTCAGAAGCTATATATATATATATAGCTTCTGAAGATTTTAAAATGAAAATATATTTTATTTATATATATTTTAAAATATTTTAAAATCTTCAGAAGCTATATATATATATATAGCTTCTGAAGATTTTAAAATGAAAGCGCTTAACGTTTATCGTGTTTTCTTTTTTAATTGTTATCTATAACTCGCCGACCACAGTGGATTTTATAGTGTTTCAATATATATATATATATATATATATATATATATATATATATATATATATATATATATATATATATATATAATAAAAAAACTTTTAAAACACTGTTTCAAAATATTTCGACCGTGTTACCGGTCTTCATCAGTCGGTGTTTATTGTCTATAGCAACACAACGTAGAACATATACTATGACGTCACAATGTTAATACAGTCTGGCAAGTGACGTCATACAACAATATTGCGCCAAAAACATATGAAATATAGGTGAGAGTCTATAGAAAGCACATTGATAGCCGTAATTAGTACATAAACAAGTAAAATATGAAAAATGTATAGATAACGGGACATAAAATAAAGGAAATGTCCATACAAACTAGTAATAATGTAGTCTAAAGACAATAATGTTCCCTTTTGTTGATACCAAAAGGCATATAAGTATTTAATTTTTTCTTCCACAAATTTTCTCTGAATTTTCTTTAAGTTTCATCTTTGTACAATTTTTCGATACCTATTACAGAATAATCCTCAGCTGTATGTTCGTCCGTATAAAAATGCATTGCTACAGGGTCGTTAGTTTCTCTCCTGATCAGTGACAAATTTAAAACATGTCTTTGATATAAAGTCACCCCCGTTTCCCCAACATATACAATTTTGTTACACTTTTTACAAAACACCCCATAAACAACATTACTTGACTTGCAATCGATATGATTTTTAACTTGATATGTTTTGCCCTTAGAATCTTGAAATTGGCCAAGACAAATAATAGATTTACACATAACACATTTTTTTGCACCACACGGCTCGCATAAGTGTTGTTTTTTTAAAAAAGAGGTTATTATGTTTCTTATGGACCAATATGTCTTTCAAGTTTTTGTCTCTCCTGAATGCCACTATAGGTGTGTTATGAAACGCAAGTTTTAGACGGTCGGAATTTTCGAGAATTTTTTGACGTTTCTTTAATATTTGATGAATATTTGGTAGTCCTCTGGAATAGTTTAACACAAACGGAACACGGTTACATTTTTTGTTATTTTTTCTGTAGTTCAATAAATCCGAGCGGTTGAATTTATCCACCTTCGCCAGCTGATCCTCGACCTCCTTGTTGGAATATCCACAGTTGTGTAAATTAGTTATAATATATAATATATATTTATATATATATATATATATAGAATGAATTCTACATTGCTCACATCTTCTGTCTAATGAAATTTTGTTGTCAAATTGAGATTTCCACAAGCTTTAAACTTGGGTCAAAAGGGTAAGAAATTATCCTACAGCTGAAGGAATAAAATGCAGTACTGATTAATTTTTGCTTCGTTCTATTAATTTTACATTGTCTCATAAATGTTAAAACAGAAGTAATGTTATGTGGTGTTTTAGCATAATTTCTGTATAATTTAAAATTACTTGACTTTTAGATTATACATGGATCAAACTCATTACTCCAGAAAAAAGAACTAATATGCCTTATTTCAAACAATGTGTATTTAACGCACCAAACCTAGAGAAGGCGACAACTCTTACATATTTTAGAATACACAAAAGTCATGCAAATTTGCATACAAGATTTAATTATTTTTGATAATATAATATATCTCTGGCTAAACAAAAAATATCTCAGATATTTCATTTTATTATTAAATTGATAGGAATGACTCTGTGATATACTTAATGAAGTATTTCGATTCAAAGACAAAAATTATAATTCTTTGAAGTTGTTAATTAACAACTAGATAAACGAGAACTCAATTTTATACCTTTAAATGGTTCGTTTTACCGGTATTCTTTATTTCATTTTTTTTCGCTATATGTACAGGCGTATTTATTGAATTGGAAAGTTATTGCACTATTTGTCCTATTTCCCCCTGACACCAGTCACCGGGAAATATTTCATCATGACTAATTGTTTAACTTTATGTTCTTCCTGTAAAATGTATTTCCTCATTTTTATTTTCTATTAAAACATTTCATCAAATGAAAATAGCCGAGTGTCACAGTACGTGTAAGTAGAACCACAGGTATGGGCAGCGGAAAGGGCAAAAAACACATTTTTTTTTACAAAATCAATGGTAATTTGAATTCAACAATGCAAAAAAAATATCATAAACTATCATATATACAAAACCAACTGTCTTCTTTGCAATATAAAGGTGTCTTTAAACAGATCAAACAAACAGAAAGTAAAACCAATATGCGTAAAAGAAAAACGAACAGACATTAACATTAAACAAGCGGACGCACAAAAACAAACGCCAAGTGGCGTTTTGGAGATGATATGTGCGCGGTGTCCAGTTAAGTCTTACACAGATCATCTCATGCACAGTTCATGTAGAATACAAAAAGTCAGCTCGTATACAAAACCGAGAAGTCAAGTCTTATACAAAAATATAATTGTATGCACGGCTTACAAATGTTTTATGTATTGTTGGAAGTTCGTATGCAAAACGGAAAGTATACTTTAAGATAAATTAATTACTTTATAGTATAGTAATATACAGTTGTATTTTAAATAACTGATATTTTAAAAGAAAAAATGTGATTATAAATTAAGATTTCAAAGAAACGTGAATTAATTACTAAAATATCCGTTTAAAATTAGTTAATTATGGGTAAACATCGTAAAAGCAAGTTCCGAGCAAGCAGTAATTCAGATATTCCTTTTTATAATTTCTTTTATTATCGAAAGCTTGTGGATTCAAAGAAAAAAACTATGGTATTTTATGTGAATTACTAGAACTTACGGAAATTGCACATTCCATCCAGCTTTTTTTTTTTAAAATACCGTGTAATTATCGTGTTGAAATACCAAAACGCTTTTAATTGTCATTATCTAAATTGTTATGACTTATCAGTAATATGCCATGCTTTTCCACTAGTTTATATACCATGCATAAGCATATCTGTTTTAGATCGTAGTTCAACAATATACATTTATTGCATGATGGTGAGGGATATATGAAGATTTATTTCTCAAAGAAAAAAATCATATTTCCCGAGGGCATCGGCATATGAAGATTTATTACCCCAGAAAAAACAATTTTTTCTGGGGTAATAAATCTTCATATTCCTTAAACATTAATGCAATAAACGTTTTATTATTCCGAACAACAATCAGCCGTTCTGATACGCCACCGCTCTCGAACGACTGAATGATTCGGGTGTCTAAGATAGAACATTTCACATATGATATTACAGAGATCATATTGTCCTCTGTTTAGTTCTTATGTTCTCGATTTGTCGTAACAAAATGCAGTTGTAATTTTTCCAGTCAGAGCTTTTCTGAAAAACAAAAATTTATTTTAATCATATATCAATTATTATATATTAATTAATTAAAAATATTTATATTTATCTAAAAATATGAATAAAAAAAAGTATATTTCATCTTGTGGCTTGTTTCTTGTGATATGTAGAATATCAGAATACCATCCATCAAGGGATAAATAACGGGTTACTTTGTTTTAAGAACCGGGTTAGATGCATTTTGCCTTTTGTCATTTCAATTTTTTTTTAAATATCTTAGTTTCTAAAAGATTAACCGGTCCTTGTTAAAATTCACAATTTCATTAAAAATATATTGACATTTGAAAAAGATGTAAATGCAAATAAATTGATTTTCTAGAAAATAGATACACCTAAAAGCGGTGAGAATGTAAACCCATTTTCACATCGAATAGTCACGCCGCTTATTTGGGAGCAGTTGCGTTGAATTTTGTTGTTGTTGACAATCTTGTGTTTTACTTGGTTTATATGGACGGTATATTTGAAGCTTAACTTTACATTTTTGATTTAAATTTGATATTTGTGGATGCAGCTTAATAAAAAGGAAAAGTGACAAGACCACAAACACCACGCTCCCATTACAATGAAATGCTACACAACATTGTGTCATATTTAATTACAAACTGATTATATGATCTAGAGGAATTCGTGCTCACAAACAACTACCGCTAGTATTTTAGAAAAATAATTCTTGTAACCTGTTGTGTGGGGCTTTATTACGCTTTTCATACAATACCTGTAAACCCCTTATTCTGATCAATAGCTTGGTTATAATGTGCATTACCACAAGCATATTCTAAAATATTTTTCAATAAATAAAATTATAGTTCCCTGTCATGTCGTTTTAAAAATGCTAATAAATATTTCAATTTCTCATAAATTATATCCCTATTCCGGCTCCATAACACCTTATAGCCTGCTGATTGTGAGTTGGCAGGAACTCTGAAGCTATTTTAAGGTTGCGATTTCTTTGTTGAAGATAACTTCTGCGCAGTAAGTCACATTTCTTTAACTACCACTTAGCTTTCATACAAATTTGAAGATCGAATGCGCTTTGCTCCTCTATTTAGTTTAACCCCCTCCCTCTCCAGTTCTTTGACATTCTTGTCAGAGTTATTCTAATTTCTCGTTAATTGCAAGGGTTTGAAATCTGTCTCCATATTTTAGCAATGTCAAACAACTAATAAGCTAAGCATTCACGCTAACACATCATGCTGGAATATTTTTATCTTCTATAGCTTTAATTTGTATTTTATACTTTATAAATGTTCTGAGCATTCACGATTACCCATATTATACCGGTCTAAACCTGTCTCGTGAGTATTTGCAGTACCTAGTTCGATATAATGATCCCTATTTGTCTTGTTAATATTAAAACATTTTTAATTTCCAATCTTTACATAGCACCTTCAATAAATTATAGTAAGCCATTATTTGGATGGCAGTTTCAAATAAACAAGCAAGAAACAAAGCTCAGAATTCTTTGTTATGACGTAAACATGGTTTGTGTCAGCTCTTTATTTGTACATGTTAATATAATGGGGCGCTCTCTCCCGTACAGGACTAATTCTGGGCCAACCGTGAGCGTATTCTCTTGTTGTTGGACCCAACTTCGTGAAACCTCCAACAAACCAACAAGCTACTTAGTTTTCAAACTTGTATGTAGACTTTACATGACAAATACTTTTACGTGAGTTTGGTATGCATCAGCACCGAAGGTCTGATTCCAACTGACTATAAATTACAATTCAAAATTATATATATTGATCAATGGAATAACACGGCTTGGGGTATAATGCTGACGATGGACCCTCCATTTTGGAGGGTCCAGAGTGGAGGGGGTGGAGATTGGTGTGTCAATCTTAATTAATTAAGAGTCCGTTTGATCTGTCATTCCAATTATGTTATCAGAAACAGAATGGGCCACAACATTGTTTTATTTATATGACTTTTAAACACAGGCACATAAAACTCCCCTCCCCTAATTCAAATTTATAAATTTCGAGTTTATATCTGTGTAATTGTTGAAATTAATAATGACAGTCAATGGATAATGTTCTTTTAGATCTATTAATTTATTAACATTTGTTACTCAAGGAAAAAAAATAAATCTCTCAACATTGAGGTTAAGATTGACACACCAAGCTCCACCCCCTCCACTTTGGACCCTCCAAAGTGGAGGGTCCATCGTCAGCATTTTCTCCAAGCCGGAATAACACAATGAAGGATTAACATAATAAGTACAGATGTAAGTAATCAATTATCAAACAGCTTTGAGTAACTCGGGACATTTTAACAGCATGTGCATAAATGGATTAATTCAAGTGTCAATTAACGTAAACAGATGTCAATTGAAAGATTAGCTGTCGTTCACTGATTGTGCCTCAATATATATATTTAAGAGGATACAATGCAACTTCATTTGCATGGTACCTTTTTGACACCCAATGTCTAATATTTTTTATCCTTGGCAAGAACATTATATAAGTAAATTGTGCATCCATTATCTAACGCTGATGAATCTTTTTGTCAGACATGTTTGTCCTAGAATTTAAACCCAAACAAGTCGAAGCCAGCTTTCGAAACCGGAATTAAACAGATATAATGCCGCACTTCTGACTCACTTGTAGGCTACACGAAATTCCTTTCTCTCTCGCGATGAGATCTTGTCGTGACAGTTTTGCAGACTTGAGGCACATCTAATTCAGTGACAAGAGTGTTTGGATCGGGAGAAATTTGTTTTTAATTGCTTTTGGTGTGCTGCTGAAGCTTATAAAGTAAACGAAAGAAAACGTAGAATATTTTATGTAGTCATTCATTCTATAGGAAGACTTTGGACTAAAATAACTTGTTCTAGTTCTATATTCAGCTCACACAAAACCTGCTTCCGTCAATTAAAGGAGCTTAATTTATTGTTTAATTAAACATATCTGAACACATTTTATTTATTTTAATAGTATCAGTTTGTGATTATACACTGTGACTCGACCCAGCATGTTTTCCTTTAAATATGTACAAAACTGCTAAACAGAACACTCTTGATGTACGTTCAGTATGCAAATAAAACAAACTGTACTGTATCTAAAAGATTGTGCAGATACAGAATGGTTTATCTTAAGCGCTGAGGGGAAAAAAAATTGTCAACCCATTTATCCATATATATAATATATAAGCATTTTCAAGAGAAACACCTTATTAATTTTGCTCTACTTTGAGCTTTGTTGCTACATGTATTTTAACCAATTCAAGTTCCTGAATCAAAAATATTCCAACGAGTTCAAGTTCATTTGCAATGAAATAGAACAATAGATTGCGTTAGAGGTCGTTTATTCAATGAACCAAATTTGTATACTTTAAATTGAACACAATAAATAAAACAAGAAAAAATCATTGAATAAATGACAAATTTATTTGCAAAGGTGGGGTTCAAAACCGCCAACTCACAGTAATTCAAATACTCAAATAAAAGAAAGAATAAAATTTGAATTCATATAATGTGCGTGCATATGTAAAGGGGCGAAGGAGGGTGGGTAAGACAAAGTTCATGGAAAAATTTACGTCCAGCAGCAAAATCAGAAAAATAAGCATGAAAGAATTTACATCTGCCTGGTTCTGATAAAACATTAATTTATTACCACATATGATTGGATGCTGGACGTGTTCATTGATCTATTATGTTGAACAATCTCGAAACCTAACCCCCAGTGACCCTGCTGTGTACAAATTAAATACAATACCATCTGTAACATGACAAAGTATTTTGACCATGGTTGTTAATGAATCCCCCTTACATGCACACAATCATTATTTTACAAGCTTGACTTACAAAGAGATATTAATAAAACACACACAAGTATATTATTACCTCCAGCCCCTGAATGTTTTGTACAGTTTATTGCATATTTATCTCGTAAGGGGTTTTCATCAAGTTTTGAGTGCAAGTCTAAATTAAAGGTATAGCTAAGCTTAGTGTCACTAAGAATTTGTATGGTTAAGATGTAGGAGGGCATGAAGAGATTATCAGGGAAAAAAGACTCAATACTTCCAATTACACCTTCCATATTGTCCTACCTTCACTTGTACCAATTTATACGATTCTCCTCCTTTTAAGCCACATACTTGTGGATATGATATCTTTGGGGGTATATACGAGTTGAAAAATTGACAGTTGCACGGAAAATAATGTAGCTAACATTATTTATTGGTCAGATATTAGGTTTTCCAAAGATAATTCTAAAATGTTTGTAACTATAAGGCATTCCAATAATAACCAGTATGGCACTGGATTCACCATTTGCATAGAGAAATCAAGCAGTAACGATTGCCCAATAAGATACTAAACATTTATGTTAGAATTGTTTGCTGTGAGACTCCAAGTCAGCAGTTCATTGTTTTGCTTCTTTAATGGTAGTCCATTAACCAGATATCAGTTTACAGCAGTTTTGACTATATATCTATCAATATTCTAGGACTTCATAGTTTTATATATTATAAGGTTTACTCCTTCAGAATAGGGACTGCTACCACAGCCTACCAGCAACGATGTGACCCAGATTCTATTAGGGAGACAGGGAGATAGAAATCCCAAATTTTCAAGTCTTATATTCGTTGCCCTATAAAACAAATAAACTGTTACTCTTTCTGATTTCAGAGTCTACCATTTCATCATTTGATGTGTGTAGGATCCTTCATAATGAAACATGCCTTTTAGGCGGTCCTACTTTAGAATGAAGGGGTTGACTTGAGATTGAAAAAAATAGCCATAAACTTATGGTGGAAAAGCTATGGATGTTTACAGTTCATTTATCTTAGGGAAAAAAACTGAGTATCTTGCTAGATGGAAAGAATACCCCGACGAGTTGATACAAATACTGGCCAAAGATTTGAGCAGGCTAGCTGAGCTCCTCCCTAATTCCCGACTTGTTTGTTCCAAATCTTTTCACGATTGTCATACAGATACTCTTATGACATTGCTCTATAGAAAGTATTCGAGTACGATATAATAGAGCAGCAGCATGCTAAGTACTTGATTTAGGGGGCATATATTATGCATCTAGAATCACTTTAATTATAATATAACATGCAAAGTTTTTTGGCAGTAAAGCTCCCATCTTGTGTTGAGTGACTGTAAACCTTCAGTTTACGGTCAAGTGGCAGGTATGCCTATCCATTCAACTAATACGACACGTTTGTGCTGCTTGTTTTATATAATATAATTCAAAGTAGTAATCTTAGGGTATTTATACTATCGTTTGAACCCTGAGGTGTTTATAAAAATATTCAAAAAGAAAATGTGCTGCATAGATATCTTTAGAAAGAGTATAACTAATACTGTGGAATTATTTAAATTCGTGGGGGTCAATTTTCGTAGATTTTGGGGTTGTTGTTTTTTTTTGCTTATTCGTGGGCATGTAATTTCGTTGTTACTTCGGTTTTCAGTTTCAGTGAAAAAGATAACTCTTTATTACACAGAAATAATCATCAAAAATTAATTATTCACAACTCTACAAATACACAAAACTCTCGTTTTTAAAACAAAAATACTATTCTTGAAAATGTCAATTTATTCAGAATTGTAAATTTTCTTTTAATAACGGTATGGCTTTGGCATGCTAAACTATATGTGTTATTGGGTAATAGCCTAAATTTTATACAAGTGTACAATAGTGTATTCCAGCATTGTAAGTAAAAATGAATTTTTGTTTGTCAAGTTGATCAAATTTAAGGGCTTTTTACGATAATTTAAAAGTAACATGCAAAAAAACCTAAATAGATATTAATCTATATAGTTATGTGAATCGGTGCATTAATTACCTCTGTTTGCAATAATTTTATCTGAACTCACTTTGCAATTGTTTTAATTGCATATTAAAGTGGCTCTATACACCCACAGTTTATTCCAATTTTCAATAGAAGACCACAAAACATATACTTATCAAATATTAAAATGACGATATGGATACTATAGGTATTTTTGAAGAATTTTTTTTATGTTTTTTCGTGTTTTTGTAAAATATCTTTTAAAAAGACAGCTATCAACAAATTGAGAGAAATTATTTTGTCATATGATGGATATTTCCTTCGGACACATAAAAAAATATAACACTTCTTAACATTTAAAAATGTTATTATTGCAATTTTTTTAGTATTTCCCCAAAACATAATTTTTCATATTTTCTTACTCTGTTGACAAATCATCTGAAAAAGTTGCTTGATGTTATAAGAAAATGTATTTTAATAAATGTGACATAAAAAATTGAATGAAAACTATTGCATAAAACACAAAAAAATATCTTAAATTTTATTTGGTATGAAAGTTCCTCGGGTAAGGGTTATCGTTCCTAAGTCCCAAGGCCTAAATACCTTGGGGACTTTTCATTTCTGAGTTGAAAAAAAAAATTCCGAAATATAATGTTGGAATGATCAATACATACATATTTCATTATAGACTTTGCCCTGTATAAGTGAATATATTCGCTGTAATGCAAAACTAAATAAAAAAATAAAGGGGAACATTGACTAGGCTAATAGAATTTATGTATCCCAACCTGAGAGAAATTCAAAGCAACCCTCTCATCCCCGTTAGGTGTCGATATAAATGTTCATTAAAGTATATAAAAATTGAAATATTTTCACCTGTTTATAATTTTCTTTCACGGTATTCAACCAAAAAATACGTTTTAGAAATTTTTGGAAAGTTAAAATATTTAATGTTCTGAACGGGAATGGAACTCATGACCTACTGGTTTGCAGTGAACCCACTAACCCCCTGCGCTACGGTGTAACATATCGATGATGGTAAAGAAACTCTTTGAAAATTTATACTTGATTTTATTGTTAATTTCGATAAATAATACGACACAACGTGAAGGTTTCACATACCACATTACTTTTAAGTAATGAATTTTCCAATTATCAAATGGAATGCCTTATCAAGTTAAATCTATTCATTTAACAAATTTTTCAACATAGCGGTTCCCATACAATTCGCCTCAATTTAAATCAGCGAGTACCGGAAATGCATGTTTCCAGATGTACTTTTTGCGTACTGCGTCATCAAAAAGTTGTGTATAGAGCCACCTTAAATTGATATTGAAATGTAATACTACTTTTGGCAACCTTATTTTGATGACAAAGTTTGTACTAAAAACAAAGAATACTTGTTTAAATGACCAAGACTTCGACATACAAGAATCGACAGAGCAACTGCATACAAAAAATAAATATTGTGCACTGACAGAGGAAGAAAGGGTCAATCACTAGGAATTTAAAGCAATATGAGCTGCAATTTTTATGTTGAATTTTTTTTTAAAGAAAATGTTATTTTCTACTAAAATCCCAAAAATTATTATGATTTTAAAATTTTGTTAGCTCTGTTTTTGTGGTAGAAGCCATTAAAAAGCATTAGTTGGAGCAAAATTGAATTATTGTCGTGCTGTAGAAAAATTTATTTGCTATATATTCATTATAAGTGAAATATCTCTCCTGACAAAAAATTATGATTTTTTCAAATCTTATCTATCATTAAAGTTTAAGTTACAGGCAGACTTATCATACTAGCAGGTTTCTGCAGCAAAAAGAAAAATATAGCTCATTTTGCTTTAAATTAAGTTTACTTTATCCATTCGTTATTTAGAATGCGATGTAAGGGAGAAATTCATTGAACTAGCGAATAAAATTTCCATAAATTTCTTACGAATACTAATGATGATATAAAATCTCCATGATATCGAACTTTAATGAAAACATTAAGCAAAAGATCAAACAGAAAATATACTCATTAAAGAGTATAAAAGGCCAACGTGGAAACTGAAAAATTTAATGAAAGAGATGCTGTTACTAAACAACTCTTCTTCATTTGCAAAATTCTTCTAAATGAATATATCAAGTGTGCTTACCTTTTCAATTTAAAAGTTTTATAAATAAATAGCTCAATGTAATAATCGGAAAAATATCAATATTTTATGCATTGGAAAGTTAACAGAATATCTTAAATTAAGAAAATATTGGATAATTCTTGCATTACAATATCCAGTTTAGTTCATTAATATATTTTGTTTTATAGCATTATCTTATTATCATGATATCTTAAAATAGTTATAAATGTAAAGTGATTTTTTTGTTTTATCCTTAATGTTGAGAAAAAAGATATCTTGACTATACCTTTCTATGAAAAGAAGACGGGCTTTAATTTAAATGATACAATCAATTGGTTATATCATATTTTCAAATCAATTCGTTTATTCACTTAAACCATTTTTTAAAAACAATGGTACACGAAGTACATAGTTGTAATCTTAAATCGTAATGTCTAGGGTCTAATTATACTTAATATTATAATACAACATAATAAAACAATAAGATTAGTAAAGAAAAAACAGGTGGTGGAGCTTAACTTCTCAAATACTTTTATTATCAATCATAAGGAGTTTGAGGTCAAATCCATGATGATTGATAGGATAATGAAAGTAATTGAGTTTATTTTGGTGTTGTGATTTCTTTCATATAATTCTACGTGTTTGGGTGTGTGGATATATATATATATATATATATATATATATATATATATATATATATATATATATATATATATATATATATATATATATATATATATATAATGAAGTAGTTTTTCTATCGCTACAGATTTTAGGAAACCTCATGCATTATGTTAAACATAAGTAGATTGTTTTAACAACTCTACGTCTGTGTGAATTAATGATATATACAAAAAACAGGAAAGTTGAATTAGAGGGAGTGAGGTGACAGGATTTTATCTAAACTTTTTATTTTAGGCGTTAATAACGTTATATTGAGATTTGACCTAAAGAACAAAAAAGCACCAGGCAATTTACATCCACACCATTATTTAAAATAAAAAAAAGTTCTTAATTTTTTCCTCCGTCAGGTGCAACAGCAAAAAAAGTGTACACATGAAGGTGTCATACTAACGTATAAAGTTGCAATAATTTGTTCTTAAAAACTACAAGGCTGATTGTTAATATTTTTTGTGTGAGACATCTCTATGGTAAGAGGAATTTTAAATTGTTAAATTCATGGCTCTACCAACCCCGGGGCGCCACATGTGGGGCCAAATATGCCAAAAAATATGCCCAAAAAACCCCCAAATTTTGAAAAATCTTCTCTACTCCCACACATGTAGGAAAAAAACTGGTTGCATATTTATGATGTCCCTCTACCAAAATTGTGAAATTCATGACCCTTGTGTCAGGGGTTATAGCTCTAGGGTAGGGCCAATATGACCATATAGTAAAAATGTATTAAATCTTAGAAAATCTTCTTCTCTACTCCCACGCATGTGGGCAAAAAACTGAATACATGGTTATTATGTCCACAAACTCCTCTACCTAAATTGTGAAATTCATGGCCCCTGGGTCACGGGATCAGGACATGAAGGGGGGGGGGGAGCAATATGGCAATATAGTGTTAACGCATATACGTATAATGTTTAAACTTTTCTTCGCTATTCTCACACATCTGTATGAAAAACTTATGTTAACCAGGAAGTCCTCTACTGAAGTTCTAATTTTCATGTCCCCTGGAGTATAGGTTTTGACTCCTGGGCAAGGCCATAATGGATGTATAGGTGTTAATGCATATAATGTTAAAAACTTGTCTTCTTTACTACCACACACCTGAAAGGAAAACTGAAGTCATGATTTTGTAGAACAGCTCTTTAAGTTTTTCGCCAAAATTATAGGTTTCACAGTTCTTTTTGAAAGATTTCAGGAAAGTAGGTGGTCGACATTACAAATTTATAATTTTTCTACTCCAGAATGAAACCTAATTAACTAAATGCATATATGAGACTCCTCATGGGTTACATGCTACTTAGGTGACCGTTAAGGCCAATTGGCCTCTTGTTGATTTTAGAGTTTCTTTGTTTTCGGCTGACTTACATTTAGAATTGATAACAAGTGTGGCTGTGTGGATTTCTTTTCATGCGGCTCTACATTCGTGCTTAAACCACGGTTTATTGCGTCTTACATGTTTAGTATGTTATTGTGGTATATTTCTTCCCCCTATATGCAAGATAAATTATCTGTTGACAAATAAGTCGCATGTCAACATAAATAAGTTGCATGTCGACAAAATTAACTCGCATGTCAACAAAAATGTATTTGCATGTTAACATAATTAAATCGCATGTTCACATAAATAAGTCGCATGTCAACATAAATAAGTCGCATGATGTCATAATTATGTTGCATCTATGATGTCAGAGTACGGCATTAGTAAGTCATTTTATCCATTTAAAAATCCGGTTCTCTTTAAAGATTTGTAACTAGCATGTGCACATTATTATCTTGCATGTCAATTATTTTGCATGTCAATTATCTTGCATGTTTACATAATTTTCTTGCAGGTTGACATAATTTATCTTGCATGGAGGGGGCACAAATTCGCCCCATAGTATGTGAATAAATGACAGCAAATGTTTCTTTAGCAGCGTTTGAAAAAAACAATACAAATATCACTCGTTATATCAGAAATATTGTTTTGATTGAAGTCACGTTTTCCTCTGACTATCTCATCTAAGATCCAACGAAAAATGGCTTTATAACGTTGAAAATTTAGAAGTTGTGGAGCAGTTTGTTTATCTAGGCGTTGTGTTCAATTATAATGGTAAATTTTTTACCACTCAAAATCAATTAGCGGTACAAGGTCGCAAGCCATGTTTGCTCTCAAATCAACAATTAATCAGCTTTATTTAAACCATTGTATTTTGTTTTCTATTTTTGATACTTTTGTGTGTAGCATTTTAAATTATGGATGTGAAGTTCCCACAAGAGACAAGATATTAAAAATGTCTACTTTGAGTTTTTACGCGTTGTGCTTGGTGTTCGTAAAACTAAAAATTTTCGTTGGTGCGGTAATTCCCACCATTTCTAAAAATAACAACTTTAGTAGTTTTAGATACATTTACATCAAGGTTCCATTTATTAGTATAGAACTGTAAAATATTCAACATGCTCTGTAGCTTATCAATTGATTCAGAAAACAATACCATGTCATCTGCATACATAAGACGATAAAGACTTAATTGCTGGTCAGTAGGGGCAGTACCTTCTTTTATAAATTCATTTCAAAAGACCAACATGATTTTCAAATACGACCAGAAGATTTAACACACGTTTTAATTCTGGAATACATTGAACGAATTACTGCAAGTGACTTTCCCTGTATACCGTAATATTTTAATTTTCTGTACAATTTCTCCCTATTGATAGAGTCCTTCTTATAATCAACAAAACAACAATACAGTTTTTAGTTTGAATGTTAATGATATAAATTTAAGTTTAATTATTAAGGAAAAAAGAGAAGACTGTTAAGGACAAACACATCATCATTCAAAATTTGACACTTTGATATTGTGACCAAGTGTACAACTTTGTTTAAACATAAGTAGATATTGTATCATTAATTTGACTCTATAAGTTATAATTGTTAAATGTTCATGATTAACATTTTCACAAACACCTCATCTCATCATGAAACGACAGAATATTAGACTTATTATAATTAAAAGGAATATTTATGTTTATTTTGTTTTTTTATTTGTTTATCATATAACACACCCTTGAATTTGATATGTTGACAAAATTCTGGACGGGTTGCACTGAAAGTTTGCTTGCTTCGAGAAGAGATTGCGACTCAATTCAGTTCTGTTAAATTTGGTCCGGAGAAAGTGTACGGAATAGTTAAAAAACTAGACACGATCTCGTTGCGAACAATGAGGAGGTCTTCCGTACGATTTTTTGAAGGTTATATGACCTTGACTTTGATATTTGACCCTTTATCTCATTATCGGGGCAACAACAAAAAAAATTTATGGTTGAATTTTGTTAGGAACATCATTCTCAGCATTTTATTTTATATTGATTTTCATACTTTTTAAAATATTTGTTCTGTTTGAGGTATGTTATCAACGTTTTGTACTTCTACCCCCTAAAAACCCATTAAAAACCCCTTAATACGGAACACATGATAAAATAATTATAATATATTGTTAAATAAATGTCAGATGAACATTATTGCTTCCTTAACATATTACAAAATAATTTTCAGTAAAGTGCTATGGAAGAAAGACTTTAGAGCCCTTTTGGTCCCTAAATTGAAGGGCAAGCCCCTTTTTCTTGGCATCATACGAAAGTTCTTTTGATATTAAACATATTTTGTTCAACAAGTGTTTAGAAATTCTTTGCAGTTTTAGAGCTATCTGGGATATGACATTTTAGGGGCCGACCCCTAATCTCCTTATTGGGACCAGATAACGAATCTTTTATGATTGAATATTGTTTAAAACATCATTCTAAGCATCTTTTATTCTATATTGCTTTTCAAAATATTTGTCCTTTTTGAGATATATTCGATCGAAGTTTTGGACTTCTGGCCCCTTGAAACCCCTAATTACGTAACGCATTATAAACATTTTATAATGTATAATTTTATTAGTGAAAGATGAACATTTTTGCTTCTTAAACATATCACAAAATATTTCTCAGTAAAGTGCTATGGAAGAAAGACTTTAGAGCCCTTTTGGTCCCTAAATTGAAGGGCCAGCCCCTTTTTCTTGGCATCATACGAAAGTTCTTTTGATATTAAACATATTTTGTTCAACAAGTGTTTAGAAATTCTTTGCCGTTTTAGAGCTATCTGGGATATGACATTTTAGGGGCCTACCCCTAATCTCCTTATTGGGGCCAGATAACGAATCTTTTATGATTGAATATTGTTTAAAACATCATTCTAAGCATCTTTTATTCTATATTGCTTTTCAAAATATTTGTCCTTTTTGAGATATTTTCGATCGAAGTTTTGGACTTCTGGCCCCTTAAAACCCCTAATTACGTAAAGCATAATAAAAAATTTATAATGTATAGTTTTACTAGTGAAAGATGAACATTTTTGCTTCTTAAACATATTACAAAATATTTCTCAATAAAGTGCTATGGAAGAAAGACTTTACAGCCCTTTTGGCCCCTAATTTGAGAAACCAGCCCCTTTTTCTTGTTATCACACAGGATGAATGACCATCTTTAAGTCCTCCTTAAAGATAGCTTAAAGGTGTTTAAAGGTAGCTTAAAGACGATCTTTAAGCCACCTTTAAGCTACCTTTAAGCTATATGTATTGCTTAAAGGTGGCTTAAAGAAAGCGTAAAGATGGCTTAAAGGCAGCTTAAAGACTATCTTTAAGCCACATTTAAGCCACCTTTAAGGACAACTTATAGGTCCTTAATGTCCAAACTTCTTTAAGCCACCTTTAAGCCACCTTTAAGCTACCTTTAAGCCACCTTTAAGCTATTAAGAAAAAATTAATTCAATATTGTGCTTAATTTCCAACAAAATGTATTAACTTTATGAAAGAAAAGGTATTAAAACGGTTTTTGTTCTAGAAAGAAAAATGAAAAAAAAACCACATAAAAAAAAACCGGCCTCGGCGAGAATTGAACCCGGGACCCTTAGTTTACTAGCATCACCACACATCCTCTGCGCCACGGCAACTTACATATAAATGTGCGTTTTTATATCCTATATATCAGTGGATATTGAATCACTGTATTGAATGTGTTTACTTGAAAAGATTTTGACAAACCATTCAGTTTGTAACAATCAATTATATCTAATTTATAAATTACATGCATGCATGTATTTAGAATGAAATACGGAACTTGGTCTTCAGTGAACAAAAATATATTATACCTTAATGGAAACCGTTAGGTTCACTATAGTAGTCTTTTAATCTTACATGTAGTTAATAAATTTAAACCGAGTAGATATACGTTCATCTTATTTATAGCTATAAAAATGTAAGAAAGAAAATGAAATCATTTCTTTTATTAAATGCATTGATACTATTAGGGTATTTGTTCAATTTCCCGCAATTTCCCGGTTTTCATGATCGCGGCGCCGTTCCAATATGTTTAAATATTTACATGTAATTGTATGTACATGATTTATAAACTATCAATTCTATAACAAACAAAATTACCAATTACCGGTGACGTATTTACTGCATGTGGCAATTGCAAATGACTTGTACATACAATTGTATGATGTACCAGGCCGGGTATATTTGACAAATTTACCCTTATACATATATTTAAATAATCAACCCCTATTTATGATCACAGGTACATTAATTAATTAGCCTCAAGATTTTACTCTTACATACATGTATCGTTAATTTGTAGACGTAACATCTTTGAAACCCAGAGCTAGGAAATAATACTTTGAAAATAAATTACAAATGTAAATTAAACTTTTATTCATTAGACTTATCGTATACTCGTACATACTAAGATTCGACGCCTTTAGAAACCCTGACGTGCACCTGGGCACACGACACACCTGTTGTGTATATCTTGTATATTCTGTGTTAGTTCCAGGGGTTTTCTTAAGTTGGACAAACAATAGACTTTAATTAGATATACACAAACATGCACCTGGGCACACGACACAACTGTTGTGTATATCTTGTATATTCTGTGTTAGTTCCAGGGGTTTTCTTAAGTTGGACAAACAATAGACTCTAATTAGATATACACAAACGAACAAAACTATGTCTAGACAAACAAAGCAGTAATATCCTGCCCGATATAACAAAGGCAGTTGAGAGTCTTTTCATCTTTAACATGTATCTAGCAGATCTAGAGTTAGAAATAATGAAAATTGAAAAAAAAAATACAAACCTTAAACCGATTAACAAATTAAATCATGCATTTTTGGTTCATTAACTTTAATTTGTTTAATAACCGGATGAACTGAGAGAGAGAGAGAGAGAGAGAGAGAGAGATTTTTTCACCGATTAATTTATGATAGGAAACAAACATACTTTAATTAGTTTTATGCACATAATAAGATACAGAGACTGCGCTCATCCCTACAATAATTTTGAAACCCCAAAAAAATTATAAAGAATTTCATAACGGCAATCTGTGTCCATCGGAGCGGTGCTGATGATAGCGATCTGTGTTTAATGGAGCGACGATTAAAACCGCCTGGAACATCCCCCCCTTTCCTTGGAAATTATATTATCACTCGGATGACCCCCTCCCATCTCTATAAAAGAGCTTTTACATTTAATATATGTTTTTATTGTTCAGCTTGATCAATATTGACTTAAAGGCCACTTAAAGACAGTGTAAAGGCAGTGTAAAGAGAGCGTAAATGCCACTTAAAGATGCTTAAAGGTGGCTTAAAGGTGGCTTAAAGATGTTTGGACATTAAGGACCTATAAGCACTTGCTTAAAGGTGACTTAAAGGCGGCTTAAAGGTTGTATAGCCTTTAAGCTCCTTTAAGTCACCTTTAAGCCACCTTTAAGGACTTGCTTAAAGATGGTTTTTCGTCCTGTGTCAAACGAAAGCTCTTGTAAATATAAATTTTATTTGCTTTATATGTTATGGTAAAATATTTTCAGGAAAGGAGATAAAAAACGAAAACCATTAAAAATTACGTCGTTTTTTCAAACTCGATTTTCGTGTCCAGGCGAGCTTCGACGCCTTTGAAGCCAGACAACCATAAATGCATTTAAACACATCTACAATCTTTTGTCTACAATCCCTGAAAATTTAAATTAAGGTCTTCCGTTTCCAACGGAAGACCTTTCTATTATTGTGCTGGTTAAGATTATTCTTATTTTTCTTTTTTTTTTTTTCTTCCTAGACGCGAACTTTGAGGCTTCATATCGTGCTCATTTCTGAACGGTTTTTGCTCAAATTTTCAGGGCTAATGGACTTTACAAAACACTATCTTCATCAATTCATAAAAGTTACAATTCCCTTTCCGGTAACGAGTTATTTCCCTTTTAAATTTTTTTAGGGCCTTTGGTTTCCAGACAAAGGCTCCGAGACTATGATAGCAGGGAATGGGAATCCAACGAATTTGAATAGCAGAGACATTGTAGTGGTGCACATTAGTTTTTGTTTTTAGATTACGTTTTTTATTTAGGAAAAGGTAGGGGGTCAAAAACAGGATTCCAAAAAGTGCAAAAATTTAGACATATTTTCCTTTATATCTTTTTAACGAAAAAAATTTTGTAAAGACATGTAGAATAAAAGTTGTGCAGAATATCAAGGGCTTTCATTTAACACCAATAAAAAAGGGCTGGCCCCTTAAATTAAGGGCCAATAGCCTCTAAAAGTTTTTGCTTAATAACTCAAAAACGGTTAGGATTTTGATATGGCTGTCGCTGGAAAAGTTGCTTGTTGGGATCTCATAAAGGTCCTAACAATGTTATTTTGTAAGTGATTTGTGTAGTATGAGTGTAAAAGGCTTTACATGTTGACATGTACCTGTTTTCATTTGACAAGTTAACGAAAGTCTTTGTGCGTACAACTGGCATAAAGTTGCCGCAGAAAGTATGCTGGTTTATACAGGAGGCATTAATTCATAAGAATTTTTGTTGTTGTTGGAGTATAAGCTTTTCCTTTAGGAGTTAAAGTCATTGTTGTTAAGTTCTTATAGTGCACAATCATTAAAAACGGCAATTGGAAAACAAAACATTCTTTTTCTTTTCTAGTAAACCACAAAATTGTGAATTAAAAAACTCTGTGCATTACATTTTAGTTATTAACTCCATGCATTTAAAATCTACCTTGAATCAGAGCTGCATGTGTGTGTGTACCATTACGTAAGCTCTCCCTTGCCCGCGGCCGAGAAAATCGGTTACCATGCTCTCGGCTGGACTACCTAGCGGTCAGCGGTTATCTAATACACGAGAGTTGCGTCTCTCATATATGAGTTTATTTAGCCGCGAACTCAAGAATTGTTTTAGTTTTGATTACACAAAATCTTTTGTGGATTAAACGAGTGGATGTCAAGTAAGAAATAGTTCATTTAATTAATAAAAGCAATGTCATTCTCTAAAGCAATAATAGACAGAGATCAATTGTGGGGTTTAAGTTTAAAATATATAACTTCTATTTGATAGAGTAAGGTCATTATACTGCAAACTTTTCAAATCTTTCTTGGTTCTGAGCTGTGCGTTTCTGTGCGTTGTACCTTTACGTAATCTATTCTTCGTCCACGGCCGAGGAGATCAGCCACGGCTGCATTACCTAGCGGTAAGCGGTTATTTAATACACAAGATTCGCACACCGCGACTTACACTTACATGCATATGAACGTGTTTGAGTTAATATAGCCGTATATACAAGAACTGTTTTAATTTTATGTTATAAAAGTTTGTCCTACTTGTATATATATTTAATTAAATATTTGAGTGTAAATGAATATTAATGAACGATATTACTCCAAATCGGAAAAATCGTTAGACATAAACTAATGGTTCGTTTGTTCAGGTAATTAAAGTACTTTAAAAACTGTACAATTAATGTTTTAAATCAACACCCCCCTTCAAATATTAAACCTTTAAATGATGATCATCCCTCGCACATGGCTGAGGAGATCCGGCGCGAGTGGATAAGTGATCCGCCGTCGGTTTGTATTCTTCTACATGTACCTTATGACGCGTTTATGTTTCATATTTTGCACGGACACAACTATATTTTATTATGTTTTCAACTATTATATTGGTTTAAGACGAAAATATAAATTGATTTTACTTGTACAGTTGATTAAGCATTGATTTATACGATAGCGTACAAGGTAGTTTAAACATGAAATCAAATTATAATCAAAGTTCCATGTTTGCGGTAGGGGCTAGCACGATAAAGGAATGCCCTGAATTGAGGCATTCGATTATTATTTTAAAAAATATTCACATGAGTTTAAACAACTTTAGATTAGATTCTATCGGTCACATATTAATCACTTCTGTAGTTTCATTGTGGAAGCGAACTCATTGCTGCCCCTCCCCTTTCCTCCCGCCCCGCTGACAGGTGCTCGCGCTGGATTTTTTTTTAATTGGAGAAAAGATAATAAGATGTGTCGAAAATCATTTTTGGTGGATTCTTCTTATGTGTAACATTTTGTTTCACTTTCCCACCCCTTTGTTTATTCGGCCAGTCTGTGTTAATTCAATTGCCGCATGCGACCGAGAATCTTGTTTCGTTTCAGCGCACACAGCTCAGAACATTTATAGCCCCAGGTCATCAATTGTTATGTAATTGAGTAACAGTTGGAAGGGTGATTTTACTACATAAAATAATAAAATCATAATATAATCTATTTGAATTGAGTACCATGCGTATAGATTCCAATAATGATAATTTTTTTTTATTTCCTCTCTATGTTTACATTAATTATTTTTGTTCAAATAATTAATAAATTTTCTATCATTTAAATTCATCAAATACTGATTCCGATTACCTTGAAGTCATTAATTTTCCATTGGCTTTTGACAAAAGAGAGACGCCTGACCATCCAATGAAAACAAATACACAGAGTTTGATTGACAGGTTCAGCCAGGTGCAGGTCTCACCCGATGTCCGAGGTTATGTGTGCTGTTTGTACACAGCCGCATGGTCTCAGTAAGAGTTATCAGTAGGAGTTATCGATGTAAATAAATAATAAAAGTACATGCCTATCAAAACATGATCGTGCAAGTTAAAGTTGATTTAGGTTTGTTCAAATAGAAATCATGTTTCACTAACTGTATTTAATATTTTTTATGTATAGCGAATTTTAATATTGTTTCAGTACTGAAACATCGCATGAAAACGTTAAATATACATGTACTCTGTAACTAGTCGTCTTTTAATACATATACCTTTCTTTTGTTTGTTAAAATTCGTTCAATTTTGTTAAAGTAATGTAAAACACGGGCGCCATTTTGAAACAATTAACTTGTCAGAGAGTTCCGAATGAAATCTGATGAACATTTCACACGGTTCTCGCACGCTTTGCCCGAAACGCTAAACGGTTTACATGAAACTCTAAAAGATTTACACGAAACGTTTCTCGCACGTAGGCCGCACGCTTTTTTGGTGTAGTAGTACGTTTTAGGGTCTGTAAATTTTGTCAGCACGCGATTCTAAACTTGCACATAGTCTTCAAAAAATTTAGAAATATTTTAATATAGAAGTTATCTTTGAGAAAAGTTTACGTGTTTTGTAGGCGGGTTTAGTTTAAAAAAGAAATACACTTCCTGACATGAATCATGAGTACATACTGTAAGTGTTTATAACAATGCTTGCTACCCTTTGAAAATTTAACTCGCCATAAAACATCTCATTTTTTATAGAATGTTTGAAACAATTACATAAACTCTGCTCGACAAATAGTTTTTCTAAAATATTTTCTTCCTTTCTTTTTTCAAAACATGTTTTATATACAGGCTTTCAATCACAACACGTTTTTATAACAAAAGCAGAACTGAAAGAATAGTCATTATAATCGTTTGACACCATATAACATATATTTTCAACTCGCAGCAACAACGGAAGACCTACTCGGGGCTTTGCCACGAGCTCTGCTCTAGTTCAATATCTTTTTTCGTTTAGGAGGAGATAGCCGGACAAAATGACCCTCTAAAAATCACTAAAACGTCGATATTTCCCGAACGGAAATGACGTCATTAAAATAAAAAATTATATATAAGGTTTTTATCAATATCTACGAGATCTGAAATTTTTACGAAAATCGGTCAAGTCGTTTTCAAGAAATCGCTTGTACAAAAAAGCGTAAGAAGAAAAAAAAATAACTAGACACGATCTCGTTGCGAACAACGAGGAGGTCTTCCGTGCGATTTTTTGAAGGTTATATGACCTTGACTTTGATATTTGACCCTTTATCTTCTTATCGGGGCAACAACAAAAAAAAATTGATGGTTGAATTTTGTTAGGAACATCATTCTCAGCATTTTATTCTATATTGATTTTCAAAATGATGCTTTTTAAAATATTTGTTCTGTTTGAGGTATGTTATCAACGTTTTGTACTTCTGGCCCCTTAAAACCCATTAAAAACCCCTTAATACGGAACACATGATAAAATAATTATAATATATTGTTAAATAAATGTCAGATGAACATTATTGCTTCCTAAACATATAACAAAATATTTTTCAGTAAAGTGCTATGGAAGAAAGACTTTAGAGCATGTTTGGTCCCTAAATTGAAGGGCCAGCCCCTTTTTCTTGGCATCATACGAAAGTTCTTTTGATATTAAACATATTTTGTTCAACAAGTGTTTAGAAATTCTTTGCCGTTTTTGAGCTATCTGGGATATAATGTTTTAGGGGCCGACCCCTTATCTCCTTATTGGGGCCAGATAACGATTCTTTTTTTATTGAATATTGTTTAAAACATCAATCTAAGCATCTTTTATTCTATATTGCTTTTCAAAATATTTGTCCTTTTTGAGATACATTCGATCGAAGTTTTGACTTTTGACCCCTTGAAACCCCTAACTACGTAACGCATAATAAAATTTTTATAATGTACAGTTTTATTAGTGAAAGATGAACATGTTTGCTTCTTAAACATATGACAAAACATTTCTCAGTAAAATGCTATGGAAGAAAGACTTTAGAGCCCTTTAAGCCCCTAAATTGAAGGGCCAGCCCCTTTTTCTTGGCATCATACGAAAGTTCTTTTGATATTAAACATATTTTGTTCAACAAGTGTTTAGAAATTCTTTGCCGTTTTAGAGCTATCTGGGATAGGACGTTTTAGGGGCTGACCCCTAATCTCCTTTTTGGGGCCAGATAACGAAACTTTTATGATTGAATATTGTTTAAAACATCATTCTAAGCATCTTTTATTCTATATTGCTTTTCAAAATATTTGTCCTTTTTGAGATATATTCGATCGAAGTTTTGGACTTCTGGCCCCTTGAAACCCCTAATTACGTAACGCATTATAAACATTTTATAATGTATAGTTTTATTAGTAAAAGCTGAACATTTTTGCTTCTTAAACATATTACAAAATATTTCTCAGTAAAGTGCTATGGAAGAAAGACTTTAGAGCCCTTTTGGCTCCTAATTTGAGGGACCAGCCCCTTTTTCTTGTTATCAAACGAAAGATCTTGTAAATATAAATTTTATTTGCTCTATATGTTATGGTAAAATATTTTCAGGAAAGGAGATAAAGAACGAAAACCATTAAAAATTACGTTGTTTTTTCAAATTCCATTTTCGGGTCCAGGCGAGCTTCGACGCCTTTGAAGCCAGACAACCATAAATGCCTTTAAACACATCTACAATCTTTTGTGTACAATCCCTGAAAATTTAAATTCAATATCTTTTTTCGTTTAGGAGGAGATAGCAGGACAAAATGACCCTCTAAAATCACTAAAACGTCAATATCTCCCGAACGGAAATGACGTCATTAAAGTAAAAAATTATATATAAGCTTTTTATCAATATCTACAAGATCTGAAATTTTCACGAAAATCGGTCAAGTCATTTTCAAGAAATCGCTTGTACAAAAAAGCGTAAGAAAAAAAAAATGATAAAAGGGAAAAAGAAACAAAGCAATAACAACTAGAGCAAAGCTCGTTGCAAAGCAACGAGTGGGTCTTCCGTTAATGTTGGAAGTAAAGCTGGAAGTTCCTGTAAGAAGCAGGGCTCTTAAACCAATAACAAGAGTAACTAAAATAGAAAATGAAAAATCGAATATTCCTAGTACGACTTAACAAAATCCGAATGATTTTAAGTACGACTTAACAAAAACCTTTCCGATTTCAAGAACGACTTAACAAAAAAAATCCGAATGTGTGCAAGTACGACTTAACAATTATTTTTGGTACGAGTTAATTTTACTTTGAACATTAAACTATTTTTTAAACCAAGGACGCGGAATCAAAATTTCCGGAAAAATCAATTTTTAAACCCCGACATCTCTGTAATGCATCGTCCGATTTTAAAACGGCTTTCAGTGTTAGATTCAGCTTAATAAGCTCTACAAAACACATATTCATTTTTGATTTGATCAGAAAATTCATTTTTTCGAAAAATTTGTTTCACTTCCGGTTTCGACCGGAAGTGACAGATTTTCATTTCCAGCCTTATTACAGATGTAAATCGAACAAATCATAAGCATTGAAAATTTTAAGCCTCTATCTCAAAGCATTTTTGAGAAAAGTCCGGGACAAAATGACTTTTTGAAATTTTTAAAAATGACGTCATGTCAAAACGGAGGTGACGTTCTTTTTAAAACTTTAACGTTTTTGAGGGACGCCAACTCGCAAAAATCTCTGAAAATTTCATCAAAATCGGTTTAAAACCTTTTGAGTTATGAAGCAAAAAAGGAGTCAGAAGAAAAGAAAAAGAATAATAACTAGACACGATCTCGTTGCGAGCAACGAGGAGGTCTTCCGTCCGATTTTTAGAAGGTGAAATGACGTCATCGACTTTAATTATCGACAACAAAACATTATATGGAAATAGGGGTGAAGAACTAATGCTTTCCTGTAATGCTTTTTATAAGTTCTTTTACGTTGCTTTTTTAAATAGAAAATTTTTTTCCAATTGAAATAGAAAAGATTAAACTATTTTACCTCTTGCCCCTAATATCCCTAGTTAGGTAACGCATGAGAAAATCATTATATTGTTGGGATATATAAACGTATTATACATAAAGTCTGTCCCAAGATATTTTTGCCACACATTTTCTCAAATTATTCGATATTTGTAAATATCTCTTGATTCAGACGATGTTCATTCGATAGTATGAAAAAATCCCAAGATTTCCCTTTTGTAACGTCCCCTCTAGCTTGTCAGGTTTCAATACACGGCTAAAAAAAGAATGTCTACGGGGATTTTGCATTGCATCGGCCATTATAAAGCCCGGATGAAAACGTTGAAAAATGGTGCTAGATATTCCGTGAGACTTCCGAATTAAGAAAAGATGTAAACATTCCCAATTATAAATTACCGTAGGAAATCTGTTTTTGATCCTGTGAATGCTTACGAAGGAAAAATAGTAATTTCTGAATGAAGTTTGACCCCCTAAAAAACGTTAATACCTAATTACGTAACACATGAATAAATCAATTGATTTCTTGGATACATAACAGTTGAGATCGACACAAAATTTAAAATTTTGATTAATTCTGTGATTTTGAATGACCATAGTTGTGAATGGAATTGTAGATCATTTTGGAGAATAAGCGGGTATTGAACATAATTAATGCACATGATCATGCACATGACAAATAAAGTGTCTTACACATGTAAATCTTAATGTAAAAGCTGCTTGGTCCAATTTTCAATAAAATAATTGTATGCTTTTAAACGATGGTTATGCTAAGTATGTGTGCAATAATATACGTTGCAGTAGTTTTCCCGGTCAATTAAGCCATATTTAAATGAAAAAAATTATGTACATGTTGAAACTCGTTGAATCCGGATGTTGTGTATTACGGCATGCTGCCCAATCCGGCGACATTATTCAGCCCCTTGACATTTTCCCATCATTTTTGTTTTAAAAAAATTGTGCAATCCGGATCCTGTCTATTCTGTAAACCGGCGAAATGAAAAAACATACTGCTTATAATTAGTGAGAGTTATCTCCCGTCGTCCGTCTACTTATCGATCGGTCGGCCTTCTGCGAGATATTTTAAATTCTCAATTATCGACCAATTTTACTGTCGTTGCTATTGATTTAAATAACTGTAAATATAGATCCGAACTAGCAACTCAATTCAGTTAATACCGTAAAGTCTTGTTATGAATTGCAAAAATTAGATAATTAGATTATAGTTCACCCCATTTTTTCAGGCCGTGATTCAGGATACTGTGAGAGTAAGACTGCCGATATTGTTTGTTATCCCCGTTGTATGGCTACACGTACAGAGTTGCATATTATTCTAGATCTGTCAAAATGCTAATTTTTTTAAAAATAAAATTCTCATTATATTAATATTTATCCAGTGTTTCCCTGTATATAACAGTTCTCGCCATCAGGTGTTTCAGCCACCTGTTGACTTGTTAATGTTTTGTTTAACAATTTACGGTTAAGCATGCACTTTACAGGTAGATCGGATGCTTGAAAAATTATCAATAACGATGATTTGATTCAAAAAGTATTTCCATCGTATGTATTCTGTTATGGATTTATTGTTTCAAAAAAATAATTTAAAATGAAAATTGGTACCGTATAGATAAGATCGATGAAATCTAATATATTTCAGAACAATTGAAAATTTTACAAGAATACACGATCAGGACCTACTGCATTAAATACTAAAATTAATTTGAAACAATGTCCTCTAAACCGGATGTTGCCTAATCCGGCCATTTTTTTTTCAGAACCACCCTCCGCCGGATTACACAATTTTTGGTGTATATCCACAAAATAATCGACATAAAAGGGTTTGGCGTTATTTCGCCTCGTGTTTAAACTGGCCCCTTACGTCGAAGCTAGTATGATTGTATTACGACTTTGACATCTGTCTTTTTTATATAATCTATTATAACATATGAAATATACAGCATGACTATTTAAACAAAAATAAAGCAGTGTACATTTGTTCATTAATAGGTTTTATGTTTACGTTGTTTATAATCATTGCAAAACATGCAGGATGAATAAACCCAATCATTCGAAGGATGAAACCCAACGGTTTCCTTTTTTAAACATTCCAATGATGTATTTTGAGGGTTTTTTTGTATGCCCAAAATTTATTTTTATTTACTTTGAATATTTCTAACGTTGAAGGGAGAGCAATTCCGTGTAAATACATCTATAACTTTGTAAGATCATTCATTTGGTTTGCAAGGAAAATTATTTGATACTGTAATGGCCGACAAATCGGAACATGCAGCTTAAAGAAATTTCTCCACATTTTATACCTCGAAACGTTATTTCAAATCAGGCACCAAACAATAAACGGAAATGGAACTATTCGGCGGATATAAATGTTAAAGTATTCTTATGATAAAAAATTGTATTTTTGGCAAACATAGATTAATCATTTTTTATCTCCTACAAGATATAATCGCACCTGTGTTTTGTATCCATCTCTTTTAAACCCTTTTTAGCCAAACGTATAAAAATTCGTGGTCGTTTCACCGTCTTGTTGTAAACCCCGCTGAAATGTTCACAATCGATTCGCTGTTGAACGAAAGACTCGACTAGAAAAACTTGCTGCATGGGCCGTCTAACATTATTAATTTTAATGATGAATTCAGAAACTTATAGATTTCAAAAAGTGTCATTTTTTGTTAAGTTACAGGAACATTGTCATTCATGCACATAAATTTGTACAAAATAAGTTATATGTTATTCAACCAGTGTTTGAAATTTAAGACCGTTCTTGAAATATTTGGGAAAGAAATTTTAGGGGTCATCCTTTCATCTTTTTATCGGGCCCGTGTAACAAAATTTCAGCCATTTCCGAATAACTGTGTGCACAAAAATCGTAAATAAAAGAATGCAGGTAACGGGAGCTTTTAACAGGGGAGCAGGGAGTGCTTTAAAATTCATATTGACATGTATTAATTTACCGTGTAAAATTATCAATCATAGGCATTAGATAACTGCTATTGCCTGATTGGCGAATTTGATTTGCCTATTGACTCCATGACATCTACAATTACGCTTAGTTAAACGATAACATTTTTTAAAAAAATTATATATAAGCATGTACTCAAATCAGGTGTTGTACTTTACAGAACGTTTAAAAAATTGCGATTGCCGAGCGCTTTTTTTTGGGGGGGGGGGGGGGAATAGTCCTAATCAGACAGCAAATACATAATACAGCATACAGACGTTTTTATTAATATGTATATATAATTTATGTATTAACTATTTAAGTGTGCTTGAATATGCAAATTTTAAAGCCAATTCGATTTGTATTAGAAAATTAATCTACTAAGTAGTATTTTTAACCATGTGTTCTCTACTCGATTTTTAACTGTCCGAATACAATCAAAATATTTACAATGAATGCACATGTACATAAACTTTTTATAACTCACATATTCTTTCAGAATCAAAAATAAAAATAAAATTTGATTAATAATAAATTAATAAAATCAGCAATGAGTATGCTTTTTAATGAATCTGACCACCATTGAGAATAGGTTATTATACCAATATTGTGACCCTTATTATTTTACGGCCTGAATGTAAATAATTTTTCAACTTCTTTAAAAATGGTTTAGTTTTATCGTGCCCGCACCTACCGCAAGCATGTAACATTGTACTTCTTAAGCTGCCTTATCTCGAACGCTTTTTAAATATATTTCAACTTTTACTTACTACATCCTGCTTAACTCTCTCTCTCTCTCTCTCTCTCTCTCTCTCTCTCTCTCTCTCTCTCTCTCAACTCATAAAAAATTCTAATACTTTGTTAGACAAATGAAGAATCACATTATCATAGATTACAGATACTTATGTGAATATCGCCAATATTTTGTTGAAATTGGTAGTGTAATGCATTTAATTCTCAGCAGCAAAATGTCACAAATAGAAACAGGTGAATTCATTTACATTTCAAATCGTACGACTGTAAAACGTATTATATTAATTGATGGCAGTTTTTTCCTTTATTTTACGAACTATGATTTAAATCAATGGTTTGATGCATCGTTAGCCGATATCATTGGAAATGAAAATAACAACGAATCAAAAAGCATTGAAATGTGTGATAACGTATAAACACGAGAAGCATGTGTCCTACAGCGAATCGGCTGTCCACTAGCGCGGCTTCTCCTTGGCCCGTGTGATGAAAATGTACACTCAACGTGGTGGGTTTGAAATGTTTGCAGTTTGATAACTAAATTTTATTTTCCAACAATAAAACTATTTCATGACATAGACAAGATCACAAAGAACGCCCCTTTTTCAATGACAGTCATACAATCTATTTTTTTTTTTATTACGAGAGCAAAAAAGCAATACTTCGTAGGTAATGGTATAATCTTTTTCCATTTACTCTTTAATATCGTTTAAATCTGAATTCTTTGTGTTTGCAGCAAAATAAATAAACCCGTGTGTGTATTACAGCAAGGCGCATATCTTGTGTATTGGATAACGGTAGACCGCTCGCTAGTCCAGCCGCGACCCATTTCCTCGGCCGCGGGCAAGGATCGGATACGTATAATTGTTTACATACATGAAGCTCGGAAAACAGCTAGCTAGATTTTAAATGCGACTCAAATACATTGCATAGAAGTTATTCTTTTACCCAGAATGTGTTTCCCCTGAAAAGAATTAAAATGTTTCAACACTTTCCGAAAGCAAGCTAGTACACTGTCTATGGTAGTAGGTAAAGGTATAATCTTTTTATTTACTATTAAAATCACTAAAATCGGAAGTTTTGTGTTTGCAGCTACATATAAAAATCCATGTGTACATTACAGCAAGACGCAAATCTTGTGTATTTGATAACGGCAGACCCGCTCGCTAGTCCAGTCGTGACCTACTTCCTCGGCTGCGGGCAAGGGTGGATACGTAACTGTTCACATACACAGCTCGGAATACAGCTAGATTTTAAATGCGACTCAAATGAATTGCATAGAAACAGTTCTTTCATCCATAATGTGTTTCACTAGAAAATAACTAAAATGTTTAAACAATTTCCGTATATAAACTGGTATCCTTTATGTCAGTTATACGCACAAATACCCCGTTTACTTGCCAAATAAAACACAAATACATGGTAACAAGTCTGGCTTTTTACACTCATATTACGCAATACCCGAACAAAATATTATTGTTACGACATTAATAAGATCATAATGAACAACTTTTGCAGCGACAGCCATATTGAAATCTTAACCAATTTTGAGTTATAAAGTGAAAACTTTGAAGGGTTCTAGGCCCTTAATTTGAGGGGCCAGCCCCTTTTTCTAGATGTCAAACAAAAAATCTTGTAAATATAATTTTTTTTTCTTCTACATGTCTTAACAAAATATTTGTGAGAAAAAAGATAATCTAAGAAGACAAGGCAAAATCACAACACTTTTTTAATCGCATTTTTCGAGCCCTACCGAGCTTTAGCGCCTTTTGTGCCTGAAAGTGATTAATGCCTTATTACATATCTACAATCTTTTGTCTATCATTCCTGAAAATTTGAACTAAATATCTTTTATAGTTTTTCATAACTCTCTTGGACAAGCCGTCCCTCTGAAAATCAAGAAAACGTCGATATTTCAAAAACGGAAATGACGTCAGCAAACAAAAAAATTTCCGATCAAGTTTAAATTAATATCAATAAGATCTGAAAATTTTATCAAAATCGATCAAAGAGTTTCCGAGTAATCGCTGACACAAAATCGGTAAGAAAAAAAAAGGAGAAGAATGAGAAAAAAAAACCGAAGAAAAACAATAAGGTCTTCCGTTGGAAACGGAAGACCTTAATAATAACTAGACACGATCTCGTTGCGAGCAACGAGGAGGTCTTCCGTCCGATTTTTAGAATTAGGTACGACTCTGCTCTTGATCTTCGTCAACGAAACATATCTGGAAATGGAGATGGGATCTTAGAGTAATGAGTGAAAGACTATCTACCACTTTGGTGTCCATTATTTGAGGGATCAGCTCCTTTTTCTTCATATTAGTTAAAAGGTATTTTAGTGTACCGCTAATAAGTTTTTTTTTTATTGGTTACCGTTCTTGAGATATCTGGGGAAAATCGTTTTGATATCCACTCATTTTAGGGTCCTGATAACAAACAATATATGGTTGTACATTGTTAAGTACATTATTTTGAGCATCTTCTGTTAAATATTGCTTTTCAGAATTTTCCTCCATTTCGAGATATTGAGGATCAAAGTTTTGGACTTCTGGCCCCTTAAAACCCCTAATTACATAATATAGAAGTAAATGATTGCCATTTATAGGTAAATAACCTTAAAATGAACATAATTGCCTCTCTAACGTATCACAAAATATTTCACAGTTAAAAGTTATCATTACAAGACTTTCGAACCCCCTCAGCCCCTTATTTGAAGGATCAGTCCCTTTTTCTTGATGTCATAAGAATGTTCTTGTCAATTCAAACACATTATGTTCAAAAAGTGTTTAGATATTCTGTACCGTTTTCGAGATATCTTGAAAGGGTCGTTCTAGGGGCCAATCCTGTAACTCCTTTTAGGGACCGCATAGCAAAAATATTATAGTTGCAGATAGTTAAACTCAATATTTTGAGCATCTTTTGTTCAATATTGCTTTTCAAAATTATCATCAATTTTGAGATATTGAGCATCAAAGTTTTGGACTTCTGGCCCCTTAAAACCCCTAATTACGTAACATAGGAGTAAATGATTGCCATGTATAGGTAAATAACGTTAGAATGAACATAATTGCTTCTATAACGTATCACAAAATATTTCACGGTAAAAAGTTATTATTGAAAGACTTTAGAGCCCCCTCAACCCTTTATTTGAAGGGCGAGCCCCTTTTCTCTAATTTCAAATGAAAGCTCTAATCAATTTAAAACACATTTTGTTCAACAAGTGTTTACAAATTGTGTACGGTTCTCGAGTTTTCTTGAAAGGGTCGTTTTAGGGGCCGACCCTGTAACTCCTTTTACGGGTCGTATAACAAAGACATTATGGTTGCAGATTGTTAAACACAATATTTTGAGCATCTTCTGTTCAATATTGCTTTTCAAAATTATCATTCATTTTGAGATATTGAGCATCAAAGTTTTGGACTTCCGGCCCCTTAAAATCCATAATGACGTAACATAGGAGTAAATGATTGCAATGTATAGGTAAATAACGTTAGAATGAACATTATTGCTTCTATAATGCATCACAAAATATTTCACGGTAAAAATTTATCATTACAAGACTTTAGAGCCCCCTCAGCCCCTCATTTGAAGGGCCAGCCTCTAGTTCTTGATTTCAAATGAAAGCTCTAATCAACTCAAACACATTTTGTTCAACAAGTGTTTACAAATTATATCCGTTCTTGAGATATCTTGAAAGGGTCATTTTAGGGGCCGACCCTGTAACTCCTTTTACGGGCCGCTTAACAAAGAAATTATGGTTGCAGATTATTAAGCTCAGTATTTTGAGCATTTTCTGTTCATTATTGCTTTTCAAAATTTTCCTACTTTTTAAGATATTGAGCATCAAAATTTTGGACTTCTGGCCCCTTAAAACCCCTAATTACGTAACAAAGGAGTTAATGATTGCCATGTGTAGGTGGATAACGTTAGAATGAACATAATTGCTTCTATAACTTATCACAAAATATTTCGCAGTGAAAAGTTATCATCAAAAGACTTTAGAGCCCCCTCAGCCCCTTATTTGAAGGGCCAGCCCCTTTTTTTGATGTCACATAAAAGCTCTTGACTTTATAGAGATTTTTTGTTCTACATGTTATAACAAAATACAATCAAGGAAAGAGATATTGAAAGAAAACCACGAAAAATCACGACGTTTTTTTAACTGTAATTTTCGAGCTCGGGCGAGCTTCGGCGCTTTTGGTCACAGGAAAGTATATATACCACATGTCAGATCTACAACCTTTTGTCTACAATCCCTGAAATTTTGAACTCAATATCTAAAATCGTTTAGTAGTTTACCCCTGGACAAGCCGACCCTCTGAAAATCGTTAAATTGTAAATAACTCATAACCGGAAGTGACGTCATCATTTAAAAAAATTTCCAATAAGGTTCAGATCATTATCTATAAGACCTGAAAGTTTCATGTAAATCGGTGGAGTAGTTTTCGAGAAATCGCGTACACAAAATTGGTTGGAAAAAAAAAGAAAAAAACTAGACACGATCTCGTTGCGAGCAACGAGGAGGTCTTCCGTCCGATTTTTATAATAAGGAATGACCTTACTCTTGATCTTCGTCAACGAAACGTATCCGGAAAAGGAGGCGGAATCTATGAGTGTAATGGGTGGAAGACTATCTATCCCTTTGGTGTCCTTTATTTGAGGGATCAGCTCCTTTTTTAATTCATTTTAGTTAAAAGGTATTTTGTGTACCGCTAATAAGTGTTTAGAAATTGGTTACCGTTTTTGAAATATCTGGGAAAAATCGTTTTTATATCCGGTCCTAAAACTCCCTTTAGGGTCAAGATAACAAACAATATATGGTTGTACATTGTTAAGCATATTATTTTGAGCATCTTTTGATGAATACTGCTTTCCAGAATTTTCCTCTATTTCGAGATATTGAGGATCAAAGTGTTTGACTTCTGGCCCCTTAAAATCCCTAATTACATAACATAGGAGTAAATGATTACCATGTATAGGTAAATAACCTTAAAATGAACTTAATTGCCCCTACAACGTATCACAAAATATTTCATGTAAAAAGTTATCATTAAAAGACTTTAGAGCCCCCTTAGCCCCTTATTTGAAGGACCAGCCCCTTTTTCTTGATTTCATAAGAATGTTCTTCTCAATTCAAACACATTTTGTTCAACAAGTGTTTACAAATTTTGTATCGTTCTCGAGATATCTTGAGAGGGTCGTTTTAGGGGCCGACCCTGGAACTCCTTTTAGGGATCGCATAACAAAAAATTATGGTTGCAGATTGTTAGGCTCAATATTTTGAGCATCTTTTGTTCAATATTGCTTTTCAAAATTTTCCTCCATTTTGAAATATTGAGCATCAAAGTTTTGGACTTCTGGCCTCTTAAAATCCCTAATTACGTAACATAGGAGTAAATGATTGCCATGTATAGGTAAATAACCTTAAAATGAACATAATTGCTTTTATAACGTATCACAAAATATTTCACGGTAAAAAGTTACCATTAAAAGACTTTAGAGTCCCTTCAGCCCCTTATTTGAAGGGCCAGCCCCTTTTTCTTGATGTTCCATAAAAGCTCTTGACTTTATAAAGATTTTTTGTTCTACATCTTATAACAAAATACAATCGAGAAAAGAGATATTGAAAGAAAACCACGAAAAATCACGACGCTTTTTTAACTGTAATTTTCGAGCTCGGGCGAGCTTCGGCGCTTTTGGTCACAGGAAAATATGTATACCAAATGTCAGATCTACAACCTTTTGTCTACAATCCCTGAAATTTTGAACTCAATATCTTAAATCGTTAAGGAGTTTACCCCTGGACAAGCTGACCCTCTGAAAATCGTTAAATTGTAAATAACTCAAAACCGGAAGTGACGTCATCATTAAAAAAAAATTCCAATAAGGTTCAGATCATTATCTATAAGACCTGAAAGTTTCATGTAAATCGGTGGAGTAGTTTTCGAGAAATCGCGTACACAAAATTGGTTGGAAAAAAAAAGAAAAATAATAATAATAGGGAAAAAGAAACCGAACGAAAACAATAAGGTCTTCCGTTGGAAAACGGAAGACCTTAATAATAATAGGGAAAAAAATACCGAACGAAAACAATAAGGTCTTCCGTTGGAAAACGGAAGACCTTAATAAAAAGAAACCATAGAATAACAAGAGGGTCTTCCGTTGGAAACGGAAGACCCTAATAAGGTCTTCCGTTGGAAACGGAAGACCTTAATAAAAGGGAAAAAGAAACAAAGCAATAACAATAAGGTCTTCCGTTGGAAACGGAAGACCTTAAATACATGAGTTTGAGTTTTTATAGTGTATTATAATAGGATGTATGACCCTGTCCACAATTAAGACTAAATAATTGAAATGTCTATGTGTAAAATCTGTAGATCCTACGTTTCTTACATGGGTGTCAGACAAATTACGCAAACTTTTATTTTGAGAAATGCTCTTCAGTATTTCATAAATATCTATCAACCGTTGAACCCTAATGTGACCCATTCTGGTTGTGATATGGATTTTTAATTCTTCGATTATCTTTATTCGAGGTGTATATATATATATATATATATATATATATATATATATATATATATATATATATATATATATATATATATATATCCAGACACACACACACACACACACACCCACACCCACACACACACACACACACACACACACACACACACACACACACACACACACACACACACACACACACACACACACACACACACCATGTATTAGATTTGATTTGTTGACTATGTACATGTAGCTTGTGCCTCGACATAAACGACAGAAATCCTTCTGTTGACAACATTCTTAGACCAATAATGTAAAAAAAAAAATCAGTTTTTTATAACTGTGTTATAGTACATGTTTTGTTTATTAATTGAATGTGACCCTAAAAAACAAACGTTTTGGACATTAAAGTATAAGACTACTGGGCACAATAACTTATGATGTGATGTAGCATCTAGAGAAATATGCAGTAAGATGCAGAAACGATTTTTTAAATTGCGCCTAAATTTCAATTTTTGTACCGAAAAAAACCTGATAAATGTAACTGAATTAGCAGCGGAAGAAAGGGAGAGAGGTCAGTAGGAAAACACTATTTCCGGGAATTTTCTCTTTCCACCGTTTCTTAATTGCCATAATCTTGTCATAAGCCGTCCTCTATTATTGTCCTGAATACGGAAACTTACAGAAACTGCAGACCGAACAATAACACATATAACTAATTAGGGTCTTCCGTTTCCAACGGAAGACCCTCTTGTTATTCTATTGTTTCTTTTTATTAGGGTTTTCCGTTTTTCAACGGAAAACCCTTCTGTTATTCTACTGTTTCTTATTATTATTAGGGTTTTCCGTTTTTCAACGGAAAACCCTTCTGTTATTCTACTGTTTCTTATTATTATTTTTTTTTTTCCCGCAAATTTTGTGCACGAGATTTCTCGAACATTTTTTGTCTGATTGCTATGAAACTTTCAGGGTATGTAGATGATATTAATATCTCTAGACGTTTTTTTCAAATTTTTAAAATTCACTTCCGGTAATGAGTTATTGCCCTTTAATTGAAAATTGGGGGGTCTTTTGTCCAGAGTTGATCTCGGGAACTACAAATGATAGATGCATGAAATTTGGCGAAATTGTCGGTAACATTTTATAATTTTGCTGGCATGAAAATTTTGGTAATTTCTTTGTTAGCTTTTGAGCTATTTGTCGCCAAAGTTTAAGATTTTTTCGGGGGTGAAATTTTGTTGCTTTTTGTATTATAACCTTTAAACTAAAAATATTTTGTTAATACATATAGAACAAAAGTTGTTTAGAATAACGAGAGCTTTCATTTAAAATTAAGAAAAAAGGGCTGGCCCCTATAATTAGGGGTCAGCAGCTCATACACGTATTTTTCTGATAGCAAAAATCGTTATCATTTTATGAAAAAAAAATAATTTAGTTATTGTTAATATATTAAATAATGTCATTTGGTATCAAATTAAACAAGTTCTGTCCTATATTCTTTTTCAAATTTCATAAAACAAATATGTGAGAATCGTACACGAACGAGTTAATATGGCTACATAGACACACAAGCGAACAAATGCCACATTAAGGCCCAGGCATTTACTGCATTACGTTGTGTTGCGTCTTAGATGAATTGTTGTGATTCAATTTCATTTTTTTCATCTATATCATTTATGAATTCAATGAACACACATTATTTAAACGTTCTATGTGCAACTATTTGTCGGGGCGCCCCTGTTTGTGACCCCCGCGCGCGCGCGCCGAATGTAAACAGTAACGAAAGGCATTGTAGAAAAGAGAGAGCCGTAATGCAGAAGAGAAGTTGTGTATTCTTTCGGTGTACACATGCATTTTCAATTTGCTGTGAAACATATGAACATGCACAGGGAACAATACTACATATTTGTTTAAGGAGGATATTTTTCTCGTGTGAATCGTTTACGAGGAAATTCTGACAGCCACACTTCTGTCGACGATCAGCCGTTGATAAGCTACGAGTAATAAAGGAGAAAAGATGGACATTAAAGTGTGTGATTTATGTGGATGTTACTGAAGAAGGTGAGGCTTTTACTCCTTTTAAAGTTTCTTGTTAACTGGTTAAAATTTAGTATATACACTGTAGTATAGATGTACATGTAAGTACGTGCACACTGTTAGATGTTTTTGTTATGGTGTGGGTGTTTGTTTACTAACGTGTACTTTTTACATGTTTCATGGGTGTTTAGACTCGCTCGAGGTTCATGGGGGACTGGAAAGGGTAACTGAATTTATCTATTTAAAAAATAACAGATTGTGAATTTTCAACTCAAAATTCAAAGCAGGGTCTAATTAGAAACATATCATATCTTCTTGTGCAGAGGACTCCAAATGTAGTCATGAATACCCTGTAGACATAACTTCAAGTAAATAAAATTGTATACTTCAGACTTCAGAGTTAAAACATGACTTTAATATCTTTATGATGCCGATCATTGTATCATTAAAGAGGTATAGCAGACCAACGGGTACCCGGTACATGTACTTGTACATGTAGGTTACAAGTTAGAACTATGCCTACCATTCTACCAGTTCACATAATTTTTCTTGTTTAGCAGTTATGATGTGTACTTAAATTGTCCTTGTTAATGTTTTAAATGTAATTTTTTATTCTCTTTTTTTAATCTGACTACTGGCAGAACTGGCGTGCGAGCAGTTCTCGCCGAGGACCATTTCTCGCTGGTGCACTGTTACATCATATTTTCGTATATAATTTTATGTGTTGATAAAATGACGTAACAATGCACTGGTGAGAAATAGTACTCGGCGAGAACTGATCGCACGCCAATATTGATTAATTACAGACAAAAACTGAAGGTTGCGAGTGTTATTTTTAATTGAACAACATTGTTTAAAATAATTCTTTATATATGTGACGATCAGACCGGTTTGAATACCAGTGCCAGATAGCTCAGTTGGTAGAGCACCTGACTAGAGATTCAGGGGGCCCAGGTTCAAATCCCTTCATTATTTCTCCCATCCTGTTACAATATTGGTGTTGTGACCAACCCCTGGAACTATAACAGGTTAACTCGATCCTGCCAGGGATGATCTTCGAGGGTGAAGATCATTTAAGGGGGAGGAATGTGACGGTCAGACTGGTTTGAATACCGGTGCCAGATACATGTAGCTCAGTTGGTAGAGCACTTGACTAGAGATTCAGAGGGCCAGGTTCGAATCCCACTTTGTTCCGTCGTTATTTCTCCCATCTTTTACATATACATGTATATCAGATATATGACAGATGATTAAGGTCATCACATGTTTTGCAAGATTCAATAAGTGTTAAAAACCTTTACTTTACAACAGAATACATTTAAGTGAATATTTATGTTTCTTGTTATTACTGTATTTGGTGTGGTTTTCTTGACAGTGTCGCATAAACAATTTACCCCCTCCTAAAACGCAAACTTTCTTTTTGTGGATTCAGCTTACCGCTGATTGGCTGCTGTTGCAGCAGACAAATAAGATATGCACGCACAAAACACAATGAACTTATCAGAGAATGAGTTGAGTTTATTTAAACTGTTGGAATTTGGGTATTTTTTTTTAAAATGTATACTTGTGACAAAACATATATGTGGTACATACAGCTGTAGCTTTATGAAGAAAATTTTGGTTAGACCATATATACCTATCATGCAAGTAAATGATATTTACAAAAAACTTGCAATTTATGGCGCACGAAATATACGCTAGTTTTATAAAGATTGACATACATGTAATGTACCACATTCTTTGAAAAATAATCTATTAAAAATTCTTCATTAAGTTTACTCATACATGTTTTATGCTTATTACACGTAGTATTGTTTTTAAAACATGTAATTTATAAGAAAATAAACAAAAACCCTCGCTAAATTTATTTGCAAACAAAAAATACACAGTAGAATTGATAAAAAATGGTATACCAGAAGCTAATACCAGTACATGTACTTTGACGCTGTTCGGTGGGTAATATTCGTTTGTAATTTACGAATTGAAATATTGACTGTTGCACTACAAGTATGGTAATAAACTCTCTCTCTCTCTCAAACTCTCTCTCTTTCTCAATTTGATAAGTGTTTATACCTATGAAAATTTTTTAATATTATATTATGACTTGATATGCAAATTTTTGATCTTGTACTGCCTAAATGTTATGTCATGTATTGGGATATGTCATACTTATTACACTGCATGGTCAGTGTATTTTTTACAGAAATACTATGCATATGTTAATGTAAACACAGCTATTACTAGTACATGTATGTAAACACAGCTAATTATTTTTTTTATTTATTTCAGCTCAAAACAGACTCTTGTTACCACATGGCTTTTACCGGTACCTGTTGATTCTTGTGGGTCAGCTCCTGAGATTAACCTGTCACCTCTATCCACATGCATATTCCTTGTGTTCTACAGACTATTTACTGGTAATTCAAATTAAATCCGATAATGCATGAACAATAATGGAACTTGAAGAAAGCATCATGCCATGTTGTGGTTTGTGTTTGATAAGAAATTATGAAAACAAAATTAAGGCTGTTTAAAGAAATTCATAATTGCTGTGAAAATTTGTTTTTCAATAAAAGTATACAATTATGTTTCCTTTATTTTTTATTTCATAAAGATATTTAGATGTGTTTACATAATTGAACCCCCCCCCCCCCCCTCTATTTAATTGTCTGCATTAAGATTACATGTAGGATATGTAAATGTACATTTGACTTTGAAATAACATCTGCTATGATAATTACTTTTGAAATGAACAAGAAACAACCTATTTCTACCTTTCTAAGGTATATATGCATAAAAAAGTAGAAAAACATGTCAAATTTGAACATTTTTCATTGAAATCAACTCTGTCTCCAGCTACCTGGGTGTTTGAATTTAATTCTAATTTAAGGCAGATGTCTAACTTGTAGGTTGTAACTTACTGTTTTAGCATGGTTAGAAGAAGACTAGAAATCAGAATAGATTAGATATTCACTAAATATGATTGTTAGCTTACTTTTTTCATGAAAACAAGAAATCACAAGCAGGACAGCTGTCTATTTGTTAATTAAAATGGTACAAATCATACAATAAACAAATAAAGATCACATTTTAGAATCATTGATGATTGTTTTCAAATATGTGTGAGAAATGACTCAAGGAAATTGCCACATGTTTCATAAAATTAGGTAAAACATTTCAAACCATGACTTTTTATGAAAATCAAAAGATTGGGGGGTGGGGGGTATACATGTAAGGGTATTTCTAAGTGATGTGAAGCTTTTATCATGATTATATCATGTAGGCATATGTTGTATTGAATAAGGTTTCTTTTTAAAGGTGGTTGAACAAAAGTTGACCTCTAAAAGGTCAGATAAAGATGTTTTACTATGGAGAACCCTGTAAATCTGTGTTTACTAAAGAAATTGGAAATGGTGGGTTCACTTAAATGGCCATATTTTTATTAAACCTCAATGGAATTGGCAATATGTGGTATTCTTTTTCTCAAAATTGCATTAGCTTTCTTATTCTAAGACAAACCGTCTTTTCATAAAAATGTTAGTGTACTAAGTTAAAGATACAAGGAACAGTTTCGGATAAAGTACCGTCAATATTTTTGTAAAATTGAGAGTGACTGTACTTGATGGTTTATCATTGTTGCGTAGATTCATGAAATGAATTTTAATGATTACCAATAGTTAGAGGGATGTCTCTTGTTGGAATTGGTAAGCAATATTAAGGCCCCTAATTTTAAGTACATGAGAAGCAGAAATAAATTGTGAAACTTGCGGCTTTGACAGATATTTTGACTTTACAGTGAAATTGAAGGTTACAAACGGGAGGTTATATAACATGAAATGTAGGTGGATGGGATATTATATGCCTATTTAGTATTTACTGGGTATGAGGACAATAGCAAGTTTATTGTCCCCCAAGACAGCAAATATTTAATGAGGCAAAGCCAAGGGAAATAGTAGCTGTTGAATGGGACAATAAACTTGCTATTGTCCAAATAGTCAGTTAATTGGTATTTCATTATACAGAAGAAAACTTTATTTGTCAGCGATGCAGAATTTCTTGATGATAAACAAATTAGAGTTAAATCAAACTTTGTATTTAATGCGGCGATCTTATTAGGTCAGAGGTGTTCCGAGTTTAAGGTGACATGGGACACTTCCATGTTGTGACGTATTGTTTATCGAAATAAACAATAAAATAAAGTGTAATTATATAAGTACATGTAGTTTCTTCTCAAAAATGGTCACCTAACTCCTTAGCACAGTGGGTTAGAGGGTTTACTAGGAACCTGTAAGTCATGAGTTCGAATCCCGCTGGGGTTTTTACAATTTTTACCTTTTCAAATATTTTTAAAAGCTATTTTTTGGTTAAATATTGTAAAATTTGAAAATTCTAAACCGGTGAAAAGTTTTCAATTATATACTGTAAAAGCACATATGTTCGTTGGGTCAAAATTTCCTTGTTTTTAAACCAAATGCAATTTCGTTAGCATTTAATTTCGTCATATCGTAATCTCTTTGTTATCATTAATACCCGGGTTTAAAATTCGTCATGGATTTAATTTCGCTGATGTATACTATCAACGAAAATAACGAAATTAAATCCTCAACGAATATTTCTGCTTCTACAGTAGTACTTTAATCCACATTAATATCGACAGATGTCCCATACCACCTTAAAAAGGAGGGAAATCAAATTCTGCTAATGAATGGTTTTGATGACTATTCACCATGGGCAGATAGCATGGATACTATTTTAGATAAAAAGGCATGTTTATGCGGGCGCCTTCTAGTGATCAATTTGTCGGTCTGTCCATCCGAGATGGCTTGACAGGAGCATAGCTTCTCTCCCCTTGGCCCAATCTGGCTCATACCTCATCCACAGGGTTCCTTTTGTTGAAGGATGTGCAGTGACCTTGAACCATGTTTTTAGGTATAAGGTTAAGGTCATAGCAGAATTATATATATAAAATCCTTGTCTGGGGCATATCTTTTTTCCCTTTGGTCCAATCTGGCTAATACTCACAGAGTGTCTCTATGGTTAAACGATGTGCAGTGACCTTGCATGAAATTTCTAGGTAACGGGTGAAGATCATATCGGATCATGCAAAAATCCTTTTTTGAGAGCATATATAATTTCTACTAACCCCTATTTGGCTCAGACTTCACATAAGCAGAGCTTTTGAGTAAAGGGTGAAAGGGTGTGTAGTGACCTTGAACCTATTTTCAGTGAAAAGAAACTGTGAAGGTCATATCAGAATTATATTTTTAAAAATCCTTGTCCGGTGTATATCTTCTCTCCCTTTGCTCCATTCAGCCTCATACTTTACCCACATGATGCCTTTGTTCAAAATATATGCAATGACCTCGAATGATATTTGTAGATGAAGAGTCAAGGTCATATCAGATCACACAAAAATCCATATTTTAAGAGCATAGATATACTCTCCTTTTAGCCCCTATTTGGCTAATATTTTACCTTTACAGAGTTTATTGGTTAATGGCGTGCAGTGACCTTGAACCAAGTCTGTCAATGTGAAGGTCATAGCAGATCTTTTTAAAATTAGTTTTAAATAGTAGATTATTTTCCAAATATGCTTAATCTTGGTCAGATTGAACAAAAATGCATGTATGTTAGGGGGAATGAAATTGAATTAAAAGTTTAATGCCAGCTGGAAAAATTTCAAGTTATAGGTCAAGGTCAAAGCAGAATTCTCTGAAATAACATAAGCGGGGCCCTTTGAAATGTTCACCATTTCAATGTTGTCTGGTTCATAGTAATTTTACATAGAAAATATTCACAGAGGTACAGTAAAGTAAACTTTACATCGATAAGTTTCTGACCATTAATGACGCAACGAGCACACAGTACGAAAGGTCAACCCTTTGAAAAGCAGTGAAGAGGAAAATTTGCTCAGAAATATGTTTTAAACAAAATTGATTTTTTACATAAATTTTAATTTTGCATTCTGGGTTAAGGATGTTATTTACTCAGGGTTTGAGTTCTCAAATTCCGATTGTTAAAATGTTCAATGTAATGAGTAAAATTTGTTCTATACACAAAAAGAATTTATGAAATAAATTATTATTGACAAAACATTCAATAGTTTTACTTTATTATGGAATTATGCTCAAACAAAAATTGACTTTTAGCCAAACAGAGGAAATTCGGACTAAATTTTGCAGATTTTGTTTTTCTGCTAAAAGTTTTTTGGCAGTAGTCTAATATTAAAAGCTTGGATTTTATATTTAAGTCTACGTAATTTTGCATATTTTCCGTTGGTTTTACCTCACTTATTCATTAAAATAATCTTATGGCACGATTAATAAAAATATTGAAAAATGCTTAAAAACGGTAAAAGTCATCATATCTCAAAATTTTGATCATTGACCTAATATAAATTTTATGCCAACAGATTAAGGTCGATACAAGTAGTTCAAGATCAGAAATGTTTTTGTATTATCATCATTCAATTTTTTGTAAAATTGAATTAAAAATGGGTAGGGATTTGAAAACTGATAGAGGAAATTCGGACTGAATTATTTTTTGAAATTGATGCTGAAATCTTAATGTTGTGTACTTATTTAGTGGCACTACCATTCATAAACTGTATCTTATTTTTTAAAGTGTTTAATTATTTGTAATATTTTTATAATTAAGAAAATCTCAATCGTAGTGTAAAATTTTATGGGATTTTTCTTGATTTGTCAATAAATATTCAATGGCCATTAACTCAAAAAATAGGTCATTGACCTACTTTTTTGAAAGTGAAAAATAACAATACAAGCAAAGGTCTATAACACACAATAGATGGTTTTTCATTATCATCAGTGGATTTTTTTTTCATTCTGAGTAAACGTCATCCTTAAGAAAAAAGATGTTAGTTCAAGGTAAAGTAAACTTGTACCTAAAATGAAGTCAAATTTGTTAAGTCGTACTTAAACACATTGGTTTTTTTTGTTAAGTCGTTCTTGAAATGGTTAAGGGGTTTTGGTTAAGTCGTACTTAAAAACATTCGGATCATGTTAAGTTGTACCAAGAATCATTCGATTTTTTTTTTATCTTTTTGTACTTAGGTTTCTTTGTTACTAGATTAAGAACTCTGCTTCTTAGACGTACTTCTAGCGTTGCTTTCGACATTAGCGGAAAACCCACTCGTTGCTTTGCAACGAGCTTTGCTCTAGTTTTTTTTTTTTATCCGCAAATTTTGTGTAGGCCATTTCTCGTACATTTGTTGTCTGATTGTTATGAAACTTTCAGGGTATGTAGACAATGTTAATATCTCGAGACGTTTTTTTCAAATTTTTAAAATTCACTTCCGGTTATGAGTTATTGCCCTTTAATTGAAAATTGGGGGGTCTTTTGTCCAGAGTTGATCTCGGGAACTACAAAAGATAGTTGCATGAAATTTAGCGGAATTGTTGGTAACATTTTATAGTTTTGCTGGCATGAAAAGTTTGGCAAAATGTTTTTTAGTTTTTAAGCTATTTGCCGGTAAAGTATAAGGTTTTGGGGGGTCTGAAATTTTGTTGTTCTTTGTATAATAACCTTTAAACTAAAAATATTTTGTTAATACATATAGAGCAAAAGTTGTTTAGAATAACGAGAGCTTTCATTTAAAATTAAGAAAAAAGGGCTGGCCCCTATAATTAGGGGTCAGCAGCTCATACACGTATTTTTCTGATAGCAAAAATCGTTATCATTTAATGAAAAAAAATGAATTCAGTTATTGTTAATATAATAAATAATGTCATTTGGTATCAAATTAAACAAGTTCTGTGCTATATTTTTTTTCAAATTTCATAAAACAAATATGTGAGAATCGTACATGAACGAGTTAATATGTCTACATAGACACACAAGCGAACAAATGCCACTTTAAGGCCCAGGCATTTACTGCATTACGTTGTGTTGCGTCTTAGATAAATTGTTGTGATTCAATTTCATTTTTTTCATCTATATCATTTATGAATTCAATGAACACACATTATTTAAACGTTTTATGTGCAACTATTTGTCGGGGCGCCCCTGTATGTAACCCCCGCGCGCGCGCCGAATGTAAACAGTAACGAACGGCATTGTAGAAAAGAGAGAGCCGTAATGCAGAAGAGAAGTTGTGTATTCTTTCGGTGAATACATGCATTTTCAATTTACTGTGAAACATATGAACATGCACAGGGAACAATACTACATATTTGTTTAAGGAGGATATTTTTCTCGTGTGAATCGTTTACGAGGAAATTCTGACAGCCACACTTCTGTCGACGATCAGCCGTTGATAAGCTACGAGTAATAAAGGAGAAAAGATGGACATTAAAGTGTGTGATTTATGTGGATGTTACTGAAGAAGGTGAGGCTTTTACTCCTTTTAAAGTTTCTTGTTAACTGGTTAAAATTTAGTATATAGTATAGATGTACATGTAAGTACGTGCACACTGTTAGATGTTTTTGTTATGATGTGGGTGTTTGTTTACTAACGTGTAATTTTTACATGTTTCATGGATGTTAATTTAGACTCGCTCGAGGTTCATGGGGGACTGGAAAGGGTAACTGAATTTATCTATTTAAAAAAATAACAGATTGTGATTTTCAACTCAAAATTCAAAGCAGGGTCTAATTAGAAACATATCATATATTCTTGTGCAGAAGACTCCAAATGTAGTCATGAATACCCTGTAGACATAACTTCAAGCAAATAAAATTGTATACTTCAGACTTCAGAGTTAAAACATGACTTTAATATCTTTATGATGCCGATCATTGTATCATTAGAGAGGTTTAGCAGACCAACGGGTACCCGGTACATGTACTTCTACATGTAGGTTACAAGTTAGAACTATGCGTACCATTCTACCAGTTTACATAATTTTTCTTGTTTAGCAGTTATGATGTGTACTTAAATTGTCTTTGTTAATGTTTTAAATGTAATTTTTTATTCTCTTTTTTTAATCTGACTACTGGCAGTACTGGCGTGCGAGCAGTTCTCGCCGAGGACCATTTCTCGCTGTGCGCTGTTACATCATATGTTCGTATGTAATTTATGTGTTGATAAAATGACGTAACAATGCACTGGTGAGAAATGGTACTCGGCGAGAACTGATCGCACGCCAATATTGATTAATTACAGACAAAAACTGAAGGTTGTGAGTGTTATTTTTTATTGAACAACATTGTTTAAAATAATTCTTTATATATGTGACGATCAGACCGGTTTGAATACCAGTGCCAGATAGCTCAGTTGGTAGAGCACCTGACTAGAGATTCAGGGGGCCCAGGTTCAAATCCCGGTTTGGTCCTTCATTATTTCTACCATCCTGTTACAATATTGGTGTTGTGACCAACCCCTGGAACTAACAGGTTAACTCGATCCTGCCAGGGGTGATCTTCGAGGGTGAAGATCATTTAAGGGGGGAGGAATGTGACGGTCAGACTGGTTTGAATACCGGTGCCAGATACATGTAGCTCAGTTGGTAGAGCACTTGACTAGAGATTCAGAGGGCAAGGTTCGAATCCCAGTTTGTTCTATCGTTATTTCTCCCATCTTTTACATATACATGTATATCATGTACATGTATATATGACAGATGATTAAGGGTCATCACATGTTTTGCAAGATGCAATAAGTGTTAAAAACCTTTACTTTACAACACAATACATTTAAGTGAATATTTATGTTTCTTGTTATTATTTGGTGTGGTTTTCTTGACAGTGTCGCATAAACAATTTACCTGCTCCTAAAACACAAACTTTCTTTTTGTGGATTCAGCTTACCGCTGATTGGCTGCTGTTGCAGCAGACAAATAAGATATGCACGCACAAAACACAATGAACTTATCAGAGAATGAGTTGAGTTTATTTCAACTGTTGGAATTTGGGTATTTTTTTTTTAAATGTATACTTGTGACAAAACATATATGTGGTACATACAGCTGTAGCTTTATGAAGAAAATTTTGGTTAGACCATATATACCTATCATGCAAGTAAATGATATTTACAAAAAACTTGCAATTTATGGCGCACGAAATATATGCTAGTTTTATAAAGATTGACATACATGTAATGTACCACATTCTTTGAAAAATAATCTATTAAAAATTCTTCATTAAGTTTACTCATACATGTTTTATGCTTATTACACGTAGTATTGTTTTTAAAACATGTAATTTATAAGAAAATAAACAAAAACCCTCGCTAAATTTATTTGCCAAAAAAAAACCCACAGTAGAATTGATAAAAAATGGTATACCAGAAGCTAATACCAGTACATGTACTTCGACGCTGTTTGGTGGGTAATATTCGTTTGTAATTTACAAATTGAAATATTGACTGTTGCACTACAAGTACGGTAATAAACTCTCTCTCTCTCTCAAACTCTCTCTCTTTCTCAATTTGATAAGTGTTTATACCTATGAAAATTTTTTAATATTATATTATGACTTGATATGCAAATTTTTGATCTTGTACTGCCTAAATGTTATGTCATGTATTGGGATATGTCATACTTATTACACTGCATGGTCAGTGTATTTTTTACAGAAATACTATGCATATGTTAATGTAAACACAGCTATTACTAGTACATGTATGTAAACACAGCTAATTATTTTTTTTATTAATTTCAGCTCAAAACAGACTCTTATTACCACATGGCTTTTACCGGTACCTGTTGATTCTTGTGGGTCAGCTCCTGAGATTAACCTGTCACATCTATCCACATGCATATTCCTTGTGTTCTACAGACTATTTACCGGTAATTCAAATTAAATCCGATAATGCATGAACAATAATGGAACTTGAAGAAAGCATCATGCCATGTTGTGGTTTGTGTTTGATAAGAAATTATGAAAACAAAATTAAGGCTGTTTAAAGAAATTCATAATTGCTGTGAAAATTTGTTTTTCAATAAAAGTATACAATTATGTTTCCTTTATTTTTTATTTCATAAAGATATTTAAATGTGTTTACATAATTGAACCCCCCCCCCCCCCTCTATTTAATTGTCTGCATTAAGATTACATGTAGGATATGTAAATGTACATTTGACTTTGAAATAACATCTGCTATGATAATTACTTTTGAAATGAACAAGAAACAACCTATTTCTACCTTTCTAAGGTATATATGCATAAAAAAGTAGAAAAACATGTCAAATTTGAACATTGTTCATTGAAATCAACTCAGACTGTCTCCAGCTACCTGGGTGTGTTTGAATTTAATTCTAATTTAAGGCAGATGTCTAACTTGTAGGTTGTAACTTACTGTTTTAGCATGGTTAGAAGAAGACTAGAAATCAGGATAGATTAGATATTCACTAAATATGATTGTTAGCTTACTTTTTTCATGAAAACAAGAAATCACAAGCAGGACAGCTGTCTATTTGTTAATTAAAATGGTACAAATCATACAATAAACAAATAAAGATCAAATTTTAGAATCATTGATGATTGTTTTCAAATATGTGTGAGAAATGACTCAAGGAAATTGCCACAGGTTTCATAAAATTAGGTAAAACATTTCATACCATGACTTTTTATGAAAATCAAAAGATTGGGGGGTGGGGGGTATACATGTAAGGGTATTTCTAAGTGATGTGAAGCTTTTATCATGATTATATCATGTAGGCATATGTTGTATTGAATAAGGTTTCTTTTTAAAGGTGGTTGAACAAAAGTTGACCTCTAAAAGGTCAGGTAAAGATGTTTTACTATGGAGAACCCGGCCCTGTAAATTTGTGTTTACTAAAGGAAATTGGAAATGGTGGGTTCACTTAAATGGCCATATTTTTATTAAACCTCAATGGAATTGGCAATATGTGGTTTTCTTTTTCTCAGAATTGCATTAGCTTTCTTATTCTAAGACAAACCGTCTTTTCATAAAAATGTTAGTGTACTAAGTTAAAGATACAAGGAACAGTTTCGGATAAAGTACCGTCAATATTTTTGTAAAATTGAGAGTGACTGTACTTGAAGGTTTATCATTGTTGCGTAGATTCATGAAATGAATTTTAATGATTATCAATAGTTAGAGGGATGTCTCTTGTTGGAATTGGTAAGCAATATTAAGGCCCCTAATTTTAAGTACATGAGAAGCAGAAATAAATTGTGAAACTTGCGGCTATGACAGATATGTTGACTTTACAGTGAAATCGAAGGTTACAAACGGGAGGTTATATAACATGAAATGTAGGTGGATGGGATATTATATGCCTATTTAGTATTTACTGGGTATGAGGACAATAGCAAGTTTATTGTCCCCCAAGACAGCAACTATTTAATGAGGCAAAGCCAAGGGAAATAGTTGCTGTGGAGTGGGACAATAAACTTGCTATTGTCCCAATAGTCAGTTAATTGGTATTTCATTATACAGAAGAAAACTTTATTTGTCAGCGATGCAGAATTTCTTGATGATAAACAAATTAGAGTTAAATCAAACTTTGTATTTAATGCGGCGATCTTATTAGGTCAGAGGTGTTCCGAGTTTAAGGTGATATGGGACACTTCCATGTTGTGACGTATTGTTTATCGAAATAAACAATAAAATAAAGTACATGTAGTTTCTTTTCAAAAATGGTCACCTAACTCCTTAGCACAGTGGGTTAGAGGGTTTACTAGGAACCTGTAAGTCATGAGTTCGAATCCCGCTGGGGTTTTTACAATTTTTACCTTTTCAAATATTTTTAAAAGCTATTTTTTGGTTAAATATTGTAAAATTTGAAAATTCTAAACCGGTGAAAAGTTTTCAATTATATAGTACTTTAATCCACATTAATATCGACAGATGTCCCATACCACCTTAAAAAGGAGGGAAATCAAATTCTGCTGATGAATGGTTTTGATGACTATTCACCATGGGCAGATAGCATGGATACTATTTTAAATTAGATAAAAAGGCATGTTTATGTGGGCGCCTTTTAGTGATCAATTTGTCCGTCTGTCCATCCGAGATGGCTTGACAGGAGCATAGCTTCTCTCCCCTTGGCCCAATCTGGCTCATACCTCATCCACAGGGTTCCTTTGGTTGAAGGATGTGCAGTGACCTTGAACCATGTTTTTAGGTATAAGGTTAAGGTCATAGCAGAATTATATATATAAAATCCTTGTCTGGGGCATATATTTTTTCCCTTTGGTCCAATCTGGACTCACAGAGTGTCTCTATGGTTAAACGATGTGCAGTGACCTTGCATGAAATTTCTAGGTAACGGGTGAAGATCATATCGGATCATGCAAAAATCCTTTTTTGAGAGCATATATAATTTCTACTAACCCCTATTTGGCTCAGACTTCACATAAGCAGAGCTTTTGAGTAAAGGGTGAAAGGGTGTGTAGTGACCTTGAACCTATTTTCAGTGAAAAGAAACTGTGAGGGTCATACCAGAATTATATTTTTAAAAATCCTTGTCCGGAGTATATCTTCTCTCCCTTTGCTCCATTCAGCCTCATACTTCACCCACATGATGCCTTTGTTCAAAATATATGCAATGACCTCGAATGATATTTGTAGATGAAGAGTCAAGGTCATATCAGATCACACAAATATCCATATTTTAAGAGCATAGATATACTCTCCTTTTAGCCCCTATTTGGCTAATATTTTACCTTTACAGAGTTTATTGGTTAATGGCGTGCAGTGACCTTGAACCAAGTCTGTCAATGTGAAGGTCATAGCAGATCTTTTTAAAATTAGTTTTAAATAGTAGATTATTTTCCAAATATGCTTAATCTTGGTCAGATTGAACAAAAATGCATGTATGTTAGGGGGAATGAAATTGAATTAAAAGTTCTATGCCAGCTGGAAAAATTTCAAGTTATAGGTCAAGGTCAAAGCAGAATTCTCTGAAATAACATAAGCGGGGCCCTTTGAAATGTTCACCATTTCAATGTTGTCTGGTTCATAGTAATTTTACATAGAAAATATTCACAGAAGAACAGTTAAGTTAACTTTACATCGATAAGTTTCTGACAATTAATGACGCAACGAGCACACAGTACGAAAGGTCAACCTTTTGAAAAGCAGTGAAGAGGAAGAGTTGCTCAGAATTGTTTTAAACAAAATTGATTTTTTACATAAATTTTAATTTTGCATTCTGGGTTAAGAAAAAAGATGTTAGTTCAAGGTAAAGTAAACTTGTACCTAAAATGAAGTCAAAGGACTATGTGCGGTTTTATGCATTTTTTGCCCCCAAAATCAAAGTTTTAAAAAGAGCTTTAAAAATTAGGTGAAAGATATTTAAAACCATATTGGAAATAAAGGTGTAAAAGGTTATCACCACAGTGACGTCATAATGTAGAAATGACGTCATGAAGATTGCATTATTTTGATAAATTGATGTTTTGTAGCAAAATATGGGTGTTTTCCGATGGTTTTTCGACTCGGAAACATCGAGCGCAGGCTTGCTCAAGTACAATTTTTTAGTATAATGTGTATATCTATCTGACGAAAAATATATGTTAAAATCGCACTTGAGCAGACCTGCTCTCTATACTTCCGAATGCAAAATATAGAGCAAAAATGAGAATATTTTCATTTGTTTGCAAATTTGCGGGAATTAGGTCATTTAGGTGACGTCATAGATAAACAGCAAACGAGCAATGATGACTAAAATCAAGATTAAAGTTATAGGCATCCTCTATAAAATGATTTGTGAAGATTTTATTTTTATACAATACTATTTGAAAATTGGTTAAAATCGGGGGCAGATATTTGAGCAAACCGCACATAGTCCTTTGTTAAGTCGTACTTAAACACATTGTTTTTTTTGTTAAGTCGTTCTTGAAATGGTTAAGGGTTTTTGGTTAAGTCGTACTTAAAAACATTCGGATCATGTGAAGTTGTACCAAGAATCATTCGAATTTTTTTTATCTTTTTGTACTTAGGTTTCTTTGTTACTAGATTAAGAACTCTGCTTCTTAGACGTACTTCTAGCGTTGCTTTCGACATTAGCGGAAAACCCACTCGTTGCTATGCAACGAGCTTTGCTCTAGTTATTATTATTATTCTTTTTCTTTTCTTCTGACTCCTTTTTTGCCTCATAACTCAAAAGGTTTTTAACCGATTTCGATGAAATTTTCAGAGATTGTTGCAAGTTAGCGTCCCTCAAGGATGTAAAAGTTTTAAAGAGAACGTCACCTCCGTTTTGACGTGACGTCATTTTTAAAAATTCCAAAAAGTCATTTTGTCCCGGACTTTTCTCAAAAACGCTTGAAGATAGAGGCTTGAAATTTTCAATGGTTATGATTTGGTCGATTTACCTCTGTAATAAGGCTGGAAATGAAAATCTGTCACTTCCGGTCGAAACCGGAAGTGAAACAAATTTTTCGAAAAAATGAATTTTCTGATCAAATCAAAAATGAATATGTGTTTTGTAGAGCTTATCAAGCTGAATCCAACACTGAAAGCCGTTTTAAAATCGGACGATGCATTACAGAGATATCGGGGTTTAAAAATTGATTTTTCCGGAAATTTTGATTCCGCGTCCTTGGTTTAAAAAATAGCGTAATGTTCAAAGTAAAGTTAACTCGTACCAAAAATTATTGCTAAGTCGTACTTGAACACATTCGGATTTTTTTTGTTAAGTCGTTCTTGAAATCAAAAAGATTTTTGTTAATTCGTACATAAAATCATTCGGATTTTGTTAAGTCGTACCAAGAATAATTCGATTTTTTTCATCTTTTTATTTTAGTTACTCTTATATTGGTTTAAGAGCTCTGCTTCTTACAGGAACTTCCAGCTTTACTTCCGAATTAACGGAAGACCCACTCGTTGCTTTGCAACGAGCTTTGCTCTAGTTTTTTTTAAAAAACGGTTAATCATAATATTATTTGCATAAAATCATTTTAATTGATCTACTAAATAAAAAACAAGGTTAATGTTTTATGACTTATTGTAGTGTTACTGTGACGAATAGTGTACTGCTAGTGATTTTTACAAATATAGCGTAAAAGAATAGAAGATAGTTTCTATATATTTAAACGAAAAAAATAAGTCTCTCTCTCCTTCTCTCTCTCTCTCTTCTTCTCTCTCAGAAATATCTAACTTTTTTTGTTTTCATTTTCTTTTATATTTTACAGATATTAAACAGCAGTATAATGGTTACATTGTTTATTGGACTTCTTTTTATAAAAGGTATTTAAACAAGATTCAATACCATAAAAGATACAAACTCAATTAAATGTGTTCGTTTGATTGGTTATCTTTTAGACAATGTTAAAATATTCGCTAAAATAGTGCTTCAATCTAACTTAATTAAAATACTCGTTAAAATTATGATCTCAACTGCTTTATAAAGAAATTTCATTACGAAAGATTTTTTAATTAAATTTATCTAATTAAATATCATTTTATGAAAGGTAAAGATGGTCATGCCAATGAGATTTTCCTAAGTTGAAATATGATAAAGAGGTAGATTCTTCGAATACCAATAATTGAAGAACGAAATTCAAGTACACACACTTTTGAGTATTGGAGTAACATTAAAAATGATTAATTGTAGTTTGCTTCTCACTAACTAACTACTAAGAATCTTAGTATATATAAGTCTCATGGACATATGGTAATAGGAACTGTATATGTATTTGCTCATTTAAATTAGTTTAATTTTTCAGGAATCTCTTCTCTGACTATCACAACACCACCTGAAATAAACGTCTCCCTTGTATCAAACTCATCCATTGTGTTGAACTGTACATTTGAGCTTGACGTCAATGAACGCGTCAGAAATGTGTACTGGGGAAAGAAACTTCACGGCACTGATTACAATAAGTTGGCAGAATTTGCTTATAAGATTGCCATTTATAATAAAGAACATGGGTTGAGTTTGGAAAACCGATCCAATATTCATAGTTTCAGTGATACCTCTCAAAGCGCCATACTGAACATCACTGATGCAAGATGTGAAGATGTCGGACAATATCAATGTGAAGTAGAATTCTCGGTAGGTTCAATAGGAAAAACAGACCAGAAATACACAGATGTGTACTTACAAGGTATACATTTTTAAATATCTTGAATATCGTCCATCCGGTGTTTATCATTATTAATTCTGAAATAAAGTTTCCTCTACGAGGGTTGTTAGATAAGTTTGCGGACAAAGTAATTTACGGAAATGTTATTGTGTACATTGTAGGATGACGTATGTTTTATTCAATGACTATCAATTGAAAATAAGTATTCCAAAAAATCATATCTTCTCAATATTTTTTTAAAAACACAGCAATTTTTACTTTGTATGAATTGGATTTACGGAGCACCATTTTATATTTCCACGACGTCAGGCTCCGGGGCCATAAAAGTTAGACGAGCTCACTTTTGATCTCAGTCTCACTTTTACAAAAAGAATATATTTCGGAAAAACTTTTATGGCCCCGGGCCATGGTGACGTCAAACAACTAAGAGGCAAACATATCACTCATTTTCAAAGTAAACACCTTACACATCTTTTAGGTCCACACACTTTAACGACATTTAAACAATTCACAAAATGCACCTTTATACCATTTTTTGACAAGATTTTGTATAACGTCTATTGTGGGATATCGTTGACCATTTAGATCCGAAATCTCTATCCAAAGTTCCAATAAAGCAAAATCCATAAGGTGCAAGATCCGGGTTGCATGTGTGTAGGGGTGCTAAAAATATATGTTCTTCCATCTTTAAACCACTGATTCCAACTGTAAACCTTTGTTCTATTAGAATAGACACATGTGGGCCATCCAACTCCAGTATCATCTAAAAACCGTTTTGTCTCCATCAGAGGTTTTCCTCCCTACACACAGCATTTAATGATGGCCCGGTGCTCCAAGGTGTCCACTGACGTTAATATTTTTGACTCAATATTCAAGTGTTGTCCATATTTACGAAAGCCGAGAAGGATCATTCGAGATTCGAGATTCGAAATACGAGATTCGAAATACGAGATTCGAGATTCGAAATTCGACATTCAATATCTAAATTAACCAATCAAATCATGGATCTGAAACCTGTATCCTAGCAACATCAAACTGTTCTAAATAAAGATCATTCGTACATGCTCTTTCCTACAAATAAATGTCTTAATAGCTCTTATATAATGGTTATAAAGTGGTTAAATTAACATTGATGAATTAACCCCACACAGTATAAACAATTAAATTAGAAATAACACTGTTGGCTTTGCGAATCTAAGTGGTTTTGTTTGCCCTGTATGTATTTCCCCCCGAACAATTTTAACCCGAAGTGTATTCGCCCCAACTGTGTAAAAATCGGCTCGCGAAGAAAGATCTGTTTAATCTAAATATTTTAGCTATGAAACGAAACTAAAAAAAATAATCGACATGTCAAAATATAGGTTATGATAAAGTTTTAAACCATAGAAGATATAATGATTTACAACCTCAAAGACAAAAATCCAGATAAGAATAGTGTATTGTAGGGTATGGCAATGCCATTGTCGATATGAGAGAGAGAGAGAGAGAGACAGACAGACAGACAGACATACAGACAGACACAGAGAGAGTTTTTTAGTGTCAAATTCAGTTTGATTTAGAATTTGAAATTGATTTGATTTGTTACAAGCATATATAGACAATAATTAAGCCTCTAAAACGAGAAAAGAGAGGAGGTAGCTAGGGTAGGGCAGACCAACTAGCAAGCTTTAATTTTAACGGTGTTAGCGCACCTGTGATTTACATCGACTCTCTCTCTCTCTCTCTCTCTCTCTCTCTCTCTCTCTCTCTCTCTCTCTCTCTCTCTCTCTCTCTCTCTCATCACCTAGCATTTCCTTTTTCGTGAGGGGGCTGGGGGTATTTGTGATGTCTTACATTAGCTAGCGAAAATGATTTAAAAAAACATGAAATTTTCTTTAAATTGTGTACGGATGTTGTACGCCGATAATCTGTTTTCAGTATATACATTTCAAGAGGGGGGGGGGGGGGGGGGGCGGCGGCTATATAGTCCTAATTAATTTGTCAGTTATTCTGTCCCCACTTTGTTTTCTCTTCGTTTTCCAGGTTTTTTTTATTTGGCTCGGCAAATTAATATAAAACTTTCTGTGTAGCTCCATAACGATGCACTGTAGATAAATTATGAGTAGTTTTACTTTTGATAAACAGGTACATATCCGTACTTGATTTTTAATTTGACTCTTATAATCGGATTTAATATTCCAATAATTATAGGGTAGGAAAGAGTAGACGGAACTTTTTTGCGCATATCCTACTGTACCATTCATTCAACACAGGTATTAGCACTCATCGAGTTCGACTTGCTTTCCTTTTCTTTCATCCACTGGATTTAAAGCTATTAATTTTGAAAATATTTTGAATTTATAGCCTGATTATATATAAATTAGAGCTGCGCTGGTGCATATATTTACCCGAATGGACCAAAATATAACCAAATGAATCTAAAAATTTTGACAAAATTAGTTTTAAACGTACGACTCTTTTTTTCAATTCTATTCGGGTATGTCCTTTAGAAAAATCTTGAACCACACACATTTTAGCAAATAAAACGACAATTGTTTCATTTTTTTATGGGGAGGGAGGTGGTGCCGGTAAAGGACATGTATTGCTTGTGGCAGTTGTGCTATACTCTCATTTGTTATAATAGGTAATACTACATATTGATATAAAATGAAAGTTTCCAATTACACTGTACATAGCTTCTATCACGCATTTTGACCCGTGCGATAGTTTAAAACAATTTTCAAAGCACTTAATGTAATTCAACCGATCGTTTTTGAAATTTGATTTTCTGGATCCCCGCCTGATACGTCCGCCTTCTTGTATATTAGAATTACATGTACGTTGACCATATGTACACATTAACTTAATCGGCTATGATATGGGGCGATAACATTTTTTATCAATGTTTTTGCAGGATATGTAACAAATAACAGCCTATTTGTGGGTTTTTGCACTGATTATTTGAGATAATTTGCCGCCATCTTTTATGCATTCCACACACCACTCAGTTTCTTTATTTGGTGTTCTGTGTGTATGGCGACAAATTGGTAAATTTGCACCACTCACCCCTTGATTACATTTTATCTGGCTAAGTGTAATGTAGTAGTATATTAAATACACACATCTTTGTTTGCAGTGCTTATTTACATCTTTAGAGATTTACTTACAAAAAAAGTAAACATTCGTATGACTTATATGTAATTATTGTCAATTTTGGTGCGGGGGGGGGGGGGGGGGTTAGGGGGGTAGGAAACTACAGAGAATCTTAACTTGGCTGTGAAACATATGCTTTTATTATTTCTTGTTGATATATCAATGAATGAATTATAACAAAATATATGTACAACAATTAATTTTGAAATATTCATGCACAATCAAATAAAGGGTTTTACTGTTCTCTGCACAAGAAATCGGCAATGTGAACAAATTGGCACCCTATCATCCCTACCTTTAATTGTAGAGAGTAGATATCCTTCTATATTGAAAACAATTCCAAAAGTAAGACTCATAATAAGTTGTTTACTGAGGAAAAGGAAAAAAAATTGTATTTATTAATAATTCCGTATGATGTGATAATATCTCAATGATTTGTTTATAATCATAGTACTAGTGTATCACTGTATGCATACATAAAAACGATAAGTAATGCTTATATTTATTACTGAAACAGGACAGATTATTTATATTTAGATTATTTAGATACATGTACTAATCTTCATGCGGGGATCTAGAAAGGAGGGGGTCAGGGGATCTGGACCCCCTCCTCGGGAAAATTGGAGCTTATTAAATTTACATAGTAAAATATTTTGAAATTGGCCTAGGACCCCCTACAGAAAAAATTAGCTACGCTTATGAAGTTCTCTACCATAACCGCATTTTTACACAAAAGGGGTGAATAAACCCGGGTTTTAAACTATTACTGGTGGTGAAATACCTTAGGGTTCAAACGCATCAGGTGCAAATGCACCAGGGCAAACAAAATCACTTAGATCCGCGAAGCACACTGCATTATTACTAGTCTATTTAGATATTCTGTCTAAAAGTAAATACAAATAATTATTTAGTTAGGTAGGGAGAAGTGAACATAGCATTTATTTGTATATAAGAGCATGTACGTATGATTTTTATTTAGAACAGTTTGATGTCGCTAGGATACATATTTTCAGATCCTTGATTTGATTGGTTAATTTAGATATTGAATCTCGAATTTCGAATCTCGAATCTCGTATTTCGAATCTCGTATTTCGAATCTCGAATCTCGAATGATCCTTCTCGGCTTTCGTACATATTTGACGATAAAACATTCAAAAATTCTTCAATTCAATTGAAACTTTCACAAACTGACCTTCGTAATTAATTGCATGAAACGTCATATGACATATCATGCATGTTTATGCACTTAAACGGTACTCTTTTTTGGTAAGAAATTTAAAAAAATGCGTACAAAAACAGAAACATAAAAAACTGACATGCTCCGTGAAGCATATATTATCATGATGATTAAGCTGTATATTTTTATGGTGCATTTAACAAAACTAAATCTTTACACATTTCTTAGTAAGTACGCCAAGTTTAAATATGAAAAGTTTCGCTGGTATCATGCGAATAGTATGCTCACAATCGCACTTGTCCGCGAAATTTTGTTAAAAGCGGTACAAAAGTTATTTAATTTTTTATGCAGTACTGTACAAGAGCAGAGAAAATCAGAAATAAAATTAATAACTACAAAAAAATTTCAAGAATAACTATAGGTGGAAATTTACACTTTCTAAAACGCAAAATCGATAATGATTTCTTATTTTTTCATTTTTAACAATTCGCTTATCAATATTACAAATGTAGCCTTAAATCGACGACAAAATGTACAAAATAAGAACATAATCTAGAACAGGGCGTGGACGTAAACAACGCAGTTTTGTACAATATTTTTTATCTAATTAAATAGCACGTTCAAACTTAAAATAAATATAAGTATTTATGAAGAAATGTAAAATTATTACTTTCATCAAGCAGTTTTTGAATTGAAGTAATCCTGGATTAAAATGGATAATTAAGGCTCCGCTCTACTGGGGCCCTATAGTGAGCAGACTGTCCGTCCGTCTGTCCGTCCGTAATCGCTTGTCCGTAGCATAACTTCTCTCCCCTTTGTCCAATCTGGCTCATACTTCACACACAGATTGCCTTTGAGTAAAGGATGTGCAGTGACCTTGAAACATGTTTCTATGTCTAAGGTTAGGGTCATAGCAAAATTATAGATAAAATCCTTGTCCGGGGCATAACTTTTCTCCCATTGGTCCAATCTAGCTGATGCTTCACAAGATCATGTCGATCCATGCAAAAATCTTTTTTTCAGAACTTACTTTCCACTTAGCCCTATTTGGCTCATACTTCACATAAACAGAGCTTATGAATAACGGATGTGTAGTGACCTTATACCAATTTTCAAGGTCAAATGTAAAGGCCATAGCAAAATTATACGAAAAATCCTTGTCCGGATTTTTAGTAATTATTAACTTAAGGCAGTGTTTTAATATATCCTTTGAAAAGGAATAATTATTCATAATTTAACGTGAATTTGTTTGCATTTAGCTTCTATTGTGCAAAACTAGAGAGCAAAACAAACGTAAATAACACAATAGGCAATTAAAAAAATTTATACATGTATAGTATGTTTCGCATTTGATTAACTATACGATTTCCTTGTCTTTTTAAATCATTCAAAGTTGATGCACTTTAAGTGAATAAATATTGTTTATGATTTAAAGCAAATGCAGAGAGACCAACAACATTCTCAGTTCACCCCAATAACAGCCTGGAGGAACATGAAATTCTCAATATTGCGTGTGTAGCAGTTGTCGGAAGTCCTCACGGATCGCTGGCAATATGGGAACAAAATGTCTCATCAAATACTTCGACACTTCTGAAAAACACATCAAAAGTATATATTGATACTGACCACTGTATATCTGTTGCAAATCTTACCATGACATATAAAGTCAGCCGACATAACAATGGAGCCAAGTTCATGTGTTCATCAAGAAATAAATTCACTAAAGAACCAGCCCCAGCCGCAGAGTTTGGTCCTATAGAAGTTCTCTGTAAGTCCCGAAGCATTAATCTTCCATGGTCCGTCTTATTAAGTAATCATTAAACCTAAAACAAATGGTATAAAGGTGTTTTGAGTTTTTTTACACTTTAAGGTGTAGCTAGTTGAAATGAATTACAGAATTCCAGCTTAAAGGAAAATAATTAATTGAATACTCTTCGAAATTTCTGGATGTCTATCAAAAGATTTTTTTGAGTTTTTGCATGAAAAGAAAAAACAGATACATGTAGTTATTTGAAAAGAATAGAGAATTTTAGCTGATAAGAAAACAAAAAACCTATTGCATACTGCTTGAAATTAAGCTCTATTGAAAGAGAAGTATGAGTATTGGTATAATGATTGAAGCAAGGTCTTTAATTATCTTTACAACATTTTTCAAATTCACTGATTGAAGAAATCGACAGTTTTCAATCAAACAGTAAAGTGAATCTCATATGCTTGTATTATCATAACCTATTCGTCCTTTCTTATTCAAGCGTAAGTTCATCTACCTTAAACTTTGCACGTCTTTTAAGTTAGTCCATCCATAACTATCATATTTCATATCTAATAAAGTGCAATATTGATCAGTAAAATCTTAACGGGATTTTAAGGTGTTTATCAAATTATAAAGATTTGAAATTAAATGAAAAATTGAATCTTAACAAATTTATCATACGTTGAAGTTAACGTTGAAGTATGAAGTCGGGGAGAATGCATTTTTGAATATATTTTTTAGTACAAGTAATTTTCTCATATTTCCCTTGGTAAAAGTTGCAAAAGCTTTCCATTTCTTAGAATATGCTACAATAATTCATAATTTACCATACATATTTTCAGAAAATGATTTTCTTTTAATTTTTCCAAAGGGCAGACAACTTTATTAAAAAGTTTTAAATGCAAAAGGTTCATTTAATTGAATACATACATACCCCCGAGTTGGGTTTAAATCAGCCTCATAATAACTTTAAAATGTATTTGATGTCGTAAAGATTAAACAAAATTGTTAAAATCGCTTTAGTTATGGATGGTCTACCTTAAATAACGCATGAGGTAGTTTATACATTTTTTTGTGTTCTGAAAAGAGTAGAAGCATGGACATATGTAACATAAATCGGAGCAAATGCTAAAATCTTTATTTATTTTTTGACAGATGGTCCATCAAATACAAGAATTAATTCTTTCGATTTAAACGCACAACTATTCATTAAAGACTCTGTAATTCTTGAATGTATTTCTGACGGCAACCCGAATCCGATATATGCATGGAAATTTAATCACTCAAGTATTGGAAACAATTCAAAGTTCAACATTTCTACAGATAAATCCAAGTTATCATTCACCGTTACGAACATCTCCAACAGTGGTTTATACCAGTGTGTGGCATTTAATTACATCAAAGGGAATATGTTTCACAGCTCATCCAATGTCACCATAACTGTCCAAGGACGACACGAAGAGGAGTATCCGATGGAATTAGTAAAAACGTGTTTGGAAAACCCTTGTTTATTTATACAAAACTGTATTATGAGAAATGGAAGCGCATTTTGTTCCATAAATATTTGGGCTGTAGTTGCAATTGTATTTATTTCCCTTGCATTGATTTTGGGCACCACAACTATGAGTTTGATTTTTGCAAGAAGAACGCAGAAGAAAAACACTGTTAGTAGTACAGAGGAAGTGGACATGGGGTAAGTAAATAAGCTATGAGGACAATAGCTAGTTTTTGTCCCCAGTGAAAGGAACCATTTCAGTATCCCGATAATACTTCCATATTGAAAGATTGGCCGTCCGCATGTATGCCTGTTAGTAAATGCAGCTCTCGCCCAGCTAGACGGGTGAGGGTCATAGTAGAATGTATGGGCAGTGGTTTATGACGAGAGACAGACACCAGCTTGCTAAAAGAACTTAATATGCTTTGCTTGCTTGCTCTCTCTCTCTCTCTCTTTCTCTCTCTCTCTCTCTCTGTCTCTCTCTCTCTCTCTCTCTCTCTCTCTCTCTCTCTTATTAATAATAAAAACAAATCCAGAGTTGGTTTTTACGATCTGCAAACAAGCAGGTAAAAGAATTACTGTCCACTTTTTATAAAAGCGACTTCTTTCAAGCCTGTTTTGTTTAAATGAAGAAATGTTGATTTGACACCGTAAAACTGCTTTGAATCCTAAATTACTACAGTCATTTCATGCATATCTTTTACAATTTTATGCTATGCTATAATATGCTATTCAAATGATATGGTATGAGACTTTATTTCAATGCTATGAGATTTGTATGCTATGATATGAGAAATTGAAATGAAAGTCTTAATAATATTGTGTGCTATGCTTTGCTATGCTATGTTATACTATGAGATTTGAAAAAAAAACTCCTTATACAGGGGAGTAGTTCGAAACATTTGAAAGTAAAATGATTAGAAGCTAAAATTTATCACTTATCTGCAATATGAACATTCATTCTTTTTAATAAAAGCATTAAAACCGAGTTGAAAGCATGCTGTATGCTATGCTATGATATGATATGACGAATGATAATCTCTGAGATTGTTTGCTATGGTATATGTATGAGATTCCAATGTTATGATATGAGATTTCAATGCAATGCTATGTTGTCTATTGTAAAAGATATGCTTATACTGACTGTACATGTAAAAGTTCATTGAACATATGGGGAAATTATGTCTAATTTTAAAATAAGATATAATCTTAAAGGATTTTCATATTTTATATTAAACAGAGGTTATCTTTCCCCTGTGGGACATGCGGATCGATCAAACTATGCATCTCTTGGTCAGGAAACTGTCCATGAATACTCTACGATGCGGAACAGGGACTTGTTTAGCCATGGATCAAACTATGAAGTTCTTGGACAAAATACTGTGCATGTGTACTCTACGATGCAGAACACAGATCTAATTTAAAGGAAATCGATCGGTTTATCCATTTTTAACTCAATAAAGTTCATTAATAAAAATTCTTACAAGATGGGATGCACGTCGACATGCATAAGATAGTTACACCACTCAGTGTATTCTTTGCAAGTTTTAAAACGCATATTAAGAATATTTTCTTCTTTACAGGAGACATTATTTTTAAGAACAATTATAACTCTTTCGGGAAAAAGGAATCATTCTTTAAGTATTATGAGGTGATAATTTCGGTCGGGGTCAAATCCAATAAAGCTCGAAGGGCTTAATGATAGATTTGACCACGCTCCGACCGAAATTATCACCTCATAATATTTAAAGAATATTTCCTTGTTACCAGTATTTATATTATTTTCCAATTTCTATACTTTAAAAACAACATTTTTAAAATCACTTTTTTTCATGAAGCACATGCTATGTATTATTTCGTGGCGCAGCAAATACCGTGTCTTGGTTATGCTGTAAGACACGCCCATTTTGTGTCACTCATATTTTATAAAGTTAATGGGTTTCAGGGTTCAAAATTGATTTGTAATGTTATCAGAGACAATGACAGCTGAAAATGTAAATAGTACTCGATGTAGAAAATATATTACATCGTTCCCCTTACAAAATTTTATACGTTCCACTGACATTAGATTGTAGGTAAAGATTCATTATCATGAACTGTAACACAAATAATTTTGATGAAATGTCAGTTCAATTCACTGTTGTGATTACTGTCAAAAAACAACAGAAAATATTGAAGATCTAACTTATGACTTTGTTTAAGAAATATGGTCAAAATTGTGTACGATTTTGTAATTTGATATTATGTGGAAATAGGTGATTTTAGGTTTGTTTTTAAAAAAATAACTGTAAGGTACAATTTTTAAACAACATTATATCTTATGTTGCATATAGAATTGATAAATTTCAAATGTTATGTAGATTTGAAATGAAAATAAGACTTTTCAAAGTCTTAGAGAGTAATTAAAGATTTATTTAATAGGATATATGAATTACATTACAATGTACATAAAATCATTGAAATATACAACAAAACTTAAAAGCTTAGGAAATATATTGTGATTACTGTTATATACCCTTGACCTTAGGGTCTGCCTATGCGTATATGTGCTACAATCGGAGACCACGTGATGCACTGTATGTAAATGTATTTGTCTACCGGGTTAGCCAGGGTATTACAAGTGCGTTTACGCATATCTCAATCTATTGCTTACGTCGCCTTATTTTAACTTATAGATGTACTTAATAAAGATATATAACAGTTTTTGCTAGTTTTTTTTCACCAGTATTCTTTGGCCTATATATTACACACAAACATGAAAAATCAACTTTTTGATTATTAGAAAAATAATTAGAAAAAGAGACCAAATATATTCATATGCAGCATTAATATAAAAATTAAAGAATTACACCGTATCGCGGAGTGAGGTTAACACAGCGGCTAATACGGGTAACACGCGCAGGGTTTGGCTAGTAGTTCGACATCAGATGTAGTATTTGGCTGCGCATCTATATCTACTGATAGACCATAGGTGCCCTGTGTCGTCTTAAAACGCAATGTCTAATTTCTTCAAGTACACCCCTGCAAATGCGTTTGGAATGTTTTCTTTATCATTGTTAAGTGTGTATCATTACAGAGGTGCTCGAATGAAAGTTAAGATCACGAGACTTCCCTGAGATTTGTTCAGATCCTTTGAAATTTCGAGCGGAAGTTAAAGTGTTCGGATAATATTCTCAAAATAAGTAAGTACTAGTCGTTTTTCATATCATATCCTACTTTGATTTATATAAGAACATGAAAATATATAGAGAATATTACATACCCTTTTCCATATCACACCCTGTATCAGCCCGAGATTCCAATATCAGCCCGAGGGCCGAAGGCCCGAGGGCTGATATTTGTAGAGTGCTGATACAAGGTGTGATATGGAAAAGGGTATGTATTATTATATTTATTACATACTTACTAATAACATACAGAAAACAAAAACAATTTAGTTTGTTTAGTAACAACAACTTAAACAGAGAATATGAACATAAATGATAGTTCATTTTTAACAATATGATACATGTATGAAGACAAAATTTAACACAATTATAACAAACAGCAACTTAAAAGATAATTTGAACACATAAACTTTCATATTGTTTAACAAAAACAACATTTAATAACAAAGGAAATATCACAGTTATAGCTATAAAAGAACTTCACTTTTAATATTTGAACATATATATATTTACAAGATATAACAGACCAAGTTCCTTTTTCTTATAAACATAAATGATTCAACTTTCATTTTTATCAATATGATACATATATAAAGACAAAGTTTAACACATTACTGGTAAACTTAACAGATAATTTAAACACAAATAATCTTTCATATTTTTGAACAATAACAAAATTTAATAACAAAGAAAATATCATAGTCATTATAGCTATAACACAACTTCACTTTTAATATTTGAACATATTTACAAAATATCACAGATCTACTTCCTTTTTCTTGATCTGACTCTAAATCACTGAAGGTGACTCTACATCTCTTAAGGAATTTTGGTTGTTTGGAAGAGAAGTTAAATATAACATTGCCAGAAATATTGGCCCCCCTAAAACTGCCAAAGACATGCTCTTTCATTATGGGTTGATTTTCATAAGAACTTATTTCAGTCAGTGTTTGATGAATAATATCGTCAGTATTTGATGAAGGCACCACACAGGTGGATGGCAGAACTGAGCTAAATTTATCAAGGGATGAAGAGGAACTGTCGAATTCTGTGACTGTTGGTTCCGAGCAACTAGATGAATAGTTTGTAAGAATAGAAGACATGTGCCTCTGCTGTTCATTGGAGGCGGTGTTGTAATTATTAATAGAGTTAACATTCTTATGGCCGGACTTCTGTTTAATTATGGTTGGGGGGACACCAGCATGTACTAGGGAACTAATGGCTGTCTTTCTTTCGCTGTGGTTAACTTTTCTTCCTTGGATTCCCCCTGCCTCACACATGACCTTCACAATGTTGCCAATCGTATTCTTTCCCATTGGTTGGTTGACATACCAAGCTTTTTCAGGGTGCCTTGAAACTCTTAAGTAAAATGGCGACTGATTGGGGCTGTTCATCTGTTCTGGTCTTCTCCTTGCAAACTCCTTATACGCTAAAACAGGGCATCGCGGATTATCTTGAGTGACAAAAGCATATATGTAGTTTATGTATAGAGAGCCATATCTATATGCAACATCAAACTATTCAGGTTTCAGGAATAAATCTCAGGTTACCAAATAAAGGTTTCATAAATCTGGCAATATGTACCTCTATTTTCAAACATCTTTGGTGCAAACTTTGACTCTCACTTGTGACCCCAGTTCTTGTCTTTGTTGATCTCTCTCTATATTCTAAATATTCCTCTCTAGTCGAGGTGACCTTTTGCTGCACATCACCCAATCTAAGACTGATATGTTCAGCTCTGCTTCTCATTTCAAAATGCATTGTATTGTTAAGATACAAAACATTCATCAGTGACTTGGGATCTCCTGAAAACAATTTCAAAGACAATTTTAGTTGTTCGCCTATTAAAGAAAAAGACATGTGAGTTTTTTCTTAACAAATTGATGAGTCAAATTTGTATTTTTTCTTGTTGACATTTTATCATAAAAAAAAATTAAGTTTAAGTGAGTCAGAACTAAATCATAAATTACCAGTTCCAAGAAGATTCTTTTCATAAAGAAGATCGATTTCCTCTGGCGTTAGGGGGTCTGCTATTTTTTCACGATTTCCCTTTCCCAGCTGTCTTAGCAACTTCGTTTTAACAAAAGTACAGTAATGTGCAAAAAAGTATTCGGTCACAAAATGGCGGCGTGTTTACATTGGCGACGAATGCACACGAATAAAACATGCTTAATTTCTACAAAAACTTATGAAATGAAAAAAAAACTACCTACGGTTAAATATTTTGTTAGGTGTCCTTTAAGTCTGATGACATGTTGGATACGGTTTGGAATAGAGCCATACAAACTTTTAATGTAAGCAGGCGTACTTTGAGTCCAAATTCGCCGAATTTCCTCGATCAAATTTTCCCTTGATTTAATTGCGCCACAGCGTGATTGAAGTTTCCTTTTAATGAAAAGCCACACATTTTCAAAAATATTCAAGTCTGGTGACTGGGCAGGCCAGCTTAAACAGTTTATTTGATTTCTTGCAACATATTCTTGTGTTGATCTGGCTCGATGGACGGGGGCGTTGTCGTCTTGGAAAAAATATCCATTTGGGGGGAAATGTCTAGCAAGAACGGGTCATAAGTTTTCCTCTAAAATGTCTTGATATTTGGCAGCATTTATGTTTCCTTCTACCGGCGTCATAGTCCCTACACCTTCCCATCAAATGCACTCCCATATCATGACTTCATACTTCGCCTGTGAATTCCGCTTCTCAACGAGGTCGGGTCGCCATCCTTCGTCTTTTTTCCTCCAAATCCGAACTCTTTTGTCATGGCCAATCATGATTTTACTTTCATCTGAAAAAATTACACGTTTCCAATTCTCAACTGACCATTGTCTTTTCCCCCGACACCACGCAAGCCGCTTCTTCCTATTGTTTTTCTTTATAACAAGTTTCTTCTTAGCAACACCCCTCCTGTAATTATTCTTATGTAAATTATGTTGATTAGTCCTTCTCACTGGTTCAGGTCTTTCCTCGTTAAATTTTGCAGTAATATCTGACAGGGAACAACCCCGATTTGTTTTTACAATCCTTTTTAGCGTGCGATAATCCCGGGGCTTGATTTTTGGAGGCCTGCCGCTTCTCGGTTTGTTTTCTAGGGAACCCGTATCTGAAAACCTTTTGCAAATGTCAATTACTGTTGATTTTGGTATTTTCAACAATTCACTAATCTTTCTACGTGAAATTCCACTTTGCATTAAATTCACAATGACTTTTTTGGCGTCCGCTCCCGTATCTTTTCCTTTCCGACCCATGGCTATAACAACTACGTTTTCTTTATTTGTAAACAAGCAGACGATAAACAAAAGTGTCACGTGATATACCACGTGACTAATTTCTAAATTTAAACAATTCTACTTCTTGTAGTGCTAAAATTGTCGGACAAGGTCGTTTATTTTTTTACTTTCGTTTTCAAGCGTAAACACGCTGCCATTTTTGACCGAATACTTATTGCACGTGTCTGTACATCGAGAGAATGTTTGAACTCCTTATCCGTAATGATGTTAATGTTCAACTTCTTCTCAGCCAAATAACGGTTCACACTCCCTTGGATATACTTTAACGTGTCGGGTTCATAATCCTCGCCGCTTGCTTTCTTTGCATTAATGAAGAATCTTGCCAAATGCATATCCAGCTCATAAACCGGAATTTCCTCCGGGTTTCTGTGTTCATCGTTCTTCGTTAGGTAATCATTAAATTTCCTCAAGTCAGATTCATTTTTTCTACGCGTATTGGTATTTTGAAGGCCCCTTACAAACTCAAATGTAGAATCTTTTTGTGTGTCTGTCACGGTTTCCCTTTCAACATCGGGCATACCAGCAGGTGGTAACGTTACAGGTTCGAGGTTTTCATTTACAGACTGTGCACTTAGGCCTAGACTCGAATCTAACAAATCCAGCGTAACATAATCAGTTTTTTCACTTACAGTGTCGTTGAGTCCACACATGTATTCCAATTCACTAAGTCTATTTCCAAGCAATTCAAATGTTCTTTCATTGAGATCCATTTAAGTTTTTACCGTCTGCAAATGTACAGAAACGACGAAGCGGTAAAAAGCAGAGGTGTTCCGAAAAGAGTAACTATAATACGGCCCATTTCTGAAAGAGTAAAAACCAGAGTGGTTCCGCAAGGGGTGCGATACGGATCCGTATCAGCCCTGTAGATCGATATCAGCCCTGCAGAATCCGTATCAGCCCCGGAGGCTGATACTGGTGTTATAAAGTTAGCTTTATCGCATATGCAAAAACACTGTATTTATTAGTAAGTATGTAATAAATTGTATTAATGCACAATTTGATTATAATTTAGACTATATTACTGTCAGTTTTAATTCATATAGATCACAGCTATCTTATTAATAGTTATATTGATTGTATAAGTTTCTCAAATACTAGAATAAAATACTGTAAACCTAATATAACACATGTTTTAGTCGGCAAAACCTTCACTTAAACAAATTTTGTTGAAACAATTCTTTAAAAAAAATAAGCTCATGTAAATTTAAAGCGCTGTTCATTTCAGAATGTACGCATCATAGTTTGTAATCGGATACATCGTTTTGTTTCAAATATTTATCAATGCTTTTTAGATGTATGGGAAGAATTGCAATTAAAGTTTTAAAATTATCTCAATTTTTTCTTTTTTGCTATTTTAGGTGAGAATGACACATTAAAACACACATTTTGCAGGTCCATTCTCAATAATCTTTCAAGATAAAAGCTTTTAAGTGGCAGTTTTCGAGATCGAGGTAAAAGTACACACGTGGAAGACTTATATAAGTCAGGTTTACGAATTGTAAAGGTAAATTGCAATTTTTATATCAAAGTATCAATGTTTAAGTAAGACTTAAGGATTCATAAGTTCATATCCATACAGTACCGAAAAAAGGTATATACGTATTTATAAAGGTATGAATTTTGACATAAGATTTAGCATCTTATTTCAGATAGTGCAAACAATGATGATTTTCTACCTTTGCGTTGTGCATCCGTGATTATCGTTGGCAGTTTGCATATTGAAAGAAGGCTAATTATATCTAACTGGTTGCATGTTTCTTTCTGAAGCATTGCAATTAGTTTAATAAGCCATATAAAAAGTTTCCATATATAATTGTTATTACAGCAGAGAATTTTACTCATTAAAAATCGATGAATTTAAAACACCACATAGTACGGAACATCTGTTTATATTTTGAAGTTGGATTATTACTGGATAAAGGGGCGATAATTCATATGCAAACATTAGAGAGTTGCTTCTTACATTGATAACACCTGGATAAGAACTGTCGAGCATCTATAACACCATTGATTATACTTTGTAAAATTCACCAATTCCTCAATCTTTATGTATTAAAATAGTTTTTATAACGATTTCACATTCTGGTTATGATTTGTCTAGGAAACGTTTTCTCCAGGAGAAAATGTACCCAGACGTACCTGCATAATCCTTGGTACGTTTTCTCCCGGGTTCGTTTTCTCCTGGGTACGTTTTCTCCCGGGTTCGTTTTCTCCTGGGTACGTTTTCTCCTAGGTATGTTTTCTCCAGCATTCTACAAATTAGTTGAGGTGTGTAAATTGATAAATGAATGATAGATACATTGATGTTGGTGATGATAATTATAGTGATGATGGCTGTATATAAAACGACAAGCTTACAACAATGCGTACAAGCTTCCTTTGTACTGAGTGATCTCCCTTTATCTAAAATGGACACACCCCTAAACCTTGATCCCTAAATATTGATTTTAATAATTTAAAAATCCTGTATGATTTTCATCTCAAAAAATAAACTTGATTGTTGTTGTACAGTTATTTTGAACAAATCAATACTTATAATGTTTCTGAAGAAACTATTCCGCCAAAATATATTCCTTGTTAGAATACAATATTTGGTAATTATTTCTATGCTAAGATTTATAATCGTTAAAAGGGTAGAAAAATATGATTTAAACAACGGACATTTAAAAAATAATATTGTGTTTCCAAAATGAAAAACACTACCTTATCTGTAACGCTGTTGTAATAAACTGGTTTTCTATAGAGCAACAGGTGAGATGAAGCTCGAAGTAAAATGTACACAGCCCTTAAAGCTGAACACCGCTCGTAAATAGGCAATGTCCGCCATATTTCTCTTTCAGCACCGCTCTTCCTACACCCCTATATAAGCCATAGACCTCTTAAAAGTTCAAAGTATATCGCTGTAGAGGTCTCACCTGTGTGGACGTACATCTTGCCTCGCCATGTTACTCGGTCGCGATGAAATTGTCAAGTTTTACGCACTTTTTTCAAACCAGGAGAGTACTAACATCAAATGAACTGGTCATTGCATTATTTACAGACATAATATGCACATAAATAACAATTAAATGCATAAAAATCCAAAGACAACGAAAGGAACACTACACGTCGGCCACGAGTTTCAGATGTGCAATCGGGTGTAACGAAATCGAAGGGTTTATATACCAGGTACCTGTGTGACGGTGCCTATATACGAGCGGTGTTCAGCTTTAAACATGCATACTACTTTTAAATTGAAAAGCCAAACACAGTTGATATATTCATTCAGTATAAGTTTGTAAATATATAAACAGCTTCTCTTTGAGTAAAAATAAATTTAATAATTCAGCTTCCGTGTTCGCTCTGTATACCCAACTATCTTTAATGATATATATTTTCTATTTAATCTTTTACTTGACGTTTAATTTGAAGCGCGCTGACAAATTTGCATCACCATTGCAAATCACAATGTCATTTTCTTGTGTGGCTAGCTATGATCTATTTCTTAACACATAAACAAAATAATTCAAACACAAGACATTCAAAAATCTACATATACTAAGACTGTACTCAATATAACAAAGAAAAACACTGTCAGATAATGAACCTTAATCTTAATAAACCACTTTTCTTTCAGACTGAAGTCCACCCAACTACACCAACAATTACTTCCCAACTTAAACTACACTCTTTATTTTCTGAACTACATGCACTTACATTGTAACAATCACTTGTATACAAGCACCAGGCTAGCTTCGTGGCCCTTTGATTTTGTAAGACGGCTTGCCCATAATTCTTTGCAAATGCGCAGTCAGGTAGAACCGCTGACACCTGGTCTGCATTCAAGGTCGTAGCTGCTAGCCTAGCCTCTAGGTCGTAGATATCTAGGTCTGTTGAACGGACCGCTAGGTTAGCCGCTAGGTCTCAGATTTGAAGTTGGAAATAATCAACTAAAGACAAATTTCATCGATGTTATTTGTTAATTTCAAACGGAAATATACATATTAAAATTTATTTTCACTTAAAGGATGAATAAAATATCACTAAATGAATAGATTTCATATTTGTTACAAAGTGGTAACTAAGGTGGCCATCTTGAATTCGATGCTTAGCATAAAATATTTAGGCTACTAATATCTACCTAGCGGCTAGGCTAGCCTACCGTTCAACTACGTAGCCCTACATAGCAGCTACGATCTTGAACGCAGTCCTGGTCATTACCGGGTTGGCTGCAGTGTAACAAGACACGATTTTGAGAGCAGCTCTTGTTTTCTGTACTAAGTGATATTGCAGTATGCATTGGGGATGAACCTTGTTAATAAGTGGGCACGGATAGCAGACCGTGGTAGGTATATGTTATCAGTTTTATTCTGTATTTTTGTGTATTCGAATAGCAATTCTTGTTTATTGAGCTAAATATAACCTTGGCCAGCGTTCACCTGTTAAACTCACCTGTGTGAACAGTCGAGCGTATCTTTTGCGTGGAAGTTTAAATAGCAGTTTCAAACCTGCGAATGTGTTCGGAATGTTTTCTTTATCGTTGCTAAGTATGTAATAAATCCAGAGGTGCTCGAATGAAAGTTCACGAGACTTCACCGAGATTTGTTCAGTTCCTGTGAAATTTCGAGCGGAAGTATAAGTGTTCGGATTATATTCTCTATAACGTAAGTACTGGTCATTTTTCATATCGTATCCTACTTTGGTTTATGTTAAAGCATGATATTCTTTTAATAAGTTCGTCTTATTTCTTCTTATAGCGGTTTTTTATATTAAACGATAATATTCAGAACAGAGTTATCGTTCGTGTTCAACCACGTGTTGAGTGGTTGAAAATATAAACGCTTAATAAAATCATATCCATGTTTGATGCTTGTGGTGTGCAATACCATGTTTAAAAAAAAATAATGGATGTCTGTTTTGCATAAAAACTTAGTATATCGAGTCATTTTCAAGGAACATTCTGCATTAAATTGTATAGTCTGTTTCACTATTGATGCTATTACTAGGTCAGGCGCGGATCGAAAATTAATCCTCAGGGGGGATCTCTACTTAGCATGTTTTTTGTTGCAACAGCTGACAAAAACTATTTTTTGTATTGTCACATTTATTTCTAGAACACATTTTATTCACCAATTAATAAAGATAAAGTTTAAAATCAATAAACCTCTAGATTTAATATTTGACTACTACAGTACCTATAGATTCTATTAACTAGAGTATAAACATGAGGCATGATTTTTACTGCGAAACTGAAAGGGTCAAATAAAACCACGTGGTCTAAGATTTAAATGACAATAACATTCGCAGGGGTGAATTTTATATTATCGATAAAGCCATGTATTAGAATTGTATAGCTTTGAACGTAATGCGTATTTTTTTGTATTAGATAAAACTTGCTGATTTATTTAAATGTCTTGAGCGGAAGTGATTCTCCGGAACTTATTGACCGGACGTGTGCGCCATATTTATTTTGTTATTATTTACATTTTGCTATGAATCATAACTTTGTTTACATATTAGTGACATACACTTATCATATGATTATTTTATTCAAGTACCATCAAATCATGCCACACTCAGGTTGCCTACATGTACTTATTACTGTAATAAATTGTAGCGTTTTGACTTGGTAATACAACAGTGAAGGTCCAATGGGGATAACCACCCCGATGTTCAACACCACCACGGTACCTACGTTCCAGGACTACAGCCCTGAATGATTCTACGGTGGGGATACTGGAGAGATAGATAGTAGGTGTTTTTTATGAGTTTGTTAAAGTAGGGTTATTAATTACTGCAAATTGAATGAGTAATGGATGTGAGCGAGAATGGGTGGGAAAGTGTTATTGTAAATATATTTCATTTGTTCTTTTGTAAATAAATTTATAAACCTGAAGTTGTCTTAACTGTTATTTGGAGAACGCTTGGCTCATCCACGTTACATAGATGTATATCTATACATATACACTACTCCAGACCCTTGCTTTTCTTCTCTAAATCTTTTTGCTAACTGTTTTCTGCTTAACCTACTTCCTTTAGTTATGTGATGGCAAAAGGTAAACAATCTGATAAAAACAGAAATAGACTAAACATGTGTAAAATATCTTGATCTGACAAAATTGGACATACATTAACGTGACAATGAAATAATTCTTATTTGTAAAATCTATACACGTAATAATGAACATTCTTTGCCTTTGTTCATCATAAGTATATAATGAAAAAACAAATGTCTAATCTGAAATCCTGTTTTTATTATCAGTTTCTTAAATTCCTTTTTAAGGTCATCTGGGTAAACTCAGGTGACCTATTGCTATCCATTTTCGTCCGTCATCGTTGTCGTGCATTAACAATTTTACATATTTAACTTTTAACTTTTTAAAATCGTAAGGCCATTTGTTACAATTTTTGGTGTGAAGCATCTCTATGGTAAGAGAAATTTTAATTGTAAAATTTGTGGCTCTACAACCCCGTGGTGCCACAGGCGGGGCCAAATATAAAAAAGGCAATATTTTAAACATTCCTCTCTACTCTGAAACATATGAGGAAAAAACTGATTGCATAGTTATGATGTCTTCTACTTCTTCTTCTTCTTTACTTCTTCTTTAATTTACTCTCAGAGATATTTGTTAAAAACTAAATACATGGTTATGATGTTCATGAAGCCCTCTACCTAAATTTGTGAAATTTATGGTCCCTGGGTCAAGTGATTCAATTCAAGCTCTAGGGTTGGGCCAGTATGGCTATATAGTAAAAATGTATTAGATCTTAGAAAATCTTCTTTTTTACTCCCATAAATATTTGTGAAAAATGATGGTTATGATGTCCATGGAACCCTCTACCAAATTGTGAATTCCATGACCCCTGGATCAGAGGTTCTGGCTCTAGAGCGGGGCCAATATACCCATATAGAGAAAATGAATTAAATCTTAGAAAAACGTCTTTTTTACTACCACACATGTGGGCAAAAAACTGAATGTATTGTTATGATGTCCACTAACTCCTATACCTAAACTGTGAAATCCATGACCCCTTAGTCGGGTTCAGAACCTAGCATTTATAAAAGATTTGGAAGAGTTCAAAAATGGGGGGGGGGGGTAACAGTTAATGGAGTTATCTTCCCAATGTTCTTCTGATGTGTCTTTCGCGTGCTTCTTTGAAGACTGCTTTCGTCCACTAACTTCCAGTGTAGTTGCATACACATAAAACGTAACACTTTCAGGTTAACAACTCTGCATCTATATCCATGTGAGGATTATCAATAACCGTGGATTATCAGAATGCACCATGAAGTTTTCAAACGAAAAGTTTCATCGCAATGAGGCACTTAACAAAACCATTTACTCCATCGTATTAGGTTTCTTCTAGCACATGCATTCGGTGTAAGTTACGTTAATAAGGAAGTGGAATTACGAATTTAAAAAAAGACATGAATAGTTGAAAGTGACCTCTTTTACTTAAAACCTAAAAGACCATCAGTGAGATTACGCAAATTGGAACAAGTGACTGCTACCTCCAGTCTTGCTAATTATGTAAACACACGATTATTTCAAACATATCTCTGAATCATGTGTGTCCTCTGTTTATTTCTTCGTTAATAATCTCTCTCTCTTTCTCCCTCTCTCTCTCTCTCTCTCACACACACACACACACACACACACACACACACACACACACACACACACACACACACACACTGTATTGGATTTGTTTAGATCCACCTGAAATGTGAGGTTAAGCGACTAATTTCAATTAAATTAAGAGAGAGAATACAAGATGAGAATGTACATGTAGCTTGTGCCTTGATGCCTTGACGTCAAGGACAGAAATCCTTCTGTTGATAACATCCTTACACCAATAATGTAATAAAAAATCAGTACCTAAAATGGAATTTACTCATCGAAGAAAAACTGATAAATGTAACTGAATTAGCAGCAGAAGAAAGGGAGAGAGGTCAGGAGGAAAACACTATTTCCGGAAATTTTCTCTTCTCTTCTCTTAATTGCCATAATCTTGTCATAAGCCGTCCTCAATTATTGTCCCGCATACGGAAACATACAGAAACTGCAGACCGAACAATTACACATATAATGTACATTTTTAAAACGTTTAATCATAATATATTTTTTCATTAAATCATTTTGATTGATCTACTAAATAAAATTTAAAGGTTTAGGTTTTATGACTTATTTAAGTGTTGCATTGACTAATAGTGTACTGCTAGTGATTTTTACAAATATAGCGTAAAATAATAGAAGATAGTTTCTATACATTTAAACGAAATAAATTAGTCTCTCTCTCTCTCTCTCTCTCTCTCTCTCTCTCAGAAATAATTAACTTTTCTTGTTTTCATTTTCTTTTATATTTTACAGATATTAAACAGCAGTAGAATGGTTACATTGTTTATTGGACTTCTTTTTATAAAAGGTATTTAAACAAGATTCAATACCATAAAAGATACAAATTCAATTAAATGTGTTTGTTTGACTGGTTATCTTTGAGACAATGTTAAAATATTCGCTAAGATAGTGCTTCAATCTAAAAATGTCATTACGAAAGATTTTTTAATCAAATTTATCTAATGAAATATCATTTTATGAAAGGTAAAAATGGTCATGCCAATGAGATTTTCCAAAGTTGAAATATGATAAAGAGGTAGATTCTTCGAATACCAATAAATGAAGAACGAAATTCAAGTACACCCACTTTTGAGGATTGTAGTAACATTAAAAATTGCTTCTCACTAACTAACTACTAAGAATCTTATATAATAATATATATATAAGTCTCACGGACATATGGTAATCGGAACTGTATATGTATATTCTCATTTAGATTAGTTTTATTTTTCAGGAATCTTTTCTCTGACTATCACAACACCACCTGAAATAAACGTCTCCCTTGGATCAAACTCAGCCATTGTGTTGAACTGTACATTTGAGCATGACGTCAACGAAGCCGTCAGAAATGTGAACTGGGGAAAGAAACAGCACGGCACTGATTACAATAAGTTGGCAGAATTTGCTTATAACTCTGCCGTGTATTATCTAGAACATGGTTTGTGTTTGGAAAACCGATCCAATCTTCATAGTTTCAATGATAACACTCAAAGCCCCATACTGGACATTACAGATGTAAGATGTGAAGATGTCGGACAATATCAATGTAAAGTAGAATTCTCGGTAGATTCAAAAAGAGAAACATACCAGAAATACACAGATGTGTACATACAAGGTATACATTTTTAAATAAATGTATCTTGAATATCGTCCATGCGGTGTTTATCATTATCATTTCTGAAATAAAGTTTCCTCTACGAGGGTTGTTAGACAAGTTTGCGGACAAAGTAATTTACGGAAATGTTATTGTGTACATTGTAGGATGACGTATGTTTTATTAATTGACTATCAATTGAAAATAAGTATTTCAAAAAATCATATGTTTTCAATATTAGTTTAAAATACACAGCGATTTTTACTTTGTATAAATTGGATTTACGGAGCACCATTTTATATTTCCACGACGTCAGACCCTGGGGCCATAAAAGTTAGACGAGCTCACTTTTGATCTTAGTCTCACTTTTACAAAAAGAATATATGGTGGAAAAAATTGTATGGCCCCGGGTCCAGGTGACTTCAAACAACTGAGAGGCAAACCGATCACTTTTTTTCAAAGTAAACACCTTACACACCTTTCAGGTCCACACATTTTTATGACATTTAAACAATTCACAAAATGCACCTCTATACCATTTTTTGACAAGATTTTGTATAATGTCTTTTGTGGGATATCGTATATCATTTAGATCCGGAATCGCTGACCAAAGTTCCGATAAAGCAAAATCCATTGGTGCAAGATCCGGGTTGCATGTGTGTAGGGGTGCCAAAAACATATGTTATTCCATCTTTAAACCTCTGATTGCAACTGTAAACCTTTGTTCTATTAAAATATACACATGTGGCCATCCATCTCCAGTAGCATCTAAGAACCGTTTTGTCCCCATCAGAGGTTTTCCTCCCTATACACAAAATTTAATGATGGTCCGGTGCTCCAAGGTGTCCACTGACGTTAACATTTTTGACTCAATATTCAAGTGTTGTCCATATTCGGCGGTAAAACATTCAAAAATTCTTCAATTTAATTGAAACTTTCATGCTACGTGAAGCATATCTTATCATGATGATTAAGCTGTAATTTTTTATGGTGCATTGAAAAAAACTAAATCTTAACATATTTCTTAGAAATATGCCAAGTTTAAATATGAAAAGTTTCGCTGGTATCATGCAAATAGCCTGCTTACAATTGCACTGGTCCGCGAACTTTTCTTACAATCTTCTGAAACATTACATTTACGTTAATTGATGAAAATTGACTTTTATTAAATTTAATTGTTAAAAGCGGTACAAAAGCTATATAATTTTTTATGCAGTACTGTACAAGAACAGAGAAAATCAGAAATAAAATTAATATATAACTACAAAAAAATTTCAAGAATAACTATAGGCGGAAATTTATACTTTCTAAAACGCGAAATCGATAATGATTTCTTATTTTTTTCATTTTTAACCATTCGCTCTTCAATATTACAAATGTAGCCTTAAACCGACAACAAATTGTACAAAATAAGAACATAATCTAAAACAGTGTGCTGACGTAAGCAACGCAGTTTTGTACAATATTTTTATCCAATTAAATAGCACGTTCAAACTTAAAATAAATACTAGTAGTTATAAAGAAATGCAAATTATTACTTTCATAAAGCAGTGTTTGAATTGAAGTAATCCTGGATAAAATGGATAATTAAGGCTCCGCTCTGCTGGCGCCCTATAGTGATCAGACTGTCTGTCCGTCCGTAATCGCTTGTCCGTAGCATATCTTCTCTCCCCTTTGCCCAATCTGGCTCATACTTCACACACAGATCGCCTTTGAGTAAAGGGTGTGCAATGTTTCTATGTCTAAGGTTAGGGTCATAGCAAAATTATAGATAAAATCCTTGTCCAGAGCATAACTTTTCTCCCATTGCTCCAATTTAGTTTATACTTCACAAGATCATGTCGATCCATGCCATATTCCTTTTTCAGAACTTACTTTCCACTTAACCCTATTTGGCTCATACTTCACATAAACAGAGCTTATGAATAACGGATGTGTAGTGACCTTATACCAATTTTCAAGGTCAAATGTGAAGGCCATAGCAAAATTGTACGAAAAGTCCTTGTCCGGATTTTTAGTAATTATTAACTTAAGGCAGTGTTTTAATATATCCTTTGAAACGGAATAATTATTTATAATTTAACGTGAATTTGTTTGCATTTAGCTTCTTCTATTGTGCAAAGCTAGAGAGCAAAACTAACCTTAATAACACAATAGGCAATTAAAAAAATTATACATATACATTGTACATGTATACATGTAGTATGTTTCGCATTTGATTAATTATACAATTTCCTTGTCTTTTTAAATCATTCGATGTTGATGCACTTTAAGTGAATGAATATTGTTTATGATTTAAAGCAAATGCAGAGAGACCAACAACATTCTCAGTTCACCCCAATAACAGCCTGGAGGAACATGAAATTCTCAATATTGCGTGTGTAGCAGTTGTCGGAAGTCCTCACGGATCGCTGGCAATATGGGAACAAAATGTCTCATCAAATACTTCGACACTTCTGAAAAACACATCAAAACTGTATATTGATACTGACCAATGTTTATCTGTTGCAAACCTTACCATAACATATAAAGTCAGCCGACATAACAATGGAGCCAAGTTCATGTGTTCATCAAGAAATAAATTCACTAAAGAACCAGCCCCAGCTGCAGAGTTTGGTCCTATAGAAGTTCTCTGTAAGTCCTAAAGCATTAATCTTCAATGGTCCAACTTATTAAGTAATCAAGTATAAAGTTGTTTTGAGTGTTTTACACTTTAAGGTGTAGCTAGTTGAAATGAATTACAGAATTCCAGCTTAAAGGAAAATAATTAATTGCATACTCCTCGAAATTTCTGGATGTCTATCAAAAGATTTTTTTGAGTTTTTGCATGAAAAGAAAAAACAGATACATGTAGCTATTTGAAAAGAATAGAGAATTTTAGCTGATAAGAAAACAAAAAAACCTATTGCATACTGCTTGAAATTGATTGCGCTCTATTGAAAGAGAAGTATGAGTATTGGTATAATGATTGATGCAAGGTCTTTAATTATCTTTACAATATTTTTCAAATTCACTATTCGTCTTTTCTTATTCAAGCGTAAGTTTATCTACCTTAAACTTTGCACCGTCTTTTAAGTTAGTCCATCCATAACTATCATATTTCATATCTAATAAAGTGCAAGTGTGATCAGTAAATTCTTAAGGGGATATTAAGGCATTTATCAAATTATAAAGATTTGAAATTAAATGAAAAATGGAATCTTAACAAATTTATCATTCGTTGAAGTTAACGTTGAAGTATGAAGTCGGGGGAAATGCATTTTTGAATATATTTTTTGTACAAGTAATTTTCTCATATTTCCCTTGGTAAAAGTTGCAAAAGCTTTACATTTCTTCGAATATGCTAAAATAATTCATAATTTACCATACATATTTTCAGGAAATGATTTTCTTTTAATTTTTCCGAAGGGTAGACAACTCTATTAAAAAGTTTTAAGTGCAAAAAGTTCATTTAATTGAATACATACATACCTCCGAGTTGGGTTTTAAATCAGCCTCATAATAACTTTGAAATATGTATTTGATGTCGTATAGATCAAACAAAATTGTTTAAATCGCTTTAGTTATGGATGGACTACCTTAAACAACGCATGAGGTAGTTTATACATCTTTTGTGTTCTGAAAAGAATAGAAACATGGAGATATGTCACATTAATCGGAGCGAAAGCTAAAATCTTTATTTATTTTTTGACAAATACAAATACAAGAATTAATTCTTTCGATTTAAACGCACAACTATTCATTAAAGTCTCTGTAAGTCTTGAATGTATTTCTGACGGCAACCCGAATCCGATATATGCATGGAAATTTAATCACTCAAGTATTGGAAACAATTCAAAGTTCAACATATCTACAGATAAATCCAAGTTATCAATCACCGTTACGAACATCTCCGACAGTGGTTTATACCAGTGTGTGGCATATAATTTCATCAAAGGGAATATGTTTCACAGCTCATCCAATGTCACCATAACTGTCCAAGGACGACACGAAGAGGAGAATGCTTTGGAAATAGAAAAAACGTGTTTAGAAAACCCTTGTTTATTTATACAAAACTGTATTATGAGAAATGGAAGCGCCTTTTGTTCCGTAAATATCTGGACAGTAGTTGCAATTGTATTTATTTCCCTTACATTGATTTTGGGCACAACAACTATGAGTTTGATTTTTGCAAGAAGAACGCAGAAGAAAAACACTGTTAATAGTACAGAGGAAGTGGACATGGGGTAAGTAAGTAAGCTATGAGGACAATAGCTAGTTTTCGTCCCCAGTGAAAGGAACCATTTCAGTATCCCGATAATACTTCTTTATTGGAAGATTGACCATCCGCATATATGCTTGTTAGTAAATGCAGCTCTCGCCCAGCTAGACGGGAGAGGGTCATAGTAAAATATATGGGCAGTGGTTTATGACGAGAGACAGACACCAGCTTGCTAAAAGAACTTAATATGCTTTGCTTGCTCTCTCTCTCTCTCTCTCTCTCTAATTAATAATAAAAACAAATCCAGAGTTGTTTTTTTCTATCTGCAAACAAGCAGGTAAAGAAATTACTGTCCACTTTTTATAAAAGCGACTTCTTTCAAGCTTTTTTGTTTAAATGAAGAAATGTTGATTTGACACTGTAAAACTGCTTTGAATCCTAAATTACTACAGTCATTTCATGCATATCTTTTACAATTTTTTGTTATGCTATAATATGCTCTTCAAATGATATGGTATGAGATTTTATTTCAATGCTATGAGATTTGTATGCTATGCTATGAGAAATTGAAATGAAGGTCTTAATAATGTTGCGTGCTATGCTTTGCTATGCTATGTTATACTATGAGATTTGAATAAAAAAAACCTCCTTATACTGGGGAGTTCCAAACATTTCAAAGTAAAATGATTAGAAGCTAAAATATACCACTAATCTGCAATGTGAACATTCATTTTTTTTTAAATAAAAGTATTCAAACCGAGTTAAAAGCATGCTGTATGCTATGCTATGGTATGGTATGATATGACGAATGATGATCTCTGGGATTGTATGCTATGGTACATGTATGAGATTCCAATGTTATGATATGAGATTTCAATGCAATGCTATGTTGTATATTGTAACATATATGCTTATACTGACTGTACATGTAATAGTTCATTGAACATATGGAGAAATTATGTCTAATTTTAAAATAAGATATAGTCTTAAAGGATTTTCATATTTTATATTAAACAGAGATTATCTTTCCCCTGTGGGACATGTGGATGGATCAAACTATGCATCTCTTGGTCAGGAAACTGTCCATAATAATAAAGATTCATTATCATGAACTGTAACACAAATAATTTTGATGAAATGTAAGTTCAATTCACTGGTGTGATTATTGTCAAAAACAACAAAAAATATTGAAGATCTAACTTTTGAATATGACTTTGTTTAAGAAATATGGTCAAAATTGTGTACGATTTTGTAATTTGATATTATGTGGAAATATGTGATTTTAGGGGTTTTTTTTATAAAAATAACTGTAAGGTACAATTTTTAAACAACATTATATCTTATGTTGCATATAGAATTTCTAAATTTTAAATGTTATGTAGATTTGAAATGAAAATATGACTTTTCAAAGTCTTAGAGAGTAATTAAAGATTTATTTAATAAGAAATATGAATTACATTACAATGTACATAAAATCATTGAAATATACAACAAAACTTAGAAGTTTAGGAAATATATTGTGATTACTGTTATATACCCTTGACCCTTAGGGTCTGCCTATGCGTATATGTGCTACAATCGGAGACCACGTGATGCACTGTATGTAAATGTATTTGTCTACCGGGTTAGCCAGGGTATTACATGTGCGTTTACTCATATCTCTATCTATTGCTTACGTCGTCTTATTTTAATTAGATGTACTTAATAAAGATATTAATCTCAGCGAGATTCGTCAAGACTGAAAAATTTTTGACGGACGTCTTTTCCGAATCTCAGACCAGTGCCACACAAAGTGATTCGGGAAAATTTGCCCCAACTTCGGCCGGTTGTTATGTTAGAAATACGCTGAATTAAATCATCTGCTCGCTTCAACTTTTTACTTTGAACATCCCTTTAACTCCCTATCAACATAAAATGTTAGGTTCCTACCGTTAAAAGATTTATATCCCACAAAATATGAACTTGTTTATTTTTCAATTCATTTCCACACTCATTCACATCTCCAATGCTGAAGAGATCCAGTCAAGGTGACAAATAGCCTGTTTCAGAATATGTCGTACTCAAAGGTTTCAACCTTATCATTTTATGAATATTTCATTATAAAATTAAAAGGTTTAGTTATAAATACCGGATATTTCCTTTTTATTTATTATAAATTCCATATTTTATTTTTTTTTGGCAAATAACTTGACATCTAAATGCATTTATAAAGTTTATGTTTGCCCTTTTATAATTTTCTATGTAAAACTACGAATACGACATATTTTGAAACAGTCTATTTATGACCTTGACTGGAACTCTTCAGCATTGGAGATGTGAATGAGTGTGGAAATGAATTGAAAATAAACAAGTAAATATAGTAACGAAATCAAAGGGTTTATATACCAGGTATCTGTGTGACGGTGCCTATTTACGAGCGGTGTTCAGCTTTAACTGTGAAACTCTGTGAAACTGAAAGAGGAAAATAAAACCACGTGGTCTAAATTTAAATGACAATAACATTCGGTGAAGTAAGTTTTCATCTGCTAGGTACAGATTCTCATGTTCTGTAAGATGTTTATAGTCCTTACAGATAACGAGTATAAAGAATATAAAATAAACATATTTAAATCATCTTTTTTGAATAGATGTTTGACATTCTAACAGCTTGTATGAAATTGCACAAGCCATTTCCTCCCTTTAAAGTATCAATGACAATGACAATTTCTTTAATCAAAATTGATGTTTTAAACTAATTAATAATTTTTTTAACATTTCAGTCCAATTGATCATATGTGCATACGTATGTAGAAACGTTTATCTGCTTTGTTCAGTATGGGAATGTTTATTTTTTAAACATCAATATGTAACAGCTGTTGACCGTGACATTGATCCACGTAATGATTTCGAAAACCGTCTGAACACAGGACAATAAGCTATTTATACTCCAGGAAATATCTTATCACGTCATCTTAATTGTGGGTATGTATATTAACATTTAATATTTCTGGAAGATGTTTTCTTTTTAAAATAATCCGGATTGAACATAAGATTAATTCGCAACCTGGATACACAATTAGTACACATTAAGTTACGTTATGAAGCATCATTCAAAAAAGCCCCCTTATGCTCCAACATCACAGTGACAAAATGATGCAGGTGTAATAGAATGCATTACATCAAATATATTTCATATTAATATGATTATATATCATTACAGTTTTAGTTTAATGATACCTCATGGATCCTAAATGTATATTCAGTGCAAGGGATTTCTGGGTACTTATTAATAATTTTATAATGGATCTTCCATTTGATGTCAACAAGAAAAAAAATCTACAGTGTCGTGTATTTCATAATTTGTAATCAATTTACATCAATTTACAGTTTGGATTATACCAAATTTTGAAAAGTTTTGCATGTATTTTCCACTTAAGAAAGTAAAAATGGCTTTTATTTTTGAAATGTTTTTCATTTTGAAAATTCCATTGATTAAAATGGCATGCCCTCTTGTTGAGATTGGGATAGCTTCTAATATTCTTCAGTTATTGAGAAGAGACCTGTCCTCTAGTAGGGCTGTCATAAAAAAGACGAAATGGACAGTGATGCTAAGGTGGGGCCTCCCAACTAAGACAGCAAATAGTATAGCACTTATTGTAAACTTTGAATCAACATCATTACTATGTTTTATGCCAGGTTATATACAATAATTTATAACAAAAATATTAATATTACAACAATAAAAATTAATATAGAACACAATTTAAAATCCTGTGAGATGCTTTATGGACATATTGTATTTCAGTCAATATTTGTGCCCCCTGACAAAGTAAATGCCCTCCAAGTTATACAATCTAGTACAGTTTCTAAATATAAAATCACCATTAAAGAAATGCAGACATTAGATTGGTCTTTAGCTTTCACCAGCAAAGCCATCCCGTCAGGCAGGGCATTTTGCCGGAGAATGTATAATTGTAGTTGATCTCAGTTTAAACCATATTAATATGGATTGAATTTTTAGCAAGTTATAATGGCTCAACCCTTGTCAGACCTTGATTGGTGAGATCAAGATACCCTACTTATTGCATCTGACAGTTCAGGCCACTTGGATTGCGGTGTCATATTTGGTTGTCATTGGGCGTACCTTCAGTGGCCCCAGCTCTGGTCGTCAGAAATAGGAAAAGACATAACTTACTTCGAGCTGATTCCAGTGGGTAGACTTGGAACTTCACTTGAACAATCTATTGCATATGTTAAATGGTAATGTCTATCACGCACTGGGAAGTCATTGTAGTGACAACAGTATTGGCCTACACTCACTTAAAAATTTCAGATTGAAATTAAATCATTACTCCGCAAAATTCATATCCAAATTTCCAAAACTGACTCATCTGTACTCTTGTATAATCTTGCGTTAATTAATTTCTTGTCGTTCAGCTTCAAAAGGTAACCTTATTCCGTTAAGTTCTGGGGTTTTTTCCGAGCTCTGCCGGTGTAAAGCAGAATAATGACCCCTGTAGAATGATGACCGCAGGTCATTTTTTGATATAGAAAAATGACCCCCGGTCACTATTTTACGTAGAAAAATGATCCTTTTGCCTGAGGAAGAAGTGTCATTCTCATTTAAATAAGCACACTCTACATCATTTGTTTACTGCATTTTACAGAAAGTAACAAAAATTATAATTCAAATGCGAGATACTCACCTATTGTATCGGGGTATGGTTCTCATCTTAACGAGTTACATTTACATTTATTTTATTATTACGAGTGACAACACATTGAAATTATTTAAGAAATAAGGATTTACTCTTTGAGTATTATAAGGTGATACCAACCAATACCGTTTCTCGGTTATGCTATAAGACACGCCCATTTTGTGTCACTCATGTTTTATGAAGTTACTGGGTTTAAGGGATCAAAATTGATTCGTTATGTTATCACAGACACAGGCAGTTGAAAATGTAATAATTTCGAGATACAATACACTATAAAACAAAATTATGTTTAATGGCCATGAAAGAGTAGACTTGTTTATGAATCATACTTGCACTGACGATTTCCCCATCTACAAACTACTTGGTCTGCAAGCGCATCACCCAGAATTAAATAATGATTAAACCAAAATTATGAAAAGCGTACTTCATATTGGCATTATAACCATGCTAGAGTTAGCTGTCACTAACAACAGCCATTAAGCTAGCAAAAGCAAACGGCCAGTAAGATAAATCATCAAATTACTGAGAGTACTCGAACAGAAAATATATTTTACTTTATAATCGGCATACTTTAATAAATATCAAGATGATTAATGCATCAATAATTTGTGGGAGCATTGACAACTTCAGAGGCAGTAAAGATCACCTGGATAATAAATATAAATGCGTCTTCACTCGTGATCAAAATTAAGAGAGATATAAACCCCTCGGAACCACCTGATGATACCCGTACATCCCAAATTTGAGACCTGGAAATAATAGCCCTACAGGTCTCCTAGACTTCCCTGTAATTCGTTTGATGTACATTTTCAATAAAAGAGAAATAACGGTCCATCATTTACCACAATATCGTTGTGAAAAGTTTTTAAAAATGACAAAGTTTTAGTGAGCCAAATGGACACAGTTAGATGTGATCGAAGCCATTAGACTCTTCTATACTACTATAATAAAATAATAGACTCGAATTTTTGGTCTTTAATACCGGGAAATCGGAAGAATACTGTCTTTTGTTTTATATATTTTAAATATCATTGATACTTGAAGATTACCAATTTGTTTTGTTGTTTTTTTCTCAGTTAAGATTCGCTAATTAATTATCAACGAAAATTCCTTAAAAAAATCCCGGAAATCTCATGGATTTTTTGGATTTTACAATCTTGCGCTTGCGCAATACATTCACACTAACGGGACCTTTAGTTTATGTTTCCACAATATCACATATCTGCATGAATAAACTCAGAAATGATAATACAAATACGGATAAATTTTCATTTGGCTTTTGCTATATATTCTGTTCATATATATTAATGATTTCTTATGAGAAGAGTGTATAAAATAACAAATATACATTTCAACTAAGTACTTACTTTTGTCTTCGTGATGACAAAAAATATTTGATTACATGCAAAAAAGTTGCATTATATTTGTTAGGAGAGTGAAGATAGAATATGTTTAAAACAAACACTTTTATCGTAAAAATGAATAATGTCCTACGGACCCAGTTTTTGTACGTTGGTGAAAAGGTGTTGAATTCGTCCTTTCTGTGGATAACAATGTTTAGTTGAAAGGTATTTGCAGTATCAAAAAGGTTTGTTGTTATGAATTTGACTGTTATTTTTAAAACAACTTCATTAACTTTCTCCAAAATCGTTCCGGAGCGATTTTGCAATTTTCTGCTAAATTACGGGTATAAGGGAGGCATTCTAACTGTGGCGAGGGCCTTTCCCGAGACACAGATTGTTCAAACTAAGGAAAGTGTAGTGAAATTAATAGCATTATTGTAGGCTTATAGCTTTGTTATGTAAATGTCAATAATAAAGTGTGTCGATGTACCTATTTCGTAAATGTCCGATATGCAATGTCAACCCGTGCACGCACGTAGTTTTATAAATATTTAGGGAGTTCCTCTAATTCACCCAAGTTTTGTAAGTTCTTGCGATCAAAATCAAGGGGTGTATAAACCCCTCAAATGATCCCAAACCCCTGGGGACCATCTAGAGGTTCCCCTACTGCCCAAATTTGAAACCGGGAAATAATAGCCACATATAGGTCCCCTATATTGCCCTGTTATCCGTTGGTATTCACTTCAAAAATTAGGGATATAATAACACAGTCATCTTTCATTCCTATGTGATTGTAAAATGCTAAAAAATAACAAAGTTCGGGTGTGTTAATTAAAATATTTTATTGCCATAATTGCATATGCTCGGAGGTTCACATCAAAACATGGCTGGGATAAAAGAATCCCAATTTCATCTTAGGATTAATTTTTTCGCCGTTTTTGACAGGCTTATTTTTTGTGAGAACAAAATTCCAATGTTAGATTTCTGATCATCTTAATTTTGTAATGATATGAGGTCTTTTTAATATTCGATACATACATTGTATGTTATTTCCGAGGTAGTAAAAATCCCCGAGGATTAATTTCTAAACACAAGCATGTTAAACTTTGATGTAAACAAACTATCTTGCCGACTGGATGGGCTCGGTTTTTTCTTTCTTTCTTTTTTTTTTGGGGGGGGGGGGGGTGTGAGTCTTTGTGTGAGGTTTAAGAAACATTCTATGTACGAGTTATTGAGTAAACATTTTGAGTTTCACATGTCTGCCGAAGCCGAGCTGTTTTGCTACAAGGGCCCGTATCACTAAAAGGCGTAAGATACGACGAAACTTAAGTTAGGCCTTAAGGCGTACGCCAAAATTTAGTCCGGCGTAAACTGCGTTTCACTAAGAGGCGTACGCCTGGCCGTAAACACTAGTATCGGACTAAGTTAAGGCCAGACTTACGTCCTTGACAACGAGCTTATGCACATGCGCAGACAGATGATAAACAGTAGAAAGGAAGATAGATATATAAATATATAGACAGATAGATATTCTTTAGATAGATATAAAGATAGAACTTGTCAATAGTGTTTGCCTGAGAGAGAGAGAGAGAGAGAGAGAGAGAGAGAGAGAGAGAGAGAGAGAGAGACATAAAGTATTCAGGCATATTAATCCTACTAAGTGACAAAATAACACAGCAAAACTTGCCAAAATGTTTTATTTGAAAGATATATTTGGTATGTTCATTCAAAATTATTAACTCAACAGAACTATATTGTTATCGATATCTACGGTGATTTAACCATGCTTCGAACATCCTTGGAATTTCTCTTTTGATCATGCGTCAATTATGGCTCGAGTATAAATATTTTTTTAATTAAATTTTCTGGATTCCTCTTGATTGAAAAAAATCTTTGAATTTGTTTAAAAATAAAAAAAAATATCGCGAATTAATGCAGCAATGAGCTTTTTAACCATGGATTGGACAATATTAAGCATGCATCGAACAACCGTATAACATATGCTAAAAATAACGAAATTTTAATATTTCCTGCAAAAAAAGAAGAAAAAAAAAAAAAAAAAAAAACGAAGGGGCTCGGATAAATATATTTATTACGTTCATATTAAGATTTGTGTCAATTTAAAATGTGGAGCAAAAATAATCTAGGAAATAAAGAATGAATTCCAAGTCTAATTTTTTTTTTACACAATTTGTTTCCGAAGTTTGTTTTTTTTCGAATTTTTTAAGTGAAAGGGTACATACAAACCATAAGTGCATGCACGTTTATTTGAAAACGTTTCACCAAAGTTATCAGATCCAAGGTAAAGATGTATGATTGTGTCGGACGTATGGTGGACTCAACATAAACTACCCAAGTACACTTAAATGTGTATTTAGTATATTGAACGAGGCTTCATATAAATTTGAAGTTAATAAAGAGTAGGTGTATGTAACCTACAAAATAAAATCTATCTAATCTGGAGTCAGTGTTTTGCATCGGTTGTATGATAAATAAATTATCTAATATTAAAAAAAATTAAGAACTTTTGACGACTATAAAACATATTTCATCATATTTTGGTATTTACATTTTAACAATACTGAAAATACTTTTTTGATTTACCTTTGTTTAACTATATCTAAGCTAACACCTTTTACTCACCAAAAATGAAATAAAAAAAGAGGAAAATATAAAAGTCAATAATTCACTTAGTGAGTTTTAAATTTCAAAATATCCCGCTCACACATATTTTGCGTGGAAGTTGGGGAAGGGGGGATGAAATGCTTGAAATGCTAGACATTTCTTACACGTGCACAAATATACCTTTGTACTACATGTGCATCATGTATGTATAAATTCTGCGTTATTCATTGCCCAATTTACAAAAATATATGAAACGTAAATCAGATTATTGAATAAAACTAATCGAATGAAAACTATATATCGATTGTCTAAATATGTCATTTTAACATGTAAACGGCAAGTGCAAATATACAAAAATGTGCATAAAACATGGTAAGTAAGTTTCTATTCGAGAATTAGTACCACCTATCAAAACTCTCTATTTTCTTAATTTCATATGAAATTGATAACATTTACGTGACAAATTGTACAATTTAACATTACGGTCAGCACCGATATTCTCAGCAACAGAATTAGCAGTCAATTCCTGTTAACGCCATAAGTTGCGACTACCCTTGGCTAGGCGTAGATTTTTGTCTTAACTTAAGGCGGGCGCAAAGTTACGCCTTTTAGTGAAACGGACCTAAGTCCAAATATTTGACCTAAGTCCGGACTTACGACAGGCGTAAGGTTTTGCCGGGCGTACGCCTTTTAGTGAAACGGGCTCCAGCTGCAGAACAGATCCCCACTGAGAACTGCTGATAACGAGTAGCAACATCACTTGCCGATTTGCGGAGAGAGCTTCCAGACGTGTTTTAACAGCTATATTTGACCACCGATTGAAACTTCTTCAAGGTATGTTAAGATATGTTGATTAAAAATGCATCTGCGTTGAGGTGGATGTATAATATATAGTGATTTGAAATCATGATTAAATCCACGTTGAGGTGGATGTTTTGTTTAATTGAAGTAAAAAGTTAACAATTGAATGCCACAATGAGGTGGAAATATAAGTCACGTTGAGGTGTGAAATGTTAATTCATATAATTATGAAATTTGTGATTAGAACCACGTTGAGGTGAATGTCTTGTTTATTCAGAAGGAAAACATTTAATAATTATAAATACCACACGCGGAGGTGTGTAATGTTAATCCACATTGTGGTGGAAATGGAGTCTGAGATATAGAAGAGACGATAGAAATAAAATGGCATTTTGAGAACACGTTCAGTCCACGTTGAGGTGGTTGTAAGTTTGATGCTTGAGAAAATGTGATGATGATGAAAGTGTGTCTACGGTGAGGAAAAAATTAAAATCACGTGGAGGTGGTTCATAATGTAAATTCGCATGAGGACTAATAGCTTGAAAATAAAGAGAGGGGAGAGGAGAAAAATCGCGTAGGAAAATACATGAAAATGTTAATTACTTTAATAAAGTGAGTCCAAGTTTAATTTATAAGAGAGAGAGATGAGAGAGAGAGAGAATTTATGTTTAGTAAAAGCTGGTTTACTGATGAAAATTTCATATTAAGTAAAATGTTCACATAATTTAATATTGTGATAAAAGCGTGATAAGTCATTTAAGTATATTTGTGATGAGACAAGATTTGGATCTATATAATGTAGCTAGTTTCAAGATAAAGTTTGAATGGCTATTTAATTGGTTTCTTTTACATTTGTTTAGATGCCGCCACCTGCAGTCTTACGGAAGAGGCATACATTAACGGGGAAGGACATTTTCCCGTTAATTAAACGTGTAAGAGGAGCAGAGGGCCCAGCGGGACCTTTAGCCAGACTAAAGATGAACACGCCAACTGAGACAATGACCATCAGCGAGATGAAGACGGCGTTCAGAGAGCTGTCTGGGGAGTCTCTTGAAGAATGCCTCCAGATGGTTGGAGATACTGCCAATGTTGAGAGGGCATGAAGAAATTATTGCACTATGCAATAATTTATGCAAATGAGGTGGGCCAGCCGGATGGTCAAGACATCAGTCAAGATGAGCAGGTAAATACATGACTGTATATATTTTAGCAAAAGGGAATGGCGAATGACTGACAATGTATTTGGAAAAAAAAATGACAGAGAACAGCACAATATGATCTTACTATAATTTAATATAAGAAGTATAATGGTGATAAGTATAATATGAAGTATTCACTCAATGTGTTGTTCGCATATATTTACCATATATGACTTAATATGCAGGTTGGTGAGCCGCAGGCCAAAAAACAAAAGAAGGAGCAAACTCTGGAAAAAAGAATTGAAGAACTCGAACAATCAAAGAGGAGCGAGGGAGAAGAGGAGTTGAAGAGCCTGAAAGCAAAGGTGAGGGGCCTGTGTATGCAGACGGAACCAAGCGTCCCGTTGATTCTTGTCCTTGTTGAGGAGTTAGCAAGTACCGCCCGAAAAATGAACAGCGATGATGCGGCAGTCTTCGAGGAATTAGCGAGAAAAGCTAACTGTAATAAAGAAAAGCTGGATATCCCGTCATTCTGTTTAAGTGTTCTGGGGGGGGGGAGCTACAGATGTGGTGGGAAAAGCGTTATCAAAAGCGTTGAAAGTAAAGTCAGAGTGTGGTGAAAGTAGCGTATTGGGGAAGGTTCGGGCAACACATCTGTCTCCCATGTTGAACCTATATTCACAGCCACCACAAGCTTACTGGGGGTTTTTAATTTTGACTGTAATTGTTCAATAAAGGACTATATTTGTATGAATAAAACACTTGATGAATATTGACTTACATCAATTTGTGTTCCTTTAACCTAATAACCAGGGACTCTGACGCCCTAGTGAGCTTGCTCACGTGGATTGCAGGTTGGGAATCCTATCCTTAGTGATATTCAAAGAGATGCTCTCTGTAAATTAAATTTTATTCTTTGTTCCTTAACAGGACTTTGAGATTGAAATCCCAGAATGGGAAAAATGTGATTCCTTTGATCCGGAGAAAAGTGTTTTGGAAAAGAGAGGGCATCCTACGTGGATAACACTAAAAGAAAGCGATTCCAAACCTGCAGTCCACGTAAATGAACAATTTCCTTTATATGATGTGGGCAGATTTAAAATTTACAATATCTAATTATTTACCAAGTTACGCTTGTTCTTGTGCGCAGGTGGATTGAGTTGGTGAACACTTTCTTTACTTTTCTATTGGCCGTTGTTCCCATTGGCTAGTATTATCGAATCAGATCATTTCTATTATTATAAATCCCGGTTACTTTTGATTTTGTTTCACTGTGGGTCCGGCGATTTTGTACACCAACACCTCGCACAAGGTATTCATTGTATTAATTTATATAACATAACTGTTCTTAGTATCTACATAAAGTAAACTAAGATTATAATAAAGTTTAAAGCTTTATTTAAACCGTAACGAATTATTGTGTATAAATTGTATATATATTTATATGTGTTTATATTTATTTACAGAATCACCTTTTTGTACATATAAAACATCCTGAACACAGAACCGTGTCTTTATTATTTACTCGGTCACAATGATAAGAATGAAACGTTTAACGATCTGGTTGTACGAAATCCAGATACATTTGTTTCTGGCGAAATTCACAATTGTTCAATTGCAAGTGCTTGGTCAGATGTTACGAAAAGAAAATCAGATAACATGTCTGAAACAGTGCAAACTTGGGTAGAATCGGGAATTAATGCACTGTCGTTCATGCGATCGTTTAAAGGGAATTATAAGGGAAGATCATTTGATTCAGATATTCCGCCAAAGCAGTTTTTAGCTCACCTGAGCCAAAGGCTCAAGTGAGCTTTTCTGATCACAATTTGTCCGTTGTCTGTCGTTGTTGTCGTCGGCGTTGTAAACTTTTCACATTTTCATCTTCTTCTCAAGAACCACTGGGCAGATTTCAACCAAATTTGGTACAAAGCACCACTAGGTGAAGGGGATTCAAGTTTGTTCAAATGAAGGGCCACGCCCTCTTCAAAGGGGAGATAATTGAGAATTTTTGAAAATTTGTTGGTATTTTTCAAAAATCTTCTTCTCAAAAACTATTCGGCCTGAAAAGCTCAAACTTGTGTGGAGGCATCCTCAGGTAGTGTAGATTCAAGTTTGTTCAAATCATGGTCTCCAGGGGTAGGGAGGGGCCACAATGGGGGGATCAAGTTTTACATAGGAATATATCGAAAAAATCCTTAAAAATCTTCTTCTAAAAAACTATCAGGCCAGAAAAGCTCAAATAAAAATGGGAGCCTCCTCAGATAGTGTAGATTCAAGTTTGTTCAAATCATGGTCCCCGGGGGTAGGGTGGGGCCACAATGGGGGGAACAAGTTTTACATAGGAATATATAGAGAAAATCTTTAAAAATCTTCTTCTAAAAAATCATTAGGCCAGAGAAGCTCAAATCAAAGTGGAAGCTTCCTCAGGTAGTGTAGATTCAAGTTTGTTCAAATCATGGTCCCCAGGGGTAGGGTGGGGCCATAATGGGGGGATCAAGTTTTACATAGGAATATATAGAGAAAATCTTTAAAAATCTTCTTCTAAAAAATTATTAGGCCAGAAAAGCTCAAATCAAAGTGGAAGCTTCCTCAGGTAGTGTAGATTCAAGTTTGTTCAAATCATGGTCTCCGGGGCTAGGGTGGGGCCACAATTAGGGGATCAAGTTTTACATAGAAATATATAGACAAAATCTTTAAAAATCTTCTTCTAAAAAACTCTCAGGCCAGAAAAGCTCAAATTAAAATGGAAGCATCCTCAGGTAGTGTAGATTCAAGTTTGTTCAAATTATGGTCCCCGGGGGTAGGGTGGGGCCACAAGAGGGGGGATCAAGTTTTACATAGGAATATATCGAAAAAATTTTAAAAAATCTTCTTCTCAAAAACTATAAGGTCAGAAAAGCTTAAATTTGAGTGGAAGCATCCTCAGATAGTGTAGATTCAAGTTTGTTCAAATCATGGTCCCCAGGGGTAGGGTGGGGCCACAATTAGGGGATCAAGTTTTACATAGAAATATATAGACAAAATCTTTAAAAATCTTCTTCTAAAAAACTCTCAGGCCAGAAAAGCTCAAATTAAAATGGAAGCATCCTCAGGTAATGTAGATTCAAGTTTGTTCAAATTATGGTCCCCGGGGGTAGGGTGGGGCCACAAGAGGGGGTCATGTTATACATAGGAATATATCGAAATTTTTTTTAAAAATCTTCTTCTCAAAAACTATAAGTCCAGAAAAGCTTAAATTTGAGTGGAAGCATCCTTAGATAGTGTAGACCAGTAAGTTTGTTCAAATCATGGTCCCCAGGGGTAGGGTGGGGCCACAATTAGGGGATACATTTTTATACAGGAATATATAGAGAAAATCTTTAAAAAAAATTCTTTTCAAAACTTTATGGCTAAGAAAGCTCAAATTGTAACCATCCTCAGATAATGTAGATTCAAGTTTGTTCAAATCATGGTCCCTGGGGGTAGGGCAGAGCCACTATGGGGGATAAATTTTATATGTAGAGAAAATCTTTAAAAATCTTCTTCTCAAACCTATAAGGCCAGGAAAGCCCAAATTTAAGTGGAAGCGTCCCAAGATCGTAAAGATTCAAGTTTGTTTAAATAGTAGTCATGGGGTATGGTGAGGCCACAATGGGGGATGAATTTTTACATAGGAATATATAGAGAAAATCTTTAATATCTTCTTTTTAAAGACTATTTGGCCAGAAAAGCCTAAACTTGTGTAGAGGCATCCTCGGATAGTGTAAATTCAAGTTTGCAAAATCACAGTCCCTAGTGATAGGGCTGGGCCGTGATGGCGGTTTGAATTTTTACATAGGAATATATAGAGAAAAATCTTTAAAAATATTCTGGGAAAGTTTTCGGTCCAAAACTCAGTACTTAGTGTGAAAGCACAGGTTATGCAGATTTAAGTTTGATGAAACCATGATTCCCTAGAGAAAAGGGGGGCCACGAAATGGAGGGGGGGGGGGGTAAATTGGAATAGAGAAAAATCTTCTTACAGGTACAACAACAAAAGGGGCTTGGTATTTACCCCAAAAAAGAGGTGGATAAAAATTGGCAGATTTTCTATTTTTTTTAGCAAGATCTACTGTATTTAGTTGTCAAGATATTTTGATACTGTAATGCTAATTTGATCAGAATTAAGGCAATTGTTGCTCAGGTGAGCGATGTGGCCCCTGGGCCTCTTGTTTCCTAATGCGCCATCTTGCAAATCGTATACGTCGTTCATTAGGGGAGAAATAAACGAAAGGTTAAAAAATGGGTCATTTCGATTTTGGGGTAAGGTAGGCGAGTGCTCTCTTCCAAAGGTGATAATGCCGTTGACTGTTGAACCCTGTAAACCGAGACTCTGCCATGATGCACGCTTTATCAACCTATGGACTCGAGATTTGCCTTTTAGTCTTGACACTCTGAAAGACGTCCATAGATTGGTCGAAAAGGTAGCACACATGATTTGGTGTGATGAGAAATCGCGATATGATCATATAAAACTTACAAGAGAATCGGAAGAGTATTTTGGAGTTTAATTTGGGGGTTGGGTTTTCACATACAATACTCTGCCATTCGGTTGGAAAGCCCCCCCGTACATATATCAAATGCTAGGCATGCAAGTAACGTCATTGTTCAGAGATCAGGGTTTAAACACAATTCAATACATTGATGACCGATTTATGGTATTTAATTCAAAACCGAGCAGTAAAATGGCAAATTCTCTAACTACAATTGATAGTCCAATTAAGATGGTCTTGATGGTTGTGACCAGTTTGACAACACTTGGGTATACTCTAGCACTAAAAAAGTGTCAGTTAATTCCGTCCACTTTAGTTAGGTATTTGGGGTTTTATGTTGATTCCAAAAAAACAAGCTTATCTATTACCTAATGACAAGAAAGAAAAATTTATGGCTTTAAGAGAAACAATCTTAAGCTATGAGAATGTTGATGTTAGAACGTTGCAAAGGTTTGCTGGAAAATGTGTACCAATGTCGTTAGTCATATCTGGAGCAAAACTATATACACGTGAGATAAATGCAGCTATTTCCATAGGTTTGAGAAACAGTAGGAAAATTAAGATGACTGGGGCGTTACTTGAGGAGGTGAAATATTGGCGTTTTGTCGATGGTTGGAAAGGTTGTGCTCCATGGAGGCCAGAGAGGCACTTGCAAGTGTCCATCTCAACAGATGCTTCTTTATATCGTTATGGGGTAGCAATCATGTCTGGGAAAGATAAAGGTGAGGTGTTCGGTGATTTTTGGGCAAAGGGAGATATTTGGCCAATTCATCATTTTTTTGTTGATAATATGGCGGTTGTATGTGCTTGGGAAAATCAAGGATCGAGGGATGTTCAGTTGTCAGCAATCATGAAGGAAATTTTTCAGATGGTTTGCGTTTTGAATGTGGATTTAAAAATGCATTACGTTGAGTTAAAATCTAATCTAGCGGATTATCCCTCAAGAAAAATTTCTTATGTCGATAGCATGTTAAGTGTTGCGACATGGGGTTTGGTTGATAGTGCATTTGGGCCACATACTGTGGATCTCATGGCGACTGATTCGAATGTAATGAGAGATTCGGAAGGAGTACCATTACGCCACTTTACGCAATATCCATTCCCTCAGTCCGCAGGTGTCAATGTATTTGCTCAGGAGTTATCCAAAGAAGTAAACCCATATGTGTTTCCCCCCTTTAGCCTCATATTACCAGTGCTGTGGTTGTTAAGGGAACATAGACTCCCGCAATGCACATTGGTTGTGCCAAGCATAACACCGAAACCAATATGGTGGCCATTGTTAATGTCTTTTAGCATTGCATCAATAAAATTGGGTGGAAAAGGGGACAAAAACGTACTCATGTATCCTTCTAAATTGGGTTTTTTACATATGGTTGGTCTAAAATGGGATTTGAAAGCATATAGAATGGACTTTAGTTGATGAAATAAATGTTTAGTGGTTTACATTCCTGTTTCAGGGTTTCACTGGAAAGTCCATTGATCTGTTTGGTATAGACGAAAGGCTTAATGACTTAAAATCTCGGGAAGATGAGTCTAAACAGACAAAGAAAAGGAAAAGTTTAGAAGTTTCTGTTAGCTCTACCACATACACCAACAATTATGTCAGTTACACCGAAAGATATTTGTAGATTTTTAGTGTGGAATGATAGGTTTTGGAAGACCCAAATCCATGGAATGTCAGGTCCACTTATTGGAGAGTTTGGCATATATCGATGTGGATGCGCGATAAGATTAGCGGCTGGGACAGTGCATGGCATGATACAGAGTCTATCTGCAATTTTGTGTAGGCATGGTAGGGGTCGTTCATGGGATGTTGGTACATGCAGCGGCAATCCGTACATGTCTCCGGAAGTTCAAAGCTATCAAAAATCTTGTAAAGATGAGCAAGCTAAATCTCGCATTTTACCAAAACCAGCAAAACCAATATTTTTGGGGAAATTGCAAAAAATAGCTACATACATTGACAGAGAGTTGTCTAGACATGATTTATCTTTAAGAGAAAAATTGTGAGAGACCAGGCTGTGTTTAAATTACAATTTTTTGCTGGCGATAGAGCATTGCCAAGTGATATTTCTAACATTTTGTCTCAAGAGGTTAAGAAACTTCCAAACTCGTCAGGGTTCGTGTTTAATCATACGTATGGGAAAACATTTCGAGGAGATGGAAAATGTAACACTTTTGTCATTAAAAGGTCTGAGAATAAAATAACATGTCCTGTTTTGGGTTTGGAACATTATTATAAATGGACAAGTGATAATGGAATTAACATAAGTTTGGGTTACTTGTTTAGACCTGTTACGGAAAAAGGGAGGGTTTTAGATAAAAAAAAAAAATTGGAATATTCAGAGATATATGAACGATTAAAATGCTACTTAATTACACTGGGAATAGATGAAGGAGAGACGCCGCACAGTTTACGGGGAGGTTTTTGCTATCACAATGGCAGTGTCGGGTACGGTCAAGGGCCCCGGCGAGCTTATGCAACATGTAGGATGGTCAACGGAGAGTTCGGCACATTATTACAGTAAGTCAAAATCTTTGACGGACGCGAGTAGAGTAGCAGGATATATTGCCAAGATTACAAGTGACAGGGAGGATATAGAATCATTTTATAAAACACATGGGGATATTTCTTCATTGTCACCAGCCTTTGATTAGATGTGTATGTGACTGAAATATGTCATGAATATGTGTATTGTTTAAAAAAATTGTATATTGTTTTCTATTCTGATGATTGTATGCAAAACACCTGCATAAATACAAAAGTCAATTGATTTGAAATTTGTTTATTATATTTAAGATTGAGTGTTGGGAGAGGTTATAGTATATAATAAGAACAATATGGTTCTAAAACGGTGAAAGCAATTCGGTCAAGGAAGATTCTTTAATTCTGATTCCAACCCAGTACTTAATAAAGAAGTGCGTATGAGGTTCAGGCAGTTAACAGTGGGGATATATTAAGATCCCCACTGAGAACTGCTGATAACGAGTAGCAACATCACTTGCCGATTTGCGGAAGGAGTGGACAGTAGGGTTTTTTTTATCAGATGTTCAATATAGAGTGTGAAAAAAAAGGAACTGGATCTTGTGCGTTCTTCTTTTCTGATTCAAACCCAGTACTTAATATAGAAGTGCGTATGAGGTTCAGACAGTTAACTATGGGGATATATTAAATATCTCATTTTGTGTGAATTGTGCAGTGCCATAGTGTAAGTACATGTTTAGCGATTGTGTATGTATCTTTCCAGAGTTTTCAGTTAAATTTTAGATTTCATAAGCTTGCATTTTTATGATAGTTGTGTATTTCTCTCTATTAAGGTCTATCGGCCGACAAGACCTACTTTCTGCATAGTGCACAGATTCGTGGTTTGTATAGCATGCAACTGTTTTATTGTAAAAGCATACAATATAAGTCTGTATTTTCTCATGCAGTAAAATTTCCTGGCAGATTTACGATGTGTAAGTAAATGTTATTGTTGAAATTTTGGAAGGTTTTGCCAAACACGTGGCTGCTGATGAAACTTCTATGGAAGGCAATTCGAGTCAATAATCCATTTATATACGGATATGTATGGAGTCGCATTATTATCATCATGTGAGAAACACTTATTTAGAGTGACATATTGTTTTTTTAAATTAGTGCTAATTATTTCTAATTAGACCTTCACCGCCGGACATTAAGATGTCACCTGTTATTGAACTAATTATATATCTTGAGTAATCCTTTAAGTTAATTATTGTATGTGTCAAGAGTAACTCTATTATTTACACATGTATGTATGTTTTACCTATAAATTAGTCGTTACCCACAATGATCGTCAGTTGGAGACTGGACCTTCTATTGTCCATGCCGACTGCATAGATCGTGTAGAAACGACAAGGTTGGATTGTTAATAAATTGTTATTCGACATACCGACTTGTGAATTTCTACCGGTCATATTATTGTCATTGTTGTTATGTCCGAAATGTATGTGTATAGTAATAACAATTTGTTTGTCTTTTGTAGCTTTTTACTTATAAAGTATGGAAACAAGAGTGCAAATTTAATCCAGAACAGTTTGTGTTCGGTAGATTGTTTTGTTTTATTTTTTTTTAGTTTTTTAGGGAGGGGAGGGGGCTAATAAAATGTAAAGTAAGCATTTAATTTTAATTTTTAACAAGTCAGGATTTTTTTTACCAAACGTTCCCTTTCAATTTACAACTTTTATCTAAAAATGTGTGATTTGGTAAGAATATACAGCGAATATTGTTGGTAAACCTACAATTAGTATAGCATAGGACTTTAAATTACTTTATCATGTCATATATTATCAAACAGTTTCATACTACTTTATAGACGCGTTGATTTTTTTCCATTGTATAATAAGACTTAACATTAGATAACGTGAATTTCATAACTTATGACCCGTATAGACACATATGAATATTGATTTGATTTCTATTAAACACATGCGCATTTATAATTCTTATGCTTTACTGCCTCCGATGTTGTCAATGCATGTTCAAATTATTGATGCATTGATCATCTTGATGTTTTTAAAGTATACCGTTGAGAAAGTAAAATATTATTTTCTGTTCGAGTATTCCCAGTACTTTGATGAGAGCTATATAAAAGATTGTCAAGAGTTATTCATTGTAAAATATTAATTAAAGTACAACAGACTTACACAAGATCAGCGTCATTTTCCCTCAATATGTCGACGGGATCAGACAATCAATTTGTGGCAATACATGGCAATACATGTATTGTGTTTGTGTGTGTTTGCTACGGATGTGAAAAACTATTTGCAGCGATTTCTTTACAAGTTCGGTGTTTATAACTTCAAAATCAACTGAACAAAGTGAAAATATAAATAATTTCAAAGTCATATATCTTGGATACGGGGTAACCAATTTCTATTCTTGATTATAGCGGGGGTCATTTTTTTATGGGGGTCATTTCTTTTCATCTTAAAATGAAGAAAAATAACATTTTGTTTCTTTTTCGTTCAGAAAAGTGCATTTCAGAAACGAATTGGCTACTTTAATTAGAAGTTTCGATTAAGTATTGGCGTAAAGAACTTTGCAGAACTGAGGAACCAAGAACGCGGGTCGACTAATTAACATCATCGCGACAGTGTAGTGCGAGTTCATCATGCAATTAGCATACCTTTGAATCGAACAATTTTATTACGTCACAACACTTCCGGAATCATATGAGATGAGTACTTCGAGCCCGATTCGTCAGTGTACTTTCATTTGTCTTCGAGAGTGGAGGTGGTCTACTCTGTCTCGTCAGACATAACACGTTTTAATAGATACATGTAACTACGTGGTGGTTATCATTTAAGTGTTTATAATCACGTAGTGGTTATTATTTCTTTTTCATATTTAATACGTTACGAGGTAGCGTATTTTTTTATATAGTTTTGGTTTGAGGCTAACGTGAGTTAGAAAATGGCGGATGTTGAACACCGTTCGGAAAAGGAAAAAACGAAGTGTGAACCTTCCAAACGTGCCTCAAGAAAGACAGAAAAGAAAACTACTACCGTGGGTAGTGAAGAAGGCGGTATAGCTAATGCTGCCGTAAATAATGTTCATAACAGCGAGGACCGAGCAGTTACTGGTGAAAGTAACGTGGCAAGCACGAGTTTCTAGACTCCTGGAATTGTGGAGGTAATGACATTATTAAAGTCAATAAAAGAAAACCAAGATAGTCAAGACAGAAAAATTGAAAAGATGAACAGTCGTGTGAATGAACTGTGTTATGGTGACATGAATGAGTTAAAAGAAGAGGAGATGTTACTGCCTCCTATATTAAACCAGTCTTCTGATGTTGAAGTTGAGAGGGATTCGTGTGAACCCCCGAGTAAAAAACGTAGAGAGGATAGTGAAACCTCTAGATTTAGACAACTCGGGGTTAAATATAAAGTCTCAGAAGATTGTGATGAAAATGTTAATAAGGTATTGGCAGCTATGATAAATGAACTCTTCAGGGAAGGATTGAACGATGATTATTTTAATGGACTTTTGAAGAGTATAAAAAGGCCTGAAAATTGCAAATCATTGATAAAAACTAAGTGTTAACCAGGCTATGTGGAGTATTCTAAATCCAGATACACGTAATTGTAATGCAAAATTTCAGGTTATTCAACCAGCTGTAATTAAAGCATCAGTGAACTTGACAAAGTTAGCAAGTAAACTCAATGAAATGGATATTGACATTGTTGAAGGTTCGTTGGTCAAACAACTCGAATGCCAAAGACAGTACAAAAAACTCAAAGGGGGAGCGCGGCTCCAACAAATAGAGGCTGAAGTAAGTACAAAATTAAACCGTGATGTTTTTTTGTGCAGGAAGATTTTTTTAAAAATTCTTTTAATGGCGAAAAATTACAGAGGATAAGATCATTTTAGATATTGTTAATAATTGCGATATTGAATTTGATGAAGACTTAGGTTTACCATCTCAGAGCATGGTGCCTCATTCTGTGTTTGCAAAGTCTGAAACAGAAAAAATTAACCAGCAAATCAATGAATTTTATGAACTTGGCATCATTAAGGAATGTGAATTTGTAAAAGATCAATTTTTATCCCCAATTTTTACTATACCTAAAAAGAATGGAGAGTTGAAAGTAATTCTAAATTTAAAAGAATTAAATAAGTACATTCCTTACCATTATTTAGGATGGATTGTTTTGAAAGTGCTATAAAATTAGTTACAAAAGATTGCTTTATGGCATCATTAGATCTTAAACATGCATATTATTCTGTACCAATTGCAGAAAGCCAAAGAAAATATCTAAGATTTATTTGGCTTGGAAAATTCTAAGAAAATTTTTAGAATTTTCCTGCTTGCCAATGGGTATTGCCTGTGCTCCCTTTCCTGTTTACAAAATTAATGAAACCAGTATATTCTACCCTAAGGGTTATGGGTCATTTAAGTGTTGGTAACATTGATGATTCTCTTCTGATAAGTGACACATTTGAAGAATGTGTAAAAAATATCTCAGATTCAAGATGTTTGATAGAAAGATTAGGATTGGTGATAAATGAAGAGAAATCTGTATGTACGCCATCTAATTGTATTACATTCCTGGGGAATGTTATTGATTCTGGAAAAATGATTGTAACCTTAACTCAAAGTAGGGCAGACACAATTTTGGAAGAAAGTTCAAAAGTATGGAAAAAAGGAAAATGTACAATTAGAATGTTGGCTAGAGTAATTGGCTTAATTGTGGCAAGTTTATCTGCTGTAGAATATGGTCCATTATTTTATAGAAGTTTAGAAATGGACAAGATTAAGGCATTAAAAGAAAATAATGGAAATTTTGATGCTATTTTAAGTATCTCAGAAAAATCTAAAAGTGAATTGTTTTGGTGGATAGAAAATGTTCACTCTCAGAAGAGAATCATAGACCATGGAAATTCAGATATAGAGATAACAGATGCTTCCACCGAAGGGTGGGGAGCTGTTTGTGATCAATGTAGTGCAGGAGGAAGATGGAGTCTTGATGAAATAGAGAATCAGATCAATTATTTAGAACTTCTTGCAATATTTTTAGCATTAAAATCATTTTGTATGGAATTTTCTGATATACACGTGAAGATAATGACAGACAATACATGTGCTAAAGCATATATAAATAACATGGGTGGTATAAAGTCAGAAAAAATCAATATTTTGTCAAGAAAGATTTGGTTTTGGTGTATGAATAGAAATATTTGGATTTCTGCTGATCATGTTCCTGGTAAGAACAATGTAGCAGATAAATTTTCTAGAGAATTTAATGATTCAGTGGAATGGAAAATTGAAGTTGGAATTTTTGAGAGATTTTCTAATGTATTTGGAATCCCAGAATTGGATTTATTCGCATCTAGACTAAATAAACAGATATATCTATATCGCTCATGGAAACCTGATCCAGATGCAAAATTTATAAATGCTTTTTCTTTTAAATGGACAGGTTATTATTATGCTTTTCCTCCTTTCAGTCTAATAAGCAGAACATTACAAAAGTTGAGGACGGACCAGGCAGAGTGTTTGATGGTGGTTCCTCTGTGGCCAACTCAGTGCTGGTATCCGGTGCTAATGGATAAGGATTCCGTTGATTCTTCCGCGGGGAATTCTATCCCTACCGCATTCGAGGGAGAAACATCCACTACACAAGAAACTAACTCTAATAGCGTGTCGCTTATCAGGGAAAATCTGGAAATGCGAAAGATTTCGCGAAAAGCTTCAGACATCATCATGCATATGGCTTCCTGGAGACCAGGTACAATACTCAAGCTATATTCGAAAATGGATTTCGTTCACAAATAAAAGGAAAATTGGTGCAATTCAAGTTCCTGTAGACCAAGTCCTTGAGTTTATGACTGAACTGTATGACTTGGGGTTAGGATACAGTGCACTTAACACTGCAAGATCTTCTTTGAGTGCGCTAGGAATTCTTGTGATGGTTTTGTAATAGGAAAGCATCCATTGGTGATAAGGGCGTGTTTAATTTAAGGCCCAGTAAACCACGTTATTCTAAGATATGGGATGTGGCTTGTGTATTGAATGTATTGAGAAAATTCCTTGCAAATATTTGTCGTTAAAAGATTTGTCTTTAAAATTATGTATGTTGATTGCATTAACTACTGCTGCTAGGTGTCAATCCTTACATGTATATAAGTTACAGTATGAAGGTCTTTTGAAGCAGGATAGACCTGGGTGTCATAAAAAGTCTTTAGAATTGAAAGCGTATCCACCAGAGTGATTACTGTATTAAAAGAATATCTTAAGAGGACAAGTATTATTAGAAAAGATTGTAAATATCTGTTTGTTAGTTATGTGAAACCTCATAACAGAGTTTGCAGGGACACTCTTTCAAGATGGCTTAAAACTTTAATGAGTAAAGCAGGTATAGATATAAATAAGTTTTCAAGTCATAGTATTAGAAGTGCTGCTGTGTCAAAAACAAAATATGTTTCTGTACCTATTGATGATATTTTGAAGGTTGCAGGGTGGAAAAATGTTGGAATATTTGGAAAGTTTTACGATAAGAAAATTGTAGAATCGCAGTTTCATTCTGCAGTATTGACTTGATATGTATTGTGCTGATTATTTGGTGAAAAATAATAAAATTTCGTTTGTTCATAAGCGGGCTTGTGCATTTTTTGCTTTTAAGTCTCATATGATTCCGGAAGTGTTGTGACGAAATAAAATTCCCCAATTAAACGAGACTTACCTTGGTAAAGGTGAAGTTTGATTGGAATTTTATTAGTCACATTAACACTGGAGGGATCAGATGCCCGCCACATAGACTATAATACAATAGTACCCAACCTTGAGGAAGGGAGGTTTTAAAATAAGATAAATGGAATTCATTTAGTATAGATTTGTGCAGAATTGAATATATTAGAAAATGCAAAATCCCTTCCTGTCAAGACTGACGAATCGGGCTCGAAGGACGCACCTCATCTGATCCCTCCAGTGTTAATGTGACTAATAAAATTCGAATCAAACTTCACCTTTACCAAGGTAAGTCTCGTTTTATTGGGAAATTTTAGTTTATATAGGCACACACTCGCCTTTTTAGATTACATACATTACTGACAGATATATTAATTTATGAACTAAGAACAGGTTGTGTTAAAAAGAGGGGGGGGGCATAAGTGGGTTTTTTTAAAAACAAGATTTTATCTCAAATTTTTATTATTGGCTTCGCATTTTGCGTGTCTCAGGAGATAGGTAAAGTTAGCTACTAGTAACTGGCAACCAGTAACTGGCTACGAGAAGTAAGAAAAGCTAGGTACTAGTAACTGGCTACGAGATGAAGAAACTTGGCTACTAATTACTAGTTACTGCCCAATTGAGAAAACAATACCTAGGATTTCTATTTATGTTCTTAATATGTTCATTGCACTATATCATCATTAGCTCGCCTGAGCTGAAAGCTCAAGGGAGCTTTTCTGATCACAGTTTGTTCGTCGTCCGTCTGTAAACATTTAACATTTGAACTTCTCTAAACCCGCTTGGCCAATTTCAACCAAATTTTGCACGAATCATTATGGTAAGGCTAATATAAATTGCAGAAATAAAAGACCGAACTTTATTCAAAGCGGAGAAAACCTCGAAACTGTAGAAAAAGGGGGTGCATTTTTTAAAATCTTCTACTCAAGAACTACTGAGTCATATTCAACGCAATTTAAGTTAAATAATCCTTATGGAAAGTAAAATATAAATTGCAAAAATTAAGGGCCAAACTTTTTCCGAATTTGAGTGATTAAAAAATGATAATTGAAAGGCGTGGGCTTCAATTAGTTTATAAGTTCGGGTTCGGTATTCCATATCGCAAAAACCTCTTCGAAGCGGCCATTTTGTACGTATGATAAATGGGTCAACCTGCCAAAGATTACTTGGTTGTTGTGGAACAGTTCGCGTGCGAATGAAATCTTTGAAACATGCAAGATACATTAATGCCGATTTTGAAACGTAAATTGAGATTTAATATTCCAACGCGTTGACAATTTCAACTTTGACGGTAGTTTTAGCCTGTTTTGATTTTCGTATCGTTTTCATGAATTACGGTTTGTAACTTGGGGGAACTATCGCCTGTATTTTGTAATTCTTACGTATCAATCAAACATAGACATCGGTAAATAAGACAATTGACTTTTTACATGGGGAAAATAAGATGCATTTACGGGTACGGTACATTAACAGCTAAAATACAAATTATAATGGTATAATACGGTATGATCTTGCGTAATAGTTCTTTTAGGCTAGTTGTCAGTATTTTCTCTAGTCTATTTTCTCTAGTCTATTCAGTCTGAACGGAGATTAATTTCGCTGATGGAAATACCATACACATCCCTGCGAATGTTATTGTCCTTTAAATTTAGACCAGATGGTTTTATTTGACCCTTTCAGTTTCGCGGTAAAAATCGTGCTTCGTGTTGATAGTCTATTTCAAAGAATCTATAAGTACTTGTTGTCAAATATAAAAACAAACGTTTATTGATTTTAAACTTCATCTTAATTAATTGGGGGATAAAATGAGTTCTAGAAATAAATATGATGATAGAAAATTTAGGGTTTTTTCTGCTCTTACAACAATCGACATGCTTAGTAGCGGTTCTCCTTTCAGGTATAATTTTTGATCCGCGCCTGACCTAGTAATAGCATCAGTAGCGAAACAGACTATAATATTATATGCAGAATGTTCCTTGAAAATAGCTCGATTAACTAAGTTTTTATACAAAACAGACATACGTTCTTTTTTTTAAATGCATGGTTTTCTTCGCCAAAACCCTCAAACATGGCGAATGATTTTATTAAGCAACCCAATGTTTATACTTTCAACCCTGTGTAAAGAGGTTGAACACGAACGATAACTCTGTTCTGAATATCATCGTTTAGTTTTAATAACCTCTAGATGATGAAATAAGACATACATCTTAATAGATTGTCATGTTTTAACATAAATGAAAGTAGGATATGATATGAAAAACGACCAGTACTTACGTTTTTTGAGAATATTATCCGAACACTTATACTTCCGCTCGAAATTTCACAGGAACTAAGCTACACTCGATGAATTCTCGTGAACTTTCATTCGAGTACCTCTGGATTTATTACAATCTTAGCAATGATAAAGAAAACATTCCGAACACATTCGCAGGGGTGCCATGCCAACTTTTGAAAATCTCCATCGGGGATTTTACGGACGACGACAATTTCCTAGAAGGAAAATTCGCGGCGTTTTGTCGTGTAATTGGTTTGCATTAACTATTGTGCTCCTTAGATTCTTCTATCTGTTTCTTTTTCTATTTATCATATATCTTAATGTGTTTATCACTCAATTTCCTCTTTAAAATGAAAACAAGAAGAAAGTACATAACTTTATTTTCAAATAGTAACATCAATCTTTAAAAACTCAACAAACAATAAATATTTTGGTATGGCATAAAAAGAAACAACACTAAGTTCTATCAAATTAAGGTCTATATGCATGCACATAACTGTTTGTCTGATATTATTCAACATAGCACAATACTTACAATAAGCACAACATCACATGGCACATTATCACAGTCACAATCCACTGTTGTAACAAACACAGGCACTCTTGGCACACTTCAGCTGTTCCTTTGTTTGTTTGAAGCTGTGACACTTATCTGTCTGGTTCAACTTGGAGGTCAGGAGGGCACACACTGTTGAGTTGTCCAGGTTGCTCCTCATGTCTGTCTGGATTTTCTTGACAATGGAAAACAATCTTTCACAGTCTGCATTAGAGTTTGGTATAGTGAGCACAGCAGAGATCACTTTCATCATGAGGGGAAACCTTGGCTTTTCGGTGATCCTGTTACTGAGATGTAGAATGGATCCCCATAACTCATCAGTCCTCACATTATCACAACTGGGGAATTAACTGGCTGGTGTTGTTTGGTAATCCAGGAATTCTTCTCCCAAAAAAAGTGAAGCCCTCCTCTGCCACAATATTGGGAAATCTTCTTGCGATGTCAGTGATTGCTGATAGTGGAAGATCGCCTCTGTCCTTTCGATTCAGCAGAGAGGAGTCCACACACAAATGGATCTTGGAGGTAACGGAGATGTAGAACTTCCTCACAGACATGAAAAATCTCCTGAGAGAAGATATTGGGATCTCATCCTCGTTGTCCCATAGGTAGGCCCTTGTTGCTAAACCAATAGCGATGATGTTGTCTTGCAGTTGGTTCTGGTTAATTTCAAATGGCACAAAAGTCAGACTCTGGCTTGTTTGGATGACTTTGGCCCGTACAAATTTCCCCAGGAACTTCTGCAGCATTACATTCATCTCATCTTGAAGATACCCAATTCTTGACTCATCAGCCGGGAACATGGTGTTAAAGTTATTGAGGGGCTGCATGATGAAGCTCAAGAAGTGGAAGTAGAGTCTCATCTCATGGTCCTTTAGGAAGGCAGCACACTTCTTCACTCGGCCTAGCTTTTCCACATCGTCATGGGAGTTGCAGTAAGATTGAAGTGCTGTCCAGTGGTCTAGGAGGCGATTGACACACTTCTCTAAGCTCAGCCATCTCGTTGAAGAATGCTTGATGATCTTGCTAGGTTTGTGTCGGTTAAGTCCAAGAACTCCTTATACTTCTCCTTCCTGTTTGAGCTATGGTAAAAATGGAAGTAGACATCTACAAGGAGATCTTCCACTGGAAGGGGTAGGGTCTTGATTCCACAATGGCACACAGGTTGGCAAGATGGCAGACACAACCAAAGTCAAACACAGATGGCACCTTCTTCTTGATTCTGGACACTACGGAGTTGTGTTTCCCGGTCATGACGCTGCAGTTGTCAGACACAAATCAGACACGATTTTTGTTTAGAAGATTTTTGAAGATCTTTCTCTATGTATTCCTATGTAAAACTTTCGTTTTGTCAGTATATCTCAAGTAGCTGTGTATATGGATTGAAGATATGTAACAGTGCTATTAATTTGAACACCCATACGAAATTACGACACAACTACTCAGATATCTCACTAAATCTCGTCAGCTATTAGATAGCTACTTGATGTGTATGAACTAAACTGTTTAAAATGGAGATATTTGTAACGAAATGCACGAGTATCTGACGACAAAAAGAGAGCTATCTGAGTAATCGTGTCGTAATATCATGTGGGTGACCTAACAGAATGTTGAAATAAACAAGACTGGTACATCATCATTTTATATATACCGCTACTTCAGATTTGTTGACAAAACCCTTAAAACATAAAAATATTTGTAACAAAATATACTACTAGCTGACGAGATTTAAGGAGATATCTGAGTAATTGTGTCATAATATCATGTAGGTGACTTTATAAAATGTTCAAATTTGTAGATATATTTAATCTATATATACAGCTTATTGAGGTATATAAACTAAACTGTTAAAAATGGAGATATTTGTAACAAATTCCACTAGTAGCTGACGAGATTAAGAGAGATATTTGAGTAGTTGTGTTGTAATATCATGTGGATGACCTAACAGAATGTTGAAATAAGCAAGACTGATACAAATCATCAATTTATATGTACAGCTACTTGAGATTTGTTGACGAAACCCTCAAAATAAAGATATTTGTAACAAAATGCACTAGTAACTGACGACATAAAGAAAGATATCAGGGTAAATGTGTCGTGATATCATGTAGATGACCTTATAAAATGTTGGAATTAGCAAGACTGGTATATATTTTCAATCTTAATATACCGCTACTTGAGATTAATTGATAAAACCGCCAAAAATATAGATATTTGTAACTAAATGCATTAGTAGCTGACGACATAAAGAGAGATATCCGAGTATTCGTGTCGTGATATCATGTAGATGACTTGACATAATGTTGATATTAGCAAGACTGGTATATATTTTCAATCTATATATTTACAACTACCTGAGATATATTGACAAAACCGCCAAAAAATATAGATATTTGTAACAAAATGCACTAGAAGCTGATGACATAAAAAGATATATATGTGTAATTCTATCGTAATATCTTGTTGATGACCTGATACAATGTTAATATTAACAACCCTTGAAGATGTCTTTAATCTTTATGTACGGCTACTTAAGTTACATTAAAAAATTGTCTTTAAAATAGAGATAGTTGAAACAAAATGCACTGGTAGCTGACGAGATTAAGAGGTATATATGGGAAAGACTGTTGTAATATCATGCGTATGATGTGATAGAATGTTATGATTAATAACACTGAAAAGCACCAATTACCGACGAGAGTATGAGAGGAATATAAGTAAATGATGTTATAGTGTAATTTACATATTAAAAACACAAATAGAAATCCTAGGTTTTCTCACTTGGACAGTAACTAGTAGCCAAGTTTCTTTCATCTCGTAGCCATTGACTAGTAGCTAGCTTTTCTTACTTCTCGTTGCCAGTTACTTGTAGCCAGTTACTAGTAGCCAACTTTTATTTCATCTTGTAGCCAGTTACTAGAAGCTATTGATCTTACTTTTCGTAGCGTTACTAGTAGCTAACTTTACCTATCTGGCCTCAGATATTGTTTATTTTTTGTATATATATAGATATATATATATATAGATATATATATAGATATATATATATATATATCTATATATATATATATATATATATATATATATATATATATATATATATATATATATATATATATATATATATATATATATACTTAAATAAATAAAACAGAATGCGACAGTCCAAATTAAATAAATTGTTTACTGTTAGCGCTTTCAGCCATGTCGGCTCTTCAGACAGTTATACAAAATTTTGTATAACTGTCTGAAGAGCCGACATGGCTGAAAGCGCTAACAGTAAACAATTTATTTAATTTGGACTGTGGCATTCTGTTTTATTTATTTAAGTATTTTTTTGCTGTACCAAGGCTTTATTTATGTACATACAGCTTACTCCACTTATATTGAACTCGCTTATTTTGAAATAGAAATAAATCCCCAGTTTTTGCCTCTCATATTCTTTGCATTGATTTCACGGATATAATGAAATCGGCTATTTTGAAATATCGCTTATATTGAAGCCATTGATCGGTCTCCAAAGGTGATAATCAGTTGTTTTTATAACGGTTATATTGAAGTTCTCCCTGGCGGTTGTCGTCACGGTTGGTGACAGTAATTATGCCAGACTGACCGGTTGATATACAAAGGTGTGAATTGATAAGTTCTCTTCATGTGCGTTTTTATACTTTTATTAAAAAGTAAAATTTATTCACTGTTTAATTTTTTGTTTTTACGAATACGGATGTATTGAGGCTTGACGTAATATGGAAACCCCACGGAAAAGAAATACCTTATATCCGGACGCTAAATACAAACTAGTTATGGCTATTGATGAAAGAACAAAGCCTAAATTCGAAATAGCTAAGGATTTTGAGATTATCGCGTGTTAACTTACGATGATATACAAGCAGCGTTCAGCAATATTTGAAGCGTTTGAGTGTGGTGATTTTTCTCTAACGTTTTTCTAAAACGTAAAAGAATGCGATCCGAGATTATGATGAGGTTTAAGATAGTAACAAAACGAAACTTACAAAACTTTCGGATATAATTTTAATCAAACTTTCAAGGACTATTGTTCCATGTAATCCGTTTATTGTAATAGATAAATGATGATCTAATAATTTGTTCGGGTTTGGTTTTCTATGCTTACATCGGGATTGAACTTTCAAAAATGGCGGCTTCACGTCAGTCAATTTCGCTTATATTGAAATACGAATATATTGAAATAATTTGCATGGTCCCCTGAATTCTAATATATCCGGAGTAGGCTGTATATATATATATATATATATATATATATATATATATATATATATATATATATATATATATATATATATATATATATATATATATATATATATATATATATATATATATATAAAAGGCTAGTAGCTCAAAGTTGAAATAAATAATAATAAATTATTTAGGAGAGTGTTAAATATTTTAGTGAAAGGGCTAAAGAACAAAATTTCGAAAAGTAATACGACAAACTATACGTCCCTATCGGTTTTAAATTTTGATATTTATTACAACAGATAATGCAAAAAAATAATTCCAGTTGTAACAAAACACTTCTTAAGGAACAAATAGTCAAAAGCCGAAAACACTTTGTAATTTTTCCAGTCAGCTGCAACAAAACGAAATTACACTTTAGATTTCTATCTCTATCCGCTCCTGTAAATATCCAGCCAGTTGCTTTTTTATTACATTTTTAGAAATACGCTCAGAAAAAAACATTAGAAATTTTGGACACAGTATATACATTGTATATATTTATAAAAATGAACAAAAAATCTGAATCAACATACAAAACCTACTAATGTGTAGAGTGTTATTTCCCGCGCTTGCGTGGGCCATCATCTAGTTCTTACTCAGAATAAGATTATTCTTTACTTTGACCATAACTAGATTTTAGGTTTTTTTAATGTGAATTGGACGTAATTATGGAGAATAGGTGTTACATCTTTCCAAGTCAAGGGTTTCTGATCCATTCCGCTACTCACAAACCCTTGACCTAACAGACAAACCATATGTAGGCACCGTCTAGTGAGAGTACTGATTATTTTACTTTTATGACCTTTTACCAATCAGAAAATGTGTATTTTCAAGTATTCCTTTTAAAGGAATGATCGGCATGTAATATCATTGGTCAGCTCTGTTAATGTAATACAGAAGCATTACGCTACATGCAATTAACTATATATGGCTCAGTTTTGTTGATTTCCAATATAGTAAGGCATGAATAAGCTTTACTTTTAGTAGGCGAATTATACTTCCAATTAAAATTTGTATGTATGCGTGAAGAAAAACGTGATTTGAATCATTATGTATGTAACTGTATAAATGTTTTATTTTCAAAGCAAACAGATAAGAGTAACATTTTTGGTAATGTAATAAACGTGTAAATAAAGATTTAAATGAGGATGTCATTGCATAGTAAATAAAGTAGTGCAAGGCGCAATGCGAGTGCAAACAGTACAATTTGCTGTATGCCTCATATGGACACAACTATGATCGGCCGAAGCCTATAAAACTATAGTAATATGACTGCTCCCATGAACAAGTTGTTTATAGTAATGGAATTTGTAGAACGGATGAGTTCACTAGGACTAAACACCGATAGCAGTAAGTCAATTACTTACTATACTCTGTCCCGAGTTTTGGCACCCACCACTTATCGATTGATATTTCGATATTCATAAATACATTTGTGCTCAAACTACGTTTATCCTCTAAAATGAAAAATGTCCAGATTATCTGTTTTGCATCTTCGCTAGCCAAGGGTTTTCGGTCCACCTTGCTCCCCATAAACCCTTGTTTTGCCTCGGACTAGAATGTCTCGACGTCATTGGATGAATCGCGTCACGTGATTGCCTTATTAACTTCTTTACACGGCGGGCGTCGAAATTTATACGGCAACATGGCGGCGTAACGTTATTTGAGCTTATTTTTTACACAAACGTTCAACCATACCTTTAATTTTTAAGCCCCAAAATATTTAGAGTGACCCCCCTTTGCCCGTGACGTAATAAAACGATCCTATATACAATGGTATCCCGGTTTGCACAGACGACTGACGAGAAAGGTACAAAATTAGAGAATTAAGCTATGAATTTAATCGTTATGTATTATTATACCCGCACTTTCTAAAGAAAGTTCGGGTATATTGTTGTTACCCTGTTCCGTCCGTCCGTCCGTCTGTCCGTCCGTCCGTCTGTCACGTTTTACTTTCTCAAACTGCTCTTACATCTTATAAACCAGCAAACTGAACTCTTGGAGTTTGATTTGGGGTATCATGTTGTTTTGTAAAAAGGTTTCAAAAATTCTCTGTTAGTCCTGGGGGTCAAATAATTGGTAAAAAATGACGTTTTTTCACAAAAAACCTTCCTCGAACTCCTCCTATATTTTCAACAGTAGACAAATCATCTCTTGGAATATGTTTTAGGGTATCCTATAGATGCGCAATAAGGTTTCGGAATTTTAAATTTTGTCCTGGGGGTCAATTAATTGCTAAAAAATGACGTTTTTTTTTACAAAAAAACTGGTTTCAAAAACGTCATTTTCTTTTTGCAGTAGCCAAATGATCTTCTAGAATATGATTGGGGGTGTCATATTGAAGTGTGATCAGGTTCCAGAATTTTTTTTTTATTAAGGGGATCAGTGGGCAACAAAAAATGACGTTTTTTGCAAAAAAAAGTATGGTTCCCAGAACTCCTCTTACAACTTTTGGGGTAGCTACGTCATCTCTTGGGATATAATTGGGGCTGTCCTATAGATGTGCAATAAGATTTTAAAAATCTAAATTTCATCCAGGGAGTCAAATAGTAGCAGAAAATTGACGTTTATCACTCAAAAAAAAACATAGATCCCAGAATTCCTCTTATGATTTAATGGATAGACACATCATATCTTGGGATATGATAGGAACTGTTCTATAGATGTGCAGTAAGGTTTTAAAAATTTAAATTTCATCCAGGGAGTCAAAAAGTAGCAGAAAATTGATGTTTATCACTTCAAAAAAACATAGATCCTAGATCTCCTTTTATGATTTAATGGATAGACACATCATATCTTGGAATATGATAGGAACTGTTCCATAGATCAATGTAGATGTGCATTACGGTTTTGAAAAATTAAATTTAACCCTGAGGCCCATTACCTACATATCTGTTGATGCCCTTTAAGGATTAAGAATATATATGGTTAAGGGATGGGGATCTCAACCGTTTTTCAGATATTCGTGTACTTCCTGTTCGAGGGGGGTCATGACCACCCCCGGGGCCCATGACCTACATACCGTTTGATGCCCCTTGACACAAGGAACAAAAAAATATATGGTTTTAGGGTGGGGGTCTCAACTGTTTTGAAGATATTAAGGGACTTACTGTTTGAGGGGGTCAGGACCACCCACAGGGCCCATGACCTACATAACATTTGATGCCCCTTGACATCAGAAAAATGAATATATATGGTTTAGGGGTCATGATTATAACAGTTTCTGAGATATATCGTAATTTCAAATTCCTGGGGGGTGGGGATGACCCCAAGGGTCAGATCTAATAAACCCTATATATTGCCAGTAACAGTCAATATATGATTATGAAAACCCTATATTATTATCTTTGTCCGTTTTCAAGTTACCATTTAAAATAGAGTCTACGATTCTTCCTACAAGGTTCAATGTTAGACCCCACAACCTTTTGACACCCGTTACGGTCATGACTTACATGCCATAATGATCTGATGCGCCATGACCTAAGGAGGATTAATATCTTTGGATTAAGGTGGGGATCTCAATGGTTTTTATGATATTTGATAATTTCAGGAAGAGCACTTGGGATCATGACATACATACCATCTGAAATGCCTTGAACAAAGAAACAATAATATAATATGTACATGATATATGATTCAATTTAAGAACCCAGATATAGATCAATCATCTATGTTTTGTAATACTTCCTATGTATATATACATGTATTAGTTTGTGTTTTGTTCTATACTATTCATTTTCATGACTGTAGTATGGCTTAGTCTTATTTTAAATTACATTAAAAAATTGTCAAATATATGACTTGGAACCCCCAGCCCCAAACAAGCTCAAATATAAACCGCCCCGCCCCCCCCCCCCCCTCCTTAATTGTCGAATGATCTATTAAATCAAAATATAATTTGGGTGTCTACAAACTTTTATTAACTGGTAAAAAATGTTATTCTTATAAAAAATTACATTACACCTTGCATAATTGACAAATGATCTATTGAGATATGATCAGAGGTCATATTTCTACCTTGGGATCAATAACTAGTATTCATTGACAAGTTAAAATTAATAACAATGAAAGATTCAAATTATAAATGTTTATACTCAACATTCACCCACCCCCAAATATAACCTGGTTCTTAAGATTCAGTCTTCTTAATACATTCTTACATGTTTGCAGTAGCAAATTTTAAATCATTTCTTGATTGCTTTTTCTCTCCTGATGCACATTAACATTTTGAAATAGCTTAATTCAATTTTTAAGATTTATAAACAAAATGTTATACATGTATGCATGTGTATTCGCCTATTTGGGGCAATTGTAAAGTCTCCTAAACAAAGCAGTGACATCATTAGGCTAGGAATTACCCACATGGATCAAACACTACTGTAACATATGAATAAGATAAAATACTTTATTGGGAGTTGATTTTAATCAACTCTCCTATGCACTTACTCTGGCAAAGCAGTTAAAGATAACACCTGGGGGTCATTAATGTACTTTACACCATATGATGCATCATAATGACATTAGAAGATATTTTGTATTTTCCTGTTTCGTGGGGTCAGAACAGATAGTCCCATAAGGTCATGACCTATATTGTATTTGATGCATTATAATACATTAATAAAAGAATACTCCTTCCTTCTTATTATAACTCATATAAAAATGATTATTAAGTATCTAGTACACTAACTTACATGTAATACACAAATTAAATAAGAAATTGTTTATACAGGGTCAAGATGGGGTGAACTCAATAGTGAAAGTCTGACAAATGAAAAAAATAACTTTTGCAACTAAAATGACAGAAACTTTACAAATGCGATAGGGTAGGTAACGATGATAAGCTTATTTAAATATTAAAAGATGATGATACAGTATGCTGTCAAAGGGAGATCACACTTAGAAAGTGAAAGTAGAACTTATGTATGCTGGCATCTCATCATATTGTGCTACTGCTACTATATGTATTATGCTTACCTATATTTGTCAGCATCATAATGATAATCCAATTAAAACACAATAATGAATTCCTTTAGCTGATCTTAACTAATCCTTTTCTGCATATGGAAATCACAGACATGTATGTATACACGCGAACCCATCTAATCGAAGAGCTGGGTAAAACTAGTACCCGCTAATGATACCTGCAGACCTGTGTTGTGTACGTAACTTCAGACAAAAATCAGTTATTTGAAACATGCATGTATTTTTATGACCTATTCTTCAAATCCACATGCACCATTTTATTAGGTAAATAACAGCTTTAAGATGGTGCAGGACACCTGCATATTGTGATGTATACTTTCTATTGAGATAAACAATAAAGTATATTAAATATTAATTAAATATTTACCCCCCAGATAATGTTACCTAACATTGAAGCGCAGTGGGTTAGAGCGTTTACATGTCTGTAAGAGCATTGGGGTCCAAGGTGTATTTTTGGTAATTTTACAATTGATATCAATGAATTTTCATGGGGGGGGGGGGCTCTGGTCCCCTCACTCCCATCCCTTCTCTAAATCTGTGCACACGATGATGAAACACAGAAGCAAAACTAGGGAGCATAATTTAATTTTTAATTTTGTTTGTAATAAATATATAGACCGTTATACTTTCTATGACATGAAATGTTAAGATTATTGATTAACTGAAAATTCACTGCAAACAGTTCAACTCCAAATTGCACATAAAGTGCTGCTCATATGTATTATCATATGGGAAGGGATCTCATCCTTCAGTTATCAAAATTATAATTTTTAAATGTATTACCGGAGTTTGCATGTGACCTTCATTTTTAATTAAACTGGTACAAAACAGTGTTATTTAGGGGCAAACACTTGGTGCGGGTATTACTGTCTAATGACAGCATCTAGTCTTTTGTTTGTTTACATATCGAACTGTAGGCTCTCGACAAAACAAAACACTTATTAGGTTCGTTACTGACTGTTTACAGAAATTTGTGGGGTCGGTAAAGTCCATAGAAGGCTCGGCTCCAGTCAGTAACGAACCTAATAAGTAATATTGGCGGATTACATTGCGAAAACTCGGTGACGAGCTCCGTTTTATGATTGGCTGCAGCTGCGAGTAGCTGATCCAATCGCAGTGCTTGTAAATATAAACTTTAAAAGAAAACACATGTGTGATCTTTGGTAAATCATTCGGTGCTTTTAACAAATTGAGACACAAGTTCTCGAGTACAGTGCCTCGCCAACGATGGTCTAACCAGATCGCTTAAAAAATTTATCTATTTTACCGGGATTGAACATAGTTCTACAAACTTGTCAAGGCTCGCGTGATAGCATGGGAAGTAAACATGACGAATGTAGAAGCTGCCCATCCCGTTAGTATATACGCATGCGCGGATCTAGAGGGGGGGTCGGGGGGGTCCCGACCCCCCCTGGAAAATGAAAATTTATTAAATTTACATAGTAAAATTATCGCGAAAATATGCCTCGGACCCCCCCTGGCAAACACAATTATCCTTCGGACCCCCCCCCCCCCCCTGGAAAAAAATTCTGGATCCGCGCATGTATACGTTCCTGCTTATGGTTATTGCTTTTAAAGGTTTAATGAGATTTATTTTATTTAATTTCTTTGGTTCACAATATTTACGACAACGATACCTGGTTTTATGACATGAAAGCTTTGTTATAAATCGCGACTTTTTCACTCCTGGTACAGGTCCTTACAAAACACTGTGAATAAAACATTCCATGCTTTCCCTAGGTTATAACTTAACTCATATTTAATAGCATCGTTAATTATGTTCCGATATTCGGTAGTCAACATGTTTTCAAGTTGTATTAATGCCGTAGTGTGTATATAACCCGTTGTTTAATTCGATTAAAATGTAAATCTGCAAGGGGCGCAACTCAAGTTGCTCGCTAGATAGCGCCACTACATCACCGAGATCCGCCAAGGGTTTATGGGGAGCAAAGTGGACCGAAAACCCTTGGCTAGCGAAGATGTCTGTTTTGAAACGCCCCTTTACTGCTTCAGGTTTGAATACACAACCCAAAATAGAAAGTCTACGGGGATTTTGCATTCCATCAGCTATGAAATAGCCGGGATGATAATGTTGAAAAAAAATAAGCAAAATATTTCGAGTGAGTTCCGAATGGTGAAAAGAAGGTCAAGTCTCCGTAAGATTTGTTTTCGTTCCTTTTCACTTGTATTAGTGAAAAATGATAATGTGTCAATGAATATATATCTTGGATATTTCCCCTTTTATCAATTTCAACTGTATTTCTTTCACAGGTATGTGTATTTTGATAAAAAAAATATCAAAAAGTGATGTAAGCAATAACTTGGGATAGACTGCAGTTGGTCTCAAATTTATTTGACATTAGCATAATTATACTTAAAATCAGGCTTTTTATTGGATCATGCAAACTTTAATGAGACCAACAAAAGAACGGGCTTTCTAACCTCATCAAACTCTGCCTATATATCTGGTCAAGGGTTTGTAAGCAGCGGAGCGGATCAGACACCATTGACTTGGGAAGGCGATGTGTTTAGTCATGACAACTTTGGACGTTATGATTATACTGCTCCTCTTTTCTGTGATTTGAGTAGCTTAATTGTCAGTTAACAGCTGATGTACATGATATTTTTTTCTGTGAAAAAATATGCAAGAGTTGTCGCGCCTGCATAAGAATAAAAATTAATATGCACTGTATTTATTTTAGTAAAACTAGCTAAATTTCTACATGCAAATTGTCATTATTGGTTTATATGATCCTTGATTTTATCCAGGTCCATTTTCAATGAAAACTTATAAATGAATATAAGGCTAACTATTACTAAACTAACTATACCTAGTCACCTTTGTTAGTAGTATTGCAAACCCATTTTTTTTATGATCAACTGTTTCGTTAAAGACCTTCCCCTCACGAAGTTGAAGGTAAAGCCAGGGAGTTGTAGACCTTATCTAGATTCTTTTACTAGATTTACATTTCTTATAATAAAAATACCTTCTTCAAAATTTGACAATCATTAAAATTCGTCCTTATTTGGTTTCTTAGTTATATCTAATGAATGTCAATGTCAAGGCATATCATAGTCATTTACAAAACTTTTTACTAACTAACATTACGAAGGTTACACACGCCTCTTGTCAAAAAACTTCCTCGTTAAATACGATGCAGATCACAATTAGGATATGCTGGGCTTAGACTAACACGTACTGTACATGTAAGTTTGGTTTTGGGTGTGTTTTGTGTACTCAAATGTTAGGTGGCGTGTAACAACTGCTTAAAGAAAATAGCCAAGCACATATTTGTTTTGATGATTTTTTCTATTTAAAGGTGTTTTTGAGTATTCTTTTAATTGGGGAGTTATATATTATACAAATATTGACTGGGGTTGAGGGCAACATTGATTATATTAGCCCCCGAGGGACGAAACATTGCCCGACAAGGGGGCTAATATAATCAATGTTGCCCAAAAACACAGGCAATATTGTTAAAATTCGTCACATTCTGTCAAGATCACTTTTTCATATTCAATTGTGTAGCACAGAAACATTTTAAACAGAATATTGAATAGGTTATATTATATTGAGATTAAATGAATGCAATGACACCCTATTTTAGGACTATTTAGGAACATAATTGGTTTTGTTATACTTTCATGTTAAATACTGAAATTTGATTGGTTAAGACGCAGTTAATAATATTTTCTATTACCCTCAGCGTTAGCAACGCACTTAGCAACGGGTAACATTAAAAAATGTTACATGCGCGAAAATTATGCGCGTACGGTTCGCTGTAGAATTCACGTTACTCCTATATAAAAGCAGTAAAATTTTCTTAAAAATTAAGACATCCAGTATAACAAAATAAATAGTGCCTGTTTGGGAGGATAACAGTTGAAATTGACACCCCTCGAAAACCATTGTCAACCTCCGCTTCGCGTCGGTTGACAATGGTTTTCTCGGGGTGTCAATTTCAACTGTTACCCTCCCAAACAGGCACTATTTATATAATGTCCTGTAGACGAAGTACATGATGTAAGATGGGTAATTTTCATCCTTGACAGCAAATTTGTTTAATGATCTTTTACATCTACAAACGATAATAACGTGGGATAATAACTGTTTTCATGATATATTTAAAATTGAATATTTCCATATTTTCAATGCAAACTTACTTTTTTATTATTTGACAGACGTGCTAACGGCAAAATGATGTTAATAATATATTTTTTGCTCCATTTTTTGGAAGGTAAGTGATATAAGTACACAAAAGAATTAAGTTTTTAAACTTTTTGACCATTTTTGTATATTCCATACAGCCATCTATAGGGCTGTATTTGTTTTCTGATTTTACAATTTGTGGTTTCAATGTATGATTTTATTTATATTTTGCTAGTAGTACTTCATGAAAGTGATTGTGAATTGATTCTTCACAAAAAACAAAAAACATTACATGTACATTACGTATTGGTCAAAGATGTTAACTTATTGTAAATGTTTCATTATTTTTACGTCATAAAAAGTAACGACGATCTTATTCTTTAGGAATCTTTCTGCTGACTATCACAACATCACCTGAAATAAACGTCTCCCTTGAATCAAACTCATCTATTGTGTTGAACTGTACATTTGAACTTGACGCCAATGAAGGCATCAGAAATGTGTACTGGGGAAAGAAACTGCACGGCACTAATTACAATAAGTTGGCAGAATTTGCTTATAAGAATGCCATTTATAATATAGATCATGGTTTGAGTTTGGAAAACCGATCCAATCTACATAGTTTCAGTGATACCTCTCAAAGCGCCATACTGAACATTACAGATGTAAGATGTGAAGATGTCGGACAATATCAATGTGAAGTAGAATTCTCGGTAGATTCAAAAGGAAAAACAGACCGGAAATACACAGATGTGTACATTCAAGGTATACACTTTTAAATATCTTGAAAGTCCACGCAGTTTTTATGATTATAATTTTTGAATGCAGTTTCTTTATCCATCAACATTTTATTTCATATATTGATGAAAATTTGATGTTATTTAATTCAAAAATGATTTTTATATGTACCATAACAGAGACACGACAGGAATAAAATACATTGTAATTACAAAACTTATTCAAGTATAATCAAAGTATGGTTACATTTTCTTAAACCTTATCATTTCGGTTTTTTTATTCTTGTACTCATGTACTTTTTTAGATGTTTAGTAATTATTAACTTAAGGCAGTGTTTTAATAAAAACTTTGAAACGGAATAATTATTTATAATTTAACGTGAATTTGTCTGCATTTAGCTTCTATTGTGCAAAACTAGAGAGCAAAACAAACCTAAATAACAGAATAGGCAATTTAAAAAATTACACATGTATAGTATGTTTCGCATTTGATTAACTATACAATTTCCTTGTCTTTTTAAATCATTCAAAGTTAATGCACTTTAAGTGAATGAATATTGTTTATGATTTAAAGCAAATGCAGAGAGACCAACAACATTCTCAGTTCACCCCAATAACAGCCTGGAGGAACATGAAATTCTGAATATTGCGTGTGTCGCAGTTGTCGGAAGTCCTCACGGATCGCTGGCCATATGGGAACAAAATGTCTCATCAAATACTTTGACACTTCTGAAAAACACATCAAAAGTGTTTATTGATACTGACAACTGTACATCTGTTGCAAATCTTACCATAACATATAAAGTCAGCCGACATAACAATGGAGCCAAGTTCATGTGCTCATCAAGAAATAAATTCACTAAAGAACCAGCCCCAGCCGCAGAGTTTGGTCCTATAAAAGTTCTCTGTAAGTCCTAAAGCATTAATCTTCAATGGTCCGTCTTATTAAGTAATTATAAAATCTAAAAATACAGTATAAAGATGTTTTAAGTTTTTTACACTTTAAGGTGTAGCTAGTTGAAATGAATTAATGAATTCCAGCTTATAAGAAAATAATTTATTGCATACCCCTCGAAATTTCTTGATGTCTATCAAAAGAGTTTTATGATTTTTGGTATGAAAAGAAAAACACTCTGAAGTAGATACATGTAGCTTTTTGAAAAGAATAGGAAATTTTAGCTGATAATAAAACAAAACCCTATTGCATACCGTTTAAAATTGATTAGGCTCTAAAGAAAAAGTTGTCTGAGTATTGGTATAATGAAAGAAGCTAGGTCTTTAATTTTCTTTATTACAATATTTTCAAATACCCTGATTGAAGAAATCGACAATTTTCAATCAAACAGTGAAATGAATATCATATGCTTGTATTATCATAACCTATTCGTCTTTTCTTATCAAGCGTAAGTTCATTTATTTTAAACTTTGCACCGTCTTTTAAACAACGCATGAGGTAGTTTATACATTTTTTGTGTACTGAAAAGAGTAAAAACATGGAGATATGTAACATAAATCGGTGCAAAAGCTAACATCTTTCTGGGTTTTTTAATTTATTTTTTGACAGATGGTCCATCAAATACAAGAGTTAATTCTTTCGATTTAAACGCACCACTATTCATTAAAGACTCTGTAATTCTTGAATGTATTTCTGACGGCAACCCGAATCCGATATATGCATGGAAATTTAATCACTCAAGTATTGGAAACAATTCAAAGTTCAACATATCTGCAGATAAATCCAAGCTATCATTTACCGTTACGAACATCTCCGACAGTGGTTTATACCAGTGTGTGGCATATAACTACATCAAAGGGAATATGTTCAACAGCTCATCCAATGTCACCATAACTGTCCAAGAACGACACGAAGAGGATAATGCAATGGAAATAGAAAAAACGTGTTTGGAAAACCCTTGTTTATTTATACAAAACTGTATTATGAGAAATGGAAGCGCATTTTGTTCCATAAATATTTGGGCTGTAGTTGCAATTGCATTCATTTTCCTGACTCTGATTTTGGGAACAATAACACTGATGCTAATAATTTCGAAAGCAAATCATATAAAAAGAATCAACCGCAAGAAAAGAATGGATATTGGGTAAGTGTTCATATATTTTAGCTCACCTTAAACCGGAGTTTTAAATAAGCGATTCTGACCAGGTGTTGTCCATCGTCCGTCCGTCTATCTGACCGTCCTTGTGACTGTAAACTTTCCACATTTTGTTACTTTTTTTCCTACAACTACTAGTCCAAATTTAAGCAAATCTGGTATTAATCATCATCATGGAAAGGGAAATCTAAATTGTTTAATTCAAGGGTGAAACGTCTTCAAAGGGGAGATAATCATAAAACGGTGAAAATAGGGCGTGTATTTTAAAAAATCTGTATCTCAAGAACCATTGACCAGAAGTTATAATATATACATCAAAGCTTACTCAAATAGTTTTAAGATTCTAATTTCTTCTAAAGAAAGATATATACATATATAGGAAACATTTTTACAAATCTTTTCCTCTAGGAATACATGAACAATGCTACAATTTGTAATATTTCTATGCAATCATCCTACAAAAGGTCAAGTTTCTTAATTGTATAAAACTTTACACCCAGACATAAACTATGGCGTCTGGAGGAGTTCAAAGTTCATTTCAAAAATATATAAGGAAAATGTTTAAAACTCTTCTTCTCTAATATTAAAATATTACAGTTTTGTGATGTTACTATGCAAGGATTATCAGATGGTGTTGAATCTAATTCTTAAAACCATAACCCCTGGCCCAATACTTGGGTCCTAAAAGGGATTCAAAGTTCAATTTTGAAATATGTAGGGGAAATGTTTAAAATCGATTCCTCAAGAATTAAATACTACAATTTGTGATATTACTACTACATGTATGCATGCTTCCTTAGATAGTGTAGATTCTTATTTCTAAAAATCGTGCCCCTTCGGACCAATACTAGGGCATCCAGAGGAGTTCAAAGTTCAACTTAGAAATATATATACATAATAACAGTTTAAACATTTCATCGTAATAATTGCAATAACTTGTGATATTACTATGCAAGCGTCCTCAGATGGTATAGATTGTATTGTTTGCAAATTTCTACCCCTATACCCATACTGGGGCCCCAAAAGCGGTTAAAAGTTTAACATAGAATTGTGTTGGAAAAATGTTTAAAAATCCTTCCCTTAAGGTCGGTAGCGGGTTTAAAATTCTGCGCAGAGTATTGCGCATTACTGTCGTAAAACGCAAATGTAAAGTAAAATGTTCAAATATACAGGTTATCATGTAACGTTTTTATGTTAAAAAAATGAATTATCAAAAAATTATATTTAGTGAAAAGACTTGTTAGAATAATGTCAGAAGTATTTTAATCATCTTGCCGCTTCTTCAAAATCGACGTTATTGTCGTCTGAATCAACGTCTTACAATGACGTCAGTTGATACTCTGACGTAACAATTGACAAAAATAAACGTCGTGCACTTTCTATTGCAGCGTCAATAATAAAAATCAAAACTATAACTTGCAAAATAAAAACATATACGTGATCCTTCTACGTTCTGTGTGAGTGGAAAGGTATTTTTCTTCTACTACAAAAAAATTGAATTTGATGCGTAAACATCCTTTATATATATATATATATATATATATATATATATATATATATATATATATATATATATATATATATATATAGATAAAAATTAAATAAGAAAACACGAAAAACGTTCAATATAGCTTAAGCGCTTTCATTTTAAAATCTTCAGAAGCTATATAATGGTAACATAGTAACGTGACGTCAAAAAACTTGAACGTTGAACGGCAATATAGCTTCTGAAGATTTTAAAATGAAAGCGCTTAACGAGGCCGAGTACAGAACGAGTACGCACGCTTTCGCGCAGCATTTAATTGTATTGTGACGTCATCTTTTTGCTTGGTTGACGCCATGGCGTGATAGTTTCAACTGCAGATATTCAGCGAAAATTGTTGAAAATATCTCGTTTGATGCCTAAAAATAATGTTATATTGTGGAATAAACATTAATGTCTCGAAGTATAAGCTATATTTGGGCTCGGGTCGAAAACGTGAAGAGGGTTCAGCAAGCCTAGCCCTCTGTCACGCTTTCTTAACCCGCCTACATACTCATATATTTCAAGACAGTAACCGTGTATTTTATATTAATGACCCTTAAAATGTGATGTTATATATTTTTTTATTATTTAAATATGTCTGAATGCTTTAATAATACTACAAAGATCACCTTTTCCGCCTTTCTCAAATAAAAAATAGCCATTATCTGACAAATCTGGGAAATTGGGCATACAAAAATCAACTTTGATAAGACCCCTGGAACAAACCAGGAGGTAAAAGGTTTTTTTTATTTGACCATTTGATGCCTTTTAGCAATACCTTTAATATGTAGAACAGAAAAAGAAATCCCTAGGGCAGAAGTTTAAAGAAATTTGCAAAATTGATACATTTCAAGCGAAATCCCATAGGGTCCTATGTTAAAGATTAACAAACTTTGAGATGACCCCCTAAACAAACAGTGTGGTAAATGTCTTATTTTCTAATCTTAAAATAATAATTATATCATTAGAAATTCAGGTAAAAAATCTAGGGCAGAACTAATTAGACCCGGCCTCGTTAAGCTATATTGAACGTTTTTCGTGTTTTCTTATTTAATTTTTATCTATAACTCGCCGACCACTGTGGATTTTATTGTGTTTCAATATATATATATATATATATATATATATATATATATATATATATATATATATATATATATATATATATATATATATATATGTAAAATGGCTGGCACGGCACGTTTATAGGATCAAACTATGAGGGCGGATAGCATAAAAACCATCCATTCAATTTCGTTTTAATTTAACAAAAAGTTCCCTTATACGTTAACCTTTCATCGCTGAAAATTAAAAGAAAATCGTATGTTTGTAATTTTTTAAAAATGAGATTGAAAATGAAAACCCTCATTTTCCTATATTATCTTATATAGAATGTCGGTGATTAATCGGACATACGACCAAAAATTGAGCTCGGCAAACGAATAAACTATCCGGTCAATTTACTTTATATTTTGCACATAGTTTACTCATAAGTTGGCATTTCACTGTAAAACAATTAAAGGAAATCGTATGTATGAAACATTTTCCCCCGAGACTCCTTAAGAAATTCAAAGCTTCATTTAGTGATATAACTATGTAAGCATCCTCATATCTTCATATCTAGGTCACAGTTACCTTCTTTCACGTTTGGTGATTACTTACTAAGTCAAATTTGTAACTTTAGTTTTATTTGGCCTCTTGTCATTAAACTTTGTTAGTTGGTGTATTTTGCAATATCATTATATCACTTTTCAAAAATGGGCCACAGTTACCTAGTTTTCACGTTTTGTAATTATTCTTTGTCCAATTATGTTACATTTGGCATGTAGAGGATAGTAAGTTTGGTCAGTTGATGCATCCTAAATCTTAGGATATCCTGACAGACAGACATAAGGACAAAATTAATTATTAAACGTTACTTAAACATTAAGTATATGTGCGCTGAATATAGAGTTAAGGGCTACACGCTTTTTATAAAGGAGTTTATGTAATGATGTGGCTAAATTGAAATTGATAAAAATGATCTAGATTAAGAATTCACTTAAAAGAAAAAACTAAAGATTTTGTGTCAAGAAGTGAACATAAGTACCAGTAACACTGAACGCAACACTTATAAGGATACTTGCTTTGGGATTTTTAAATACGGGAGATAAAAGGAAACAATATGAAACCACCTCCCAACAAAAGAATTGATTACCAAAAAGGAAATAACAACTACCTTTAATGAAAATAATACGATCGTTTGATTGCAAATGCATTTTTTTCACTTTTTAGTGATGTTCACGTGTCGTATACTAGAGAGAAGTTTGAAGATTTTGGAGGATATGCCGATCCTAAGGATGTAAAAAGGCCAGAAAAGTATAACTATTTTGTTCTGTTTAAATAAAGTAAGATGTTAATGTTTGCAAGTACGCCATTAATTATTGATATTCGTGTTTGATTAAAATTTATTAACCTTAAAATTTTATATTTCCGTAATTGATTTGGATTTCAATTGCAAATCACCTACATTAAGGAATGTTTTAAGAGTGAACATAATAAATGTTTGCTAAATTTAACTTTCACATCAACTCAGTATAAATAAAGATTTTGTCAATAAATGAGCAGATAAACAAGATATTTGAGTTGGTGTTGAACATAAGTTCCATAAAATGGAATTTGTATATAAGTTCTGTTTACAAATAAAATAATATTTAGAAATATTTTCAAAGAAATCACCATTCTAATATATTTCTATTTCCCCTGGATCTAATTATTTATAAACGCAAAAAATCAAAGAGTAATCGGGCGCCTCCATATTGGTACTTTTTTTTGAAAGATTTAAAATTTGGTGTATACCCTGTAATTGCCTAGCAAATAAGAATAAAGCATCGGCTACTGATCTGCAAGTCATGAGTTTGACCTTTACATTTTTTCCTTTCTTAAATTATTAAATTTTTGGCCAAACAGATAGCAAAAAAAATATTAAAAAACGAAGATTTGATTTCCATTAATATATTTTGTTGTACTTTCATCCGCATTAGTATTTTAAGGCGTCATTTACCTTTTTAAATAGCAATTATGATTTGTTGAGTAATGATGCTCATATTAAAATACATTCTCACTTTTTTTTACTACAGTGGACAAATAAAACTAGACAAGGATGTACGGGACAATCCTTATGCGGACCCGGTAGATTTTCAAACACAATACGCCGTTGTTCAGAAAACCTGGGAGACTCCTGCAAAGTCGTCAAAAGACACAAACTCGTCAGATACCTCTAACCTGCTGAACAATACGGATTCGTCAAATACTGGAAATCCCTCAAGTTCTACAGAGACCACAAATCTCAAAAACTTATCAAGTGATGAAAAAACATCAGCTTCAACGGAAACTTCTGAAACTATTCCCAAACCTCCAAATGTGTACGGTTTTTTTTTCTTTTCATGTTGAGCAATGCAGTTGATTCTCCTTCTTATATTTCTACATTTAAAATCTAATTCTATCTGAAATTTTAGATATGATGGTGCGTGGGTCTGAGGAGTAAAATCAACAACAATTTAAAATGGTAAAAGCATAAGTATAATAAGTATACAAGCTCAGAGAATACATAAACAATGATATTAATCATATTATCAGATATTTACAAGCATGAAGCATGAATGTAATAAACTTATAGCGTATTTAATGCTTGCAAATTGGTTTCATAACTTTTCATATTGGTTTAGAATATGATTGTGTGATTTATTAGTGGTTTTAGTCCTCACATTCATGCATAATTCAAAAGTTCCATTTCATAATCATTATGATTATTGGGTTTTTTTAAATTTCAGGGGCCAAACGCCAACAAATTACATAAATTTACTCCTGGACTGAACCTGTATGCTTACGGAAGTATTGGGATGCAAACTTTATACAACGTTCAGTTGTAAAGTTTTGTTAGTCAGACTAGCAGATTCCGGATTAGTTATTTTGTTTTCTTCTTTCTTACCTGATAATCTATACACTTATTTTTTGCTCATAATCGTTGAATAATCGTTTTGTTCGTTTTGTTCATAATCGTTAGATTGCGTGCAATCTGTACGCTTTATATTTATTACAAGGAAACTGACTTGGAAACGATTTCCTTGGCTTATATCGCCATCTGGCTGAAAACACTCATACATGTTTAAAATGTTTAAATCATAAGTTTTCCATTTTACATCCTATCCAGAATCATAACAGATATTGGACTATGGTCGAATTCTCAATTATTTACAAATTGCTCAACAATTATTTGTTGATTTTAAAAATTTTAGGTGAAAAATAGTCTTCCAGTAAATAATGCTTTGGGGGGGGGGGGTTTCGGTAACTGTGAAATTCTTGGATTCAAAGACAAAAAATAGGACCGAAAATAGTTTTGTGGACATTAATATTCTCAACAATTACAAATGCAAATATGTATTTTACCAAATAATTGTAGATCCATTTATTTAATATACATTTTTAAAACAAAACAAGAAGTTGGGGTATATAGCGGAGTTTGGTTGCTATCGAATATTTTTATCAACATTCATTAAACACAGTCGTGTTTAGTTTTCTGTAGCTATAATTTCAAAACAACAGCTAAATAAACCTCGCCTAGCTGAATTTTTTAAAAATAAATAAATAATGAAATTATATATGATGTATGTCTTGTTAAATTTATGAACATGTTTATATATAAAACATTACTATTTTGTCACTTGTGTCTATTATGGGTTGTACTGTTACTTATGTATGATGCAATCGCCTTGAAATAAAATTATACGTTAAAGGATGATGGTTGCAAAAAAACACACTTAGTCTGTTGAAAGTTTAAACAACAACATCAATGACAAAATGAAATCTCTTGTATCGCTAGTTCAAAGCTAAAAAAAAACATAGATGTTCTCTGTCTTCTGTGTTGTCGTTATGTGACTATAAAATTTAGAAGTAAAAAGTATATGCATGAAACATTTACTATACAGTGTTATTCTTTAACACCAAGAAGCAAGCGCAAAATTTATCAAACGATACGATGTATGATGATAACTGGATACAAAGTCAGTGTCTGATGATAGATGAATGTTGTATGTTGTTTCATGAACCCTCTGATGTAGCATGTAAGATTTGTTTTAGAATTTTTTATTTCCCCAACAGCTGAATCACAAGGAAATATTTCTTCTTATTCTTCCTTGATAGAAAAGTTTTTCTTATTCTTCCTTGACAAATAACAAATGTTAATTCACAAAAGGGAGCATTTTTCACACAAAACAATGAGGAAGAAAAGCTTGTCTACTTTACCGCTGAAAAAGAATAAGAACATTAATAGGCCGCCAGTGAACAAAACAATAAGGAAGATTAAATTCGGGAGTTTTATATTTAAGGACGTGTTGTTGTCACGAATGCCTCCCTCGGCCATCAGAATAAAATAAACAATATACATAACTTCAGTACAATACACATTTTAATGAATCTTGTTACTGCAGATTTTTTTTAGGAATAACAGTAATAGATATAAATTATATAGGATAAATTGTTGTCACTTTGTTAAAAAGATATCATAAATGTAGCAATATACTCCCTTTATTAAAGTGGAATTATACAAAATTAAAAGATTTAAAAAACAAATATTGATACTGATGATATTCAGATACACTGATAAATTATTCACAAAATAGTTTTATTTCGACACTTTATACCAATTTTCATTTTATCATTAAATGGTTTGTTAAAAGCGACAGAATTCGTAGATTTTTCAAAAGGAAATCATCATTGAAGTGCCTCTTCAAACAATATTTATTGATGTTCACAATGTAAGAACCAGGAACTTTTTTTAACTGGCATTTTCTATATTTTTTTTCTAAACTGACATTTTTTAGTTTTTTTAAACAAATATCTTTTGTATAAAAATCAATATTTTAGATCATGCCTTCGAATTGTAAGAACAAAATGTAAAATTCGTTTTATTCTGTTGTGTCAAGACTTGTCGATAGGTTTTTCAAATACAACGCGAATATCTTTTATGTCTAAGCATTGTATAGTGCCTTTTCACCATTGACATCTGTTATATATTGAACGCCTTTTTAAAGACTGGATAAGATTTTGTATGTAAATAAGTCTTTAAATATGTTTGTGTAAGTAAAAGATCTATATTCTATGTGTTAATAGCTGTGGGAAGAAGGGGGTTCCTCTTCAAGTAGACGACACGTTTTAGTCTCGCAGCGGTGACCTACTCTTTGCTTTACAACAAAGTTTGCTTTAATTAAGGTCTTCCGTTTCCAACGGAAGACCTTATTGTTATTGCTTTGTTTCTTTTTCCCTATTATTATTCTTGTTTTTTTTTCTTACGCATTTTTGTGCAGGCGATTTCTCGGAGATGGCTCAATCGATTTTCATGAAACTTTCAGATCCGATAGATATTAATTTGATCTAAATACATATTTTTTTATTTTGATGACGTCACTTCCGTTATTGAGATAATGACGTTTTAGCGATTTTCAGAGGGTCGGCTTGTCCAGGGATCTCCTCCTAAACGGTAAAAGATATTGAGTTCAAACTTTTAGGGATTGTAGACAAGAGATCGTAGATGTGCTATTTGGCATTCATATTTGTCATGCTCAAACGGCGTTAAAGCTCGCCTGGTCCTGAAAATTGATACTAAAAAAACGCCGTAATTTTTCATGGTTTTCTTAGTTTATCTCTTTTCTGAAAAATATTTTGTTAACACATGTAATGCAAAAAAAGTTTATATTTAGAAGACCTTTCACTTGATATCAAGAAAAAGGGGCTGGCCCTTAAAATTAGGGGACCAAAAGGCTCTAAAGTCTTTCATCTGTAGCCCTTTACTGAGGAATATTTTGTGAACACTTATAGAAGCAAATATGTTTATTTCACAGTTATGTATCCAAGCAATGTAATGATTATATCATGTGTTACGTAATTAGGGGTTTTTAGGGGCCAAAAGTCCAGAATTTTAATCCAATATATCTCAGAAAGGAAAAATATTTTGAAATGCAGTGAAGAAGAAAAGATGCTCAGAATGATAAATTAAATTATATGCAATTTTCAAAATTTCGTTAAACGGCCCCTATAAGGGGTTTAGGGATCGGCCCCTAAAATGTTCTTTCCCATATATCTCAAGAACGGTAACGAATTTCTAAACAGTTGTTAAACAAAATGGTTGGGATTTAAATGACCTTTTATTTGATATCAAGAAAAAGGGGCTGGTCCTTATAATTAGGGGACCAAAGGACTCTAAAGTTTTTTATCTGTAACCCTTTACTGAGGGATATTTTGTGAACAGTTATAGAAGCAAATATGTTTATTTTACAGTTATGTATCCAAGCAATGTAATGATTTTATCATGTGTTACATAATTAGGGGTCTTTAGGGGCCAGAATTATAGAATTTTGATCACCAATTTCTCCAAAAGGAAAAATATTTTGAAATACAGTAAAGAAGAAAAGATGCTCAGAATGATGTACTAAATAATATGCAATTTTCAAAATTTCGTAAAACGGCCCCTATAAGGAGTTAAGGGATCAGCCCCTTAAACGTTCTTTCCCATATATCTCAAGAACGGTAACGAATTTTTAAACAGTTGTTGAACAAAATGTGTTGAGATTTAAATGACCTTTTATATGATATCAAAAAAGGGGCTGCCCCCTAAAATTAAGGAACTAAAGGGCTTTAAAACTTTTCATCTGTAGCTCTTTACAGAGGGAAATTTAATGAAAGGCTATAGAAGTAGATATGTTTATCTTACAGTTCTGTATCCAAGTAATGTAATGATTTTTTAGGGGTCAAGAGTCCATAAACTATGACCAGCTATATCTCAAAAATGAAAATATTTTGAAATGCAGTGTAGAAGAAAAGATGCTCAAAATAATGTACTATACAAAATGCAACCTTCAAAATTTGGTTCAGCGACTCCAATAAGGAGGTAAGGGACTGGTCCCTAACACTTTTTTTTCAGATATCTCAAGAACGGTGACGAATTTCTAAACACTTGTTGAACAAAGCTCTTATCCCTGAAACAAAATAGTATCTGGCCCTTAGAATGTAGACCCCGTTTTTCTATTCTAAATCATGTTTAGCTATTAAATAGCAAAATCAAGATCGAACATATATCTCAAATTCTAAAATCAGACGGAAGACCTCCTCGTTGCTCGCAACGAGATCGTGTCTAGTTAAAGTACTAATTGTGTCGAAATAGAAAATAAAGGATTTGATTATACTTATATATACTGTTTATAAGAATGTGTCCATAATTGTTTTCCCTAGCAATGGCATATGCCATATTCATTCTAGTTAACATTATGCATCTATTTAAATTATACTGTTATATTTGTACAGGTTTTGAAATGTTCAGATTCAGAATAATTTTGAAATCAGGAAAAAGTCTAGCAAGGAATAAGTGTACTAATTGCATGAACCCCCTAGATCAAGGAAATACGGCAAATAATTCTACACGAACCAATTGTATTTTCAACTAGCCATAATAACCACATTTACATTGTAAAACATTTCACTCAGTTTATTATCAAGCGTCACCATAATAATGGGTATTTCTGAACAAAGTTCCGACTAGAAATGTAGCTACATTAACACGGAACTTTTTAAGGAATAAGGAATCATTCTTTGGGTATTATTAGGTGATAATTTTGGTCGGGGCGTGATCAAATCCATAGATTTGATCATGCCCCGACCGAAATTATCATCTCTTAGTATTCAAAGAATGATTCCTTATTACTTATAATTATATAATTTTAAGCCATCGTACGATTAAATTTTTAAATATAAATAAGCAAACCCCGCTGGCGCCTCAATTTGAGGTCATTTGAAGTTATGGGTTATATAGTACAAAACGTATTGTTACCACAGACAAAGACAATGTAAAATGTAAATATTTATGAATAGCACTAATAATTTACAATTTAAAAAAAGAAGGAAGTGCCGTTTTAATGAAATGTGAAGGTTAGATTTTGGGTTAGTTTTTTTTTAATTATGTTGATATGGACGTTAAAGAACATGCAGTCCTGCCACACACGGACACACATCAACACCAACGCATAAAATTATTATAAATTTCTGATCACGTGTTTAGAACGTGCAACGTTTTATCATAAATGGCTAATTTGAACTTTGTGTATGATAGACATAACATACACATATATGAAAACAATAAATCTACTTGGTATGTAACTTTCAGACAGCCTCAAAGGATTGATATGTTTTAGAGAAAAAAAAACAGTCATATAATACGTGAACATGAAGCTAAACAAATAAATAGACAAAGCTTGAGTGGACAGACAAGAGTTATACCTTACTCTCAAAGAGAAAGGTACTTGTTTCTCGGGCTCTTATTAAAACCACCATCACCAGAGAAGCAAAACGAGAACTACTCGACAACTCAAAGATAACTAGGGCGTTGATAAGTACTCCGTAAGTACTGTACAGTACTATAAGTGAAGAGAATGTACAAAGTGTGAAAGTTCCACATAGTGCATTTTAATGTATATTGCGCGCAGTAAACTACAATTTGGTATCGTTAGATATCTAATTATATCATGTTTCCTAAATAGCTCAAAGGAAATGATAAATCTGGTAAATATGGACTATTACACTATTTAAACTATTGTTAATAGATATTATCAACTAAATGTTATAAACCCTTTTTCTAACCGCAGCATTGCGTTTGTTGAATAAAAACTAAATCAACGCCTACGTGGAAGTGAAATATGTCATTTATCAAAAATAACGAAAATATTGAAAACAAAATTACATAAATTCATAAAATCGAAAACTAATCATACAAAACAATACGACTTATTAATATACATGTATATGCTGACCCCCTAAACTTAAAAATCAACAATAATACCATAATAATCACAGCACTTCAAGTAACAGAAATGAGGTTTTGTCTTTTCGTTTTATTCCATGATATAGCCATATTCCCCAAAACACAAGGACAATATAAAATTAAGCATAAGGAAGAGAAATGAATAAAATTTATAACTAAATGGTATTTTGCACGTTGAAAATAAGTTCTTGAATTCCAAAATTTCAAAAGTTAAAGTGCTTTACGTTTAATATTCGATAATTGTCAATTTCTGTACCAAACTTGTATATATACCAATACGCTTCGTAGAATGAACACAAACAACATTGTCTTCATCCTGAATTTTAATAATTTAGATAAAATTTTACAATTATGTAAAATCAATGGTTGATTATGCAAAATTTTAATTAACATTAGGGTGTATTGGTGAAGTTAATTTATTTTTATTAATCGTAAATTATCATTGCTCTCTCTCTCTCTCTCTCTCTCTCTCTCTCTCTCTCTCTCTCTCTCTCTCTCTCTCTCTCATTTTATTGGGGCTCTGCTATCAAATGAAACGAGAGATAACCCAAAGCACTGATAGACAACTATTAACAGAACTTGAAGTCCAAAACTTTATCATAGTAGAAAAGCTTCGTTACAATAAATTCAACACACATGTTGTGAATATAACCATTTGTTACAATTTAGGAGAGTATCAAGCCTTGAGTACTGTTTCAAATTCTTCACTAATTTGAACGATTTTTTTTTTAGTGGAGATGGGTCCAGAACAATTTATTGTTTTACAAATTACATTTGGTTTAGCGATACAACTTGATATACATGTTACAGTAGTCCAATATTTTATGGCAAAATTAATTTAAATGTTTGATAAATATTGTGTTATCTTCCGTCTTTAACAAACTTAAGTAATAGATAAAATTTGCATGTCTTATATTTCTGTTTTAAACGCATTTTATTGTCAAAAAAGTGAAAAATTTGAAACAGTACTATCGACTCGTTCCTCTCCTGACTTGTAACAAATGGTTGTCATGCATTCAAATTAAACCTACAATAGAGGTAAATTTCAAACTTTTCAACCCAAAAATTGTTTAGAAAAAAATAGAGGAATGGTTAATATAATGTGTAATGTAATGTGTAATGTTTTTAGTGATAGGGCTGCCCATTTTGCACATTTTGCACATGGCAGCCCTAGTACCGTGGCCACGTTCGCCAACTAAATATATAATTTGCCTTCATTTTCTATAATAACGAGTTTACTCCTAGGAACAAGTAAAGGTGACGAATGAAATACCCAATGTTTATGAGATATAGACAAATGACGTTTACGTGTATTTTACTATAGCTTTCAGGTGGATTTGAATTTAATATGTTTTACGGTGCGACCGTTGGGGCGAGCGCAGCATGTGATCAAATAATGAATTTTGATAAATCAATAAAAATAAAAGTAACTACGTACGTAACGTAAATGAATTTGAGTGCAAAATAAAATAAAACATAGCTATTTTTTCTAGAAATAAGATTTTTTATTGATTTGTAAGTAGAATTTATCTCAGATATAATGTTGTTGAATTAGAAAGATTTTAACATAATGATAATGTTCATTGCACAGGGGCGTAGCTTGAGATAATATTCTAGTGAGGCAAATTTATTGCGGCAGGGGGTCTGGGGGCCGGGGGGTTCAGGGGGCGAAGCCTCCCTACGAAAAATGAATTTGGGAGTTTTATAATGTGGGGAAAAAAACCATTGGACGATACGAATATTTTGTTATTTTACATTTCAGACCAGCATCTATTCACAGTAATGTCTTATACAAATTTTTGAATTATAAGAAATTCAAAAATTGAGAACACGATTGTCCTGTACATAATTTTTTAATTCTTTATAATTCAAAAATGTGTATACGACAGTATTTAATAAAATAAGACTTCTAACATATTTTAGATGAATCATCATTTTTATTTTAATCGTTGTTTTACTTCAAAAATTTAATGGGCCGATTAGGCGTTTTTTAGAGTCAGCAAATTTTGTGAGAATAGTGTCAACTGAGACCATTCGGTGCATATGAACAAAAAGTAAGGCAAGGCCAACCATATGGTCCTCGGTCATTGTTGACCTTCCCCAATGTTTCAAGCGACTTATTGCGGTGAAAGATCTCTTGCATCAGACTGAACCAACTGGCATGGTGAGTAAAATGCGGAATATGACATGCAAATTGGAATAAAAGTCAAGAGTCCGCCAACATAATAGCATTGCTGTAGAATAGAATTTCTACTATTTGGGAGGAAAAATCCCATTGATGGTAAAAAAAAATTCTAGTGAGGCAGTTGCCTCATTGCCACAATGGAAGCTACGCCCCTGTTGCAGTTTATTTCCACTTTTCTTGCAGCAGACATTTTTCTTAAACATACATATAAAAAATTGACTTATCATAGAGTCCCCCCTCCCGTTTAAAAAAAGATCATATAAGGAAAATGGAGTCCCCCCCCCCCCCCCCCTCGGGGAGCATGTAATAAATTTAAGTGAAAACAAGAATAGAATTCCAGGGTCCCCCGCCGGTCAAGCAGTATACTAGTATCGAGTCTATCGACCAAGGCTGATTTACGAACTTGACTAAGGTAATACTGGTATAAACATTTGGTATAAATTTAATGAAAATCTGTCAAAATCTGTAGGCATGAGAGCGCTTACAAGGTCAATTTTTGGATAAAACGGAGTCATTATTGCAGTCAAAGTCCCATAACTCCAACAAAAAGTATCGACCAATGCTGATTTTCGAACTTGACCAAGGTATTAGTGGTATAAACATTTGGTATAAATTTAATGAAAATCCGTCAAAATTTGTAGGCATGAGAGCGCTTACAAAAAAGTGTGACGGACGGACACACGGACGCACGGACCCACGGACACACGGACGGACGCCCGGCATTTCTATGTCCCCGCTCCGAGTTGCGGCTGGGGACAATAACTATATCATTAAGCAGCTAAAGGCATACTACGCACTCCCCATTCCTTACCCCGGATTAGAATTTACCTGATTTTGAGATTTTTTTTTCTTTTTGCTTGTGAAGATTTTTTGAATGAGGCTGCCAAGCCCCCTTTTTAAAACTTTTATGAAAATTACCGTAAATATAGAAAATAAAATGAATATGAGCATTCATCCAAATGAGAGCAAGTTACAACTGTTTTCTGTCTCTGAAGAAATGTCCCTATTCGTTAGCTCTGCGAGATTTTGAGAAGATTTTGGTATTTATACTTCAGCAGATTTACAATAACTAGTGAGAGTAATTTCCCCTTATTGTGACGTCAAAGTTCACGTCGGTCAAATGTCGTCGTCTGTCTCTTTAAAGACTACCCTGAAAAAAAAAACTACACGAAATATAATGTTTTATTTACTTAAAAAGCATGATGTTCTTGAAATAATACATTTTAACTGTTTCTCAAAAGCTTTACTATGATTCTCGCGAAAAGGTATCCAGTCTACTGAGATCGACCGCCACTGATGAATTGCATTGTGGGTCGAAATTTACTAACCGAAAAATTCTGTCGGATCAATGTATAAGAAATTCATTGTGACGCCACTCGAAAGGACGATAACTCCGTTAGTCTTACATTGTGTCAGCAGTATATTTTCAATGCATGTACATAGTTTTTTATCTTGTTCTCGTGAGAGTGTGAAATGGGAAACCATATTTACAGGTAACTGCTGGTCCGATAAAAACATTGCATTACTGGTCCGAGTAACTGACGCCAAATAATTCCGTTGAATCAATGTGCATCTAAAGTCTGTCCTAAGATATTTATGCAGCACATTTGGACGATTTTTAAAAAAAAAATACACATACCTGTGAAAGAAGTGCACTTGTAATAGTTGAAAATGATAATTTCCAAGATAATTTCTTTGACACATTATCAACTGTCACTCAGAAAATTTCACAGGAACGAAAACAGATTCCTTACGGAGATTTATAATGGGGAATGTTTACATCTTTACTCCATTCGGAATACACTCGGAATACATCGCGCAATTTTTCAACGTTATCATCCGGGCTTGCTCCAATACAAAATCTCCGTAGACATCACATTTTTAGCATTGTATTGAAACCTGATACGCTAACAGGGGCGTTTCGACTGAGAAATCTTGGAAATTTTTTATACTTTTGAATGAACATCGTTTTAACCCTGGGGTATTTATAAATATCACGCAATTAAGCAAAATGTGAATTCAAGATATCTTGGGACTACGAAAGCCGAGAAGGATCATTCGAGATTCGAAATACGAGATTCGAAATACGAGATTCGAGATTCGAAATTCGAGATTCAATATCTAAATTAACCAATCAAATCAAGGATCTGAAAATATGTATCCTAGCGACATCAAACTGTTCTAAATAAAAATCATACGTACATGCTCTTATATACAAATAAATGCTTTGTTCACTTCTCCCTACCTAACTAAATAATTATTTGTATTTACTTTTACGCAGAATATCTAAGTAGACTAGTAATAATGCAGTGTGCTTCGCGGATCTAAGTGATTTTGTTTGCCCTGGTGCATTTCCACCTGATGCGTTTGAACCCTAAGGTATTATTTTAAAACCCGGGTTTATTCACCCCTTTTGTGTATCGTTTTTATGTATGCTGATTGCATACAGTGATACACTAGTACTATGATTATAAACAAATCATTAAGATATTATCACATCATACGGAATTATTGATAAATACATTTTTTTTTCCTTTTCCTCAGTAAACAACTTATTATGAGTCTTACTTTTGGAATTGTCTTCAATATAGAAGGATACCTACTCTCTACAATTAAAGGTAGGGATGATAGGGTGCCAATTTGTTCACATTGCCGATTTCTTGTGCAAAGAACATTAAAACCTTTTATTTGATTGAGCATGAATATTTCAAAATTAATTGTTGTACATATATTTTGTTATAATTCATTCATTGATATATCAACAAGAAAGAATAAAAGCATATGTTTCACAGCTAAGTTCAGTTTCTCTGTAGTTTCCTACCACCCCCCCCCCCCCCCACCGCACCAAAATTGACAATAATTACATGTAAGTCATATAAATGTTTACTTTTTTTGTAAGTAAATCTCTAAAGATGTAAATAAGCACTGCAAACTACATTACACTTAGCCAGATAAAATGTAATCAGGATGAAGCTACAAGGGGTGAGTGGTGCAAATTTACCAATTTGTCGCCATACACACAGAACACCAAATAAAGAAACTGTGAGCGGTGTGTGGAATGCATAAAAGATGGCGGCAAATTATCTCAAATAATCAGTGCAAAAACCCACAAATAGGCTGTTATTCGTTTCATATCCTGCAAAAACATTGATAAAAAATGTTATCGTCCCATAACATAGCCGATTAAGTTAATGTGTACATATGGTCAACGTACATGTAATTCTAATGTCCATGGAGGCGGACGTATCAGGCGGGGATCCAGAAAATTAAATTTCAAAAATGATCGGTTAAATTACATTAAATGCTTTGAAAATTGTTTTAAACTATCGCACGGGTCAAAATGCGTGATAGAAGCTATGTACAGTGTAATTGGAAACTTTCATTTTATATCAATATGTAGTATTATATAAATAGTGCCTGTTTGGGAGGGTAACAGTTGAAATTGACACCCCGAGAAAACCATTGTCAACCGACGCGAAGCGGAGGTTGACAATGGTTTTCTCGGGGTGTCAATTTCAACTGTTATCCTCCCAAACAGGCACTATTTATTTTGTTATACTGAATGTCTTTTTTAAAATTTTTAAGAAAATTTTACTGCTTTTATATAGGAATAACGTGAATTCTACAGCGAACCGTGCGCGCATAATTTTCGCGCATGTAACATTTTTTAATGTTACCCGTTGTCAAGTGCGTTGCTAACGCTGAGGGTAATAGTAAATATTATTAACTGCGTCTTAACCAATCAGATTTCAGTATTTAACATGAAAGTATAACAATACCTATTATAACAAATGAGAGTATAGCACAACTGCCACAAGCAATACATGTCCTTTACCGGCACCACCTCCCTCCCCATAAAAAAATGAAACAATTGTCGTTTTATTTGCTAAAATGTGTATGGTTCAAGATTTTTCTAAAGGACATACCCGATTAGAATTGAAAAAGAGTCGTTCGTTTAAAACTAATTTTGTCAAAATTTTTAGATTCATTTGGTTATATTTTGGTCCATTCGGGTAAATATATGCACCAGCGCAGCTCTAATTAATATATAATCAGGTCATAAATTCAAAATATTTTAAAAAATTAATAGCTTTAAATCCAGTAGATAAAAAAAGGAAAGCAAGTCGAACTCGATGAGTGCTAATACCTGTGTTGAATGAATGGTACAGTATGATATGCGCAAAAAAGTCCCGTCTACTCTTTCCTACCCTATAATTAGAGTCAAAGAGTCAAATTAAAAATCAAGAACGGATATGTACCTGTTTATCAAAAGTAAAACTACTCATAATTTATCTACAGTATATACATCGTTATGGAGCTACACAGAAAGTTTTATATTAATTTGCCGAGCCAAATAAAAAAAAAACTGGAAAACGAAGAGAAAACAAAGTGGGGACAGAATAACTGACAAATTAATTAGGACTATATAGCCCCCCCCCCCCCCCCCCTCTTGAAATGTATATACTGAAAACAGATTATTGGCGTACAACATCCGCACACAATTTAAAGAAAATTTCATGTTTTTTTTTATTATTTTCGCTAGCTAATGTAAGACATCACAAATACCCCAAACCCCCTCACGGAAAAGGAAATGCTAGGTGATGAGAGAGAGAGAGAGAGAGAGAGAGAGAGAGAGAGAGAGAGAGAGAGTCGATGTAAATCACAGGTGCGCTAACACCGTTAAAATTAAAGCTTGCTAGTTGGTCTGCCCTACCCTAGCTACCTCCTCTCTTTTCTCGTTTTAGAGGCTTAATTATTGTCTATATATGCTTGTAACAAATCAAATCAATTTCAAATTCTAAATCAAAACTGAATTTGACACTACAAAACTCTCTCTGTGTCTGTCTGTCTGTCTGTCTGTCTTTGTCTCTCTCTCTCTCTCTCTTTCTCTCTCTCTCTCTCTCTCTCTCTCTCTCTCTCTCTCTCTCTCTCTCTCATATCGACAATGGCATTGCCATACCCTACAATACCCTATTCTTATCTGGATTTTTGTCTTTGAGGTTGTAAATCATTAAATCTTCTATGGTTTAAAACTTTATCATAACCTATATTTTGACATGTCGATTATTTCACTGAGTTTCGTTTCATAGCTAAAACATTTAGATAAAACAGATCTTTCTTCGCGAGCCGATTTTTACACAGTTGGGGCGAATACACTTCGGGTTAAAATTGTTCGGGGGGAAATACATACAGGGCAAACAAAACCACTTAGATTCGCAAAGCCAACAGTGTTATTTCTAATTTAATTGTTTATACTGTGTGGGGTTAATTCATCAATGTTAATTTAACCATTTTATAACCACTATATAAGAGCTATTAAGACATGTATTTGTAGGAAAGAGCATGTACGAATGATCTTTATTTAGAACAGTTTGATGTTGCTAGGATACAGGTTTCAGATCCATGATTTGATTGGTTAATTTAGATATTGAATCTCGAATTTCGAATCTCGAATCTCGTATTTCGAATCTCGTATTTCGAATCTCGAATCTCGAATGATCCTTCTCGGCTTTCGTATGGGACAGACTATAGTCCGAATTTTCTATTCACACGCGCCATGCCGGTAGAGCTCGCTTTGCTCGCCGGCGCTGCGCTCGCTATTATTTATTTTGAATTTATTATTTTGTTATTGTGTGAAAATGTCGCATAAAAATTAACACTGCTTACAGGTTTTATTGTTATTTTCGGTCAAGTTACCCTGGCGATAAAATACTTTTGATGTCAAAGGAAAACATAATTAATTGAAAAGATATAATTGTTGCTGATTGTAAAAAGTACAATAAAGTTCATGACTCAAATTCTAATTTTCTTTTTAAATTGGACCTTTTATTGATAGTCTACAATCATTACAAGTGCAGAATGTTGTCAGTACTACGTGACCAAATAGTTGACGGATGGATCCATAGTGCTCAGAAAATTATGATAAAGCTGAAGACTTAGACATAGAAAAGTGAGCAAAAAAGGAAGTTATATAACACAAGGGGTGAGTAAGTTAGCTTATGAGTTCAGGAAAAAAAATTCTACAAAGCATTTACAATTTGGATGTCTTCCTCGATTCTCTAAAATAAGTTATAAAGATAAGACTTTCATTGTTACTAGCCTTATTCATTTAATTAAACGTTAACTTTGCTTTTTTCTATCAGGGGTTTCTTTGTTATATTTTTTTTTCTGAGATATAATGAACTTTTGGATTTTATTAGGGCACAAACAAATATCACAATTATTTTCTCTTTTGAGGTTTGCTTATTGATATTCTGTAGTACTTACCGTCGCCGGGTGGCTTTGCGACTCCAAAATAATAACTTTCAGTAAGTTTACAAGGCCTTTATTCAGGTGATATTTGACAAATAGATTTCCAACTTTTCCATAGATTTCAGATAAAAGGTACAAAAAGTGATCTGAAATATAAAGAAATTATAAATACACAGTAAACATTATTTTACTCATACTTACATTTTACTGCACATAACTTTACTCAATACATTTTCCTGTATTTACACTTATATTTGCATATTTTGCTGTTCATAACTGTAGTGTCGTGTATAATAGGAATATTTGTCGTATGACTTAATGTGTGTCTGTGTATTCGTTTTATGTACGAATTAATAATTGTATGTACCTTACGTTTTTTGATACATTTCATTGTAGCCAAGAGATGTGTGTCTTGGGAACTCGGTAAATAGAACTTCCTCAGTTCCCATTTAGCACAAATACCTTTAATTTACTCTTTATAAGGTCAATCACCTATTTCTGAAGAAAATTACTAATAAAAACCGGTAAAATTTTCTACATACTGGTTTTATGAGATTTTGACTCTTTCATATTTTGCTAATTTTTCATGATTTTTCAGCTTTGTAGACCTCCCCCAGCCAATTCCCAGCAAAGGGTTGACCTTCCGTACCGTGTGCATGTTGCACCATCACATGTCAGTATCTTACCGGTATATAGTTTACAATGTCCCATCCACCTACTTTTCGTGTTATTTACCCTCCCGTCTGTAACTTGCAATTTCAATGTGTAGAGTGAACACAACAGTCATAGCCGCAGGTTTCGCATTTTACTTCTGATTCTCATGTACCTAACATATGGGGCCTACATTTTGCATATTATTGTCAACAAGAGACATCCCTCTAACTAATGATAATCATTAAAAATCATTTCATGAATTTTAGCAACACTCATAAGCCTTCAAGTACAGCAATTCTCAATTTTACGAAAATATTGACGGGTACTTTATCAGAAACTGTCCTTTGCTACCTTCAATGGTGTTGAACAAATACCATATTTGCTCACAATACCATAGTAATCTAACATAATCAGATAGTACATTGGCGACGAGGATAAACCAAGTATCTGAGGTGAAGATGAAATCGATTGAAATTGGTGGTATCCAGTCGACCCGAATGGCGATGTTAATAATGTGGGATTTCGGTGGAAGAAATGGTTCTGCGGTTTCGAACTGTACGCAGTGGGAAAAGGCGTGACTAGGGCAGATTCGAAGAAAGTTCTTCTTTTACACACAGCAGGAAATGAGGTACAAGATATTTACTTCACACTCACGGAAACGGATCCAAGTGAAAACCAGACCGTGTACGACGTTGCGTGTAAGTTATTAACATACCATTTTTCACCTTTGACAAATGTTCCTTACGAACGATCACTATTCAGATCAACGGGCTAACAGATAAACGAAACCATAGAACAGTTCATTACTCGTTTACGCGAGAGAGCAGAATACTGTAACTTCGGAGAAGGAACAGATGAAATAATAAGAGATCAAGTGATTGAGAAGTGCATTTCACACCGTAGGAAATTATAAGAGATCAAATACTTGACACTAGAAAATTTGAGACAAACGGCGCAGGCAATGGAATTTGCAGATAAGCAAGCTTAGGTTTTTGAGGGGAAAGATTCTCAACAGTCATCAGAAAATCAGACTTCATCAGTGAATCGAATTCAGCACAAGAATAAACATATGACTAATCAATTATGCTATGCATGTGGGAGGAGAGGACACATGAAGAAGGACCCTGGATGTCCAGCATTGAAGCGATCGTGTAACAAGTGTAACAATGTCGGACATTTCGAAAAAAATGTGCAAAACTTGAATCTCGAACATTCCAAACGGAAGCCGTTAAGATACAGAGTACGAACTGTTGATGTGAATGGTGATGTGTGCCAGAATACCGAGAATGTCGAGGAACATTATGCGTTGAGTATTGAATCAAAGGACAGTTTTGCTGACATGTCACTGTAGGTGGAGTGCAGGTGAAGTTGTTAGTAGACTCTGGAGCAACTGTCAACGTTATGGACCATAAGTTATGGGAATATCTGAAGGTCAACAGAGTAAAGTGCATTAGTAAGAGGTCCTCGAAGGAATTGTTTGCGTATGCTGGAAAACGGTTATTGGAAGTTTCCAAGCAGATGGGAGCTTGTGCAACAGAAAGAGTGGAAACACAGACTTTTTTGTGATTCAAGAGGAGGCACCTGGTATTCTGGGGAAAACACAGCTGTGAAACTTGGACTTTTGAAACTTGAGTTAGCTAGTGTTAACAGTGTGAATGACAGAAAAACTGAGTTGATGTCAAAGTTTCCATTGTGTTTTACTGCCATTGGAAAACTGAAGGACTATCGTCTGAAGAGTACGATTGATCCGGAGGTGACACCTGTGGTACAGCCCCTTAGACGAATCGCATAATACCTGAGGGGAAAAAAGCTTGATGAGCTAGTCCAACAGGACATCATAGAGAAGGTTGAGGCCTCAAGTCCATGGGTCTCGCCAGTTGTTGTTGTGCCTAAAGAATTGACATTCGATCATGTGTGGACATCAGAAGAGCAAACCAAGCTGTCATGCGTCAGCGATACCCTATACCTACCGTGAAAGAGATTCTGCATGATTTCAATCATAGTACTGTGTTTTCAAAACTAGACATTAAGCTAGCTTATCATCAGATAGAACTGGATCCTAAATGTCGTCACATCACCACATTCGTGACGTATAAGGGAATGTATCGTTACAAGAGACTAATGTTTGGTGTAAGTTGTTCGCCGGAGATGTATAACAAGATTATACAGCAGACACTGGATGGATGAAATGGAGTGCAAAGTATATTTGATGACATTGTGGTTCATGGTAAAACAACAGAGGAACACAACAAGAAATTAGAGAATGTTTTTCAGCGACTGTGTAAAAGAAGACTTACCTTGAATGCTGATAAGTGTCAGTTCAACATGACACATATAGAGTTCATGGGACACATTCCGTCGAGTCATGGTATTGGAATGGCCAAAACGAAAGTTGACGTTATTTTGAACGCACGTCGACCAGAGACAGTTTCAGAGGTGCGGAGTTTCTTAGGTCTAGTGAATTTCAGTGGTCGTTTTATTCCTGACTTGGCGACTACTGCGGAACCACTCAGAAAGCTGACTAGAAACAATGTTCCGTTTAAGTGGGAGTATGAACACACTAAGGCCTTTTAAGAATTGAAGAAACAACTAGCCCAGCCTGAAACTTTAGGATGTTTTGATCCGTCTGCACAAACCATTGTAGTGACAGGTGCGAGCCCGGTAGGTCTAGGAGGTGTTCTTGTTCAGAAACATGGTTCGGAATATCGAGTCATAATGTATGCGAGAGGAAGTCTGTCTGATGTGGAGAGGAGATATTCGCAAACAGAGAAAGAGGCATTGGTAATCGTCCGGGGATGTGAAAGGTTCCATATGTATCTCATAGGATCCAAATTCGAGTTATGGACAGACCAATGTCCCCTTGAGTGTATTTTCTCACCAAGGTCCAAGCCGAGCACCAGGATTGAACGATGGGTTCTTCGCCTACAATCATTTGACTTTGTAGTGAAATACATTTCAGGAAAACTAAACATTGCAGATTCATTGTCAAGGTTGCTTTCTAGACCAACTGAAAATTTATCAGAACAGAATGGAATCGAAGACTATGTGCACAGTATAGCGTTAGCAGCTTCTCCGATAGCGCTGTCCACCAAGAAAATTGAACGCGCGTCAGAAACGGATGAAGAACAGTGTGATGTCCGTAGATGTCCTCATTCTGGCCAGCGGGAGCGTTCTAACTTCAAGGAGTACTTAAATGTGAAAAATGAACTTTGTGCGATTGGCCAAGTCATTTTACGTGGGACTAGTAGTGTTATTCCAAGATCACCGAGGACTAGAGTACTAGAATTGGGACATGAAGGACAGTCCAGCATAGAGAAATCTGAGGTCTGAAGTGTGGTGGCCTGGCAAGGACAAGGATGTTGAAAGAGAATGCCGTACATGTTATGGATGTCAGCTAGTCAGCATACCAGCGAAACCAGAACCGATGCACAGAACACAGTTACCAAGTGCACCATGGGAGCACCTAGCAGCAGATTTTTTGGGTCCATTAACTTCGGGAGATTTGTTGTTTGTTCTTGTTGACTACTATTCCCGATACAAGATTGTTGAAATAATGAAATCCACAACAGGAGAGAAAACTGTCAGCTGTTTGATGAAGATCTTTAGCGTTTATGGATTGCCATTATCTATTACCACTGATAATGGTCCTCAATTTGTCAGTGATGTATTTTCGAATTTTATGCAAGAAAATCAAATTCAGCATATACGTACTACTCCAATTATGGTCACAAGCCAATGGGGAGGTTGAGAAGCAAGATAGATCCCTTATGAAGATGATAAGTTTTGCACAGAGTGAAAAGAAGAGCTGAAAGAGGAGTTAGAAACTTACTTGATGATGTACCGATCTGCGCCACATTTAGGTACTGGAATCAGTCCAGCGGAGTTGATGTTTGGAAGGAAGATTCGAACCAAAATACCGCAAGTATGTAACTTTCACATTGATGATTTTGAAGTTCGTGACAGAGATTCAGAGCTCAAAGAAAAAGGAGGAGAATACAGCGATACTAAGCATGGAAGTACCGAATCCGATATCTCACCTTCTTGTGTTCTTGTGAAACAAACACAAAACCGTGAAAAAATGACTCCAATTTTCCGACCAGAGCCGATGACAATGTAGGCAAAATATGGGAACAATTTAACTCTGGACGTAGATGGGGTTGAATACAAGCGAAACATTACTCATGTTAAGAAGTTCCTTGAAAAACATGATGACCAACAGGAAGTCAAGCAAAATAATGTGGAATCCAAAGCAACTACAGATGATTATAAGATCGAAATACGGCCAAGTGATACCGAGAAACCTTGAATTGTGGAACCTGAACATGACATAGACACTACAAGCAGACCACAAAGAACGCGAAATATACCTTTTCGTTTCCATGATTATATGATGGGGAAATGACAGTTGTGTTCAGATTTTTGTTGACTGTAAAGTGATGATCATTTTAATTCTTTGTTTATGAGAATTTTTGAGGTTAAACCCCGAACTTTAAGAAACTATTTTATTTTGGAAAATGATTATGGTGCTATTCTTTTCAACTGTATTATGCATCAAGAAATTGAGTTAGTATGCAATATCATATCCAAGTAGGGGAGGTATGTAGACTCGTGTATTGTATGAATATTTTTTGTATGACTTAATGTTTGTCTGTGTATCCGTTCTATGTGCGAATTAATAAAATGTATGTACCTTCAATGGTGTTGTGCACATGTTCACAATACCATAGTAATCTAACGTAATCAGATAGTACAATAACTTGACTACTTCACTACATATACTTTACTCTAATGTATACGTTTCCTCAAAATGAAAAAAAAATCCACTGATGATAATGAAAAACTATCTAATGTGTGTTATAGACCTTTCATGGTAGTGTTATTTTTCACTTTCAAAAGAGTAGGTCGATGGCCTATTTTTTGATTTAATGGTCATTGAATATTTTTGGAAAATTTAAGAAAAAACCCAAAACATTTTACATTATAACTGAGATTTTCTTAATTGTGAAAATAATACCCATTGCTAAACCTTTAAAAAAAGAAATACAATTTATGAATGGCAGTGACACTTAATACACACAGAGCATTAAGTTTTCATTTACAATACTTATAAATATTTAGTACAAATATCCTCTGTAACTATTTTTGTAGTTAATGGTCATTGAATATTTTTGGAAAATTTTAGAAAAATCCCTAAACATTTTACACTATAACTGAGATTTTCTTAATTGTGAAAATAATACCAATTGCTAAACCTTTTAAAAAAGAAATACAATTTATGAATGGCAGTGACACTTACTAGATACAAAGCTTTAAGTTTTCATTTACAATTCTTATATATATTTTCATTACTAATTTCCTTTGCAACGGGATGGGAGAAATAATGACGGACCAGACCGGGATTCAAACCCGGGCCATCTAAAAGTCTAGTCAGGTGCTCTACCAACTGAGCTATCTGTCGCCGGTATTCGAACCGATCTAACCGTCACATTCCTCCCCTTAAATGATCTTCGCCCTCGAAGATCACCCCCAGGCTCTAACCCTGGCAGGAGTTTACCTGTCAGTTCCAGGGGTTGGTCACGGCACCAAATGTAACGTGATGGGATGAATAATGACGGACCAGATCGGGATTCAAACCCGGCCCCCCTTAATCTCTTGTCAGGTGTTCTACCAACTGAACTATCTGGCGCAGGTATTCAAACTGGTCTGACCGTCACTTTCCTCCACTTTCGCCCTCGAAGATCACCTCAGGTTCTTCCCCTTGGCAGAATCCAGGGGCAGGTTACGGCACCAAATGTAATAGGAAAGGAGGAATATTGAAAACATATGGATAGACCGGGAATCGAACCTGGGACCCCTGTAACTCTAGTCAGGAGCTCTACCACTGAGCTATCCAGGCCGATATCCACGGTCCATATAGCCCCAACTACTACATTCCTCACTCCTTAACCGCTCGTAAATAGGCACCGTCACACAGATACCTGGTATAAAAACCCTTTGAATTCGTCACACCAGATTGCACACCTGAAACTCGTGGCCGACATGAAGTATTCCTTTCGTGGTTTTTGTATTTTATGCATTTAAATTTTATTTTATGTGCAAATTCTGTTTGTAAATACACCAGATTGCACACCTGAAACTCGTGGCCGACATGTAGTATTCCTTTCGTGGTTTTTGTATTTTATGCATTTAAATCTTATTTTATGTGCAAATTCTGTATGTAAATTACATTTTGACCAGTTTATTTGATGTTAGTATTCTCCTGGCTTGAAAAAAGTGCATAAAACTTGATAATTTTATCGCAATCGAGTAACACGGTGAGGCAAGATGTACATGCACAGTTTTGAAAAAACACGACATGAATCAACCGAATTAAACTTGTTGTATTAAGACCCGACACTCTAGACCACATTGTGAGTACACGTTATACACCTATATTGTTATTATGGATGCATATAGTGTTTCGGCGGTTTTATTAGAGTTATGGTTTTAACTCTTAAGACTCGCCTCATCAGGGGTCTACCTATTATGAATTTTACATTATTGTAATCGTGATTGAATTATCATTTCGCCGATATTCTTGTGTTTAATGTAAGCGGTTATAGGTTCCTTGGTAAATAGTTCTTTGCATTTTCATCATTTTTAAGGACATTCCAGTATTTAAGGGTGCGCTTTTTGAGACCCTTAAAGTGTAGGTTGTACTTGGTTATCATGACATTTGGTTGCCGTTATCTGCATTTTAGATCTGTTTTCACCAAGCACTTTTTAGGAGTTGATTTTAATCAACTTTCCTATGCACTTACTCGGGCAAACCGAAAGTGAAACAGTGTTTGGACCTAAGCACAAATCAATACCGCTGACGACACTTAGTTCCTGAAAATAATCGATAAAATTCGATGCAATGTATTCTGAAGCATTGTTTTTCAAGAAAACCTATTTATTATTACCATGAAAATTGTAAGATTTAAAATGGTACAAACAGTTTAGATATTTTTTGAAGTCGTATGCATGTATTCATACGCTAGACTGCAATGTACTAGTCTCATTCAACCAGACGCTCGGCTGTCTCCGATAATATCCGACAAACCAGAGAGTCTCTCTTGCTTGTCGGAGATAAACGGAGACAGTCGAGAGTTTGGTTGAACAAAGCTAGAATTCAATCTTGCCTGGATCCATACAATTTCTCAGAAATAGTTCGATTATTGATACTATTTGCCATGCTAAATCACATATCGCTGATTTTAAAATAAATGATAATCGATAAAATCAACTCCCGTCAGCACTTCAGTACTTTGATTTCTATTTGTGTTTTCTATTGTATGAATAATGGGATCTATTTCCTTATCAGAATAAACTCTCTTTGAAAAGTGCGTATTGAAATCCGTTAAATGGTAGATAGAATACAAGGATCGCTGGTTTTCCTTGTATGTCTGATGCATTCCCCTTTTATAAACCTTTTAAAGACAGCAGGGCTGTGGGGCTTTTTCTGTGAAGATATTGAAAACTGTTTGTTGGTTTAACATATGATTTAATATCAAGTATGTTATTTTCCTGAAACCTCACGCCTTTGTATATAGTAGTTTTAAGAAAATTGACGTTCTTTCTGAGATTTCATACGTGAATTGCAGGTGTTCGTGACATGTATTGCCGATGTCAAACAATTCTAGAATTTCATTTTGTGTGCCGTTAAAGGGTATAAAACCATCGTCTCTAAATCGTCCGTGGTAATATAGATAAATAAAATAGATTAACACAATGTAATATTGCTGTTCCAAAAATTCTATAGCAATATATCTTTTTTAATTCTGCAAACATAAGGAAAAATATGCATTATATTTATTGTTAAATTAAATGAAAAAAGTAGTTTTAAAAAATCGCGAAAAAGTATATCATACAAGTCGAGGATTTTGAATTTATGGTCTTCACTTACCTGCATTTACTTTATCGCCCTTCAAGTCGATATATTCTGTTGGAGGCTCTTCTCACGATACAGTCTAGTACTGACAGTCATCCACAACGTTAACCTGTCTTTACTTGGAGTTTCCAGCCAAACAACTGTTTTGAAAAATTGATCGGGCACTCGGATAACAAATCTACGGTTGGGTAAAACCTAAAGCTTGAAGCTACAGATTCTGTTGCCTGCATCTGCACGGCTTTCCTTGCAGTCAGATATTTTTTTTAAACATTCGCTTTTTAAAATTTGGAGAAAAAACGGTATGGATGCAAATAGTGTTTCGCTAAACCCGGATATGCTGACAAAATAATGGAATGATTTTGTGTATTCTCAAATCAGTATTTGCTGCTACGGTCTTTATTATGATCAAACATAAAAAGAAACACAGGAAAACAAAACAACCAATACAGAGGTAGTATTGCTAAATCATGTATACTTAAACTACATAATTTCCCTGGACATGAATACCCCTATGGCGTCAAGTGATTGCTGTTTTGTCGTATCATTTGTTAAATCTATATGTTAACACACAACATACATTGTCCTTTTCTAAAGAAGAAAAAAACGAATTCTTACATATGAACAGTTAGAGTAAAATCTTTAAAAATCTCTTCGTCAAAAAAACACCTAGAAAAGCTGTAACTTTTGTGAAAGCATCGGCAGATTGTGTAGATAGATTCAAGTAAAAAAAATCAAGTCATAATCGTTATCTTCGGGGGTAGGGTTTGACCATATTGGGAGGGTGGTTCCATTTTTTCACAGAATAATTTTTTTATCAAAAACTCCAATGTTTCAAAACATGGTATTACTCATATGCAAGCATCTTGACGTATTGTTTGTTCTCACCAGGGGCTCAAAACTTGAGGTAGGTTTATAGATATATGAGCAATTGCGAAAGATTGTCTTGAGAACTGCAATACTTAATATTTGATATGACTATGAAATCATTCTGTGACAACAGAGGCTGAATATTTAACATAATAACATTAGGAAAAAAGCTTATAAATCTTTTTATACAGGATATTTTTACTACATTGTCCAGGTAATTTGTACATGACTTTATAAATCTGATTTCGTTATGGCTATTATTGCTCAAGTGAGTGAGTGATGTCGCCCATGGGCTTCTCGTTATTCCTCCTATTGAGTGAAATCTCGAATATTACATAAAACCAACAATCAATATATTATCTGATAAGTGTAAAAACTGTTCATTACCAATATTGATAGTTGAGAATAATCTCAACTATAATGTAAAAAAAGGTTTTAAAAGAATTTGCATTTTGCATTTTTTTAATTTCTTATTTTTTTTTTAGATGTTACTTTATTGACCCTCCATACAGAAGATGTTGTCGCAATCTCATCGGTGCCTTTCATAAATATTCGAATACAGTATTTGAAAATTCCTCATTCGAATCAAACAGAGATATCGGATAGCAGAAAAGGATGGCGAATAAATATAAAGATATTGACATGTTTTCACTGCTTGAAAGTCCACTTTCGATTGATGTTAAAGAAATGCTATATGCGACCACTTTACAACAACAGGACAGAACTCATAGCACCAAACACCTCCCTTGTTGCTGTTATGATAATAAAGAACCCTATCTGTTGGGATGAGGGAACATACCGATGCTGGATAGTATACTTTTCAGAGGCTTCAAAAAAAAGTCGGATCAGCGATTCTGTTGTCGAATTAAATGGTTTTCTTCATTTTTGAAACAAAAATAAAATATCAATTTAATAATTGATATTTTATTTTTGAAATAAATGTATCGTAAAGTCTGCGTGGGCGTTTATGCACTACACTTGATAATAGCGTCTAATCGTTCATGCCGTAATGGTCTCCTTATACAGAGTATCGACATACGATATACCGCTATTTATAATATGTTATATGTATTAAAAAATGTAATAAATAATATATTCATTATATGTTCATTAAATAACATAGAAATTGTAATTAACAAGAACAGTAAACACCAAAATCAAAATACAATATTTATTTTTTTTGGCATTTGCGTTCTTGCATTACAAAACGAAAGAAAGGATAATTACGAAAACATTATACTTATACATGTAAGACAAATCTAAGTGAAACCAGTAATCTAGAATCCAGCATATCTTTGATGTAACCATCCTTCTCGTACTCCGATCTCCATCTCCCATGTCTCTTAAACAATCTATCTGACACGCCAGAATTTGCACAAACTGTTGCAACACCTGCTCTTAAACTACATGTATGCAACCCAAACTTTGATATATCTGGGACTATAGATTTAAAAGCCTCAATAAACAATTCCCGCATTCTTGAATATGTCAAAGGTTTGTTTACTTTTCTAATCTGATAACCCGACTTCGTTTTATTAATATTACAAAAAAAATAAACTGCGAACTATCATTAGTAAATCCACACCATGTAAAGTATATTTCCAAATTTCTGACAGGACATAATTTAGTCTGTGTCCTAGCAATCACCACATGTTGACCATCTCTATATATATATCAGTCTTACATTTCTCCATGAAAATAGCCATGTGAGTTTTTTTTTTAAACAAACATCTGATGTTTAGTAACTCGCTACAACGTAAAAAGCCAGAGTATGTTACATAGTATGCACATATTGTTCTTTGATTATATGTTTTCACTTTCAAAAAATTACAATGCATTTTCCACAACATATCTGAATTTATAGGGGGGTTTTTTCGTTATCGGTACAGACAAATGTCTTTTTCCTGTCTTATAAACATTTTTCACCAATTCCGAATCCGTCGGAAATGAAATACTAATAACGGAATATGCCCAGCGAATTCCATATAAAGCTGAATATAATACACTCACTGAAACTCCTTCCTGAATTAAACTTGCTAAATAAACACAAATCACCAAGGGCTTCATAGTAGACATTTTATCGTAAATGCCATTCTTCTCCAACCACTTCATGTAACTTCGGTAGTAACCTTGCACGACACTCTGTTAATAGCGAGCGCAGCTCGCAGCGCCGGCGCGAAACGAGCTCTACCAACAAGGCCCATGTGAATAAAAAATTCGGACTAGTTGCACATTCATTCAACGGATTTTTTTTGGCGTCAGTAAATCGGACCAATAATGCATTATTTTAATCGCCCCAGTAGTTCCCTGTAATCATGGAAATTTTTATCACTTCACCCTCTCACGAGAACCAGCTAGACAATAAAAACAAAACGATCCAACGACAATAATTTAATTCTGGTTGTAACGCGCTTTCTGATTGGCTAAAAAATTATTTTATATCGTATAAAGAATGTTGCCTACGTCATAGTAAAACAAACGTCAAAAACGTATCAATACGCCTGACGTTACGTTTGTACAATTTTACGTCTTTTTAAAGGTCAAATGACCGTTTTTAGCTACAATGATGTGTTAAAAAATTAAATTACATGTATAAGCAATGAATTCAATATTTATTAGTTTTATACGATATAAAATAGTTTGAAACAGTTTACGCTTTTTTATAAACCGCTCCGCGGTTTATAAAGCGTAAACTGCCCGCAACCATTTTATATCGTATAAAACAAATAAATATTGAATTCATTCATCAAAAATAAAAAATGTTGCCTACGTCATAGTAAAACCAACGTCAAAAACGTATCAATGCGCCTGACGTTACGTTTGAATTTTGTACAATTTTACGTCATTTTAAAGGTCAAATAACCGGGGTTTTTTCTACAATGAAGAGTAAAAAAATTAAATTATAAGCAATGAATTCAATATTTATTAGTTTGTTTTGGTCTGAATATGGTCACAACTGCCATTAGACAAAACTACATAATCATTCCATGACCTTGAACTTAATATGTCAATAATCAAACACCTGGTCATAAGCTGACTAACGGAACCCAAAACTATCGACATTGAAATTATCTGCCCTACAAAACTAGCAACTTTCTTAATTTGAGAAATTCGGACATCATTTCTGAACCAGTACACCGAACTTTCCTTAATCTCCTTTCCGGGACTTTTGAAACAATAAAACTCACTGTATCAATACAAAAGCCAAACCACACTAAGTCCTGCACTGGTGACCACACAGATTAACGTTCGTTAATAACAAACCCTCTCAACCGTATATATTTTTGAACACCCTCTGACATTGACCTAGTTACCTGTAAATCACTACCAATTCCGATACCACCACCCAAGTACATGATAACACATTCGATTGATGTTAAAGAAATGCTATATGCGACCACTTTACAACAACAGGACAGAACTCATAGCACCAAACACCTCCCTTGCTGCTGTTATGATAATAAAGAACCCTATCTGTTGGGATGAGGGAACATACCGATGCTGGATAGTATACTTTTTCAGAGGCTTAAAAAAAGTCGGATCAGCGATTCTGTTGTCGAATTTAATGGTTTTCTTCATTTTTTAAACAGAAATAAAATATCAATTAAATAATTGATATTTTATTTTTGAAATAAATGAAAGGAACTGTTGTATCGTAAAGTCTGCGTGGGCGTTTATGCACTACACTTGATAATAACGTCTAATCGTTCATGCCGTAATGGTCTCCTTATACAGAGTATCGACATACGATATACCGCTATTTATAATATGTTATATTTATTAAAAATGTAATAAATAATATATTCATTATATGCCCTAAAAAACAAGCAACTTTCTTAATTTAAGAAATTCGGACATCATTTCTGAACCAGTACACCGAACTTTCCTTAATCTCCTTTCCGGGATTTTTAAAACAATAAAACTCACTGTATCAATACAAAAGCCAAACCACACTAAGTCCTGCACTGGTGATCACACAGATTTACGTTCGTTAATAACAAACCCACTCAACTGTATATATTTTCGAACACCCTCTGACATTGACCTAGTTTCCTGTAAATCACTACCAATTCCGATACCACCATCCAAGTACATGATAACACATTTGCCCTCTCCCCTCCACTTCCTAATTAATGGCCTTGTAACTTTTGTAAAAACATACGGAGCCGATTTCAAACCAAAAGGAAGGACCAAAAATTTTAAAAATTGTTGTTCACCATCTCTAATCCATGAACATCTCACAAATTCTGTATGTAGATAAAACATTTCAATATGATGATAGGCAGAATGTAAATCTTAACTTAACATAAACGAATTTGATTTAAGATATACTAACGCCGTTCTAATATCCTCATACTTTACACTTTGTCTAACTACATATAAATTTACACATCTTAAATCCAATCTAAGTCTCTTTTTGGTGTTAGACTGAACAGAGACTGTCAGAGGATTTACAAAATGAAGAGCAGTATTGCATTGTTCAGTAAGTCCTTGATTCAACAATACTGAAATTTGCAGTATCAACAAAATCCCTATGCATCAAAGAAGAATTATTATTTTTCTGAAAATTCCTACAAGGCACACTATTAAAAGGAATTTTAGAACCATGTTTGATAATATTTAAAACACTATCATAAGCACTATTTTCTCCCTAAAATTGTACATAAGATTTTAATCTACCTTTAATAATGCAATCAGTAAGACTCTGACTTTCAAATTCATAATTGCACTCTGTTTTTCTCTGACTGTCCTCCAGTTGAACTAGGGGTGGATCTTGTCCTGATGATAAGCGGGCATTCCCGTTGTAAGTGGGTGAAATCCCTGCAGACGTAGGTAGCACCCACCGAATCGAAAGGGAAAGGTTCCGGTTTGTTTTCGGCTTTATATATCTCGCTTTCACCATCTGAGTCGCTTGCTACCGGGTTCGTCACGTACTGGTCACGTACTGGTTAACCGTCTCCTACCCATTAGAGGAAGAATCGGCAAGTCGAATATGCTTGTTTCGCTCCTGCTTCTTTTATGACTTCCTTCGCGTAGTCTACTTTTCTGTTATAAATCGCCCAACTTATAGAATCCAAAGACTCTTGAATATCTTTATTAAAATTGTGTTGAATTTTATGTCCTTTCGACCTCAAGGTAACTTCGTTCTGCCCTTTGAATTTTTTCAACTCAAAATTCGCAGAGGCACTTGCGCCTTTGATTTCTTGATTTCAAACCCGACACTTTTGAATTAACGAATTCCTTAATTTCCTCTTTTTGAGACTTTAACTCTGCAAGTAAGTCTGGTATTGAGAGCTCCTTCATGTCGAAGTTTACTCAGTCACTTGAAGCAACTTTCCCATGCAAAGTTTGAACGCCAGAATGAATACATATCGAACACGACTTACCTACAAAACCTTAAGCCCCGCCCCTAACTCTTACTGGCGTTCATCGAGTTCAACCAAAATAAATTGTATACAACTTACATATAACAAATGCTAAAGGGAAAATAAAGGTCTACTTTAAAATTGATCAGAGATATGACAGTCCTTTAAATTCAGGCGTTGGCACGTTATCAATTTAAAATGAACATTGATTTTTTATATACATTGATATCACTAGTTTTGAATTGTATGTTTTGCCTTTCGGCATTATATTTCATTTCAATATTTTCAATAGCAATTACTATTATTTTTGTTTTCTATTCATTTTTCTCAAACTTTTACAATAATTGGACTATAGCATCGGACATATTAATGATATTATTGAAAAAGATGGTACTTTTCTTAGTTTTGATAAGTTTTGTCATATTTATACAGATATTAGGCTTAGTTATCAAATAGATTCTCTACTACAAGAGAAAGACAGTGTTAATGATAATGTCACCTAATATATTTGTGTGAATAATTATCAAAATATCAATAATCAAGAATTCAGTAATTTTAATAAGAGAAAGAAACAAATCGAACGTGTCATATTTAGAAACTTTATAAAACATGCTATACATGATATATCTGATCTGCTAAATGATTTTTGTCTTATTAATTACTCAGTTTGTTTTGGAATTAGCGAACAAAGAAAGGGTTATATTGTAATTGTTTTATCTTAATGAGGACAACAAAAATGAAGCACTCAACAAGCGAGAAACAGAACGTCTTCATGCGAACATTCAAATATCAACTGTTTTGCAATTAAGTGTTACTAAAACTATATTTACATGTGCACAAACAGATAACTGGATAACTGGGATGTTAATTTTTTATTTACTAATGCCATATGATACTATAAGGAGAGCTGCGTATTACTCTATGATTTTTGTGATTTGCCTTTTGAGTGATCTACCTTTTATTAGTTATTTTGTCGTAATGTATTGTAATTAAAATCAAGATCTAAAAAATGAGAGGTGTCTACAGGTTTATAAGATTTAAGATATAAGTAAGTAAGTAATTTATTTATTTATAGTGACATGTGTATACAGTTCTAATTGTAATATTAACAACAGTCAGCATAGATTAAACACCCGGCCCGTCGGGCTTATATGCCACTTTGAACACATAATACATGAAAAAAGAAAAAATTATAACACAGCATCAAGCGGTAAACAAAGATATGATTGAAAATATACATGTATGAGTATAAAACTTTCTTCCGAACCTTGAGTTTGCATAGTTTATATAATACAGTGTATGTTTATTTTCTTAACAATAAAGATTGTCTACGTGTAAAAGAATGATATAAGTATTTGGCAACCTGCCGAGGATAATTTGAAATAAGAATAAGAAGCATCTGTATCTGACAAATCTAGTAATTGATTAAACCCAGTATTTTCGAAAAGGATTCTTCTATAATCGTTATATAAAGGACAATGTAATAAAGTGAATTTCGTTTTCTATGCTATTTTTACAACAAAAAGTACAAATTCGCTCTTCAACAGGTTCACCGTGGTATCTACCCGTCTCAATTCTCAATGGTAAAATCCCACATCTAAACTGAGCCAAAATTGATCGCAAGTGTTTAGGCATATCTAAAACTACATAATTTTCTCTACCAAAAACTTTTAAAAAGTGCGTAAGTACGTAGTTTTGGAATATTGCTAAAATTGCACGTCTCGGTAGTTAACACAATAGGCCTAAAACCAATAGTTTTAATGTATACATTTTAAAAAATTTACATTTGCCTCAATATATATCATTAACCAATAACAAGTTTTTTTTAATGAAACACCCCCCCCCCCCCCCACCCAAAAAAAACATATTAAAATAAAAAATATCACAAACCCCTATAAATTTAAATAACTGTTCTATTTTAAAAAAGAAAATAGGACAGAACTGGTTTCCAAGCAGATAATTATGTCAACAACACGTTTGTATTGTCATTTGATAATTAACATTTGAGAATCTTGTCATTTAAGTATATGTAGTACATAAACACGCTATTTTCATAGAATTTGAAACGTTACATGAGGAAACACATGTACTCGTACAAACACAACCAATTTCCTTATAATCTGCAATATATAGAATACACAAACATGTTAAATAAGAAATAAGTTGTAATATATCTCGAAAATATATATAAATACAGTTCATTCAACATTACAAATTTGTAAAAGATTATTTTTTCAGAATAAAGGGATAAAAATTAGGAATGATCACGCACGGCTTATATAACCCGATGTAAATTTACTTTTTAGCAAAGGACATTTAAGGTGCCTCACTACACCGTGAAATAGTTTCTCAAATCAGCAGAAAATTGCTTGACTATGATAGAAAGCGTGATGGATAAGAAGTATAAATGTCAAAAAGGCGAAAAAATGTGCAATTTTTGATAAAATATGATGTTTTCAAAAATTTCATTCAGTAAACATAAACAAAAGCCCCAGGTGGATTCGAACTCATGACCTGCGGTTCACAAGCCTGATACTTTAACCACTGAGCTATGACGATATACATCTGAATCGATTGATACAAACAGTTTAACAAAACATTTAAATCGCCATCTTGTGACGTAGTGTCTTAGAAAGTGTAAGTCTCGGTGTAGTGAAGTACCTTAAATATTTGTTATCAAAAATTATTATAATCAAAACAATGAATGTAGCTCATTTAGTGTACAGTGTAGATAAAAAAAAATAAGTGAATAATTTTCATTCGTCAAACAGAGATAGTATTCGCGAAAAAAAAATCTTAATTTGTCAGCTCCAAGACAGGCATTTAGCAATGGGTAAGTGGTGAGAGTTCGGGGTCCCCCTCCACATCATTTTGTTAAAATGAACATACATGATAGAATAAATGACTATGCCCCCCCCCCCCCCCCCCTGGATTAGGAATTTGATGTTTGTCGAAAATGCTGGAACTGTGGAAAATATTGCTCTATTCTACCGGTCTTAATAAAAGGCTTCACAACATCCCAATATCCCCAAAAAAATGATTTTATAGTTTTAGGATGGTCTTAGGACAAGGTAGGTGATGTCCTAAAGTTAGGACAAAGTTATGGCGGTTCCTAAAGAACTATATATGATATGAGTTAAATTTGGCCCCCATAATTTGCCATTTTTTAAAATGCTTCGGGTACAATAAAATGTTGTTTTATTTTTTTTAGAACAGTTGATTTTTAACTATATGTTTTACTATTTTATTTTATTTATTTGCACTCACTGCCAGTATATGACGACAGAAGTGACGCTATTTCTATAATTCAATCAAAAGCAGTCAAAAATCGACATTTTACTTATCTTTTTATGAATGGGATATACAGAGCGCATGCTTGAACAAGTAAAATTTTTGGGGCACTTTTAAGCCTTGGCTAGACACATCTCTGATTAAAATGTTTTTTTTGTTCAAGCATGCGCTCTATGTTTAATGAATGGAAAATTGCTTGAAAACAAGCTGTTTAATGCTAAAAATGCAAAAATGGCGGGAAAAGGTTGTCTTTACAATGTCATATTTCTAAATTGTGGGCAGTTGAATCAAAATGAACATTATGTAAGAACATCACATATATATCTGTACAAAGAAAACAAAGCATTAGAGTTAAATGATGATGTTCATTTTAGGGGCCATTTTAGGTCCTTATCATATATAGTCCTTTAGGAGAGCTTCGAGAAACAGACTTAAGACTAAGACGTATCCTAAGATGTACTTAGGACGCACCTTAGTCCTAAGACAGCCTCGTGAACATGCCTGCAGGTGTTTGTTCATCGGTCCCATTTGTAAATATTTTTTAATGTACCGTGTGTACTAAAATGTAACATAAATAATTTGGAAACATTATTGCTCATGATGGTTAAGTTTTCTTTGATTACATTGTTGCCCCTTAAACACAATCATTTAAAAAAATATAATTTATTGATAACAAGCCGCCAGAGGGTACCAGTCAGTACTTATTATTTTTGCTCAAGTTACACACAATATTTTTATGATTTCACTAACCTGAGTAGGAACCAAGCTATTACCAGTACTCTGAATATATGGCTGTAAGTTATCCAATTTTTTTCAACGTTACTACTAATCAGACACAATACTCAACGGGTAACTACGTCTAAATATTGTTGTTATTATTTACAACAGTTATTTTTGTTGTTTAACAAATATAAAACATGTTTAAATGAATCTAATTTTGATGTACTATACTCGGTCTAGGGGTCAACATATCAATATACCTTAGTCCTAAGACAGCTTCGTGAACATGCCTGCAGGTGTTTGTTAATCGGTCCCATTTGTAAATATTTTTTAATGTACCGTGTGTACAAAAATGTAACATAAATAATTTGGAAACATTATTGCTCATGATGGTTAAGTTTTCTTTGATTCTAAGGTTCTTCATTCCATCACTTTTTCGGCAAATTGAGATTAAATTCACAAGCCGGTCAGTGACGTACGGTTGAAATCTACCAAAAAAATTAAATCAAAGATTCATTTATTTACTAGTTTATTTATTGACATGTCATTTCTGTTTACTCGGAACATTTTATGTTTATTATAATATATATCTCATAATCTTTCTTCGTTAACAGTTACCTGTATGCATTATATCTCTCCAAGACAATGTAAAAAATGGGCATTTTACTTACTTATTGTCAAGTAGATTACTTTTCTCTTCTATTTCCTTTACCTGTGAAAAGTAAGTTTCCAAATTCAATTCAACATAACAATAAAAGATTTTCTAGAAATAGTGTTTATAACATCAACAACAAGGAAAATATCAATAGAGAAATAGGGGGAAAGGCTAAAAATGCAAACAACGAAAGATATTATATTATATTATATGAATTTCCATATAGGACAACTATATTTGTAATTCGTAATAAATTTCAACATTCAGACCATTGCAAAATTTTATTGATTAGCAACACTTAAGGAGAAAAAAGGTTGATTCAGATAATTCATGATCAATCTTTAAAAACCCAGTCAGATGTTTCTATTATTCTGAGAAGGGTCATCAATATGAAAAGAGTTTATTGTAACTGAATTAATACATGCATAGGACACTGCAACAGATCTAGTGCATTCTTGTCCGCTTGTGTGATTACGCAAAATTATTATGTAAGCAAGCTACATTATCTAAACTTGAATGAAATTGTCTTGACGATGGTTTAATAAACAGTAACCTTTTGGTTTTGTCAGTATGAAACCATGCTTAACATGAAGAAGAATAATAATATGTATTGTAAAGAGGGGAGGGTAATGGGCGATATACAATATTTTTCTTTTCATAAATATTTGCTAGCAAACAGGATAGTTATAAAAAAAAAATTCTCTTAACACGTGTGTTCTGTAGCTCCATGCCCTCATTTTTTGGTCTTCTATGCACGCATGTAAAACCCATCACAAAAATGGCAGTAAGCAGTTATCAGCTCGCAGGAATCTACAAACAGCACATTCGACAGTTAGCAGTAAACTGTCGACAGTACTGGTTTACTATTTTTAGGGTTTCTTATCGACAAATCATATCAACGTCGCTGTTGAAAGGGGAAATAAGGGATACAAAAATGTCCTTGTTATATATTAAATCTTCATGTTTCAGGGAATTGATTTAGTTATTTCAATTTTATTTGTGCTAGAGTGATCAATAAATTCATACTGCAGTAAATATGATATGGAAGCGAGTGTAATACAACGAATAATCATATTCCTGGTTTTTGAACAAAGTAAGTTAAATTTAATATATACTATATTTGAAAACGATCACTAATTTTTTTTTCATAACAGGTGAAATTAAGACCTTAGATTTCTGCATGTGTAATTTTTGTTCTGTAATATATGTAGTAAGGAGGTATTGTGATGTCACCGTCCTCCACCCCCCTGCTGTTCTTTCATCCTTCTCTCTGTTAGTCACATTTACGTTTAATTCAGTTCAACGTACCAGGGCTGGGTTTCACAATAACATTCGTAAATTTTATCATAAGACATATCTTAAGATAGTCATAAGGTCCAACCTTTAACAATCATAAGATATGTTACTCCCGTTTCACAAAGAAGATGGGTATAGATAGCGCAAATGTCCATACGGTTTAATCGTAAAATACATTTTTTCATTTTTTTTTTATTAAATCTATTCAAATATATTTTAATACAAGTTTGCAAAAGCACAATTTTTAACAATATTCAGTTTTTAATATATTTAGGAAACGATTAGAAAAAAAAACTTGCTTCAAGTATTGGTAGTATTTAACCCACGCCATAAACACCCTAGTTATATAAGGTTATCTTATATCAGGTTCTTTATCACTGAGCAATTTCAGACACAACAAAGTACGCTGTTTGAATACTGTCTGTGACTTTGGCCACGAATTTACGGACTTGTATTTTTTCTTTTAAAACGTTCAACTGTTGGGTTTCAAAATGATTTTTTAATGTACAGTGAGTCATCTCTCCACGTTTTTGTTGATTGAAATCGCTTTGTCTTCCATTAGACCTTATTACTATGAGAAAAATATGGAACACAGACCCACTCTAAATAAAAAAGGCCTTGAAGGTCTTCAGAAATAACACTATTTGGAGGTTTTGATACGTATACGTCTGTTTGAGTCAACATATTCCAAGTTTTAAACATATTTATAGGTTAAGAATAGATAAAATGTTAAATAACATTGTTTGGGGAAAAAATTAAATATAAGATTTATTCATATTTTAATTTTTCAATACCTTGTCCGTCCGTGTTCTGAATAGAATAAAACAGAATTATGACTGAGAAAGAATTTTACTACCACGGGCTTGTGTAAGACCAATACATGGCCCAAAAAGAATCAGCGTGGAAACGTCAATTTCAGGATTTTGGGAGGGGACACTAATTGTTTACACTCGGCTCGGGCACAGTTGAAGAGGCATAACCATTGTCTTTAAAAATCATCTTGTGACATGTTTTAAGATAATCATAAGGTATTACTATTGTGATACATCTATGATGAGATTTTAGTCTTAAGATAGTCATAAGATAATTTTCTGAACTGGTCACATGTTCTAAAAGTTATTTTCATTAAACATCTTGATATTAATATTGTTGTATGTTCTTATAAACAAATCGTCATTTGTAAATGTTGGATTAATTTTCACATACATAAAACAAGAATTTTAAATACTTTCATCGATTTACTATATTTGTATCTGTAAAAGACGGGCATTTGTTTCTGTAATAAAAGTCAGCCTAAATGATAACATTCTGAGGATTTACAACTCAATATGTTACATTCACCTGATATCAACAATTTGTTGTTTGAACGATCAATGCATTTTTACTGAATCCCCTACAAAATGTGATATAAACAGTTTTGCCTATACCAATCTACACCTTAAGCATATAAAACTCGCTATAAGCATTTTCTGCCTGATAAAATTCGACATAATTTACAAATTCTGATTTAAAATTTAGATCCCTTATATAAGAGGCCAGCCCCTTTTTTCTGGGCTCACATTATAGCCCTTTAATTTATGCACAACTTTTGTTCTATATGCATTCAGAAAATATTTCAAACTAAAAAAATACGAAGCAAAAACATGAGTAAAGATTAGTAATTTTTAAAAAATAGATTTCGATTATATAAATCAAGCGGTACAATTGGAAAAATCTAAAACACAAAAATCAGAAGACAACATTTAAAGTGTCAATTTAAAAACTTTCTAACTTTGGATTATTTGCTACGAACCATTTTAGAGCCTTTGTCCGGAAACGAATGCCCCTAAAAAAATTTAAAAGGGGAATGACTCAAACCCGGAAGTTATGATTTTCCATCCTTTTGTTTCCTAAAAACTAAATCTATTTTACATTACACTCTGAAATTTTGAATGAAATCGGATGACAAACAAAAAAGTTATTAAGGGATAAAAAATGTCTAGAAAAAGAATAACAATAATGAAGAATTGCCATTAGAATTATCGTGTTTTAAAATATAATGATTCTTACCATTTTTAAAAGCCAAGAATAAACAAAATTCAATGGTATATGATTTAGTCATAAATGTAATATAAATATTTTAAAAAATACGTTAAATACGGCGCTCTTTTGGACATTTTATTGTCGACATTTTACATAACCTTTAAAGTGACGTAACTGTTTTGAACAATTTTCTGAGAAAAAGATTTATAGTGATGTGTAAATTAGAAAACATTCATTTAAACAATAAAATGCTTTCTTTGGTGATTCATGCGGGATATTATGGTGGCGAAATGTAGAAAAAATACATAACCCGCGTTAGCAGCTTGTTTAATATTTTTCTGCAATTATTGCTACATTCATAACCCGCATGAATCATCAAAAAAAATATTGTTTATATTTACATCTTTAAATCAACAAATTAACAAATTGATTGAAAAAAGTAAGTAAAATTACTGTTAATGTACATCAGTACGTTAGCTAAAAGAAACAGCCAAATCGTCTCATATGGGAATTTGAGTCTGACATTATCATGGTTATTTCGTGCAGTCCATGATTTTTCTTAGGCCGCAGTAGGTTTCGACCAATCGATAAACGGGGTGTATAGATTTCGGTCTGGCTTTATTTATCAGGGAGTCATACCCAGTAGGTGTAAATATAGATGTTTTCATCCTATTCTTGAATATATATTTATTGCATAGAGTGTAATACAACAAATAAAAAAAAGCATCTTTTCAGAAAAATGCTCTGTGTTTCAGTTGCATGGTATTCTTTAACAATCTTTATTGAGAAGCAACTCAAAGATTTTTTCTTATTTGCCTTAGGTTGTAATTGGGGGGGGGGGGTGTCAAAATTATTTAAAGAAACACCTACAGTGACTAAAGCAGAAACCAGTTGTTTTAAGGGAGCTATATGGATACTCCATAACCATCGATAACGTTAAAATAATCAACTTCACTCTCCGCCATCAAAACTTTTATCGCCCGAAGTTTGCAAACTAATCGGGCTACTGTGACACTTCAAGAATTAAAAAATATATTTATTTGCAAAAGATTTCGAAATTAAATGACATAACTTTATTACATTAATCTTTTACTATAATATCACCAATATATTATGATGAATAAAACAATAAATTACGTGTTATCAGAGCCGTAACAGTCAACGGTGAAAAGTGCGTAAAAATGCGTGATTGCGGGGAAAAGATATATATATTTAAGAAATGAACTCAATGTCTACCCAAGTTATACTCGTATAACCTGGGTTGGGGCAATTTACGGTTTATAATCCGCGAAGCGGATTATAAAAAAGCGTAAATTGCTCCAACCCAGGTTATACGAGTATAACTTGGGTAGATATTGAGTTCATTCCTTATAATTTGATTTTCTGGAATTTGCTGTACAAATTGAGTCCGTTTTACTTTTAAAAATGATATAAATCTGTTCAAAATTCAAACGTAACGTCAAATGAATTAGTACGTTGGTGCATTGTGACGTGTCTTGTGACGTGCAAACCAGGTTATACAAATTTAACTAAATTTTTCTATCCAATCAAATGCCGCGTTACAACCAGAATTAAATTATATATATATATATATATATATATATATATATATATATATATATATATATATATATATATAGACACAAAAAATAAATCTACTTTGTTTTTAAATCTACTGAAGAGCCCGGTAGGGCGAAAGCGCTAAAGATAAAAGTTGTTTGAGCATTGGACTTATTTTTTGTGTTTATTCATCCCCGCTACCAAGAAAAAGGATTTATTGAATATATATATATATATATATATATATATATATATATATATATATATATATATATATATATATATATATATATATATATATATATATATATATATATATATATATATATAAAAATATATAAATATATATATATATATATATATATATAAATATATATATATATATATATATATATATATATATATATATATATATATATATATATATATATATATATATATATATTTGTATGCGTTAAAGTGCGTTGCTGCGGGGAAGGGGGTTAAAAAAAATTACATTTTATTGGAAATAACTTAATTACCTTAACGAATCGATGCGTGAAGAAATTATATTTACTTTGGGTGTTTTAATCCTTTACTTTAATTTAGATGTTTCTTCATTGACCATACATACAGAAGATGTTGTCGCAAACTTACAAGAGGACAATAGTGTCGTCCTCAACTGTACCTATCATAAAGATGCGAAGGAAGACATCGCAAAAAGAAGTATCGGATGGCAGAAACAGATCAATGGTGGATTTGAAGATATAGCTTTGTTTTCACCTCCAGGGAAGCAGGAACCTTTTATTGTAAAAGAAAAGCATCCTTGGTACAACAACAGGACAATACTGATCGCACCAAACACCTCGATGGCAGCTGTGATGATTATAAAAGATCCTGTCTGTAGTGATGAGGGAATATACCGGTGCTGGATAGAATATTATACAGACAGTTCAGTTATAACAAAAACTAGTCAAACTATAGTTGGATTTGTTGGTAAATACGTTCTTTTGATGTTGCTAAATTTTGTTTTGAAAACAAATAAATATAAATAAAATGTTGTTAACTTCATGAATATTGAACAAATAAACAAATTGAAATATAATATTAATAATAGATTTCTAAGTATTAAGTAATTTATTAGATACGGTATACGTATTTTCATTACTCTTCAAAGGACTATGTGCGGTTTTATGCATTTTTTGCCCCCGAAATCAAAGTTTTAGAAAGAGCTTTAAAAATAAGGTGAAAGATAGTTAAAATCATATTGGAAATAAATGTGTAAGAGATTATCACCACAGTGACGTCATAATGTAGAAATGACGTCATAAAGATTGCATTATTTTGATAAATTGATGTTTTGTAGCAAAATATGGGTGTTTTCCTATGGTTTTTCGATTGGGAAACATCGAGCGCAGGCTTGCTCAAGTACCATTTTTTGATGATTAAAATCAAGATCAAAGTTATAGGCATCCTCTATACAATGATTTGTGAAGATTTTATTTTTATACAAAACTATTTAAAAATTGGTTGAAATCGGGGGCAGATATGTGACCATACCGCACATAGTCCTTTAAGATAATATTATCAAGCTTTGCATATATTCACGTCAAACTAGGTTCAAAGTTTTGAATTTACACATTTTGCTAACGTATTTTTATCTGTCTGTTTCTTTTAATGCACCAGCAAAGAAACCAGAGGAATTTTCGATGTCCTCAAATGAGCTCGAAGAGAACAAGTCCATAAGTTTGACTTGTAATGCTGATGTCGGAAGTCCGCAAGGATATGTACAAATTTTGAAAATACCTGAATACTCCAATACACCTGAGGTGATTTACACATCTAACACTACAAACATAAGAACAGAAAACTGTACCGAGTATATCAATGTGACAACCACTCACACTGTAACCAGAGAAGACAACGGAGCAGTGTTCCTATGTTCATCCCAAAATGGCTTAACCCAAGGACTAGGACCAAACAGGGAATCGTCAAAAATTACTGTGATTTGTATGTATAAATGTTATCTCACAAAAGAGAAATATTTTAAGATTGTAGAGCATATGCTTATAACAATGTTCATAATAGTATGTTGCCGTAAAAAACTTGGGTATCTCAGAACGCTTTAAAATATTGTCACATAATACTAGTTGGAAAACTGATTTATAAACGATGTATTTAAAAGAACAGCAAAAACGTGTTATGAAAGGGGAATATACATATTGTGAAGATTCTGGTCAGAAAAATAACTAGCTAAAACATAATATTTTGGGGGCTTTTTAATTACACAAGATGTCAAACTAATAATTTTAAGAGAAAAACGTCACCCTAACCATACAATGCGTAGGGACCCACTTATTCGTGATTCCACTTTTCAAAACAAGGTTAAGATAGCTAAACCGTGATATATACAAATGTTGTCAAACATTGATTTATATCAAGTGAAAATCATGGACAAAAAAAATAAAATCATGGGCAAAAAGTTCATCAGTTTTCCGTTGTTAAGCCTCTAAACACAATTGTTGATGATATACAGTGTACGTACAACATTATATAAATAGTGACTGTTTGGGAGGGTAACAGTTGAAATTGACACCCCGAGAAAACCATTGTCAACCGACGCGAAGCGAAGGTTGACAATGGTTTTCGAGGGGTGTTAATTTCAACTGTTAGCCTCCCAAACAGGCACTTTTTATTTTATTATACTGAATGTCTTAATTTTAGAGATTTTTTTCCTGATTTTAATATAGAAATGACGTGAATTCCACGGCGAACCGTACGCGCATAATTTACGCGCATGTAACAATTCGTTGTGTTACCCGTTGCTAAGTGTGTTGCTAACGCTTAGGTTAATAGAACGGATTATTAACTGCGTCTTAACCAATCAGATTTCATTATTTAACATGAAAGTAATATAATTTAAAATCACATATTATGTAATATGTTTCTTATTGCTTCGAAAACCATTGCAACAATAATATACTTTTTACTTTTTATTAAAAAAAGTTCACATACAAACAGTTACTATTTTAGTGTAATCAATTGCATTGGAAATGTATAGTAGTTGTAAAAAATATATCGTCGCAGGGGGTGGTGGAAGTATAGTCATTCAAATTGTGATTTATTAAAAAAAAAAACAGATGGACCTGGCATACCTGCAGTTACCATGAAACCTTCCAAGTCAGTATATTGTGCTGGAGACTCTCTCACGATTGAATGTAGCGCCGACAGTAAACCTTCACCTGTCTTCACTTGGAGCTTTCTGTTCGAGAACAAATCAGAAGAACAAATCGAGCTCCCCCACCATAAATCCAGTATGACGTTTAAAAGTCTTCATCCTACCGACTCTGGGACGTATACTTGCACAGCTACTAATACGGCCAGAACAAAATATTCAAACACAATCTCTGTCTCCGTCTTAGTCAGAATTTCGAACAAAATGTCCATTAGTTGCGATCACTGTGGGCATACAAAGATATGCCAACACATTAACGGAAGGAATGAGTGGGTTTTCAATATTTGGATATTTATTGCTTTTGTCTTTATCATAACAACTGCGATATTTGCCGTCACATCCGTCATTTTAATCATACTTAGAAGGATACCACAAAAAAGCACAGAAACCAACGATAAGTTGAACATAGAAAGGTAGAGTCAAATATGTTTTTCTTGTTCTTTTTTAATTTATTTTCTTTCACTTTGTTTTAAAGAAAATTAACATGAAGTTATCCTGTATAACGATTACAACAGTTGTTGTATAGACGTATCAAATTCATTGAAAAATTAAGTAGTTAATTTTTTATACGTACCCTCATAATTGTTGCCGAATATAATTTTGAAGTGTACAATGCACTATGTTCTTATCGACATTTTAACAATTTTAAAGTTACATGTTCTAAATAAAATTGTTCTGAATATTGGCTACAGAACCCACATTTTGAGATATTGAGCCGGTTTGTACATCTTTAAAACTTGTCACTCCACTAATACGCTTTTTGTATTTGCAAATTCTCATTTAAATGGGATTCATCCTAACCCTGCCTAAAGTATGAATCAGAAATGCGCATGAACTTAAACAATTAAATGCTTTTTTGTGATTTATATGGGTAGGAAGGAAGCGACATTGTAAAATAAAAAATGCTTATGTAATTTTTTTTATAATGATTTGTACCTTAATAGCCCCTATGACTCATCAAAGATAACATTTTATTGTTATATTAACAGCTTTCTTTTTTTTAAATTGAATTAATCATAGGGAGTAAGTCAAAGTAACTAAATTATTATCAATGAACATCATTAAGTTAGACAGAGGAAATAGCTAATGTCTTGTTTAGGAATTTGAGTGACATCAACTTGATTATTTCGTGCAATAAGTGATTTTGTCAGGTTGCTAAAGATTTCGACCGAGAAATAAACTGGTCAGAACTGGATCGTGTATATTTAACTCTGTCAGTTTCTATCGAGCTATAAATCACAATCATCGGTTTCATTTTATTTATAAATAGGGGAGAATATAGTCAGTGGATGTAAATATATACATATAAATACCTTTTTGCTGTCTTGACATACCCCTTCCTCTGAACCTTGAACTGCAGTTTATGATTTGGAAAAAATTTAGAACATATTCACAGTAACTAGCTCTAATTCAATTTAACAGCTTACAGCTTCCATACTCACTGAAATAATTTTTTCTTGTATGATTGAATCCCTTCAATCCCCACAATACCCCAACAGACATCCAACTTCTAACCGGATGATATGAATGAATAAGAAAACTCTTTAAACTTTTTTCCTGTAATTTAATTTTTCTTAATAGTTCTAATTTTCTTCAGGCTTTATTTTTAATTTCTACATATTTTTCTCAAACTCAAACCCCCCAATCAACAATTATGTATCTTTGAACCTCCATTTTAGGTTCCTCGCTAGGCCCTGGCGATCTTTATTAGGAAAAAATATGTAAGGAGATGGGTGAATAAGGCGTGTAAAATGCCCATTTTAGGAATGATTAGATACTGCAAAATTAAAATATCATTAAACATGATACTTTTTAAAAAAAATTTATTAAAAACAATGTATATTTAACGTCACATCGGTTTGTAACTCTTAGATATTTTAAATAATTGCAATAGGTTGATTTCAACTGGCGTATGCGTGTCAAAATCTCCAAATAGTGTCATTTTTATAACTTCAATGCCTTTTCTTTTATAGAGTGGGTATGAGCTCTATATTTTTGTCATAGTCTAAATGCGGTGTAATGGAATTAAATTGGACCGATTTTAATCAACAAAAATGTGAAGAGATGACCCACTATACTTTAAAAATGTCATTTTGTAGCTCAACAATTGTACGTTTTAGAAAAATAATACAAGTCCGTAAATTCTTAGCCAACGTTTCAAATAGCATTAAACAACGCAATTTGTTGTGAATGAAATGACTCAGTGGTTAGAGCACCAGACATTAGGTAACTTTAAAGATCTTGGGTTTTTTGGTTGTGGGTTTGATACCACCAAAACTTTTTTCGTATCGTTTATTGAAATATTTGAAACTGAATATAGTTAGAAATTACCCTTTTGTTAACTTGTATTATAACATATCAAATATATTTAATTAAAAAAATGTTAAATTTGAAATTGTATTTTACGACTAAACCAAATGGGCAGTTGCGCCATCTTATCCCCTCATCTTCAAATTTGCATATCAAATATTATTTTTTAAAACCGTACTTTTCTCATGCTTTTGTATATGTCTCCCCTTGGATGGAAACATGGCACCTAAATGTCAAAACTTAGAAGGTCTTTATATAACAAAGATAGTTACTGTCAAAGATTGTGGAATTTTATCCAGTTTTCGTGAGAATAAGATAAGACTGTAAAAAGTTAACGCATTGGGCAACTACAATGAATACAAACGCCGAATATTTTCATCACTATAGATCACTTGGGCCATCAGCTCGTGCGATTTATTAAACGACCCTGAATATACTAATTATTGTATAAAAGAACTATACTAATTATTGTATATAAGAACTATACTAAATATTGTATATAAGAACTATACTTATTATTGTATATAAGAACTATACTAATTATTGTAAATAAGAACTATACGTGTACTGTGCAAAAATTACAAAATCCTTCACTGAATCAGTTGTTAGTTTGTTTGGTTGTTCAGTAGATCTCACCCCTACAATGATACATCAGAAGAAGACAATGGTGGAGTGTACTCATCACCTACTGATTTGAACAGAATACATAAGTATGTTTGCATCTACTTTCCCTTATCAAAGAGATGTGAATTAGAAAAAGGTTACAATTTTCTTATCTTACTGCATTTTTTTGCGCTACTTTGTTTACGTTTGGATCAATCTAGGGCATCACTGGAAGATACTCATGTTGCATATTCTACGATTAGAGATGAAATCAGAATGCAGGAGTTTGTATTTACATTTATTATCTAGTTAAAAAATCTGCAGTTAATCGCTAAAATTAACCATCCCAATGAATTCCTGGGACTTTCGAAACCACATTCAAAGAGACATTCAACTAAAAATAAATCACAAAATTCACCTTTTTTGACAGAAATGTTCTGCTGTTGCCAAATTACAATGAACCTGTTGGATACACAACAACTGAGGACGTGGTACAATATGCCGCAGTTCAGAAAAAGTCAACAAAAGACAACCAAGTATCAAATGACAACGTGTAAGTTAAGAACATTTTAAAAAATAGTTTTTTAGTAAACAGTCCTTTTGACGTGTGGTAACTTTTTTTAGAGTAACCAGTGTGTCATTTCTGAGTCAATTCATCTCTACAGCTATGCTTCTTAAAATTTCTGCAGTTGCATAATTTGTGTTTGTTCACCTCTTACTACAAAACTTATATTGTCGTAAAAAATATAATACTAATATCATAACATAAGTTGTTTAAGACACCCAGTGGTCAATGTCCTGTATTCTGGCCCAATATGTTCACGTCTTCGGGACACAAATGATTAAATAGATATCATTAAAACGCAGAAAATGAATGTAACAAAAGCTACTGAAAAGTGAAATTGATTGATAAAATTTGACGCTTTTGTAGATACGACAGTGCTTGGATTTAAGAAGTATACGAGGAGAATATCTTTGGGAGTTGATTTTAATCAACTCTCCTATGCAGTTACTCAGATAAACCGAAAGTGAAACAGTGTTTAGACCTCAGCACAAATCATTGCTGCTGACAAAACTTAGGTCTTGAAAATAATTGATAAATTCGATGTAATGTATGCTAAAGCATTGTTTTTCAAGGAAACTTATATATAAATACCTTGAAAATAGTCAGATTTTAAATAGTACGAACAAGTTAAATATTTTGTGTAGTCGTATGTATTCCTACGCCAGAGTTCAATATAGTCTCGTTCAACTCCACGCTCGGCTGTCTCCGTAAATCCTTGTGGGAGATTTACGGTGTCAGCCGAGCGTTTGGTTGAACGAGATTAGAGTTCAATTTTGCTTGGATCCATACAATTTTCGAGAAGTATATCTATTACTGATACATAGTTTGATTGAATTAATTTTGTCTTTAGATATTATTTTACAAGATTTATATGGATGTTTCTCGACATTCTTGTCGAAAAAGTCCAAAAATTCATATAATTGTAAAAATGTGCGTAATTCAAATTAGAAACTATAGTCTGTCCCAAGATATTTATGCAGCACATTTGGACGATTTTTAATAAAAATACACATACCTGTGAAAGAAGTGCAATTGAAATAGTTGAAAGGGATATTTTCCAAGATAATTTCATTGACACATTATCATATTTCACTCGGAAAAATTCACAGGAACGAAAACAGATTCCTTACGGAGATTTATAATGGGGAATGTTTACATCTTTTCTCCATTCGGAATACACTCGGAATGCATCGCGCAATTTTTCAACGTTATCATCCGGGCTTGCTGCAATACAAAATCTCCGTAGACATCACATTTTTTAGCATCGTATTGAAACCTGATAAGCTAACAGGGGCGTTTCGACTACGAAATCTTGGAAATTTTTCATACTTTTGAATGAACATCGTTTGAACCCTGAGGTATTTATGAATATCAAGCAATTAAGCCAAATGTAAATCCAAAATATCTTGGGACAGAGTATACATGTACTTGTCATGCAAAATAACATATTATTGATTTTAAAAAAAATAAACATCGACAAAATCAACTCCCGTCAGTTCTTCAGTTCTTTGATTTAATGTGGTAGTCTTACTGATTTGACATTTTTTTGTATTGGATTTTTTTTTTATTGAATATTTTTTATTCCAGTTTATTGATTGCTAGATTGGTTCAATGATTTTTTTTTCAATTTTAACTCACATGAACCGACTATCTATCTGTCTGTCCGTCCGTCTGTCTGTAAACTTTACACATTTTTAATACTCTAGAATCATTGGCCAGGACCAAAGGACTAAATCCATGTTAAGCCAAAATCGGCCTAACGTCAAAAGCAATTAATATTGTATTAAAAATAGTTTAAACCATTTTTTCATTCGTCGTGTAACTTTTTTTTCATGTGTTTATTTTTAGACACTACAATAGTGAAAAATGAGGGGATTTTATAGCGTCAAGCATGACGTTACGTCTTTAAACATGTAAAAAGTCTTCAAGTAAACTACATATTAGCTATATTTTCATCTATGAAATTTAATATGTTTGTCATTAAACTGATGTTTAAGATAAGTTCATTGCCAGAATTTAATCGAGAACACAACGGCCATGATTTTTTTTTAACCCGCATGGCACACCTTAGTTTCCGTAAAGTCGGCCATTGTGACACGATTTCGCACGGTGACAAACAGGATTGTATAGCGACGGATGCAAAGGATTTAATCAACGCATTTGCAAAGTAAGTCTTATAAAACATCTCGATATTCTCTCTGTAACGTAAGGAAATATAAAATAAGAAATATTTGAATTATTTTATATAAAAAGAGTTAGATCAACGATCGAGTCACATGCATTGTTCAACACGCTGCATAGCCACAGAGTATGGTGTGTTGGCAGCGTTTCAATTGTTGGCCCATTTCATTGTGGAAAAAAAGTTCACTTTACTATAGATTGGTTTATTATTTGTTATTAAAGGTATTATTTAATAACACATATCATGCATTTCATGGATTTATTTTTTCATCAGCTGATCTGAAACATTCACACATTTACCCAATTCCAAAAATATACAAGGATATACACTAGATCCAATGCTAAACAAAAAACAAAACAAAGAAGAGCTATTAAAAAACAACAACAGCTATAACTATGCTCTATTTGCAACATTTTCAAACTCTACATAGCATACATGTAACTACCATTCTCAACCCAAACAATGTCATATATTCAAGAAATATATATAAGAATATTTACTTGTAACATGTGTAACAAAGAATTAAAATAGCAAATAATGGGTAACAAATATGGCAATCATAAAGTAAAAGATTCTTCGTTATGGCACTTTGTCAGTTAGTTTAAAAATGAGATGACAAAATGAATTGATTCAATATTAAACGAACATGATACAAAACAAATCATGCAAAAATGCACTGACTTTAGTTTATACAAAGGAGATACCCCTATCTAGTGCAAACAATGTTTTAAGTTATACAGACATGTAGGTAAATATATAATCATGGTACAATTTATCTGCAGTAAAGATTTTGTAATTGACAAAAAAATTGCAAGATAACAAGTAGGTAGTGTGCTTCCACCATGATTTAGATAGATTGTATATACTTAAAGACAACAATAAACATCTTATTTAAATTAATGCACAGAATTATCTTTTGACAGAAGTGTATTAGAATTTTCTACTAGTACATATGTGAAATAGACAGTTATGATTATCATATAATTCTCACTTTAAGTCATAATATGTTACAATTGACAAATTGTTGATTACAAAACATTTGTGTAATAATAATGCAACCAGATCTGTATTATGTTTAAATGAATCAGATAAATGAATATTTGATATTATAAATCATAAATGTTCATATGTTCAGGATACCAACAGAGTCTGATTGATCACAAGAAGAAAAAAAAGAACTCTATCAGTTACTCCTCTACCTCACTGTCATCACTGTCCTCAGATTCGTCAATGACAGCTGCATCAGTGACAAACTCGGACCAGTCTTGAATAGATGAAATAGCCTCCCTGTTGTGTCTCCCAACAGCAAGAAACCAGATAACGGCGGCAACATGGGAACATACTCCCACAACACAGGCACCTGCTCGACATCTGCAATACCATGCAGTGATCTCAGACTCGGAAAACTGGATCCAGAGCAGATACTGTCTGGAAGAAACATGACGGCTCTGTAGCTTGACCCTGATAAGCCCATGGAACTCACTGTGAACCAAGATATCCACATCCCCCTCCAAATACTCCTGAATATAACTTGGACACAACTTAAGTTGATAAACTCCACAGGTCAGATTTCGAATATCATCTTCGCTGATATTGGGGAATTCCAAAGAATCAGTAGCCACTTCCCACTTTACAGACTTCTTATCTAGACAGTTTTCTTCAACAAATGTCTTTAAAGAGTTAACTTTTGTTGACAAATACCTCATTTTGTATGCAAGGGCCATATCTTCATCTTCACTTCCTGTTGACAGAGGCTTGCAGTATCGATTGGAGAGGGCACACACGATGCGCACGTAGTCACCAATAAACGGCACTTGATTGGTTGGAAGAACATGAGCAAGGTACTTCCATCGCTTTATCCTTGCATTGGCTGCCTCAACGACCCAAAGAATCTGTAAAGTTAAGAACAAGCACCACTAATAAAAAAGGTAAAAGTGCCTGATATAAAATTAACAGTGGATATATCTTTACTAAAAGAAAAAAATATAAATGATGAAAATCATAAAATCAATGATTTGGAACAGCATTTGGTTGTATTTTAGATAAGAACAGATATAGAATTATTTTAAAAGTAATTGTATTGAAGTTTTTTTGACATGATTATTAATAATTGATTTTATGTTATAGGTCTGGTAATCAAACTATAGAAACAACTGACCTTGGTGACTAGACGAGAGGCATTAGCATCTAAGATTGTCATCTGCTTCTGCCCTTTGCTCATCAGACGAGGCATTTCGGCCCTTATTCCCAGCTCCTCAAGCATTTCGACTGAATCTCTGAAGCCTCTGTCTACAACGAAAACATCATCTTCATGGAACCAGGCCTTCAGATCTTCTGCGTTGGTATGAAGCATATGGTTGAGGATAGTGGCATCATTATTCCTAGCTAGGTAGGGTCCAAGAACTGTAAGAAAGTATCCGTGTGTGGATGTGACAACCATGGGTTTAACAAGGGGCCTGCCTTTATGTAAACTATATGATTTCCGTTGAAACTGGAAGTTGTTACTTTTCTGAATATATATATATATAAGTTCCATCCAAAACAGCAATAGCTTTCTTATTTGTAAAATCACCAAAAAGTTCCTGTGCCAGAGGTCTTGTATGATTTTCTATAATTTCTTCTCTTGTTGTATGTTGTAGTCCAAGATGATGTGGTACAAAAGACTTCATGAGTGCTGTACGGACTGATTTTACTGCTCTACAGAGGGAAGACTTTGAAATTCCAAAAATCGTGGCCAGAAGTTGATTTGACATTCCTGATCTCAGTTTCAGAAGAAAGATTCCAAGTGACATCCTTGTGCCTCGGTTTTGTGTGTTTCGAATATCACTGGAAATAAAGGAATGGAGGTCTTCAAAGTTTTCTTTAGTGATGCCAGTCAGTGCAATATAATCAGTGTTGCTTATGCTTGACAGTTCCAAAGAAAATCTGCTTGTTGAGGTCTGGAGGGCATAATTTCGAATTTTTTGGATCAGTTCCAGCACTGTCGACTTGTTTACAAGAGAAGACTCAAATGTCTGTATATTGGTCAAAACACCAGGTCTGAACTCCCCTTCATCAATGTGGGATGGACAACATCTGCTTCCATGTGGGATGATGATTTCATGGTGAAGAAATGCTGAAAATCTAGCTGCTGAAGACACGACAACAAGTTTAGGACCCGGTCGCTTGCAGATTAAGCAGTACGCATGTGAAGAAGGTGTTCTCTGGAGAGGCAAAGATATGGATGGTGGACTGCACACTCCTGGTTGTGGAGGCCGAGACACAGGAACAGAACTGGACGTCTGGTGGCAAGTTTTCTGGTGTCCATGGTAGCGATGTCTGCACTTGTTGCACAAGATGTCGTTTGAGTTTGCCTCAACAAGAAAGTTCTTTCTGAGGAAGCGACGAATTGCTGTTGACTCGCATTTTTTTCTGTCATTTGGTCGTGTTCTTTTTTTGCAAAGGATGCATGGGAAAATCTTTTTACTCTCTGTTTTCACTTGATCTTCATTCATTTTTATGTTCTGAAAATACAAAACAAAAATGTAGTTATACACAACTTTAATGTTCACTAAAAAAATAAAGATATCATTTTATATGTATTGTGAATATTTATGTTTAGTTGTTTACTACTACTAAGCAAATACTTGCAATGTATCAAGTATAAATTAACTTTACAGAAAAACTCAAATTGACAAACTGTAGAATTACAGTGCCCTCCCCCCAATGTATTTAATGGAACTGTCATTCTAATATTTTGTGGAGCTGCAGACCTTCAGCTGTGTTACAAGTGTTGTTTTAGACGTGTGATCAATATATTATTATCATTTACACATATTTTTCTAGATTAACTTTAACTGCTATAATATGATGATAAACTGTAATTGGCAAATTATGATGAAATTGTTTTTCTATATTGCAATATTTCTTCTATAGCCAATATTTAAAGAAAAAAAAATTCCGCGCCGAGCGGTGATCGATCCCAATTCAATTTATTCTCTCAAACCATTATCATACAATGGTACATGAGGTACAATAACATATTTACATTAAATTGTGATGTCAAGGGTCTAATAAATTATATATGAATTATAATACAACATAGTATTACATGTGTTAGTAAGCATAAGTAAGTAAGAGAAAAAAAAATAGTAATAATACAAAAAGTGGTAGAAAAAAAATAGATCATCATATAAAAATTTAATACAATGTTTCATTGGTGTTCAATACGCAGAGAGTAATAATAATAATAAATGCTAATATAGTTTAGGCTGGACAGCAGAATTGCTCTTGGATATTCAATATAAAAGAGCTTCATTTTTTCAATGTTTTGATGTTCGTTGTCATCAGCAGTTCCCTAAATTTTAATGTACTTGGTTTTTGAAAATACTTGGTACATAGAAATTGCTTACGTAAAGTTAAGAAAAATTTACATTCAAGAATAAAATGGTATTCGTCCGCTAATTTACCACTATAACAGAGTGTGCAGCTTCTGTCATTTACAGGAATTCCATACCATCTACCGGTTTCAATCGGTAAACGGTGATTTGCTGTTCTGAATTTAATAAGTGGTTTCCAAAATATTTTAGTAAGAATGCCTAAGTATTTTTCAAAACCAAACTTTTGTTTATAAATTTTATATATTTGACCTTTAGATGAATTATCTATATATTTTGCCCATTTCTGAATGAACTGGTCCTGCAATCTTTGTTTGATGGCGGCAGAAATCCACTTATCATTAACTATTGCAGTACATTGTTCTGTCCAGATATTAGAGAACCCACATGAGTCTAAAATATGTCGTATAAAATCAGTCCATGGATTTACACAGTCATTATTATAATATATTGGTTTGCTAAATATTTGTAAACAGTAAACACAATCTTATTGTCTTGACCTTGGATCATTTTTGTCCAATAAGAAATCATTCGAGAATATACAGTTACGTATAAAGGATAACGACCTGATTCACCATAGACCTTATACGATGGAGTACTACTTTTCATACATAGAATATATTTTAAAAATTTCAAATGGATTTTTTCAATAATATCTATATTCTCGTAACCCCAGATTTCACAAGCATAGAGCAAAACCGGTACTACTACTTTATCAAACAAATCAAACTGTTGTTCTATGGGTAGATTAAAAAGTCTTATTTTTCTTATAATACTATACATAGCTTTCTGTGCTTGCTCAACTAAGTGTTTTTTTGCTTTACAAAAAGATCCACTTCTGGAAAATACAGTACCCAAATATTTAAATTCACTCACAATTTCAACAACGTTATTATTATAATAAAAAATGTTTTTTGGCTTAGGGCCTTTTGAAAAAACTAATATCTTTGTTTTTTCTACATTGACATTTAGTTTCCATTTAGATCCCGGATCGGCGTATTTGCAATCGATAACGCTACCATTACACCATTCAGACTACGAAAGAAATAGGCATTATATGTTGTACAGTACACTAAAAAAAAACTTTAAAACAAAACACTTGGCCGTATTTCCTTCTAATAAGAAAATAATTATGGTTTATACAGGTTGATTTATTTACTAAATATATAGAAATATATATTTTCCATGTATATTGCGTCCTTCATTTCTATTTCTAAATATAGACGACTAACGCTTTGCCTACATGGCATCTGCTATATACTGGCTCGCCAGTATGCATTGTAGTGTCGGCAATCGAATATTGATTGTTTTTATACCAAATATTCAGATTAATAACCATTCTTGCATGTTTTTAATTACATGCCTATATAAGAACAGTCTTTAACTTTAAGGCTGAATAACGTACACACGGATTGAACAATTCATTGGCCAAATAGTATCATGCAGACGAACGTTGCGAACAATATTATTTATTCAAGAAAAAATCAACAGAAATCTATGGATTCAATCAAATTCATGGCATTCAGAAGTTGGAGTTCTATTCGCTTTTCGCTATTCACTATTCGAATAGCGAATAGAATTCTGTGGTCGGTTCGCTATTCAAATTACCGTAAACATGCTAATAAACGTAAATTCAAAATTTCATATAAAGTTCCCTTTTTAATTAAACAAACAGTTTTATAGTAAAAATTATTACTTGCTGACCTAATCTCAACATTCACATAATGAACACGGCCAGTAACAGGCTTAGCTAGCCTGGCGAAAATGCGACATTTCCTATAATACAGTTATAATGGAATTTCATTCAAGGGGCTAGCTAACACCCTGTATCCCATATTTAGGCCTTCATATTTATAGAAGATGAGGCCCCGGGACAGCCCAGCCGACTCTCAAAAGGAATTGGTGTTACACGACGAGTAAGAGGCTTAGCTAGCCTGGCGAAAATGCGACATTTCCTATAATACAGTTATAATGGGATTTCATTCAAGGGACTGGCTAACACCCTGTATCCCATATTTGGGCCTTCATATTTCCAGGGGATGGGGCCCCGGGACAGCCCATTCGACACTCAAAAGGAATTGGGTTTACAGGACCAGTAAGAGCCTTAGCTAGCCTGGCGAAAATAATGGGATTTCATTCAAGGGCCTGAAAAACACTCTGCATCCTAAATTTGAGCCCTCATATTTGCAGAAAATGGGGCCCTGGCACAGCCCAGCCGACTCTCAAAAGCAATTGGTTTTACACGACCAGTAAGAGGCTTAGCTAGCCTGGCGAAAATGCGACATTTCCTATAATACAGTTATAATGGGATTTCATTAAAGGGGCTGGCTAACACCCTGTATCCCATATTTGGGCCTTCATATTTGCAGAGAATGAGGCCCCGGGACAGCCCAGCCGACTCTCAAAAGCAATTGGTTTTACACGACCAGTAAGAGGCTTAGCTAGCCTGGCGAAAATGCGACATTTCCTTTAATACAGTTATAAAGGGATTCCATTCAAGGGGCTGGCTATATAACACCCTGTATCCCATATTTGGGCCTTCATATTTGCAGAGGATGGGGCCTCGGGACAGCCCAGTCGACACTCAAAAGAAATTGGGTTTACACGACCAGTAAGAGGCTTAGCTAGCCTGGCGAAAATGCGTAATTTCCTATAATACAGTTTTAATTGGATTTCATTCAAGGGCCTGAAAAACACTCTGCATCCAATATTTGGGCCCTTATATTTGGTGAGAATGGGGCCCTGGCACAGGCCAGCCGACTCTCAAAAGGAATTGGTTTTACACGACCAGTAAGAGGCTTAGCTAGCCTGGCGAAAATGCGACATTTCCTATAATACAGTTATAATGGGATTTCATTAAAGGGGCTGGCTAACACCCTGTATCCCATATTTGGGCCTTCATATTTGCAGATGATGAGGCCCTGGGACAGCCCAGTCGACCCGCAAGGGATTGGGTTTACAGGACCAGTAAGAGGCTTAACTAGCGTGGCGAAAATGCGACATTTCCTCTAATACAGTTACAATAGGATTTCTTTCAAAGGGCTGGCTTACACCCTGTATCCCATATTTAGGGCTTCATAGTTTGTGAGGATTGGGTTCCGGGACAGCCTAGCCTTCCCTAAAAAGGAATTGGGTTTACACGGTCAGTAAGAGACAAAGCTAGCCTGGCGAATAATAGGACAATTCCAATAATACAGTTATAATGGTAATTCTTCCAAGGGGCTGGCTAACACCCTGTATCTCTTATTTGAGCCTTCATATTTGGTGAGGATTGGGCCCTGGGACAGCACAGTCGACCCTCAAAAGGAATCTGGTTTACACGACAAGTAACAGGCTTAGCTAGCCTGGCGAATAATAGGATATTTCCAATAATACAGTTATAATGGGAGTTCTTTCACGGGGATGGCTAACACCCTGCATCCCTTATTTGGGCCTTCATATTAAGTGAGGATTGGGCCCCGGGACAGCCCAGTCGACCCTCAAAAGAAATTGGGTTTACACGACCAGTAAGAGGCATAGCTAGCCTGGCGAATTATAGGAAAATTCCAATAATACAATTATAATGGGATATCTTTGGAGGGGCTTGCTAACACCCTGCATTCCATATTTGGGCCTTCATATTTGGTGAGGATAGGGCCCCGGGGCATCCCGGTTGATCCTCAAAAGGAATTGGGTTTACACGACCAGTAAGAGGTTTAGCTAGCCTGGCGAATAATAGAACATTTTCTATAATACAGTTGTAATGGAAGTTCTTTCACGGGGCTGGCTAACACCCTCCATCCCTTATTTGGGCCTTCATATTAAGTGAGGATTGGGCCCCGGGACAGCCCAGTCGACCCTCAAAAAGAATTGGGTTTACACGACCAGTAAGAGGCTTAGCTAGCCTTGCGAATAAGGAATTGGGTTTACATGGTCAGTAAGAGGCATAGCTAGCCTTGCGAATAATATGATAATTCCAATAATACAATTATAATGGGATATCTTTGGAGGGGCTTGCTAACACCCTGCATTCCATATTTGGGCCTTCATATTTGGTGAGGATAGGGCCCCGGGGCATCCCGGTTGATCCTCAAAAGGAATTGGGTTTACACGACCAGTAAGAGGTTTAGCTAGCCTGGCGAATAATAGAACATTTTCTATAATACAGTTGTAATGGAAGTTCTTTCACGGGGCTGGCTAACACCCTCCATCCCTTATTTGGGCCTTCATATTAAGTGAGGATATCGATTGGGCCCCGGGACAGCCCAGTCGACCCTCAAAAAGAATTGGGTTTACACGACCAGTAAGAGGCTTAGCTAGCCTTGCGAATAAGGAATTGGGTTTACATGGTCAGTAAGAGGCATAGCTAGCCTTGCGAATAATAGGGCAATTCCAATAAAACAGTTATAATTGGATATCTTTGTGGGGCTTGCTAACACCCTGCCTCCCATATTTGGGCCTTCATATTTGGTGAGGAGAGGGCCCCGGGACAGCCCGGTTGATCTTCAAAAGGAATTGGGTTTACACGACCAGTAAGAGATTTAGCTAGCCTGGCGAATAATAGAACATTTTCTATAATACAGTTGTAATTGGAGTTCTTACACGGGGCTGGCTTACACCCTGCATCCCTTTTTTGGGCTTTCATATTTAGTGAGGATTGGGCCCTGGGAACGCCAAGTCGACCCTCAAAAGGAATTGGGTTTACACGGTCAGTAACAGGCATAGCTAGCCTGGCGAATAATATGACAATTCCAATAATACAATTATAATGAGGTATCTTTGGAGGGGCTTGCTAACACCCTGCATCCCATGTTTTGGCCTTTATATTTGGTGAGGATAGGGCCCCGGGCCAGCGCGGTTGATCCTCAAAAGGAATTGGGTTTACACGACCAGTAAGAGGCTTAGCTAGCCTGGCGAATAATAGGACAATTCATATAATACAGTTATAATGGGATTTCTTTCACGGGGCTGGCTAACACCCTGTATCCCATATTTGGGCCTTCATATTTGATGAGGATGGGGCCCCGGGAACGCCAAGTCGACCCTCAAAAGGAATTGGGTTTACACGGCCATTAACAGGTCTAGCTAGCCTGGCGAAATATTGAAATTAGTTTGATACAGGTATAATTGAATTTCGGCTGTCCAGTTTACCATCAATTGTAATTTGGTTTACATGACTTACAGACATGTGTGTAAATAGCTATTTGAAGTGGCAAATATGATGTAAATTGCTATATGGGAAAAGTTTTGTAGGAAGTGACTTACATATTCATATCTTCTTTTGTCAAATGCGGTACTTGGTGAAATCAATGGACATTTTAGAAGGAGTTATTGCTCTGAATATATACATGTGTAAGGACATTCACATCATACAATTATCACAACAGTCATCTTAACACTTGTTTATATTAGATATTAAAAGTCAGCGCCATCTCTCTGAAAGTGAACAGAGGTTAATAATTTTGGGTATTACATGTAATAACATTTGCATGCATGTAGCACGTTTTTGATTTTTATAGTGTATAAAATCGATAACGAAACAATATGTTTTATTATACTTTCATGTTAAATATTGAAATCTGATTGGTTTAGACGCAGTTGGTAATCCGTTCTATTACCCTCAGCATTAGCAACACAATTGGCAACGGGTAACACAACGAATTGTTACATGCGCGTAAATTATGTGCGTACGGTTCGCCAGAGAATTCACTTCATTTCTATATAAAAGCAGTAAAATTTTCTTTCAAATAAAGACATTCAGTATAATAAAATAAATAGTGCCTATTTGGGAGGGTAACTGTTGAAATTGACACCCCTCGAAAACCATTGTCAACCTCCGCTTCGCGTCGGTTGACAATGGTTTTCTCGGGGTGTCAATTTCTACAGTTACCCCCTCAAACAGGCACTATTTACATAATGTGATATGTTCTTTAATCCCGTGAGCAAAGGTCAACGAATATTTAAATCAATATGGGTCTTTGTTCGACTTGGGTTATCTCTCAATATACATATACCGGAGTTCACACGGTGTGTCATTTCATAACGATTTATATGCTATATGATTTATTATATATTATGTGAGTGTTATATGAAAATATAAAAAGGTCGACTGTTCAAGCCCCGATGTGGCCATTTACTGTGTTTTGTGTCCTTGGACAAGACACTTTATCTACATTTTTCTTAGTCCACAAAGATAGGTTCAGGCTGGAAGTTAATCTACGATGGACTGGTGTCGCATCCAGAAGGAGTCAATGATTTTCATCCGATAACCAGGATTAAAATAACGACGGTCACTCTCATTTGTCGGAGAAAGAATGGAAATGCTAGCAATAATGCAAATACTTCCAACAAGCATGTTCCCCTCTTTACAGAACATTAAATGCTTTGTTTTGGGCTCTAATACCGATGAACCGCGAGATACTTTCTTTTGTTTAAAATATCATAAATCTGTAACTACTATAATTCTTTCCAAGTCGAAACTTACTATCTACTAATCAAATAAGTAAGGCTTAAAAAAGAAATTTGTACGAGTGTGAAATTAAACCTGGTAGTTGCCGAGACGAAAGCTTTCCCTTTACATAGAATGTATTTAATGGACATTGCCCCATGATCAGTTTGCATTTCGGAGACAATGATAAATTTTTCAACACGTGATGAATTATTTGAATTTTGTATGTATTTTGACATATTTCCATTGTCAACTGTCTGTCTGTGAAACAATAACGAATCAATTTTGAACCCTAAAACCCAATAACTTCATAAAACATGAGTGACACAAAATGGGCGTGTCTTATAGCATAACCGAAAAACGGTATTGGCTGCGCCGCGTAGTAATATATATTATAGAATGTGCTACATAAATAATAGTGGTTTTAAAATAATGTTGTTTTAAAGTGTACAAATTTAAAATAATGTAAATATAAGTAATAAGTAATCATTCTATGAATATTATGAGGTGTTAATTGTGGTCGGAGCGTGGTCAAATTTATTGATTTGACCACGCCCCGACCGAAATTATCACCTCATAATACTCAAAGAATGATTCCTTATTCCTTAAATATCTATATATAGGCGTTGAATACATGTATATATAAATATACATACTTGTAATAAGCATATAGATATACAATAAACACACAGTTATAGAGAACACGCATATAGTGAATTAACGTTTACAGCGAAGTGATTTTCATTCCGACTGAAATTATCAACTTAAAATTCCTTATTTCTTAAATATCTATATATGGGCGTGAAATAAATGTATATGTAGATATACATACATGTATAAAGCATATAGATCTACAGTAAACACAGTTATAGAGAACACGCTTATAATGAATTGACGCTTACAGTAAAGTGATTTTTATTCCCCGTGACTAAATAGCACGTTGTAAATTCAAGCATATCTTTTACAACATACACCATAGCATAGCATTGAAATCTTATAGCATAGCATTGAAATTTTATAGCATAGCATTGGAATCTCATACCATAGCATATAATCTCATAGAATCGTATTCGTCATATCATACCATAGCATAGCATACAACATTATTTCAACTCGGTTTTAAATGTTTTTATTTGAAAAAATAAATGTTCACATGATAGATTTGTGGTAAACTTTGGCTTCTTAGTATTTTACTTTGAAAAGTGTGGAACTCTTCTGTGTATGGAGGCGCTTCATTTCAATTTCTCATAGCATAGCATACAAATCTCATAGCATATCATTAAAATTGCATACCATAGCATAGCATAAAATTGTAAGATATGCATGTAATGACTTTATAACGACTTTCGGTTATAACGAAGCAAAATCACTCACTGGCACTTTGTTAATCATAACCGTGTTTTACTGTACATGGATGCTGTGGTTTATATCCGTAACCTTTCAATCATACAATTGTTCCATCTTGTGGATGTGTTGATTGTACATTATGAATGTTTATTACAATTTTGCTGTTAACCTTTTTGGGACCCTTTATGATCAATACACAATATGGTTTGGTATGTATTGCGGCGTGAAAGATCCTAGAACCAAATAAAGAAAAAAATAATTTAAGTTCTGACGAATTTGCTATATGTTTGAACAAATAAATTAATTGTTTATAAAAAAATTAAAGGGTAATTTAGAGTAATTTAGACTATCTTATCTGCCAATGATGTATATTTCGGGGGGGGGGGGCTGTAATCAAGCCACACCTTTCCTGGATTGTTTTTTTTTCCCTTTTAACAACAATTTTTTTTATATACAAATAAATGCATACAAATACTAGTCATTGATATTGATACATTATTTGACATTTTGCTGCCGGTGTAATGAAGTATAATGACCCCCGTAGAATAATGACCGGGGGTCATTTTTCTACGTAGAATAATGACCCCCCTAGCTGAAGAATAATTGGATTTTTCTGAAGAAAAAAGACCCAGGGGTTATTTTTCTTCATGTTGAACATGAAGAAAAATGACCCCCATAAAGAAATGACCCCCCCCCCCCCCTCCCCGTAAACATGAATAGAAATTGGTTACCCCGTTTCCAAGATATGACTTTGAAATTACTTTATTTTTCACTCTGTTCAACTGATTTTGAAGTTATAAACACCGATCTTGTAAATAAATCGCTGTATAAAGTTTTTCCTATCCGTAGCAAGCACACGCAAAACACTCTAACATTGCCACAAATTGATTGTTAACAGTTACGTTACTTCTCTCGTCGACAAATGGCGGTAAATGACGCATATAAAGAAAAATTCACACACAATATTGTGTGATAATTAACGAACAATAATCATGAAAGAATAATTGTTGTAATAATATAAGCAATAATTATTGGTGAATGAATTGTCAATCGAAGAATGATACATGTATATATCTTTATGGAAAAAGACAAAGGGGGCAGGTAACGTAGGAATACGAATACTTCTTATTTACATTTCTTGGGGAAAGTGATTTTTAAAAAAAGCATTCTGCGTTAGATTTGTTTTCTTCTACGTAATACGTGAACATCAATATTCTAAACATTTGTTGTAATGTTGTATTTGTGATCATGGATAGACTTTATTCTTTTAGAGCAAATTTGTGAAGAGAACCTGACTATAGTAAATCTTAATAGATAATAAACACTGATCGATTATTATAAGAAAAGATTGTTTATAAAAGCGTTGATAAGAGGTTAGGAAGGACCTATGTTAGGGGTTTATATCCCGCTTGATTTTGATCACACGATCTTTATTGTATCCGACGTTACCAATGCTCATACATACTATTGATGCATTGATCATCTTGATATTAACTAAACTTACTTAAGTATGCCGAGGATAAAGTAAAATATATTTTCTGTACGAGTACTCTCAGTACTTTGACGATTTTCCTAATTGGCCGTTAACCTCTACTGGGTAATGGCTCTAACTTCAGCTTGGTTATAATGCCTAACAGTGGAGTAAATCTTTTATAATTTTGGTTTCATCATTAATTCTGGGTGATGCACTTGTATACCGAGCAGTTTGTATTGCGGAAATCCTCAATGCAAGTATAATTCATGAACAATATGGAGAATATAGAAGATGCGACGGCGAAGCGCGAAGATTCGAAGACGAAAGTGCTAAGTTGCGAAGGCGAAGATACAATTACCGCTTCTTGCCTTTGCAACTTCGCACTCTCGCCCTCGAATCTTCGCGATATCGCCTTTTTAGCTCACCGAGACGAAGTCAATGGGAGCATATGCTATACCCCCGGCGTCGGCTTCCGAAGCTGGTTAAAGTTTTAGTTGCAGCTCCTGTATCTAAGCTATTACTTGTCCTCTCTTCACCAAAGTTACATGGAGGATGCATCTGGACCTACTGAATCTGGTTCCTAACTTTCAGATGCTGGAGGAGGTTAAGGTTTTTGGAGCAGGTTAAAGTTTTTGTTGCAGGTGCCTTAAATAGCAATATCTAAGTTACTGCTGGTCCGTACTTCACCAAACTTGCATGGATAGTGTGTCTTATGATACTGATATACCAGACAGGCTTGAGTGCTGAATCTGAGCTTTAGGTTTCGGATGCAGGAGGAGGTAAAGGTTTTTGCAGCTGGTTAAAGTTTTTGTTGCAGGTGCCCTTTAATGATAATATCTTAGTTACTACTGGTCCTAACTTCATTAAACTTGTATGGATGGTGCGTCTTATTATAGTGATGCACCTGACAGGCTTAAATACTGAATCTGAGCCACAGGTTTCGGATACTGGAGGAGGGTAAGATTTTATGAGCTGGTTAAAGTTTTTGAAACAGGTGCCCTCTGATGACGATATCGTATTATTACTGGTCCTAACTTCACCAATCTTGCATTGATATAGTCTTTTGATACTGATGCACCTGACAGGCTTGAATGCTGAATCAGAGCCATAGGTTTATGATTCTTGATGAGGTTTAGTTTTTTTAAACAGGTCACATGTTTTATAGCTAGATAGATAGCTTGCATTTAACTATATTATAAATGAAACGCAGAGGTTGCTTCAGATGCAGAGCCTGATCTCCATTATCAAGGATGCTAAAGAAATCTCCTACCTCACTCAAACCTGCTTGATAGATAGATGTAGTTGTTAAATGATGTAACATGATCCCTATGATATTGTAATATTATAAAATATCGTATCATACGATATTGTATAATATGATATTGGTCTATATGATATATTATCATATCACATGCAATTGTATTTTATGAGATTTTAATATATATTATTGTATCATATTGTACAATGTGTATAATATGATTGTATTATATAATATTTTACTTTATTTTATGATATTGTATCATTTGATATGATACAATGTTTATCAAATTATATTGTATTATATAATACAATATCATATAATGTATCAAATATGATACAGTATCATACAATACAATATCATACTATAATGTTTACATTCACTTTCTTTCCCTCTATTAAATTGCATAAGTTAATTTTAGTGATATTTACACACAACACAGAAGACCCAATCACCAAATCTGGTGCGTATGAATACATTCAGTATTTCTTCAGTATTTCTCGAAGAACAAGAACTGACTCTTCTCGCGACTTCAAACCGGATAACGACTTGATATTATACTTACGCTGATAAATATTTTATTGATGTAAATATATTTTGACACTTAAATGAATTCAATTGATTAATTTCTTAGTATACCAAGAGTAAATTCATTAAATTACAGAAAGAAAAATAAAAAAGGTGTTATTAGAATTTAAAACGCTGTGCGCTATTTTTGTCAGCATATTTTGGCTGTTCCAGTGGCCATTCTGTTAATTTTGCATTACTTGTTGAATAAGACAGAGCCTTTTTAAAGAAATTTGCGGGAAGGAAATACATGTTTAAAAAACGTAAATATAAGCATCGAATTATTATTTTTTGAAAGATGTGGTCTCATAACTGCAACGGTGTGTGCATACAAATTGTATAACGCGCGCTATCGCGTTATGAAAATTTGTTTGCACTCATTGTTGCAGTTATGAGACCACATCTTTCATACAATAATGATTCAATGCTTAATTACACAATATAATATCATATTTTTCAATGTTATGATGTATTATTGCAGTTTAATATTGCTTCATATAGTACAATATTGTATTATGCTTTATGATATTGTATTGTTTGATCAAATACAATAATGTATAACACAATACAATGTCATATCATACGTTACAATATCATATCTCACATTTTTTACTGTATTTTATGATATTATATGATATATACTGTGATAGGATGCAATTTTAATTGTATATCATTGTATTGATTACCATATGAACATATGATTAACATACACTTTTTTAACAGATGATATACGATATTGTTTCCAAACAGAATCCATGAATATCCAAGATCATAAAGGATGGTTTTCATATAATATGAGAAAGGTGGTCTCATAAAGGTGATGCCTCATAAAGGTGATGCATCGTCTCGGTGAGCTTTGTAATTTGTGATTACCTATGTTTTATAATTGCGGAGCTCTCCATCGTTTATAGGGTTCCGAGGCATATTTTGGAAATTTTATTTTTATAAAATTAATCAAAAAAAATTATCCAGGGGGATGGGGTCCGGACTCCCTCTCCCCTTTTACTGCGTGAAATTATTAATATTGAATTTTCTGGGGGGGACCCCTTATCCCCCTCTAGATGCATGAGCAAGGACTGTCGCATAATGAAATTACATTGTTACTGTGTTTGGTCCACGGTAAAGAGACGGCTGGTAAGTGACAGGAGTCTGGAAGTGCATATGTACACATTATGGCGGATAATAAATTGTGTGTGGAGTAGATAATGATTAGGCATAGCCAGCACTGGTTAACATATATGTTAAGTGCGATGGCCTAGCGCATGCGTACCAATAATAGCATGGATTAATCGGAAAACCTTGGCGAGTACGGTGCCTGTATTAAATTCTATGTAATCGACCGAGACTTGCTGAATGCAATAAAAAAAGACGAAGGCGAAATTGCGAAGATGCGAAGGCCAGAGGGCAAAGTTGGGAAGGAGCGATAGAAGTATCCTTCGCCTTTGCACCTTCGCACTTTAGGCATCACATCTTCGCGCTTCGTCGTCACATCTTCGCTCTTTTGCTCTTTCGCCATCGCACTATCGCATTTGCAACTTCGCATCTTCGCCCTAAGGTCGAAGTGGCCCTACCGGAACACCATAGATAAATGTAATTGTTAAGATGACAACCATACCCCGATGCAATACGTCAATATTTTGTTATAACGGAAGGATTTTTATTTTCTAAGATATACCCCTTCTTTCACTTTAAGTTTATTTGAATATGAATTATAATTTCTGTTACTTTCTGTAAAACTGCAGCAGTAAAAATTACAATAGTGTAAAGACTATTTCACAAATAATAAGAAAAAATACTGAAAAACTTTAATCTACAAGGGGGTCATTTATCTACAGGGGTCACTTTTCTTCATGTGGAGTGTGCTCATTTTTATGAAAATGACGCTTATTCTTCAGGCAAAGGGGTCATTTTTCTACGTAGAATAATGACCGGGGGGTCATTTTTCTGCGTAGAATAATGACCGGGGGGTCATTTTTCTACGTAGAAAAATGACCCCCGGTCATTATTCTACGGGGGTCATTATACTTCATTACACCGGAACATAGGTTCAGTTCTCTAAAACTCTCACCATTTTGCATGTCGATAAAGAGTGGGCGGATTGAGAGAGAGAGAGAGAGAGAGAGAGAGAGAGAGAGAGAGAGAGAGAGAGAGAGAGAGAGAGAGAGAGAGAGAGAGAGAGAGAGAGAGAGAGAGGATGCCTTCAAGATCAAGAAAATTCAACCCAAAAGGAGGGGACTGGAAAATAATTTTATTTTCTTTCCCCCGGGAGGGGGGGGGGGGGTCCGACCCCCTCACTCTAGATATACGCATATAGTTGTCCACTCTAGGTACAGTTGGTTTTTCTCTGGTATCTATAAAAAATTACTTAATGTCATTTACACACCGCCTCCTTTATATAAAATGTTGTAAAACATTGAGTAATTGGTCGAAGGAAAGGCATATTTCAGGTGTTGGGGTTGGGTGGGGGTGGGGTCATTGCTGCTTATTTATAAACTATTTGGATCCGATGCATAATGTTGATTAGGAAATAATAGGCAATTTTGTGTCTTGCGCGTTTTTTTCTTCTAAATATTGAAAGCGAGCTCGACTGTCATATCAACAAACGGATATTTTGTTTATTAGGATAGGTGGCGTGGGACAGTTTCGCAGGAAAGACCCGGTCAAATTTTAGAAAAAAGGGTAAATGTGAGGTTTGGTTGGGTATTTGAGGGGTATAAACTTTAGAATATCTATTTCATTTATTGTGTGGATAGAAGACCTTATGTCTATGTAATTGACATGCAACACTTTAGATGCGAAACTGTGACTTTTGTGAAATTTTCACTTTCGATTTTATAATGGAAATGGGGGGGGGGTGTCAGAACATGAAATCTCACTCAGAGGGAAAATGTATGATATCAAATAAACTCTTGAATATTTACATGGACATAGCTGCAAATCCTATCGTAGTGTATGGGAATTGCCGGGGATTAGAGAGTATATTGGGACCTACGTATCTCAAAAACAGCGAATAAGGGACACATCTTCAAAAACTTTTGAGATCGAACATGGCTGTTTAAGTAAATGTTTTATGTGAGTTGTACACCTTTTATTCTGCAATGTCTGGAAAGAGTCCTAAACATGTCTCCCCTACATTTAAACCAGTTTAAACCTATTTAAAAATCCGCTCAAAAAAAAAAACAGAAATACGACCAGTATCTGCTTCACATTTCCTCCACAGTTAAACAAAATTCCCCTTTTAACCTACAGTTTAAAATGAATGAACATTTAGCAAAAACAAAAGAAATAATCAGACATATACATGAAACAAATGAATATCAAATTACAGGGCGACAAGCAAAATTAAATATATATAATTTATTTTGAATTTATTATTAAACCCTATCACAACAAGAGACAGGGCTACCCCGGGACCCCATCCCCACCAAATATGAAGGCCCAAATATGGGATACAGGGTGTTAGCCAGCCCCTCGAAAGATATCCCATTTTAATTGTATTATACGAACTTTCCAATTTTCGCCAGGCTAGCTAAGCCTGTTACTGGCCGTGTAAACCCAATTCCTTTTGAGGGTCGACTGGGCTTCCCCGGGACCCCATCCCCACCAAATATGAAGGCCAAAATATGGGATACAGGGTGTTAGCCAGCCCCTCGAAAGATATCCCATTTTAATTGTATTATACGAACTTTCCAATTTTCGCCAGGCTAGCTAAGCCTGTTACTGGCCGTGTAAACCCAATTCCTTTTGAGGGTCGACTGGGCTTCCCCGGGACCCCATCCCCACCAAATATGAAGGCCAAAATATGGGATACAGGGTGTTAGCCAGCCCCTCGAAAGATATCCCATTTTAATTGTATTATACGAACTTTCCAATTTTCGCCAGGCTAGCTAAGCCTGTTACTGGCCGTGTAAACCCAATTCCTTTTGAGGGTCGACTGGGCTTCCCCGGGACCCCATCCCCACCAAATATGAAGGCCCAAATATGGGATACAGGGTGTTAGCCAGCCCCTCGAAAGATATCCCATTTTAATTGTATTATACGAAATTTCCAATTTTCGCCAGGCTAGCTAAGCCTGTTACTGGCCGTGTAAACCCAATTCCTTTTGAGGGTCGACTGGGCTTCCCCGGGACCCCATCCCCACCAAATATGAAGGCCCAAATATGGGATACAGGGTGTTAGCCAGCCCCTCGAAAGATATCCCATTTTAATTGTATTATACGAACTTTCCAATTTTCGCCAGGCTAGCTAAGCCTGTTACTGGCCGTGTAAACCCAATTCCTTTTGAGGGTCGACTGGGCTTCCCCGGGACCCCATCCCCACCAAATATGAAGGCCCAAATATGGGATACAGGGTGTTAGCCAGCCCCTCGAAAGATATCCCATTTTAATTGTATTATACGAACTTTCCAATTTTCGCCAGGCTAGCTAAGCCTGTTACTGGCCGTGTAAACCCAATTCCTTTTGAGGGTCGACTGGGCTTCCCCGGGACCCCATCCCCACCAAATATGAAGGCCCAAATATGGGATACAGGGTGTTAGCCAGCCCCTCGAAAGATATCCCATTTTAATTGTATTATACGAACTTTCCAATTTTCGCCAGGCTAGCTAAGCCTGTTACTGGCCGTGTAAACCCAATTCCTTTTGAGGGTCGACTGGGCTTCCCCGGGACCCCATCCCCACCAAATATGAAGGCCCAAATATGGGATACAGGGTGTTAGCCAGCCCCTCGAAAGATATCCCATTTTAATTGTATTATACGAAATTTCCAATTTTCGCCAGGCTAGCTAAGCCTGTTACTGGCCGTGTAAACCCAATTCCTTTTGAGGGTCGACTGGGCTTCCCCGGGACCCCATCCCCACCAAATATGAAGGCCCAAATATGGGATACAGGGTGTTAGCCAGCCCCTCGAAAGATATCCCATTTTAATTGTATTATACGAACTTTCCAATTTTCGCCAGGCTAGCTAAGCCTGTTACTGGCCGTGTAAACCCAATTCCTTTTGAGGGTCGACTGGGCTTCCCCGGGACCCCATCCCCACCAAATATGAAGGCCCAAATATGGGATACAGGGTGTTAGCCAGCCCCTCGAAAGATATCCCATTTTAATTGTATTATACGAACTTTCCAATTTTCGCCAGGCTAGCTAAGCCTGTTACTGGCCGTGTAAACCCAATTCCTTTTGAGGGTCGACTGGGCTTCCCCGGGACCCCATCCCCACCAAATATGAAGGCCCAAATATGGGATACAGGGTGTTAGCCAGCCCCTCGAAAGATATCCCATTTTAATTGTATTATACGAACTTTCCAATTTTCGCCAGGCTAGCTAAGCCTGTTACTGGCCGTGTTCATTATGTCAATGTTCAGGTCAGGTCAGCAAGTAATAATTTTTACTATAAAACTGTTTGTTTAATTAAAAAGGGAAATTTATTTTAAATTTTGAATTTACGTTTATTAGCATGTTTACGGTAATTTGAATAGCGAACCGACCACAGAATTCTATTCGCTATTCGAATAGTGAATAGTGAAAAGCGAATAGAACTCCAACTTCTGAATGCCCAAATTCATATACATACCTTCAGAGTTCTTTTTTCTTCATTTTCTATAGGTTTTGTTGATCTTCCGTTCGTGTATTTTCAAGATTAATCACGCAAAATAAAAGCCTCTGTTTGTTTACGTATGCAAATAAGCATGTATGGAATGTCGTGCATGCGCAAAATTTGGTGTTAAAATTGAACACATATACGTTTCATTAACAACACACTGTATCTTTTTATTTTTCAGATTTAAATGACAATGACATAATGTGTTTGATTCTTGTGGTTTTTATATTTTTAAAACAAAAAGGTGTGAAAAAACGTGCAATACTGTCAAAAAATAAGTAAATCCGGATTGCTCCTCATCTTGTTTACATTTAAATTTTCATCAACAGCACACCCTCTGATCCAAAAACTTTCACTTTGAATATCTTTTTTTATTAAAACAAATTCATAATTTAAAAACATTTTTTAGATCAGAGGGTGTGCTGTTGTTGAAAAACACCACCAAAGAACGAAAATGCTGTGATTTTACCCCGAAACCGGCCCGTAACCGGTTTTGTCATTTACATATTTTTGCAAGCAGACGTTTTGGCGGGGAAATTATGGCATGTCAAAATAGTATCAGGTCTAGACTAACACATAACACCAATTTTATTTCATTTTGACTTAGTTTAATTTTTGACATATCACAGGGCCATATTTAGCTAAACATGGATTTACAAAACATCATTATTGGAATGGAATTCTAAATTGTTTACTAAGGGCAAATATAGAAATGGTGCAGTTGATAGTTCGGCATTATCATTGTAACTTTGTTCAAGTTACTTTACTCTTCCTGTGCACTCTTTCCACCCAGGCCTCGCCGTTCAAACTACATTTAATGAATGCAAAACTCCAAAAAGCATTGATACTGTGGACGAAATATTACGGTTTAACGTAAACTGTAAATACAAGGGAAAAGTTTTATATTTTCAGAACTGGTTCGAAAGCGGCTTTCATTATGTGTAAGACCTTGAAAATGACAATGGTTTTAAATCGCTCAATGAAATAGCTACTATATTAAAATCGAAAAGAAATATCTAACACTAAAAAACGTTTTTCACTCTAAAATACATAATGATACAAGCAGGAGGAGATATATGAACATAAAAAATGAATTTCATTTCAAATTACAAGGAGAAATAAAAGATATCGGTAAAACGAAATCCGGCTTGTTCTACAAAATGCTACTTGATGACAAATCCAAAAAAAACTATCATGGAGAGTAAATGGAAAAATGAATTTAGCGACATAAACTCATTGTGTTGGCGAAAAATATATGATGAAAAAATTGTAAAAATTAATGATAAAAGCATTGCTGAATTTAATTTTAAATTATTGCACAATCTCTTGCCAAATAATCTTTACCTTAGCAAATAGAATAAAAATATTGATAAATATTGTACGTATTGTCGAGAAATTGAAAATACAAAACATATGGTTTTCGATTGTATACTTGTAAACAAACATCTGGAAAAAGGTTTCTGCTATACTTAACATTAATATTGCTTGGAAACATCTTGTTTTGGGTTTTAGTTATAATGGAAACCAAAGCAATGTAGTTTTAAACAATGTAGTATCCTTCATTGCATGTAAACATTTTAAATACAAAATGTAATGTAAATTGATAGAAGACAATGTCACAAATGAAGGCCTAATTTTATTTTTAAGGTCATCGCCTGCAAGCTTTTTCCTTGTAAATCAGCAAGCACAAACTGTCCATTTTGATTATTGTATACTTAGAACTCTTTCTGAAAGGCCCTAAATTGTAAAATATGAAATAGTAATAATAATTATAATAATAAAAAATTAATATTGTATAATTAGTGTTAGAATAAAATGAACTAGAGGGCGACCTGGCTCTCGTACTTTCATGCGGTATATGACAAAAAGAACTGTGACTGTAGAAGCAAGTCCTACCGCATAGTACCGCACTATATTTTGCATTTTATATTTTCTATATTCACAATTGTCAATTCCTTTTATATTCGTAAATTGCATTTAAATTGTGACTTAGAAATGTTTTCATATATATATTTTTTTCAAAAAAATCCTTACATAGGAAAAATTATAATTTTGCACTGTTTAGTTAGATATGTGTATGATCGACTATGGTTATAATTATATTACTTCACTTTATTAACTTACTTTTGTAAAAATATAATTGTATAAGGTATCTTTATATTTTTGTTACATAGTTACCGATCAAGGGGGCCCCTGGCACCCCAGGTAAGGTATACAAATAGGGCCTCTGCGGAGGTATTGCCTCAAGCAATTTATATGTAATTTCAAATAAAATCATAAAAAACAACAACAAAATAAAAAAAAATTATGAAAAACTTTTCTTTTTGTAGATATGAGAGTCCTTTAAATTTAGGCGTTGGCACGTTATCAATTTAAAATGAACATTGATTTGTTATATACATTGATATCATTAGTTTTGTATTGTATGTTTTGCCTTTCGCCATTATTTTTCATTTCAATATTTTCAATTATAGCAATTAGCTTTATTTTTGTTTTCATTTAATTTTTCTCAAACGTTTACAATAATTGGACCATAGCATCAGACATATTAATGATATTATTGAAAAAGATGGTACTTTTCTTAGTTTTGATAAGTTTTGTCATATTTATACAGATGTTAAGCTTAGATATCAACTAGATTCTCTACTACAAGAGGGAGATAGTGTTAAAGATAATGTCACTTAATATATTTGTGTGCATGATTATCCAAAAATCAATAATCAAGAATTCATTAATTTTTAAGAGGAAGAAACAAACCGAACGTGTCATATTTAGAAACTTTATAAAACATGCTATACATGTATCTGATCTGCTAAATGATTTTTGTCTTATCAATTACTCTGTTTGTTATGGAATTAACGAACAAAGAAAGGGTTATAATTGTTTCATCATAATTAGGACAACAAAAATGAAGCACTCAACAAACGAGAAACAGAACGTCTTCATGCGAGCATTCAAATATCAACTGTTTTGCAATTAAGTGTTACTACAACTATATTCACATATGCACAAACAGACAACTGGATAACTGGGATGTTATTTTTTATTTACTAATGCCATATGATACAATAAGGAGAGCTGCGTATTACTCTATTTATGATTTTTGTGATCTACCCTTTGAGTCATCTACCTTGTATTAGTTATTTTGTCGTAATGTATTGTAATTAAAGTCAAGATCTATTAAATGAGAGGTGTCTACAGGTTTATAAGATTTAAGATATAAGTAAGTAAGTAAGTAATTTATTTATTTATAGTGCCATGTGTATACAGTTCCAAGTGTAATATTAACAACAGTCAGCATAGATTAAACACTCGGCCCATCGGGCCTATATGCCACTTTGAACACATTATATTTGAAAAAGAAAAAAATTATAACACAGCATCAAGCAGTAAACAAAGATATGATTGAAAATATACATGTATGAGTATAAAACTTTCTTCCGAACCTTGAGTGTGCATAGTTTATATAATATGTTTATTTTCTTAACAATAAAGATTGTCTACGTGTAAAAGAATGATATACGTATTTGGCAACCAGCCGAGGATAATTTGAAATAAGAACAATTAGTGCATCTGTATCTGACAAATCTAGTAATTGATTAAACCCAGTATTTTTGAAAAGGATTCTTCTATAGTCGTTATAAAAAAGACAATGTAATAAAAAGTGAATTTCGTTTTCTATACTATTTTTACAACAAAAAGTACAAATTCGCTCTTCAACAGGTTCACTGTGGTATCTACCCGTCTCAATTCTCAATGGTAAAATCCCACATCTAAACTGAGTCAAAATTGATCGCAATTGTTTAGGCATATCTAAAACTACATAATTTTTCTCTACCAAAAACTGTTTTAAAAAGTGCGTAAGTACGTAGTTTTGGAATACACATGTATTGCTAATCTCACTGTTTCAGAAATTTGAATAGAAGAAGTGTATTTTTGATTGAACTATATTTGTGTCTACGATCATTCTAGAGTCAAAGTCGTAATCTAAATCGAAACAGTGAAAAAGAGTCTGGGGGAATAAGCCGAGGCAAAAAACCACATAGGTTTATCAAAAAAAAATATTTTATTTCTAGCAAATTTCACTTTCGTTACATTTATTAAACATATGTGATCATATACATTCAGTGCTGCCATAACCCACAAAAGGTAACCACATTTAATTGATATTAAGACAACAAAATAGTTATATGCTAATTTGGCAACAACATGATATAGAAATTGGATGTTCAAATTATATTTTTTCATAGAGTGGGTCATCGTACCATTTTTATAAGGACGAATATTGTTAACACATATTAACGTCTATCTTTTTCAATTTTCCAACAAATGGTACGAAAACCCACTCTATGTTAAAAAGTAAGTTTTCTTAAGATTGGTCTTTAAAGAGACAGTACGGCGTATCTTATCAAAAAACCGACTTGAAAATTTTTTCCGATCGGGTTCAGTATTTTTGTACTACTCATGAATGCATAAACTTTCAGAAAATTACAAAGTTCTCCAAGCAATAAATCTAATTATTTCATTAAAATTAATAATTATGCATAACCTATCACATAAATACATCGCAACGTGTTCGGGGTTCAGCTTTCTATACTATTACGCATGCGTATTTACTGTAAACAAAACACATGCAGGGCTCGCAAAGAATCTCCCGGATAGGTTTGTTGATAAAAATATGTCTTTTCTAATTCTCATAGGTAATAACTGTTCAAAATTTTTAAAATAACCACAATTATTATGTTGTAAGCATGTATTTTTCGTGTTTATCATTGGAGTTGCTACAACCTAAATTTATTTTTATAAATGAAGCTCCTTGAGGGGTTATTTGACATATATATGTCTACTCATTTTAAAATGAACCTGAATTGGTAAACCATTTAAAGATTATCGAGTAAGAAAGGATGTGTTTCATTTAGAGAATCGCTTTAACCTCGTTTTCCATGATGACCGTAGTGGGACAAAGATCTTGTAGTTTTCAGCACTTGTTAATTACTGTCAATCAAAGTCCACGTGGTACAAATAAACGATATAAAATAATTCCGGTGTGTACGACCCTTGAATTTCCGGAAGCTTATAATTACGTTAATTAAGTATGTGAAAGGGATTTTCATGTATTTCAACTATTACAATAAACGTTATTTCTTATTTCCTAACTATACAATAGGGAAATCTGAAGTTATCACACATGTGTTTTCAGCCGTACTGTCTCTTTAAATGAATAAGTCCAGTCGTTTGCGTGAAACTGATAACAATAGAATCAGCTTTTTGTTTACATTGTTAAAATGTAATTTTCTTTTTTTACTTAATAATATACATTGTAAAAATTTGCTTATAATAACTTGAAATTATTTGATATGCGTTTTCTATTACTTTTTTTCAATTATAAAAATTTGCTTATAATAACTTGAAATTATTTGATATGCGTTTTCTACTACTTAAAAGTGACTATCGCTGTCTTCCGTGTGGTACTATATAAGTCTACCCCCTCCCCCCAACTTTCAATTTGCTTCCGACGCCACTGTATATTTTGTTTTTGAAAATACTTGTTTTGAATACCTACAAAAGGAGTTAACCAAATTCTTTCCGTCTCCGAAGCGGAAAAATCGACTCCCCCATACTCTTTGTCGACTCCCCTGCGTTAGGGGTTGTATACGATGACTGAGGTAAATTAGTAAATTAAATATTGTTAGAAAGTAATCAACATTTTAAATGAGTATGATATTGTCATTTTAAATTTGCTGTTTAAAGTATATGTAAATACTACAAAATTTAAGCGCAGTTACGCCTTTCAAATGTCGTTTGCCCCTTCCTCGCATTTTTGGACATTTTCATTTGGACAATACTGTCCACCGTTTAAATGCCCAGTTAACTTGTACGTTTATTATTTCTTATAAGACGTATGAGAGGGTCGTGGGCATTTGCAACGGCTTATTCCCCCAGATTCTTTCTTTTAAATCACTACACCAATTATTCCTACATCTGTTGTAATCAATTTCAAATGCATTTCTTGTGATCCGTTCATTGTCAAAGGACAAAACTCTATTCCAATATCTAATTACATTAATCCAACGTACATATAAAAAAATAAATCTTTCAACGATGCTTCATAACAATAGCTTTGTTTGATAGGGTGTACCGGTGCTAAAATTGTTGGTAGACACAATGAAAAAACATATTTTAAACTGTTATTTTCACTTAAATATGAATTTATTAAAGGAATAAAGGAACAAATTTTGGAGTTTTGTCCATTTTTGACCAATGAAATATATCAAGAATGCCTACAGTCTCCCCAAAAACGAAATTAAAAACGCTCTTGAACTCCTCTATAAAATGTTGTCAAATTGAATATAGGTATCGGGATTTCTTTTCTCAAGAAATTGTTTATTTTTCTAAATAATTCTTTTAAAGCCTAAAGTACGGGAAAAGGATTCTTCAAATCAAATATGACGTCATAATGGTTCCAGCATCAAATAGACACTCTGGAATCATTTACTACATCTTGACCTTAAAATACCATCAATCATAATACATTACATTTTCTTTCATTATTCTTGGTTTTTGCGTGACTCTTTAGAGAACAAAAGAAATAGGGTTTTGCGCAGAAATAAAATGTTGCAAAGCATGCATAAAATTATTTATGATTCCGACAATTACGCTGGAAAATACTTCTAAAATGTCAGCGACATACAATATGTATTGATTATTGAACACTATGTAACGCCACATTGTGATACATTTAAAACCAGGTGTTTGTTAATCGGTCCCATTTGTAAATATTTCTTTAAATAAAGTTGAACTATGCCTTAATTTTGTACCGTGTGTACTAAAATGTAACATCAATAATTTGGAAACAGTATTACTCATGATGGTTAAGTTTTCTTTGATTACATTGTTGCCACTTAAACACAATCATTTTTCAAAATATAATTTACTGATAACAAGCCGTCAGAGGGTACCACTCAGTACTAATTATTTTTGTTCAAATAACACACAATATCTTTATGATTTCACTAACCTGAGTAAGAACCAAGCAATTACCAGTACTCTGAATATATGGCTATAAGATATCCAATTTTTTTTCAACGTAACTACTAATTAGACACAATACTCAACGGGTAACTTTGTCTAAAAATTGTTATTATTTACAACAGTTATTTTTGTTGTTTTAACAAATATAAAACACGTTTAAATGAATCTAATTTTGAAATACTATACTCGGTCTCGGGGTCTACATATCTATATTTTGTCCAAGGTTCTCCATCCTATCACTTTTTCGACAAATTGAGAATAAAATCCACATGCCGGTCAGTGACGTACGGTTGAAATCTACAAAAAAAATTAAATCAAAGATTCATTTATTTACTGGTTTGTTTATTGACATTTCATTTCTCTTTACTCGGAAAATGTTATGGTTATTATAATATATATCTCAGAATCTTTCGTTAACAGTTACCTGTATGCATTATATCTCACAAAGGCAATGTTAAAAATGGGCATTTTGCTTACTAATTGTCAAGTAGATTACTTTTCTTTTCTATTTCCTTTACCTGTGAAAAGTAAGTTTCCATATTTAATTCAACATAACAATAACAATACAAGATCACAAGAGATTTTCTAGAAATAGTGTTTATAACATCAACAACAAGGAAAATATCAATAGAGAGAAAGGGGGAAAGGCTAAAAATGCAAACAAGGAAAGGTATTCCCTAAACATTTGGATTTCCATATAGGACAGCTATATTTGTAATTCGTAATAAATTACAACATTCAGACCATTGCAAAATTTTATTGATTAGCAACACCTAAGGAGAAAAAAGGTTGATTCAGATAATTCAGATCAATCTTTAAAAACCCAGTCAGATGTTTCTATTATTCTAAGAAGGGTCATCAATATGAAAAGAGTTAATTGTAACTTAATTAATACATGCATAGAACACTGCAACAGATCTAGTGTATTCTTGTCCGCTTGTGTGATTATGCAAAATTATTATGTAAGCATGCTACATTATTTGAATGAAATTGTCTTGACGATGGTTCAATAAACAGTGACCTTTTGGTTGTGTCAGTATGAAACCATGCTTAACATGAATAATAATAATTATATGTCATGTAAAGAGGGGAGGGCATTGGGCGATAAACAATATTTTTCTTTTCATCAATATTTGCTAGCAAACAGGATAATTATAAAAAAAAAATTCTCTTAACACGTGTGTTCTCTAGCGCCATGACCTCATTTTTTGGTCTTCTATGCACGCATGTAAAACCCATCACAAAAATGGCAGTAAGCAGTTATCAGCTCGCAGGATTCTACAAACAGCAACATTCGACAGTTAGCAGTAAACTGTCGACAGTACTGGTTTACTATTTTTAGGGTTTCTTATCGACAGATCATATCAACGCCGCTGTTGAAATGGGGAAATAAGGGATTTATACAATTATGTCCTTGTTTATATATTGAATCTTTATGTTTCAGGGAAGTGATTTAGTTATTTCAATTTTGTTTGTGCTAGAGTGATCACTAAATTTATCTCCACTGCAGTAAATATGATATGGAAGCGAGTAATACAACGAATAATCATATTCCTGGTTTTTGAACAAAGTAAGTTAAATTCAATATATACTATATTTGAAAACGTTCAATAATTCTTTTTTTCATAAAAGGTGAAATGAAAACCTGAGAATTGTGCATGTGTAAGTTTTGTTCTGTAATATATATAGTAAGGAAGTATAGTGATATCACCGTCTTCTACCCTCCTGCTGTTCTTTCATCCTTCTCTCTGTTAATCATATTTGCGTTTAATTCAGTTCAACGTACCAGGGCTTGGTTTCACAATAAAATTCGTAAATTATATCATTAAACATATCTTAAGATAGTCATAAGGTCCAGCCTTTAACAATCATAACATCTGTCAGTCCCGTTTCACAAAGAAGATGGTGAATAGATAGCGCAAGTGCCCATTCGGTTTAGTCGTAAAATACATTTTTCAAATTTTTTTTTTTATTAAATCTATTCAAATATATTTCAATACAAGTTTGCAAAAGCACACTTTTTAATAATATTCAGTTTTTAATATATTTCGCAAACGATAAGAAAAAAAACCTTGCTTCAAATATTGGTGGTATTTAACCCACGCCATAAACATCCTAGTTATATAAGGTTATCTTATGTCTGGTGCTTTACTACTGAGCAATTTCAGACACAACAAAGTACGCTGTTTGAATATTGTCTGTGACTTTGGCCACGAATTTACGGACTTGTATTATTTTTTTTCAAAACGTTCAATTGTTGGGATTCAAAATGATTTTTTAATGTATAGTGAGTCATCTCTCCACGTTTTTGTTGATTGAAATCGCTTTGTCTTCCATTAGACCTTATTACTATGAGAAAAATATGGAGCACAGACCCACTCTAAATAAAATAAGGCTTTGAAGGTCTTAAGAAATAACACTATTTGGAGGTTTTGATACGTATACGCCTGTTTGAGTCAACATATTCCAAGTATTGAAAATATTTATAGGTTAAAAATAGATAAAATGTTAAATAACATTGTTTGGGGGGGGGGGATTTAAATGTAAGATTTATTCATATTTTAATTTTTCAATATCTTGTCCGTCCGTGTTCTGAATAGAATAAAACAGAATTATGACGGAGAGAGAATTTTACTACCACTTGCTTGTGTAAGACCAATACATGGCCCATAAAGAATCACCGTGGAAACGTGAATTTCAGGATTTTGGGAGGGGACACTAATTGTTTAGACTCGGCTCGGGTACAGTTGAAGAGGCATAACCATTGTCTTTAAAAATCACCTTGGGACATGTTTTAAAATAATCAAAAGGTATTACTATTGTGATACATCTATGATGAGATTTTAGTCTTAAGATAGTCATAAGATAATTTTCTGAATTGGTCACCTGTTCTTAAAGTTGATTTCATGAAACATCTTGATATTAATATTGATGTATGTTCTTATGAACAAATCGTCATTTGTAAATGTTGCATTAATATTCACATACATGTACTTAAAACAAAATATTTCATACACTTTATCAATTTACTATATTTTTATCTGTAAAACACGGGCGTTTGTTTTTGTAATAAAAGTCAGCCTAAATGATAACATTCTGAGGATTTAAAACTCAATATGTAACATTCACCTGATATCAACAATTTGTTTGAACGATCAATGCATTTTTACTGAATCCCCTACAAAATGTGATATAAACAGTTTTGCCTATACCAATCTACATTTTTGGGTATATAACTCGCTATAAACATTTACTGCCTGAAAAAATTCTACCTAATTTACAAATTCTGATTTAAAAGTCTGTCTTTCTGCAGTATGTATAAGATCAAGACAAATTTGTTTAAAGGAGCAATATGGCAAAATACTCTTTTTACACACATATTATCCCTAGTCAAATGCAAATGCAGAAAACTAGAGCCGAGCTCGTTGCAAGCAACGAGGAGGTCTTCCGTTACAGCTTCAATTCAAGAAAGGATTGTCAATCAGTCTTTTAAAATAAAACTACCCCCTTCTCCTTACACTTGTCAGAGTCTGACATACAATCAAGGAGGTCATTTTCACACTTCCTTAACTTCTGACAATCAGGCCTTTAGAAAATAAATTTGAACGCTTGAAAATTAGTTAATGCCTATTTTCTATGTATTAAATAAATGTTACCCCCAGACTACAGAGTAGTTAAGTGTTAGACCTCTCGTAAAACAGATAAAGGCATGTCTGCAATAATTTGTGGATAAATTTAGACAAGAAAAGTATTGACTGCGACTTTAAAACACTATTACGCACAGGGACCTATTCCTTATAAGCAAAATGAAAGCGGGTATGCATGTCTTCATATGAAGCTTTTTAATCTCATATTACGCAATATCCAAACAATAGTACATGTATATTAACAATTAGATTGATAAGATAATGAAGAACAACTTTTCCAGCGACATCAATATCGTAGCATAAATCGTGGTTTTAGTTATACAGCAAAGAATTTCCGGGCGCCTAGATCCCTTATTTAAGGGACCAGCCCCTTTTTTCTGGGCTCCCATTATAGCCCTTTAATTTATGCACAACTTTTGTTCTATATGCATTCAGACAATATTACAAACTACAAAAAATACGAAGCAAAACATGAGTAAAAATTAGTAATTTTTAAAACATAGATTCGATTATATAATTCAAGCGGTACAATTAGAAACATTTAAAATACAAAAATCAGAAGACAACATTCAAAGTGTCAATTTTATAACTTTCTAACTTTGGATTATTTGCTACGAACCATTTCAGAGCCTTTGTCCGAAAACGAATGCCCCTAAAAATATATTATTTGCAAAAGATTTTGAAATTTAATGACATAACTTTTTTACATTAATCTGTTACAATGATACCATCAATATATTTTGATAAATAAAACAATAAATTACGTGTTACCAGTGCTTTAATGTGTGTGATTGCGGGGAATATATATATATATATATATATATATATATATATATATATATATATATATATATATATATATATATATATATATATATATATATATATATATATATATATATATATATATATATATATATATATATATATATATATACATGTATGCGTTAAAGTGCGTTGCTGCGGGGAAGGGGATTTTAAAAAATTACAATCTATTGGAAATAACTTAATTACCTTAACGAATCGATGCGTGAAGAAATTAAATTTACTTTGGGTGTTTTAATCCTTTACTTTAATTTAGATGTTTCTTCATTGACCATGCATACGGAAGATGTTGTCACAATCTTACAAGAGGACAATAGTATCATTCTCAACTGTACCTATGATAAAAATTCGAAGGAAGACATCGCAAAAAGAAATATCAGATGGCAGAAACAGATCAATGGTGGATTTGAAGATATAGCTTTGTTTTCACCTCCAGGGAAGCAGGAACCTTTTATTGTAAAAGAAAAGCATCCTTGGTACAACAACAGGACAATACTGATCGCACCAAACACCTCGATGGCAGCTGTGATGATTATAAAGGATCCTGTATGTAGTGATGAGGGAATATACCAATGCCGGATAAAATATTATTCAGACAGTTCAGTTAAAACAAAAACTACTATAACTATAGTTGGATTTGCTGGTAAATACGTCCTTTTTATGTTGCAAAATTTTGTTTTTAAAACAAATAAATTTAAATAAAATGTTCGTTAACTTCATGAATACTGAAAAAAATAAACAAATTGAAGTATAATATGAATAATAGATTTCTAGGTAATAAGTAATTTATTAGATACTGTACACATATTTTCATTACTCTTCAAAATTAAGATAATATTATCTAGCTTCGCAAATATTCACGTCAAACTAGGTTCAAAGTTTTGAATTTACACATTTTGCTAACGTATTTTAATCTGTCTGTTTCTTTTAATACACCAGCAAAGAAACCAGAGGAATTTTCGATGTCCTCAAATGAGCTCGAAGAGAACCAGTCCATAAGTTTGACTTGTCATGCTGATGTCGGAAGTCCGCAAGGATATGTTCAAATTTTGAAAATACCTCAATACCCCAATACACCTGAGGTGATTTACACATCTAACACTACAAACATAAGAACAGAAAACTGTACCGAGTATATCAATGTGACAACCACTTACACTGTAACCAGAGAAGACAACGGAGCAATGTTCCTATGTTCATCCCAAAATGGCTTAACACCAGGACTAGGACCAAACAGGGAATTGTCAAAAATTACTGTGATTTGTATGTATAAATATTATCTCAAAAAAGAGAAATATTTTAAAATTGTAGAGAATATGCTTTAAACAATGTTCATAATAGTTAGTTGCCGTAAAAAAAACCTGGGTATCCCAGAACGCTTTAAAATATTATCAAATAATACTAGTTGGAAAACTGATTTATAAACAATGTATTTTAAAGAACAGCAAAAACGTGTTATGAAAGGGGAATATATATATATTGTGAAGATTCTGGTCAGAAAAATAACTAGCTAAAACATAATATTTTGGGAGCTTTTTAATTACACAAGATGCCAAACTAATAGTTTTAAGAGAAAAACGTCACCCTAACCATAAAATGCGTAGGGACCCACTTATTCGTGATTCCACTTTTCAAAACTGGGTTAAGATAGCTAAACCGTGATATATACAAATGTTGTCATACATTTATATCAAGTTAAAATCATGGACAAAAGAAATAAAAACATGGGCAAAAAGTTCATCGGTTTTCCGTTGTTAAGCCTCTAAACACAATTGTTGATGATATACAGTGTACGTACAACATTTTAAAATTACATATTATGTAATATGTTTATTACTGGTTCGAAAACCATCGCGACAATAATATTCTTTTTATTAAAAAAAAACGTTCACATACAAACAGTTACTATTTCAGTGTAATCAGTTGCATCGGAAATGTATAATAGTTGTAAAATAGTATATCGTCGCAGGGGGTGGGGGAAGTATAAACATTCAAATCGTGATTTATTAAAATAACAGATGGACCTGGCATACCTGCAGTTACCATAAAACTTTCCAAGTCAGTAAATTATGTTGGAGACTCTCTCACGATTGAATGTAGCGCCGACAGTAACCCGCCACCTGTCTTCACTTGGAGCTTTCTGTTCGAGAACAAATCAGAAGAACAAATCGAGCTCCCCCACCATAAATCCAGTCTGACGTTTAAAAGTCTTCATCCTACCGACTCTGGGACGTATACTTGCACAGCTACCAATACAGCCAGAACAAAATATTCAAACACAAACTCTGTCTCCGTCTTAGTCAGAATTTCGAAGGAAATGTCCATTAGTTGCGATCACTGTGGGAATACAAAGATATGCCAACACAATAACGGAAGAAACGAGTGTGTTTTCAATATTTGGATATTTATTGCTTTTGTCTTTATCATAACAAGTGTGATATTTGCCGTCATTTTTATCATACTTAGAAGGATACCACAAAAAAGCACAGAAACCAACGATAAGTTGAACATAGAAAGGTAGAGTCAAATATGTATTTCTTTTTTCTTTTTTCGGTTTATTTTCTTTCTCTTTGTTCTAAAGAAATCTCTTCTCAGAAAATTAACATAAGTTATCCTGTATAACGATTACAACAGTTCCTGTATAGACGTATCAAATTCATTGAAAAATTAAGTAGTTGATTTTTTATACGTACCCTCATAATTGTTGCCGAATATGATTTTGAAGTGTACAATGCACCATGTTCATATCGACATTTTAACAATTTTAAAGTCCCTGTTTGGTCCTAGTCCTTGTGTTAAAAATTGTTCTGAATATTGGGTACAGAACCCACATTTTGAGATATTGAGCCGGTTTGTACATCCTTTAAAACTTGTCTTTCCACTAATACGCTTTTTGCACTTGCAAATTCTCATCTAAATAAGGAATCATTCTTTGAGTATTATGAGGCGATAATTTTGGTCGGGGCGTGATCAAATCCAATAAAGCTCGAAGGGCTTTATGATAGATTTGATCACGCCCCGACCGAAATTATCACCTTATAATATTCAAAGAATGATTCCTTATTACTTATATTCATATGATTTTAAGCCTTCGTGCGATTAAATATATAAATATAAATAAGCAAACCCCACTGGTGCCTCAATTTGGCGCTATTTTTATCATGGGTTATATAGTACAAAATCGATACGTAGTGTTATCACAGGCAAAGACACTGGAAAATGTAAATATATGGGATTCATCCTAACCCTACCTAAAGTATGAATCTGAAATGCGCATGAACTTAAACAATTTAATGCTTTTTTGTGATTCATATGGGTAAGAAGGAAGCGACATTGTAAAATAAAAAATGCTTATGTAATTTATTTTTCTTAAATGATTGGTACCTGAATAGCCCCTATGACTCATCAATTTTATTGTTATATTAACAGCTTTCTTTTTTTTTAAATTGAATTAATCATAGGGAGTAAGTCAAAGTTACTAAATTATTATCAATGAACATCAGTAAGTTAGATAGAGGAAATAGCTAATGTCTTGTTTAGGAATTTGAGTGACATCAACTTGATTATTTCGTGCAATAAGTAATTTAGTCAGATTGCTCAAGATTTCGACCGAGAAATAAACTGGTCAGAACTGGGTCGTGTATATTCAACTCTGTCAGTTTCTATTGAGCTATAAATCACAATGATCGGTTTCATTTTATTAAGAAATAGGGGAGAAAATAGTAAGTGGATGTAAATATATACATATAAACACCTTTTTGCTGTCTTGACATACCCCTTCCTGAATCTTGAATTGCAGTTTATGATTTGGAAAAAATTAGAACATATTCACAGTAACTAGCTCTAATTCAATCTAACAACTTATACCTTCCATACTCACTGAAAGAATTTTTCTTGTATGATTGAATCCCTTCAGTCTCCACGATACCCCAACAAACATCCAACTTCCAACTGGATGATATGAATGAATTAGAAAACTCTTTAAACTTTTTTCCTGTAATTTAGTTTCTCTTAATAGTTTTAATTTTCTTCAGGCTTTATTTTTAATTTCTACATATTTTTGGATCAACTCTATCCCCCTATCAACAATTATGTTTCTTTGAACCTCCATTTTAGGTTCCTCACAAGGCCCTGGTGGTCTTTATTAGGAAAAATATGTAAGGAGATGGGTGAATAAGGCGTGTAAAATGCCCATTTGAGGAATGATTAGATACTGCAAAATTAAAATATCATTAAATCTGATACTTTTTTAAAAAATTATTAAAAACAATGTATATTTAACGTAACATCGGTTTGTAACTCTTAGATATTTTAAATAATTGCAATAGGTTGATTTCAACTGGCGTATGCGTGTCAAAACCTCCAAATAGTGTCATTTTTTTTTTAACTTAAATGCCTTTTCTTTTATAGAGTGGGTCTGAGCTCCATATTTTTGTCATAGTCTAAATGCAGTTTAATGGAATTAAATTGGACCGATTTTAATCAACAAAAATGTGGAGAGATGACCCACTATACTTTAAAAATGTCATTTTGTAGCTCAACAATTGTACGTTTTAGAAAAATAATACAAGTCCGTAAATTCTTGGCCAACGTCTTATATAGCATTAAACAACGCAATTTGTTGTGAATGAAATGGCTTAGTGGTTAGAGCACCAGACATTAGATAACATTAAAGATCTTGGGTTTTTAGGTTGTGGGTTCGATACCACCAAAACTTAACATTTATTATTTTTTTTCGTATCGTTTATTGAAATATTTGAAACTGAATATAGTTAGAAATTACCCTTCTGTAAACTTGTATTATAGCATATCAAATATATTTAATTGAAAAAATGTTAAATTTGAAATTGTATTTTACGACTAAACCAAATGGGCAGTTGCGCCATCTTATCCCCCCCCCCCCCATCTTCAAATTTGCATATCAAATATTATTTTTTTAAAACCGTACTTTCCTCATGCTTTTGTATACGTCTCCCCTTGGATGGAAACATGGCACCTAAATGTCAAAACTTAGAAGGTTTATATATAACAAAGATAGTTACTGTTAAAGATTGTGGAATTTTATCCAGTTTTTGTGAGAATAAGATAAGACTGTAAAAAGTCAACGCCTTGGGCAACTACAATGAATACAAACGCCGAATATTTTCATCACTATAAATCACTTGGGCCATCAGCTCATGCGATCTATTCAACGCCCCTGAATATACTAATTATTGTATAAAAGAACTATACTAATTATTGTATATAAGAACTATACTAATTATTGTATATAAGAACTATACTAATTATTGTATTTAAGAACTATTCTAATTATTGTATATAAGAACTATACGTGTACTGTGCAAGAATTACAAAATCCTTCATTGAATCAGTTGTTAGTTTGTTTGGTAGTTCAGAAGATCTCACCCCTATAATGATACATCACAAGAAGACAATGGTGGAGTGTACTCATCACCTACTGATTTGAACAGAATGCATAAGTTTGTTTGCATCTATTTTCCCTTATCAAAGAGATGTGAATTAGAAAAAGGTTACAATTTTCTTATCTTACTGTATTTTTTGCACTACTTTGTTTATGTTTGGATCAATCTAGGGCATCACTGGAAGATACTAATGTTGCATATTCTACGACTAAAGATGAAATCAGAATGCAGAAGTTTGTATTTACATTTATTATCTAATAAAAAAAAAAACCCGCAGTTAATAGCTAAAATTAACCATCCCAATGAATTCCTGGGACTTTCGAAACCACATTCAAAGAGACATTCAACTGAAAATAAATAACATAATTCACCTTTTTTGACAGAAATGTTCTGCTGTTGCCAGATAAGAATGAGCCTGATGTACACAACAACTGAGGACGTGGTACAATATACTGCAGTTCAGAAAAAGTCAACAAAAGACAACCAAGTATCAAATGACAACGTGTAAGTTAAGAACATTTTAAAAATAGTTTCTTAGTAAACAGTCCTTTTGACGTGTGGTAACTTTTCTTAGAGTAACCAGTGTGTCATTTCTGAGTCAATTCATTTATACAGCAATGCTTGTTAAAATTTCTGCAGTTGCATAATTTTTGTTTGTTCACCTCTTACTGCAAAACTTATATTGTTGTAGAAAATATAATACTAATATCATAACATAAGTTGTTTTAGACGCCCAGTGGTCAATGTCCTGTATTCTAGTCCAATATGTTCACGTCTTCGGGACACAAATGATTAAATAGATATCACTAAAACGCGGGAAATGAATGTAACAAAAGCTACTGAAAAGTGAAATTGATTGATAAAATTTGACTGTTTTGTAGATACGACAGTGCTTGGATTGAAGAAGTATACGAGGAGTTTATTTTTGGGAGTTGGTTTTAATCAACTCTCCTATGCAGTTACTCAGATAAACCGAAAGTGAAACAGTGTTTGGACCTCAGCACAAATCATTGCTGCTGACAAGACTTAGTTCTTGAAAATAATTGATAAATTCGATGTAATGTATGCTAAAGCATTGTTTTTCAAGGAAACTTATATATAATTACCTTGAAAATAGTCAGATTTTAAATAGTACGAACAATTTAAATATTTTTTGTAGTCGTATGTATTCCTACGCCAGAGTTCAATATAGTCTCGTTCAACTCGACGCTTGGCTGTCTCCCTAAATCCTTGTGGGAGATTTACGGTGTCAGCCGAGCGTTTGGTTGAACGAGATTAGAGTTCAATATTGCTTGGATCCATACAATTTTCGAGAAATATTTCTATTACTGATACATAGTTTGATTGAATTAATTTTGTCTTTAAATATTATTTTACATGATTTATTTGGAGGTTTCTCGACATTCTTGTCGAAATAGTCCAAAAACTCATATCATAAAAATGTGCGTAATTCAAATTAGAAACAACATGTACTTGTCATGCAAAAAACAAATCATTGATTTTAAAATAAATAAACATCGACAAAATCAACTCCCGTCAGTTCTTCAGTACTTTGATTTAATTTGGTAGTCCTACTGATTTAACTTTTTTTTATTGGATTTTTTTTATTGAATATTTGTATTCCAGTTCATTGATTGCTAGATTGGTTCAATGATTTTTTTTTCAATTTTAACTCACATGAACCGATTATCTATCTGTCTGTCCGTCCGTCTGTCTGTAAACTTTACACTTTTTTTACTACTCTAGAACCATTGGCCAGGACCAAATTTCACCAAACTTTTACAAAACATCATTATTGGAATGATATTCTAAATTGTTTAATCAGGGCAAATATAGAAATGGTGCAGTTGATAGCTCGGCATTATCATTGTAACTTTGTTCAAGTTACTTTACTCTTCCTGTGCACTCTTTCCACCCAGGCCACGCCGTTCAAACTACATTTAATGAATGCAAAACTCCAAAAAGCATTGATACTGTGGACGAAATATTACGGCAGAATATTTGGTTTAACGTAAACTGTAAATACAAGGGAAAAGTTTTATATTTTCAGAACTGGTTCGAAAGCGGCTTTCATTATGTGAAAGACCTTGAAAATGACAATGGTTTTAAATCGCTCAATGAAATAGCTACTATATTAAAATCGAAAAGAAATATCTAACACTAAAAAACGTTTTTCACTCTAAAATACATAATGATACAAGCAGGAGGAGATATATGAACATAAAAAATGAATATCATTTCAAATTACAAGGAGAAATAAAAGATATCGGTAAAACGAAATCCGGCTTCTTCTACAAAATGCTAATTGATGACAAATCCAAAAAAACCTATCATGGAGAGTAAATGGAAAAATGAATTTAGCGACATAAACTCATTGTGTTGGCGAAAAATATATGATGAAAAAATTGTAAAAATTAATGATAAAAGCATTGCTGAATTTAATTTTAAATTATTGCACAATCGCTTGCCAAATAATCTATACCTTAGCAAATAGAATAAAAATATTGATAAATATTGTACGTATTGTCGAGAAATTGAAAATACAAAACATATGGTTTTCGATTGTATACTTGTAAAAAACATCTGGAAAAAGGTTTCTGCTATACTTAACATTAATATTGCTTGGAAACATCTTGTTTTTGGTTTAGTTATAATGGAAACCAAAGCAATGTAGTTTTAAACAATGTAGTATCCTTCATTGCATGTAAAAATTTTAAATACAAAATGTAATGTAAATTGATAGAAGACAATGTCACAAATGAAGGCCTAATTTTATTTTTAAGGTCATCGCCTGCAAGCTTTTTCCTTGTAAATCAGCAAGCACAAACTGTCCATTTTGATTATTGTATACTAAGAACTCTTTCTGAAAGGCCCTTAATTGTAAAATATGAAATAGTAATAATAATTATAACTAGACACGATCTCGTTGCGAGCAACGAGGAGGTCTTCCGTCCGATTTTTAGAAGAGGAAATGACTTTGCCTTTTATCTTCATCAACGAAACATATCAGGAAATGCAGATGTGATCTAAAAGAGCGATGGATGAAGGATTATACACCCCGTTGGATCCCCAATTTAGGGACCAGCCACATTTTATTTCATATCAAATAAGAGGTCTTTTGATTTCGATACATTTTGTGTAAAAAGTTATTTGTAACCGTTCTTGATTTATCTGGAAGAGATCGTGGGAACTGATAACAAACAAGTTTTGGTTGCAGATTGTTAATCACATTTTTTAGCGTATTTTGTTCAATATTGCTCCTTAAAATTGCTTTTTTATAATTTTGGGACGTTGATGATAAGTTCGGACTTTTGACCCCTTAAAATCCCTTATTACATAACATAGGAGTAAACAATTTTCATGTATAGGTACATAACATTTCGATTAACATAATTGCTTCCGTAATGTATTACAAAATATTTCACAATTAAAAGTTATGATTAAAAGACTTTAGAACTCTGTCGGCTCCTAATTTGAATAGCCAGCCCCTTTTTCGGGATATAAAAAGAAAGCTTTTGTCATTTTAAACACATTTTGTTCAACAAGTATGTAGAAATTATGTACCGTTCTCGAGATGTCTGGAAGAGATCGTTTTAAGGGCCGACCCTATATAACTCCTTTTCGGGACCGGATAACAAAAAAATTATGGTTGCAAATTGTTAACGACATTATTTGGAGTATCTTTTGTTCAACATTGCTTTTCAAAATTTCTCTCCATTTTCAGATATATAAGATCAAAATTTCGGACTGCTGGCCCCTTAAAATCCCTAAATACGTAAAAAATAAGTAAACAACTGTCATGTATAGGTACATAACGTTACGATGAACATAATTGCTTCTCTAAAGTATAACAAAATATTTCACATTAAAAAGATATTATTAGAATACTTTAAAGCCCTTCCGGCCCTTATTTTAAAGGGCCAGCCCCTTTTCCCTAATGTCAAATGAAAGATCTTGACTTTTTGAAGTTTTTTTGTTCTTTAAGTCTTAACAAAATACTTTTGAGAAAAAAGATATTCAAAGAAAACCACAAAAAAATCATGACGCTTTTTATCTCAATTTTTAAGCGCAGACAAGCTTCGGTGTTTTTCGTCACAGAACAATGAAAATGCTTCAGTCATATCCACAAACATAGGTCTACAAACCCTGAAAATTTGAATCAAATATCTGTTTTAGTTTAGGAGAAAAACACCGGACAAGCCGACCCTCTAAAAATCGTAAAAACGTCAATATCTCTAAAACGGAAATGACGTCATCAATGTAAAAAATTTCCAATAAGGTTCAGATCAATATCTGTTAGTTCTGAAAGTTTCATTAAAATCACCTAAGCCGTTCCCGAGAACTCGCGTGCACAAAAATGCGTAAGAAAAAAAAAGAATAATAACTAGACTCTTGTTGCAAAAGCAACAAAAAGGTCTTCCGTTTTGATATACATGTATCAATTTAACTGTAAGACATTGCTTCTCTCACATAAATAAAAAATGGAAATGAAAATTATTGTGAATGATAAAAATATCAAAATTGGGTGTACTTCCTGTGACGACCGGAAGTTACGCCGGATAAAACAAAATAGTGTTAACACATGTACATACATAGGTCTATCATCCCACAAAGTTTGGTTGTTCAAGTCGTCACTGTTTTTGAGATCTCGTCGAAATCAGGTTTTTGGTCTCTGGACAGGAAACGGGCAAACGGAAGTGTTCAATGTAAATTTTATTCAATATTTCTTGTATACTTGCCTTTTGTACATTATTTTTCATTTATCTAACTAAAATATATCAAAGGAAAACAGTTAAACTGTTAAACAGCTCGATTTGTTTAACTCTTCCGGTATGGACCGGAAGTGACGGAAGACAAAATGAAACCGGTTAAACACATCTTCAATCAAATGTCTATCATCTATGAAAGTTTGGTGTCTTGATCGCTTATAGTTTCTGATATCTGGAGGGTACAAAATGTGTTTTAAAAAAGCTACCTGAGATAATTGAGATATCTCACCGGAAGTAGAAATTTTTTGTTGATATTACATCGCAGAGATTTCCTATGTATAGATTTATTCTTATATATTTATTCTATTGACAAAAATATTGATGCGTAAAAAAGAATATTTTTAAGTGCTTCCGGTGATGACCGGAAGTTATGACGAACAAAACAAAAGTGTTTAAACACATCTACAGCTATAGGTCTATCATCCCACAAAGTTTGAATGTTTAAGTCTTTACCATTTTTTAGATCTCGAGGTGACAAGCTTTTTGTCGCGGGACAGGAAACGGACGACCGGAAGTGAATTTAGAATATTTTTAATTAAAATCCTCTAGATCTTTTTATTTTCTGTCATTCCTGAAAATTTTATAAAAATCCATCAAGACATCTCTGAGAAATTCACGAGAGAAAAAGGGGAAAAAAATAATAATAATAAGAAAGAAAGAAAAAACCTAACAATCACTATAAGGTCTTCCGTTGGAAACGGAAGACCTTAATAAGGGAAACAGAAACAAAGCAATAACAAGAAGGTCTTCCGTTGGAAACGGAAGACCTTAATAATAAAAAATTAATATTGTATAATTAGTATTAGAATATAATGAACTAGAGGGCGACCTGGCTCTCGTACTTTCATGCGGTATAGGACAAAAAGAACTGTGACTGTAGAAGCAAGTCCTACCGCATAGTACCGCACTATATTTTGCATTTTATATTTTCTATATTCACAATTGTCAATTCCTTTTATATTCGTAAATTGCATTTAAATTATGACTTAGAAATGTTTTCATATATATTTTTTTTCAATAAATCTTTACATAGGAAAAATTATAATTTCGCACTGTTTAGTTAGATATGTGTATGATCGACTATGATTATAATTATATCACTTTATTTACTTTATTTTGTAAAAACATAATTGTATAAGGTATCTTTATATTTTTGTTACATAGTTATCGGTCAAGGGGGCCCCTGGCACCCCAGGTAAGGTATACAAATAGGGCCTGTGCGGAGGTATTGCCTCAAGCAATTTATATGTAATTTCAAATAAAATCATAAAAAAACAAAAACAAAATAAAAAAAATTATGAAAAACTTTTCTTTTTGTAGATATGAGAGTCCTTTAAATTTAGGCGTTGGCACGTTATCAATTTAAAATGAACATTGATTTGTTATATACATTGATATCATTAGTTTTGTATTGTATGTTTTGCCTTTTGGCATTATTTTTCATTTCAATATTTTCAATTATAGCAATTAGCTTTATTTTTGTTTTCATTTAATTTTTCTCAAACGTTTACAATAATTGGACCATAGCATCAGACATATTAATGATATTATTGAAAAAGATGGTACTTTTCTTAGTTTTGATAAGTTTTGTCATATTTATACAGATGTTAAGCTTAGATATCAACTAGATTCTCTACTACAAGAGGGAGATAGTGTTAAAGATAATGTCACTTAATATATTTGTGTGCATGATTATCCAAAAATCAATAATCAAGAATTCATTAATTTTTAAGAGAAAGAAACAAACCGAACGTGTCATATTTAGAAACTTTATAAAACATGCTATACATGATGTATCTGATCTGCTAAATGATTTTTGTCTTATCAATTACTCAGTTTGTTTTGGAATTAACGAACAAAGAAAGGGTTATAATTGTTTCATCATAATGAGGACAACAAAAATGAAGCACTCAACAAACGAGAAACAGAACGTCTTCATGCGAACATTCAAATATCAACTGTTTTGCAATTAAGTGTTACTACAACTATATTCACATATGCACAAACATATAACTGGATAACTGGGATGTTATTTTTTTATTTACTAATGCCATATGATACAATAAGGAGAGCTGCGTAATACTCTATTTATGATTTTTGTGATCTACCTTTTGAGTCATCTACCTTGTATTAGTTATTTTGTCGTAATGTATTGTAATTAAAGTCAAGATCTAGTAAATGAGAGGTGTCTATAGGTTTATAAGATATAAGTAAGTAAGTAATTTATTTATTTATAGTGCCATGTGTATACAGTTCCAAGTGTAATATTAACAACAGTCAGCATATATTAAACACTCGGCCCATCGGGCCTATATGCCACTTTGAACACATTATATTTGAAAAAGAAAAAAATTATAACACAGCATCAAGCAGTAAACAAAGATATGATTAAAATTATATACATGTATGAGTATAAAACTTTCTTCCGAACCTTGAGTGTGCATAGTTTATATAATACAGTGTATGTTTATTTTCTTAACAATAAAGATTGTCTACGTGTAAAAGAATGATATACGTATTTGGCAACCAGCCGAGGATAATTTGAAATAAGAACGATTAGTGCATCTGTATCTGACAAATCTAGTAATTGATTAAACCCAGTATTTTCGAAAAGGATTCTTCTATAGTCGTTATAAAAAAGACAATGTAATAAAAAGTGAATTTCGTTTTCTATACTATTTTTACAACAAAAAGTACAAATTCGCTCTTCAACAGGTTCACCGTGGTATCTACCCGTCTCAATTCTCAATGGTAAAATCCCACATCTAAACTGAGTCAAAATTGATCGCAATTGTTTAGGCATATCTAAAACTACATAATTTTTCTCTACCAAAAACTGTTTTAAAAAGTGTGTAAGTACGTAGTTTTGGAATACACATGTATTGCTAATCTCACTGTTTCAGAAATTTGAATAGAAGAAGTGTATTTTTGATTGAACTATATTTGTGTCTACGATCATTCAAGAGTCAAAGTAGTAATCTAAATCGAAACAGTGAAAAAGAGTCTGGGGGAATAAGCCGAGGCAAAAAAAATATTTTATTTCTAGCAAATTTCACTTTCGTTACATTTATTAAACACATGTGATCATATACATTCAGTGCTGCCATAACCCACAAAAGGTAACCACATTTAATTGATATTAAGACAACAAAATAGTTATATGCTAATTTGGCAACAACATGATATAGAAATTGGATGTTCAAATTATATTTTTTCATAGAGGGGGGGCATCGTACCATTTATTTAAGGACGAATATTGTTAACATATATCAACGTCTATCTTTTTCAATTTTCCAAAAAATGGTACGAAAACCCACTCAATGTTAAAAAGTAAGTTTTCTTCTTTTAATTTTTTAAGATTGGTCTTTAAAGAGACAGTACGGCGCATCTTATCAAAAACCGACTTGAAATTTTTTTTCGATCGGGTTCAGTATTTTTGTACTACTCATGAATGCATAAACTTTCAGAAAATTACAAAGTTCTCCAAGCAATAAATCTAATTATTTCATTAAAATTAATAATTATGTATAACCTATCACATAATTACATCGCAACGTGTTCGGGGTTCAGCCTTCTATACTATTACGCATGCGTATATGCTGTAAACAAAACACATGCAGGGCTCGCAAAGAATCTCCCAGATAGGTTTGTTGATAAAAATATGTCTTTTCTAATTCTCATAGGTAATAACTGTTCAAAATTTTTAAAATAACCACAATTATTATGTTGTAAGCATGCATTTTTCGTGTTTATCGTTGGAGTTGCTACAACCTAAATTTATTTTTATAAATGAGGCCCCTTGAGGGGTTATTTGACATATATATGTCTATTCATTTTAAAATGAACCTGAATTGGTAAACCATTTAAAGATTATCGAGTAAGAAAGGATGTGTTTCATTTAGAGAATCGCTTTAACCTCGTTTTCCATGATGACCGTAGTGGGACAAAGATCTTGTAGTTTTCAGCACTTGTTAATTACTGTCAATCAAAGTCCACGTGGTACAAATAAACGATATAAGATAATTCCGGTTTGTACGACCCTTGAATTTCCGGAAGCTTATAATTACGTTAATTAAGTATGTGAAAGGGATTTTCATGTATTTCAACTATTACAATAAACGTTATTTCTTATTTCCTAACTATACAATAGGGAAATCTGAAGTTATCACACATGTGTTTTCAGCCGTACTGTCTCTTTAAATGACTAAGTCCAGTCGTTTGCGTGAAACTGATAACAATAGAATCAGCTTTTTGTTTACATTGTTAAAATGTAATTTTCTTTTTTTACTTAATAATATACATTGTTAAAATTTGCTTATAATAACTTGAAATTATTTGATATGCGTTTTCTACTACTTTTTTTTCGTATTTGATATGCGTTTTCTACTACTTTTTTTTTCAATTATAAAAATTTGCTTATAATAACTTGAAATTATTTGATATGCGTTTTCTACTACTTAAAAGTGACTATCGCTGTCTTCCGTGTGGTACTATATAAGTCTTACCCCCCCCCCCCCCCGAAACTTTCAATTTGCTTCCGACGCCACTGTATATTTTGTTTTTGAAAATACTTGTTTTGAATACCTACAAAAGGAGTTAACCAAGTTCTTTCCTTCTCCGAAGCGGAAAAATCGACTCCCCCATACTCTTTGTCGACTCTCCTGCGTTAGGGGATGTATACGATGACTGAGGTAAATTAGCAAATTAAATATTGTTAGAAAGTAATCAACATTTTAAATGAGTATGTGATTGTCATTTTAAATTTGCAGTTTAAAGTATATGTAAATACTACAAAATTTAAGCGCAGTTACGCCTTTCAAATGTCGTTTGCCCCTTTCTCGCATTTTTGGACATTTTCATTTGGACAATACTGTCCACCGTTTAAATGCCAAGTTAACTCGTACGTTTATTATTTCTTATAAGACGTATGAGAGGGTCGTGGGCATTTGCAACGGCTTATTCCCCCAGATTCTTTCTTTTAAATCACTACACCAATTATTCCTACATCTGTTGTAATCAATTTCAAATGCATTTCTTGTGATCCGTTCATTGTCAAAGGACAAAACTCTATTCCAATATCTAATTACATTAATCCAACGTACATATAAAAAAATAAATCTTTCAACGATGCTTCATAACAATAGCTTTGTTTGATAGGGTGTACCGGTGCTAAAATTGTTGGTAGACACAATGAAAAAACATATATTAAACTGTTATTTTCACTTAAATATGAATTTATTAAAGGAATTAAGGAACAAATTTTGGAGTTTTGTCCATTTTTGACCAATGAAATATATCAAGAATGCCTACAGTCTCCCCAAAAACAATTAAAAACGCTCTTGAACTCCTCTATAAAATGTTGTCAAATTGAATATAGGTATCGGGATTTCTTTTCTCAAGAAATTGTTTATTTTTCTAAATAATTCTTTTAAAGCCTAAAGTACGGAGAAAAGGATTCTTCAAATCAAATATGACGTCATAATGGTTCCAGCATCAAATAGACACTCTGGAATCATTTACAAGATCTTGACCTTAAAATACCATCAATCATAATACATTACATTTTCTTTCATTATTCTTGGTTTTTGCGTGACTCTTTAGAGAACAAAAGAAATGGGATTTTGCGCAGAAATAAAATGTTGCAAAGCATGCATAAAATTATTTATGATTCCGACAATTACGCTGGAAAATACTTCTAAAATGTCAGCGACATACAATATGTATTGATTATTGAACACTATGTAACGCCACATTGTGATACATTTAAAACCAGGTGTTTGTTAATCGGTCCCATTTGTAAATATTTCTTTAAATAAAGTTGAACTATGCCTTAATTTTGTACCGTGTGTACTAAAATGTAACATCAATAATTTGGAAACATTATTACTCACGATGGCTAAGTTTTCTTTGATTACATTATTGCCACTTAAACACAATCATTTTTCAAAATATAATTTACTGATAACAAGCCGTCAGAGGGTACCAGTCAGTACTAATTATTTTTGTTCAAATAACACACAATATTTTCATGATTTCACTAACCTGAGTAAGAACCAAGCTATTACCAGTACTCTGAATATATGGCTATAAGTTATCCAATTTTTTTTCAACGTGACTACTAATTAGACACAATACTCAACGGGTAACTGTCTAAAAATTGTTGTTATTATTTACAACAGTTATTTTTGTTGTTTTAACGCATATAAAACATGTTTAAATGAATCTAATTTTGATATACTATACTCGGTCTAGGGGTCTACATATCTATATTTTGTCAAAGGTTCTTCATACCATCACTTTTCGACAAATTGAGAATAAATTCACAAGCCGGTCAGTGACGTACGGTTGAAATCTACAAAAATAATTTAAATCAAAAATTACTAAATTACTTGTTTATTTATTGACATGTCATTTCTCTTTGCTCGGAATATTTTATGTTTATTATAATACCGGTATATATCTCAGAATCTTTCGTTAACAGTTACCACTATGCATTATATCTCACAAAGGCAATGTAAAAAGTGGGCCTTTTGCTTACTAATTGTCAAGTAGATTACTTTTTTCTTTTATTTCCTTTACCTGTAAAAAGTAAGTTTCCATATTTAATTCAACATAACAATAACAACACAAGATCACAAGAGATTTACTAGATATAGTATTTATAACATCAACAACAAGGAAAAAATCAACAGAGAAAAGGGGGAAGGCTAAAAATGCAAACAAAGAAAGATATTTCCTAAACATATGGATTTTCATATAGGACAACTATATTTGTAATTCGTAATAAATTACAACATTCAGACCATTGCAAAATTTTATTGATTAGCAACGACTAAGGAGAAAAAGGTTGATTCAGATAATTCAAGATCAATCTTTAAAAATCCAGTTAGATGTTTCTATTATTCTAAGAAGGGGTCATAAATATGAACAGACTTTATTGCAACTTCATTAATACATGCATAGGACGCGTCAACAAAACTAGTGTATTTTTTTCGCTTGTGTGATTATGCAAAATTAATTCATTATACTTTCATTTTAATATCTGAAATCTGATTGGTTTAAGCCTGTCTCACACAGAACACACGGCTTATACGGTTGGCCACCCGTGTAAACCGTACATACAACCGAACCAACCGTGGCCTTATCCGACTTACACTCGGGCCATTCGAGTGTATCCGTGAAAGCCGGGTATGATTTTTTAAACTTTTAAAAAACTGGCACGGGTGCCATGTCCGTGTATGATCATATTAGCGATCGTACAAGACCGTGTGAGACCGTACGAGACCGTGTATACAACCGTACGATTCACACGAGTGTACACACGGTTTTATACGACCAATACGGTTTCATACGATCGCCATACGACCAATACGGTTCAAGTACGAATTATACATGGTCAAGTACGACCAGACACTGTCTCTACATCTGTACAAAGCTCGTGTATGATCATACAGCACTCGAACACAACAGAAAACACAACTACCTGCTGACACCTTGAAACAACAGAGTACTTGCTACATAATGCCTCCAAAGAAGAAGAAGGTCCTCAAAAAAATCCCCACCATGGAAGATTCTCCCAGAGAGAATACAAAAAGGGCCACCAAGACCCTTCTGTTGAGTCATTCTCTTGTCCAAACTTGCCTCCTTCTTCTTCTCCTTCTGTTGGCTTGTTCTTGTCTCCCCTCGCGACTTCTGGCCAAAATAATCTCAATGTGTATCAGTCTTATCATGATTTCTAATTCCCTTATTCTGTCATCTGCCATTTTCATAACACTCTGTTGAAAATTCGAAAATTTATGAAGCCAAGCCATCAAAACGAGTCAATTTATATCAAAACATACACAAATGTGTGATAATTCGAGCATAACTCGAACAAAAGTCGATGGGACCGTATGTAAACCCTGTAAATGTCCAGTTAATCGAGTAAAAGTCGTGTGCAATTGTATTAGGCTGTAACAGACCGTACTAGACCGTACATGGAACCGTACAACAATCGTATAAAAATCGTTTGCAAATCGTGTTCAAACCGTGACAAACCTTGCTTGACCGAGTATATCCGTGCTTTTTTCGTACATACTCGTGCAACATTCGAGTCTAAATCGTACCAACTCATCCCCAGGCACGGTTGGAGCTCAACACTCGTACCAGTCAACCCGTGTATAACCGAGTATACCGCATTGGAACCGTGTGCCCAACCGTGTTCTGTGTGAGACAGGCTTTAGACGCAGTTAGTAATCTGTTCTATTACCCTCAGCGTTAGCAAAATACTTGGCAATGGGTAACACAACGAATTGTTACATGTGCGTAAATTATGCGCGTACGGTTCGCCGTGGAATTCACTTCATTTCTTTATAAAAGCAGTAAATGTTTCTTTAAAACTGAGACACTCAGTATAATAAAAAAAAGTGCCTGTTTGTGAGGATAACTGTTGAAATTGACACCCCGAAAAAACCATTGTCAACCGACGCGAAGTGGAGGTTGACATTGGTTTGCGAGGGGTGTCAATTTTAACAGTTACCCTCCTAAACAGGCACTATTTATATAATGTAAGTATGCTACATTATATAAACTTGAATGAAATTGTCTTACGGACAATAAACAGTAACCTATGATTATGTCAGTACGAAGCCATGCTGAACATGAATAATAATATGTCATGTAAAGAAGGGAGGGTAATGGGCGTAAACAATATTTTTCTTTCATAAATGTTTGCCAGCAAACATGATAGTAATAAAAACAATTCTCTTAAAACGTGTCCTCTAGCGCAAAGACCACTTTTTTTGGTCTTCTATGCACGAATTTAAAACCCATCACACAAATGCCAGTAAGCAGTTGGCAGTAAACAGTGGAGAAAAACAGTTATCAGTTCGCAGTAATCTACAAACAGCAACATTCGACAGTGAGCAGTAAACCGTCGACAGTACTGGTTTACTATTTTGGGGGTTTCTTATCGACAAATCATATCAACGTCGCTGTTGAAAGGGGAAATAAGGGATTCATACAAATATTTCCTTGTTTATATATTAAATCTTTATGTTTTAGGGTAGGGATTAGTTATTTCGATTTTGATTGTGCTAGAGTGATCAATAAATTCATCTCCACTGCAGTGAATATGATATGGAAACGAGTGTTATACAACGAATAATCATATTCCTTGTTTTTGAACAAAGTAAGTTAAATTTAATAAATACTATATTTGAAAACGTTCACTAATTTTTTTTTCATAACAGGTGAAATGAAGACCTGAGAATTCTGCATGTGTAATTTTTGTTCTGTAATATATGTAGTAAGGAGGTATTGTGATGTCACCGTCCTCCACCCCCCTGCTGTTCTTTCATCCTTCCCTCTGTTAATCACATTTACGTTTAATTCAGTTCAACGTACCAGGGCTGGGTTTCACAATAAAATTCGTAAATTTTATCATAAGACATATCTTAAGATAGCCATAAGGTCCAACCTTTAACAATCATAAGATCTCTCACTCCCGTTTCACAAAGAAGATGGGGAATAGATAGCGCAAGTGTCCATTCGGTTTAGTCGTAAAATACATTTTTTAATTTTTTTTTAATTAAATCTATTCAAATATATTTTAATACAAGTTTGCAAAAGCACAGATTTTAACAATATTCAGTTTTTAATATATTTAGGAACCGATTAGAAAAAAAAACTTGCTTCAAATATTGGTGGTATTGAAACCACACCATAAAAACCCTAGTTATATAAGGTTATCTTATATCTGGTGCTTTACCACTGAGCAATTTCAGACCCAACAAAGTACGCTGTTTGAATACTGTGTGTGACTTTGGCCACTAATTTACGGACTTGTATTATCTTTTTTCAAAACGTTCAATTGTTGGGATTCAAAAATGATTTTTTAATGTATAGTGAGTCATCTCTCCACGTTTTTGTTGATTGAAATCGCTTTGTCTTCCATTAGACCTTATTACTATGAGGAAAACATGGAACACAGACCCACTCTAAATAAAAAAGGCATTGAGGGTCTTAAGAAATAACACTATTTGGAGGTTTTGATACGTATACGCCTTTTTGAGTCAATATATTCCAAGTATTGAACATATTTATATGGAAAAATAGATAAAATGTTAAATAACATTGTTTGGGGGGGGGGGATTAAATATAAGATTAATTCACATTTTAATTTTTCAATACCTTGTCCGTCCGTGTTCTGAAATGAATAAAACAGAATTATGACGGAGAGAGAATTTTACTACCACGGGCTTGTGTAAGACCAATACATGGCCCAGAAAGAATCGGCGTGGAAACGTCAATTTCAGGATTTTGGGAGGGGGATACTAATTGTTTAGACTCGGCTAGGGCACAGTTGAAGAGGCATAACCATTGTCTTTAAAAATCATCTTGGGACATGTTTTAAGATAATCATAAGGTATTACTATTGTGATACATCTATGATGAGATTTTAGTATTAAGATAGTCATAAGATAATTTTCTGAATTGGTCACCTGTTCTGAAAGTTAATTTCATTAAACATCTTGATATTAATATTGATGTATGTTCTTATAAACAAATCGTCGTTTGTAAATGTTGGGTTAATTTTCACATACATAAAACAAGTATTTCTTATACTTTCATCGATTTACTATATTTTTATCTGTAAAACACGGGCATCTGTTTCTATAATAAATGTCAGCCTAAATGATAACATTCTGAGGATTTAAAACTCAATATGTTACATTCACCTGATATCAACAATTTGTTGTTTGAACGATCAATGCATTTTTACTGATATAAACAGTTTTGCCTATACCAATCTACATTTTTTAGTATATAACTCGCTATAAGCATTTACTGCCTGATAAAATTCGACCTAATTTACAAATTCTGATTTAAAAGTCTATCTTTCTGTACTGGCACTGTACCAGTTATCGGCTAAAATTTAACGTTTTCTTTTCGTAATTCCTTTTTTCTTGATATTTTTTGGATAAAACTTGACATACTTTAAAAAGTGAACTCCTTATTTATCAATCTGTTAGTTTATATCATTATTTAGAACCCAAAACATCTTGTTTTGTGCTTTTAAGCACGCCCCGAGTTTTTACGATTTACTGTACCAGTTATCGGCTTCGTGATACTAACATAGTAAAAATCCGTGTTCATGTTGATTTTATACTCTGCTAAATGTAGTTTGAATTATACCCATTGTGAGGTCAGACTAAAGTATTCGGGGTCATGATACATTATAAACAAACTCATTAAATTATTCGTTTATTACCGTACGGTAATACACCAAATCGTATACTATTCAATACATAATTGTACAATCAGGCGTTCAATTGCGCTACGAATCTCTCGGAAATATGTGAATTTCTTTTGTTTATACTTGTTAAATGTATTGATTTTATATGTCAAATCAAAGAAAGGATATAATAACGTATCACAAAGAGGTAATATTCTATTTTTAACTTATTACGTCACTTCCCCACTGCCGAAAGTGCAAAGATGTAAAATCAGCGGTAAACAATGATCGTTTAAGCTCATGTATAAAACATATTCAAGAAAGTTTTCAAGCAAACTAACTTTTCTTAATTCGAACAACGACGACTGAATTAAAAAATCTTGGATTGTCGCGTGCTATAAACCCGAACTCTCGGTTTAGCCGATAACATGTCTTAGCCGATAACTGGTACAGTACCAGTACTAATTATAAGATCAAGACAAATTTGTTTAGAGGAGCAATATGGCAAAATACTCTTTTTACACATATATTATACCTAGTCAAATGGGTTTTAAAAGATCAAAGCAAGAGGTCATTAGACGCTTATTGATAAAGAAAATGCAAATGCAATAGAAAACTAGAGCCGAGCTCGTTGCAAGCAACGAGGAGGTCTTCCGTTACAGCTTCAGTTCAAGAAAGGATTGTCAATCAGTCTTTTAAAATAAAACTACCCCCTTCTCCTTGCACTTGTGAGGGTCTGACATACATTGATAGGAGGTCATTTTCACACTTTCTTAACTTCTGACAATCAGGGCTTTAGAAAATAAATTTGAACTCTTAAAAATTAGTTAATGCCTATTTTTTATGTATTAAATAAATGTTACCCCCAGACTACAGAGTAGTTAAGAGTTAGACCTCTCGTAAAACAGATAAAGGCATGTCTGCGATGATTTTTGGATATATTTAGACAAGAAAAAAAGTATTGACTGCGACTTTAAAACACTATTACGCACAGGGACCTATTCCCTCTAAGCAAATTGGAAGCGGATATGCATGTCTTCATATGAAGCTTTTAACTCTCATATTATGCAATATCCAAACAATACTACATGTATATTAACAATTAGATTGATAAGATAATGAAGAACAACTTTTCCAGCGACATCAATATCGTAGCATAAATCGTTTTTTTAGTTATACACAAAAGAATTTCCGGGCGCCTAGATCCCTTATTTAAGGGGCCAGCCCCTTTTTTCTGGGCTCACATGAAAGCCCTTTCATTTATGCACAACTTTTGTTCTATATGCATTCAGACAATATTTCAAGCTAAAAAAAAATACGAAGCAAAAACATGAGTAAAAATGAGTTTGCGAACTAATCGGGCTACTGTGACACTTCAAGAATTAAAAAAAATATATATTATTTGCAAAAGATTTCGAAATTTAATGACATAACTTTATTACATTAATCTTTTATTATGTTACTATCAATATATTTTGATAAATAAAACAATAAATTACGTGTTATCAGAGCCATAACAGTCAACGGTGAAAAGTGCTTTAATGGAAAAGGTATATATTTATATATGCGTTAAAGTGCGTTGCTGCGGGGAAGGGGGTTAAAAAAATTACAATCTATTGGAAATAACTTAATTACCTTAAAGAAATTAAATTTACTTTGGGTGTTTTAATCCTTTACTTTAACTTAGATGTTTCTTCATTGACTATGCATACAGAAGATGTTGTCGCAATCTTACAAGAGGCCAATAGTATCGTCCTCAACTGTACCTATAATAAAGATTCGAAGGAAGATATCGCAAAAAGACATATCGGATGGCAGAAACAGATCAATGGTGTATTTGAAGATATAGCTGTGTTTTCACCTCCAGGGAAGCAGGAACCTTTTATTGTAAAAGGAAAGCATCCTTTGTACAGCAACAGGACAATATTGATCGCACCAAATTCCTCGATGGCAGCTGTGATGATTATAAAGGATCCTGTCTGTAGTGATGAGGGAATTTACCGGTGCTGGATAATATATTATTCAGAGAGTTCAGTTATAACAAAAACTAGTCAAACTATAGTTGGATTTGTTGGTAAATACGTCCTTTTGATGTTGGTTGCTAAATTTTGTTTTGAAAACAAATAAATTTAAATAAAATGTTCGTTAACTTCATGAATATTGAACAAATAAACAAATTGAAATATAATATTAATAATTGATTTCTAAGTATTAAGTAATTTGTTATATACGGTACACGTATTTTCATTACTCTTCAAATTTAATATAATATTATCTAGCTTCGCATATATTCACGTCAAACTAGGTTCAAAGATTTGAATTTACACATTTTGCTAACGTATTTTTATCTGTCCGTTTCTTTTAATGCACCAGCAAAGAAACCAGAGGAATTTTCGATGTCCTCAAATAAGCTCGAAGAGAACAATTCTATAAGTTTGACTTGTAATGCTGATGTCGGAAGTCCGCAAGGATATGTTCAAATTTTGAAAATACCTGAATACTCCAATACACCTGAGGTGATTTACACATCTAACACTACAAACATAAGAACAGAAAACTGTACTGAGTATATCAATGTTACCACCACTTACACTGTAACCAGAGAAGACAACGGAGCAGTGTTCCTATGTTCATCCCAAAATGGCTTATCCCAAGGACTAGGACCAAACAGGGAATCGCCAAAAATTACTGTGATTTGTATGTATAAATGTTATCTCACAAAAGAGAAATATTTTAAAATTTTAGAGAATATGCTTAAAAAAATGTTCATAATAGTATGTTGCCGTGAAAAAAACCTGGGTATCTCAGAACGCTTTTAAATATTGTCACATAATACTAGTTGGAAAACTGATTTATAAACAATGTATTTTAAAGAACAGCAAAAACGTGTTATGAAAGGGGAATATACATATTGTGAAGATTCTGGTCAGAAAAATAACTAGCTAAAACATAATATTTTGGGGGCTGTTTAATTACACAAGATGCCAAACTAATAATTTTAAGAGAAAAGCGTCACCCTAACCATAAAAGGGACCCACTTATTCATGATTCCATTTTTCAAAACTGGGTTAAGATAACTAAACCGTGATATATACAAATGTTGTCAAAAATTGATTTATATCAAGTGAAAATTATGAACAAAAGAAATAAAATCATGGGCAAAAAGTCATTAGTTTTCCGTTGTTAAGCCTCTAAGCACAATTGTTGATGATATACAGTGTACGTACAACATTATATAAATAGTGCCTGTTTGGGAGGGTAACAGTTGAAATTGACACCCCGAGGAAACCATTGTCAATCGACGCGAAGCGGAGGTTGACAATGGTTTTTGAGGGGTGTCAATTTCAACTGTTATCCTCCCAAACAGGCACTATTTATTTTATTATACTGAATTTCTTAATTTTAGAGATTTTTTTACTGATTTTAATATAGAAATGACGTGAATTCCACGGCGAACCGTACGCGCATTATTCACGCACATGTAACAATTCGTTGTGTTACCCGTTGCTAAGTGTGTTGCTAACGCTGAGGTTAATAGAACGGATTATCAACTGCGTCTAAACCAATCAGATCTCAGTATTTAACATGAAAGTATAATAATTTAAAATTACATATTATGTAATATGTTTCTTACTGCTTCGAAAACCATTGCAACAATAATATTCTTTTTATTAAAAAAGTTCACATACAAACAGTTACTATTTTAGTGTAATCAATTGCATGGGAAATGTATAGTAGTTGTAAAAAAAAATATATCGTCGCAGGGGGTGGGGGAAGTATAGTCATTCAAATCGTGATTTATTAAAATAACAGATGGACCTGGCATACCTGCAGTTACCATGAAACCTTCCGTCAGTATATTGTGTTGGAGACTCTCTCACGATTGAATGTAGCGCCGACAGTAACCCGCCACCTGTCTTCACTTGGAGCTTTCTGTTTGAGAACACATCAGAAGAACAAATCGAGCTCCCCCACCATAAATCCAGTCTGATGTTTAAAAGTCTTCATCCTACCGACTCCGGGATGTATACTTGCACAGCTACTAATACGGCCAGAAAAAAATATTCTAACACAAACTCTGTCTCCCTCTTAGTCAGAATTTCGAAGAAAATGTCCCTTATATGCCAACACAATATCGAAAGGAACGAGTGTGTTTTCAATATTTGGATATTTATTGCTTTTGTCTTTATCATAACAAGTGCGATATTTGCCGTCACATCCGTCATTTTAATCAAATCATACTTAGAAGGATACCACAAAAGGCACAGAAACCAACGATAAGTTGAACATAAAAAGGTAGAGTCAAATCTGTTTTCTTTTTCTTTTTCGGTTTATTTTCTTTCTCTTTGGTCTAAAGAAATCTCTTCTCAGAAAATTAACATCAAGTTATCCTGTATAACGATTACAACAGTTGTTGTATAGACGTATCAAATTCATTATAAAATTAAGTAGTTGATTTTTATACCTACCCTCATAATTGTTGCCGAATATGATTTTAAAGTGTACAATGCACCATGTTCTTATCGACATTTAACAATTTTAAAGTTACATGTTCTGAAAAAAGTTGTTCTAAATATTGCGTACAGAGCCCACATTTTGAGATATTGAGCCGGTTTATACATCCTTTAAAACTTGTCACTCCACTAATACGCTTTTTGCACCTGCAAATTCTCATCTAAATCGGATTCATCCTAACCCTACCTAAAGTATGTATCTGAAATGCGCATGAACTTAAACAATTTAATGCTTTTTTGTGATTCATATGGGTAAGAAGGAAGCGACATTGTAGAATAAAAAAATGCTTATGTAATTTTTTTCTTTAATGATTGGTACCTTAATAGCCCCTATGACTCATCAAAGATAACATTTTATTGTTATATTAACAGCTTTCTTTTTTTTGAATTGAATTAATTATAGGGAGTAAGTCAAAGTAACTAAATTTTCTTCAGGCTTTATTTTTACTTTCTACATATTTTTGGACAACTCAATCCCCCAATCAACAATTATGTATCTTTGAACCTCCATTTTAGGTTCCTCACTAGGCCCTGGTGGTCGTTATTAGGAAAAAATGTGTAAGGAAACTTGCATATCAAATATTATTTTTTAAAAACCGTACTTTTCTCATTCTTTTGTATATGGCTCGCCTTGGATGGAAACATGGTACCTAACTGTAAAAACTTAGAAGGTCTTTATATAACAAAGATAGTTTCTGTCAAAGATTGTCGAATTTTATCCAGTTTTTGTGAGAATAAGATAAGACTGTAAAAAGTTAACACCTTGGGCATCTACAATGAATACAAACGCGCTGAGTACACCTTCAGTGAACATATTATTCCTCTTATGTAGCGATTTAAACAAGGCGCTCTGCGCCCAAACTAGGACTTGTGCTCATTAGGTGAGCCCGGATTCCCTTGGGGGAGGGGTATTCACTCCAGGATTCCGGTGCCAAATCAAGCACTAGTCACACCGTTTCCTTGCGCCAGTGCGCTGAGTACACCTTAAGTTAACAAATTATTCCTCTTTTGTAGGGATCTAAACAAGGCGCTCTGCGCCCAAACTAGGACTTTTGCTCATTAGGTAAGCCCGGATTCTTTGGGGGAATGGTATTCCCTCGAGGATTCCGGTGCCAAATCAGGCACTAGTTACACCGTTTCTTGGCGCCAGTGCGCTGAGTACACCTTAAGTGAACAAATTATTCCTGTTATGTAGGGATCTAAACAAGGCGCTCTGCGCCCAAACCAGGACTTGTGCTCATTAGGTGAGCCCGGATTCCTTGGGGGAGGGGTATTCCCTCGAGGATTCCGGTGCCAAATCAGGCACTAGTTACACCGTTTCTTGGCGCCAGTGCGCTGAGTACACCTTCAGTGAACAAATTATTCCTCTTTTGTAGGGATCTAAACAAGGCGCTCTGCGCCCAAACTAGGACTTGTGCTCATTAGGTGAGCCCGGATTCCTTTGGGGAGAGGTGTTACTTCGAGGATTCCGGTGCCAAATCAGGCACTTGTTATACCGATTCCTTGCACCAGTGCGCTGAGTAGACCTTAAGTGAACAAATTATTCCTGTTATGTAGGGATCTAAACTAGGCGCTCTGCGCCTAAACTAAGACTTGTGCTCATATGGTGAGCCCGGCTTCCTTGGGGGAGGGGTATTCCCTCGAGGATTAAGTGCAAGTATAGAAACTATTTTTTAAAGGACTACTTTGTTGTCCTACCGATTCTAAAAATAGCCAGAGGGATAAACTCAATTTTAACCGCAAAAATATTCCACGGGTAATTCATACCCTGCATGTTTACACATAGACCGGTTTCAGTGAATATTTTACTTTTTAGTGCTTACAATGATTCAAGGTTATAATAAGCCAAGTGCTCTCTCTCTCTCTCTCTCTCTCTCTCTCTCTCTCTCTCTCTCTCTCTCTCTCTCTCATTAAGGTTTCCGATCCATAATAGCCCATGTTCAATGAATCGTGATGTATGGCAAAGAATTAATACAAGAAAACATTGGATAAAAGCATCAAGGACTACAATAATAGTATTTCAGACAAGCTTAAGGAACTCCATAAAGGGAAACCTAAAGAATACTGGGATATTTTAAATAGTACCAATAAGAAAGACAAAACTAGTGTAAATATTGATTTAATGTATGAGTTTATGAAAAAAACAAACGAAGACACAGTTGAAGACCAAGAGATAGATATAAACATAAACTTAGATAATGATACACTTCTTAATCAGTCTATAACTTGTGAAGAAATTAGGAATGCTGTAAAAAAATTAAAAAACAATAAAGCGCCTGGCGGTGACCATGTTATATCAACGAATATATTAAGACAACTATGGAAATATTCTTACCCTTATATGTAAACTTTTTCAATTTGGTTTTTGATAGTGGCCTAGTCCCAGACGACTGGCTATTAAGAATAATTAAGCCAATTTACAAAGGCAAGGGCGACAGGAGTCAACCTGAAAATTATAGACCTATTACATTACTCAGTTGTTTAGGAAAACTTTTTACTAGTATAATATGTGACCGTTTAAACACCTTTGCTAACGAAATACACTTAATCAATGAAGCGCAAACAGGTTTTAGAAAGGGTTATTGTACATCAGATAATATATTTGTTATTGATTTTCTTTGTAAAAATGCACTAAACAATAAGAAGAAACTATTCTGTGCTTTCATTGATTTTAAGAAAGCTTTTGATACAGTTTGGCGAGATGGACTATGGACGAAAGTTCTTAAAAGTGGGATAGATGGAAAATGTTTGAGATTTATTATTAACATGTACAAGGGTATTAAATCAAAGGTAAAAATTGGTCAACATTTATAAGATTTTTTTATGTGTAACATAGGTGTAAGACAAGGAGAAAATTTGTCACCATTTTTATTTTCTCTTTTTATTAACGATTTGGAAGATTATTTATTAGGAAACCAGATAGAGGGTTTTACTTGTCCTTCTCTTCAAATACAGGATGATTTATTTGCTATGTTGAAACTCTGTCTACTTTTTTATGCCGGTTACACTGTCTTGATATCGGAATCTGCGCCTGATTTACAAAAGGCATTAGATGTGTTTGCAAATTATTGTGATATATGGAAATATAGCCAAAACAAAGATCCTCATTTTTTCAAACGGTGCAATGTCAAAGCGTAAATTTTTGTATAAAGGAGTAACTATTGAAAACGTTAAATCATTTTGCTATTTGGGTATTGTTTTATCAAGAAGTGGAAAATTTAATAATGCTAAAAAGCATTTAGTAGAACAAGCGTCAAAGGCATTATATGGTGTTTTACGAAAAATACGTTATTTTAGCCTACCAATTAATTGTCAGTTAGACCTATTTGACAAGGTCATTAACCCAATTTTACTTTACTCGTGCGAAGTGTGGGGTTACGAAATTTTAGATATTATTGAAAAGGTACATTTAAAATACCTGAAATTTATTCTTAATCTTAAATCTAGAACTCCAAATTGTATGGTGTATGGAGAAACTGGAAGGTATCCATTGTCACTCTTTGTTAAAATTAAAATGATAATGTACTGGGCAAAAGTTTTGACAGCCCACGATTGTAAACTCACTAATGTAATCTATTGTTATTCTTATAGATGTTACAAAAATGGATCTTTTATACATCCATGGATAAAATGTATACATGATATACTCAACTCGTGCGGGTTGTCATATATATATATGGGAAAATCAAACAATATGTAGTTATAACTGGCTTAAGTCAATAGTTAAAGAAATATTACAAAATCAATTTGTACAAGATTGGAGAAGTATAGTAGATAACTCACCAAAATGTATTAATTATAGAATTTTTAAAACAAATCTCAATTTAGAAAAGTACTTGTTGATTTTACCTACAGATCTACGGATCACGTTTACAAAATTACGAACATGTAATCATCGATTCCCCATTGAAACAGATAGATGGCATAATATTGAAAAACATTTAAGAAAATGTACAGTGTGTGATTCTAATAGTATTGGGGATGAATTTCATTATATTTTAGAATGTACACATTTTGTAAACGACAGAAAAATGTTTTTACCCAAGAGATATTATGAAAACCCAAATATTATAAGTAAAAAACTTGTCAATATTTATTTAGAAAATTTTCAAAGTCTGTTCTCCAGAAACCAACTTTAACAACCTATTGTATTGTGATTTTAACCTTCTTTTTTGTCATTATTACTTCTACTGTACATGGGATCCTTGACTGTATTCGTGTACATTTGTATATATTGATTTTGAACCTCAAATACCAGTGAACTGGTCTTGAGCGAATAAAGAATTGAAATTGAATTGGATGCATTACAGATATGTAGGGGCTTAATACTTTTTATACTTGGACATACTTTTCATGTTTAAGTAGTGGATTGTGTCCTAATAATTAACTTTTTTTTCCTGTTATCCAATAGTTGTCCCCCTTTGCCTTTAATCTAATAAATTCAATTCTAAAAAATCTAAACGGTAAAAAATTTGTTTTATATATATATATATATATATATATATATATATATATATATATATATATATATATATATATATATATATATATATATATATATATATATATATATATATATATATATATATAAAGGGAATGTGTGATGGTTTTATTCAGAGCAGATAGGATAAAGTTTGGTTTGAATTTGAAATGTAATAAAAACTTGTCGTCTAATAATACAATGAACAAGAAAACATGGTTAAATAGAGAATAAAGAGCAGCAAGAAATAGCTTTCACTGGCTGAAATGGCTATACGTATCATAAAAAGGCAGTCATCTGAAAACAAAGACAACCTTTAAAAAATGAGCAAAAAATCATTCGCGTCTTCACAACAATGATCCACAATGATCCTGATTAAGGTGATGAATATTATTTAAAAGGTATAACATTTAATCAAAATTTAATTTATTACACCCAAAAACTTTCGGACGGCATGTTATGTTACAGAATTAATGCTTTAATTTTCAATTATCTATATGTATGTTCAGGTATACGTCATTTTTCATTCATTTAGAATTCAATTAATTAAATATATATAACTCCTCGATGGAGAGATATTATAAATTTATAAAGCATTAATGGAAAAACTGCTATTTACATATACTTCTAAATTTTGATCTATCGTGTAAATATTGACGTAAATATTATTATTTAAAGCTTATTATAATATAATCTGCTAAGTCGTCGGTATTGTTTAAAGATATCAGTCACTTCACATGACTTTTGAAAATGTTTGATAAACTGGTTGAATACGATAATTTTACAACTATTGTCATCTTTGGATTAAATTAGTGTGCTTAAGATGTGCAATACAAGTAAACGTTCATTCAAATTCAGAAGGGATCATGCATCTCTCAATATTACAAATGTCCATAGAATCTTTTTTGTAACATCTATAAGTAGCATATTGTACGAAGTCGACTGTCAATTCTTTAACGTCGTATGATCAATTAAATTTCTTTATTGATCACTAAGGGCTTTCAAAAGGTTACAGGAAGATTGTACAATAAACATCCATAATGCACAATAAACATATCCACAAGAGGGAACGAGTGGCTTGACTGAAAGGTTACAGACAGAAACATTAGCATACATGTATACTTATATACTTAATATGTACATTTATATATACATTCATGTACTAAACACCCATATACATGTACATACAAATTTTAAATAATTTATCACATGGTGAGAAATTGATAATTGACTCTCAGAAATTTAAACTAAGGCGATGTCCAAGTTTAATTTTATAATTACACTCGTGCCAATTCCGTTTTTAAGCCTTATATTTGATAGTTGATTAGTAAATAGAAAGTTTCAACTTGGAAAGAAATATGTTTGTTACAAATCTATTATATTTTATAAAAATAATTGTGAAAACAGTCTCTCCCCATTCAGCGGTATTAAAGCATAATCAAACATTTAATGTTCTGTAAAGAGGCTAGCAAGCTTGTTGGACGAACATTTTATTTGCATTAATATTTTCATTCTTTCTCCGACCTACGAGAGTCTTTTATTTATTCCGGGTTTCCGTGGTGCCAATCGGATGAAAATCATCGGCTCCCTTGGATGGGACTCCGGTCCATTGCAGACTAACTTCCAGCCTTAACCGGGACCCAATTTTATCTGTGTGGACTAAGACAAATGTTGATAAAGTACATTGTCTAATTCAAAGACACAACACACATCAAGTGGTCACACCGTCGACCTTTTCATATTTATATATAACACTCATATAATTTATAATACATCATATGGCATAAAAATAATAATAAAATAGCACACCATGTGACCTCCGGTATATGTATTGATCGATAACACAAGTCGACCAAAGACCCCTATTGATTTAAATATTTGATTAACTTCGTTCACGTGATTAAAGAACATGTTACGTACTAAGCGCTTGTTTCGTTATCAATTTTATACGCTATAAATAAAAAACAAAGTACTGATTTCATACCAATGGTATTTACCAACGACGGATACAGTAACATAAAAATATTTTTATCTCCTAATTACGAGAAAAGATCTCGTTACATGTGTATAACAAGTTCATTATCTCGTTATTACGAGAAAAGATCTCGTTATAAAAAGTTGTCTCGTTATTACGAGAAAAGGTCTCGTTATAACGAGTTAAATATTTCGTAATTTCCAGAAAAGATATTGCTATTACAAGAAAGGATCTATTTAAAATGGTGTGTTTCTGGAAAGACCTCTAAGTCGATTGGTTCACCCTTTCAGTCTATTTTTATTTTTTTATTGTAGAAACATTAATTCAATATTGATTAACTTTTAAATAACGACTATTATTATTTATCAATTTCCACATAAGATGGTCAGTTAATTTATAAATCAATCTGCTTTGTTACTTTTTCTAACATTTCTTTCGCTAATTTAATGAATATCTTATGTTCATTTATTTTACATAAAGAGAGTAAAACAATAAAATGCACCATTTTGTATAGATATTAGATCTTTCTTGTAATAACGAGATCTTTTCTCGTAATAACAAGATCTTCTCTCGTAATTAACGAGGCCGGGTCCAATTTGTTCTGCCCTAGATTTTTGAATGAAACTTTAACATGAATTTCTACTGATATGATTATTATTTTAAGATAAAAAAAAAAAAAAAAGAAAGAAGATGGGGGAATAAGATGGCGCAAATGCCCATTCGGTTTAGTAGTGAAATACAATTTTGAATTTATTATTCCTTCAATTTGTATGCACACACCGCTGCAGTTATGAGACTATATCTTTCAAAAAATAATGATTCAATGCTTATATTTACATTTTTTAACATATTTTAATTTGTTAATTGGAAAAATCCTTACTTACAAGAAATGTGACACCTTCACGTTGTGTCGTATTATTTATCAAAATAAACAATAAAATCAAGTATAATTTTATACATAGTTTCTTTCCACTTTTCGACACCTTACAGCATAGCGCAGTGGGTTAGTAGGTTAGCTATAAACATGTACGTACTGAGTTCGAATTCCGTTGAGGACAATAAAAATCAAAGTACTGAAGTACTGACGGGAGTTGATTTTATCGATTATCATTTATTTTAAAATCAACTTATCTTGCGTGGCAATTAGTTTCTAGTCTGTATTTAAATTACGTACTTTTTTATAACATGAATTTAAATTAGACTTTTCAGACAAGAATTTAGAGAAACCCCATATGAATCATGTTGTGTAATATTTAAAGATAGATTTCAAACTATGTATTAGTAATCGAAACAATTCTAAAATTTGTATGGATCCAAGCACTATTGATATTGAACTCCAGCACTCAGCTGTCTCCGTTAATCTCCGACAAGCAAGAGAGCCTCTCTGTTTGTCGGAGATTTACGGAGACAGCCGAGCTTTTGGTTGAACGAGACTATATAAACTCTGGCGTAGGGATACATGAGACTACATAAATATCTAAATTGTTCGTATTATATAAAATCTTACTATTTTCAAAGTGTTTAAAGATAAGTTTCCTTGAAAAACAGTGCTTCAGCATACATTACGTCGAATTTTTCTATTATATTCAAGAACTAAGATTTGTCAGCGGTATTGATTTGTGCTTAGGTCCAAACACTCCGACAAGCAAGAGAGCCTCTCTGTTTGTCGGAGATTTACGGAGACAGCCGAGTTTTTGGTTGAACGAGACTATATAAACTCTGGCGTAGGGATACATGAGACTACATAAATATCTAAATTGTTCGTATTATATAAAATCTTACTATTTTCAAAGTGTTTAAAGATAAGTTTCCTTGAAAAACAGTGCTTCAGCATACATTACGTCGAATTTTTCTATTATATTCAAGAACTAAGATTTGTCAGCGGTATTGATTTGTGCTTAGGTCCAAACACTGTTTCACTTTCGGTTCGCCAGAGTGACTGCATAGGAGAGTTGATTAAAATCAACTCCCAAAAATCACTTTCCATACTCGTCTTACACTTTTCGTTAATTACAGTCAATTCGCGTTCATGGTTACCCCGTTCTGGAAAATTTTCTAAAACGTATTTTTGGTTGAATATTGTGAAAGAAAATTCTAAACCGGTGAAAGTATGTCAATTTTAATATAATTTAAAACACATTAATATTGACAGATGTTCCTTACCACCATAAGGGGGATGGGAGGGTGGCTTTGAAATTCTTTCAGGTTGGGATACATAAATCCTATTAGTTACTTTTCTCCTTTATTTATTTGACTTAGTTTTGCATAAAAGCGAATAAATTCACTTATATAGGCCTATAATGAAATATCTATGTATTTATCATTTTCTTCAACTCAGAAATGAAAAGTCCCCAAGATGTTTGGGCCTTGGGACTCAGGAACGATAACTCTTACCTGAGGAACTTTCATACCAAATAAAATTTAAAATATTTTTTGTGTTTATTTGTAATGATTTTCATTCAATTTTGTATGCCACAGTTATTAAAATACATTTTCTTATAACATCAAGCAGCTTTTTCAGATGATTTGTCAACAGAGTAAGAAAATATGAAAATTCATGTTTTGGGGAAAAAAATTTGCAAAAATAACATTTTTGAATGTTAAGAAGTATTACATTTATTTTTAAGTGTCCGAAGGAAATATCCATCATATAACAAAAAAATTCTATCAATTTGTTAATAGTTAACTTTAAAAAATTTTTTTTACAAAAACACGAAAAAACATATTAAAATTCTTTAAAATTACGTATAGTACCCCTATCATCATTATATATATTTGATAAGTATATGTTTTGTGGTCTTCCATTGAAAATTGGAACTAAACTGTGGGTGTATAGAGCCACCTTAAGGGTCAACTGGACAGCCAACCCTTTAAACGATATTTCCATTATAATTTCCCATTTTCACCAGGCTAGTTATACCTGTTACTGGTCATGTATACCTAATTTCTTTTGAGGGTCGACGCAACTGGACTTTCGTGGGGCCCCATCCTCACCGAATATGGGATATATGGTGTACAGGGCGTAAGTCCTAGTTTGGGCGCAGGGCGCCTTGTTTAGATCCTTAAATAAGAGGAAAATTTTTGTTCACTTAAGGTCTACTCAGCGCACTGGCGCCAAGAAACGGTGTCACTAGTGCCTGATTTGGGTCCGGAATCTTCTAGGGAACACCCCTCCCCCAAGGAAACCGGGCTCACCTAATGAGCACAAGTCCTAGTTTGGGCGTAGAGCGCCTTGTTTAGATCCCTACATAACAGGAATAATTTGTTCACTTAAGGTTTACTCAGCGCTGTGGCGCCAAGAATCGGCGTAACTAGTGCCTGATTTGGCACCGGAATCCTGGAAGTAACACCTGTCCCCCAAGGAATCCGGGCTCACCTAATGAGCACAAGTCCTAGTTTGGGCGCAGAGCGCCTTGTTTAGATCCCTACATAACAGGAATAATTTGTTCATCTAAGGTTTACTCAGCGCCCTGGCGCCAAGAAACGGTGTAATTTGTGCCTGATTTGGCACCGGAATCCTCGAAGTAACACCTCTCCCCCAAGGAATCCGGGCTCATCTAATTAGCACAAGTCCTATTTTGGGCGCAGAGCGCCCAGTTTAGATCCCTACATAACAGAAATAATTTGTTCACTTAAGGTCTACTCAGCGGACTGGCGCCAGGAATCGGTGTAACTAGTGCCTGATTTGGGTCCGGAATCCTCGAGGGAACACCCCTCCCCCGAGGAATCCGGGCTCACCTAATGAGCATTCTCCTAGTTAGGGCGCAGGGCTTCCAGTTTAGATCCCTATACAACAGAAATAATTTGTTTACTTTAGGTCAACTCAGCGCACTGGCGCCAGATATCGGTGTAACTAGTGCCTGATTTGGCGCCGGAATCTTCTAGGGTACACCTGTCCCCCGAGGAATCCGGGCTCACCTAATGAGCACAAGTCCTACTTTGGGCGCAGGGCGATCTGTTAATTTCAGTTGTTTTACATCGGGATCGGAAAACGCTTGAAAATATCCGATAATTTTTATGAAATTTTTGTTAGTGCGTTGGAGTTAGTGCTGGCTAGCTTGACTTTGGTTTTTTCGATAAGATGCGCCGTACTGTCTCTTAAATAACCTCACTCCACTTTGCCTATTCCTTTAATAAATACATTATATTTCGGAGTGTACAGTAGAGAATACACATTACCTTGTAAACCAAGATTTAGTTTCAAACACACACAGGAAAGTAAGCCCAGATCTATACACATCTTAATGTTATGAGAGAACGAGGAGGTGTAAATTCAGAATTTGTCTTGCTGTATACCTATATACCTGTGTCCAAATATACTTTGTCCCAACTTGGTTGTTAGATAGTGAATTTCCAAATTATTTGTTCCCGAAGAAAAAATTGATTAAAATTGGTAATCTTATGTGTATTTCTGTGTATTGCAGTAAATAAATTCACTGAAACCCCCCGTTTCAGTCATGTTAAAAAAGTTTATTCATTGTACTTTAAAAAAGTAAAGGGACGACACTCGCCATCTTGGATTTATAGGGGGTCCTCGTTTCAAGCTATGTTGTAAACAAGTTCTTCCGTTTCTCCAACGATTTCTGACGAGATATAGGTTGTAAAATGTTAAAATTACTTATTCCTATCGTCTGACTACATCTGTACGCTGCATATGACAGATAGAGATAAGCCTCTAAATTTTCTACAGCAGGCAAGATACGGTAATTAATCCCAGGGGATTAATTGTTCTGCTCTCTCGTCCCTTTTTTCCCGAAATGACAGAATGGGGTTATTATCTGATTACTTGTTAAAATTAACAGCATTAAGGCAGAAAAAATAGAATAAATAAAAAAAAAAAAATAGTGAAAAAGGATATCTTAATATATATCTTGATTTTAGAATTCAACAAAATTATCATAAATCATTGTGTACGGTATTTAAACCAAAATAAAGTATGAATATTATATTTTAAATCCATATTTTAAAGAATGTACACAATACTACACATCATTCAAAATTGACCTTAACTTCAAAACAAAGTTCATTTGCAGACACAGGCAGTGCAGTAATTGATCTCAATGTGACAGATAAAACCGCAAATCCTTGCGGGGCCCTAATTATATATATTTCAGAGAAAGGGAGATGTATTTAACTAGTTTGTTACGGTATTAAAAATCTGTGAACAAATATAACAAGATGAAGAGTTGATTTTATGTAAAACAATGCCACAGAGAATTAAATCTGAATTTGTATCCGTTTGTTGTAAGTAATGAAACTACTCCTCTGTCTGCCCAAAAGAATCACCATTACTCCACCCCTTGTTCTCACGCGAATCTTTCCCTTCCGAATTGGTGTGGTTTTGAAACTTGAAGTTTTGATAACCGTGATGGTGTTATCTATTGCCTTTTCCCCCAAGCCATCTTTCCTTCGAAAAATGGCTATATAGGAGTTATCTCCCGGGGAAATGGCTATATAGCACCCCCCCCCCCCCGGAGAGCTGACTATGTAGTGGAATTTCCCCCTCTTTATAGCCAGATTACCCCCATGAAAAACTTTGTCCTCTTACGTACATTCATAGCTAATATGCAGTATCCAGCGCATGCGCAGATAATGACCACTTATTTATATAAACAATAAAAGTTTTCCCGCTACTACCTAGCATAGTTAATTCAGTGCTCGCTCAGAGAAGACCACCCGTGTAGTATATTAACTTTGTTTCCTTTTTATTTATATCGTGTGAGAACTTTCATTCTTTTCGTACTTTATTGGATTAAGGTAACTCTATACACCACTTTTTGATGACGCAGTACGGTATTCAACCAAAAAAATACGTGAAAAGTGAATCCGGAAGCATGCAATTCCGATACTGGCTGATTTAAACTGAGGCGAATTGTCCGGAGACCGCTCTTTTGAAAAATTTGTTAAATGAATAGATTTATTTAATAATTGGAAAATTCATTACTTACAAGTAATGTGGTACGTGACACCTTCACGTTGTGTGGTATTATTCATCGAAATAAACAATAAAATCAAGTATAATTTTCTAAATAGTTTCTTTACCATCATCGATTTCTTTCACCGTAGCGCAGTGCGTTAGTGGGTTCACTACAAACCAGAAGGTCATGAGTTCGATTCCCGTTGAGAACAATAAAATTTTTAACTTTCCAAAATTTTCTAAAACTTTTTTTTTTTGGTTGAATACCGTGAAAGAAAATTCTAAGCCGGTGAAAATATTTCAATAATAATATACTTTAATGCACATTAATATCGACACCTAACGGGGATGAGAGGGTTGCTTTGAATTTTTCTCAGGTTGGGATACATAAATCCTATTAGCCTAGTCAATGTTCCCCTTTATTTATTTGACTTAGTTTTGCATTAAAGCGAATATATTCATTTATACAGGGCGAAGTCTAAAATGAAATATGTATGTATTTATCATTCCAACATTATATTTAGGAAATTTTCTCAGAAATGAAAAGTCCCCAAGGTGTTTGGGACTTGGGACTTGGGACTTAGGAACGACAACCCTAACCTGAGGAACTTTCATACCAAATAAAATTTAGAAAATATTTTGTGTTTATTTGCAATGGTTTTCATTCAATTTTTTATGTCACATTTATTAAAATACATTTTCTTATAACATCAAGCAACTTTTTCAGATGATTTGTCAACAGAGTAAGAAAATATGAAAAATTATGTTTTAGGGAAATACTTTAAAAAATGCAACAATAACATTTATGAATGTTAAGAAGTGTTATATTTTTTATGTGTCCGAAGGAAATATCCATCATATGACAAACAAATCTCTCTCAATTTGTTAATAGCTGTCTTTTTAAAAAATATTTTACAAAAACGCGAAAAAAAACATTTAAAAATTCTTTAAAAATACCTATAGTATCCCCATCATCATTTTAATATTTGATATGTATATGTTTTGTGGTCTTCTATTGAAAATTGGAATAAACTGTGGGTGTATAGAGTCACCTTAAGATTGTGTTTGATTATATGAAGATGGTGCTTTTTTATGTTATGGTGCTTTATTATACATGTATGAAGATGGTGCTTTTTTATGTGATTGTGCTTTTTTATATGATGGTGCTCTTTAACGTAAAGGTTGTCACTCGGAACTCTTCTGATTTTTTAATACTGAGTTTACCATTTATTATCTCGAAATTCTGACGTACAACAAAAAATTAATGCAATCAAAATCCATTTGATACACCATGATTGCTAGTTCCTCTTTTCTCAAGCACAATTAGTATATAAACTAACGAGATGATCTGTGTACGACTTTACCTCAACCGAACTGTATTTCAAATATATAATGACGGAATGTTACAAGAATTAAAGCCACGATATTTTAATGTTATCCTGAACTTTGAAGAGCAGAAATTTGATATTATTAATTACTTGTGTTTAAGCGAAGAACAGATTATTCGATGAGATGTATATGCCCTAGCAATCTGATCTTTGATCCGCTCTTAATTTTGTTATTGTCACCGCCCAGTCGGTCTTCGTCATTAATGACCGTTCCTCTCTAACCTAAGTGGCGAGTTAGAGGAAGAGTTCACATTCTGAGTGGTTTCAAAACAAAATATTATAAAACAAAATTAAGGAGCAGATCGAGGATCTGATATTAAAAAGAATGATGCCCTAGGTGATAGGATTTGATTTGAAGAGAAAGTAAGGGAAAGTCACAGGGAAAGGTCTATTAACACATGCTTTGTTTTTGATGTCACTATCTCGAAGAGAACACTTGAAACATATTTTTCAAGGAGATTTAAAAGACTTGTTTAAAAAATCTGTAGAAGGTACCGATAAATTGCTCTTAAGCTTGTAAGGTCATTTCGGAAGCTTTTAGGGCTACTACCAAAAAACAGCAAATCCTCTGGCTTCTTTCATTCCTTTCGTCCACGTCCCAGGGATTCCTTTCGATTTAACAAAGGACATTCCAAAATCAACAGTCAAAAGAATTCAAAAAACTTCAGATAGAACCCATATTCTCCAACAACAAACACTTCCAAAATGTCAACAACAAAAAACTCGAAGCACCGATTTTCTGGTTCAGAAGAAATCTGGAGGAATGCGACCAATAATAATCCTGAAACAATTTTGTGGAAACCATTCATTTCAAGATGGAGACTCTTCAAACAGCTCTAAATTTACTGCAGAAAATGGAGATTATCTGGTCAGTGTGTTTCTGAAAGATGCAAATCTCGGCATTCCAGTTCATCGTCAATATCGAAAATACCTGAGATTTATTTGGAAAAATCAGCGTTACGAGTTTCAGTGCCTCCCGTTCGGACTAAAATCTGCTCCAAGAATATTTACAAAAAGCACGAAGCCAGTTATGTCAGCCCTGAGGTTTCATGGTCATCGGGTAATACATCGACGATTCTCTGTGGATGGCAAAGATAGCACAGGCAGTGGAAGAAACAGGTTAATCGGTAGTAAACATACTTCAACATGCAGGTTTTAAAATCAACGAGAAGGAATCCTGCTTTCAACCAACCCAATTAATTACGTTCTTGGGCTACGGCATAGATGCAGTACAGATGACAGTTTCTTTACCACAAGAAAAAGTGCAACAAATTCAAAATTTACCTCTTCAAGTACAACCCAAAATTTGTTCTGTAGCACATGTAATAGGGCTTCTTGTTGCAGCTTTCCTGCAGTTTACCAAGCCGCCTTCGTTATCGTTGTTTGGAAAGACACAAAACAAAGGCATTGCTTCAGGTTCAATCATACCAAGAGGAAATGACATTATCTTCAGAATCAATAATGGAATTTAAAAAATGGATTCAAAATTTAAAAACTCACAAGTACAATTTCAAGATCAGACATAATTATAACAACAGATGCTTCCAAAAAAGGCTGGGAGGAGAGAGATAAACCATCACCGAGTGTAAGGCAGATGGTTATAGGAGGAGACTCAGATCCATATCAATTTCCAAGAATTAAAAGCAGTTCAATTTCTACTGATGACTTTGCCCGATTAAGTTTATGGCCAGAATATCCAAATTCAAGTAGACAACAAGACAGCAGTGGCTTACATGAATCACATGGGAGGAACTCATTCAACATCAATGAACACTCTTGCAAAGGAATTATTGGAATGGGCAATAGTGAAGAAGATTCATCTGACAGGGGTTAACATTTTCGTGTTAACATTTGGATCAGATGGAATGGTAGTTATACCAACAGATAACGACTTTTCCAGCAAGAAGTTGACCTTTTTGCAAGTTGCCTAAATTGTATCATCGCAATTGGATCGTATGGCTTGGAGAACAGAAGCCTTTTCAATTCCATGGAAGAACCTAAAAGTTTTTGCATTCCCTCCATTCATCCTAATATCTGCAGTGCTTTAGAAAGTATTAAGGGACGATCCTCTTCTAATACTGATAATTCTGCATTGGAAAACACAACCATGCAAGTCCTTCATTTGTCTTGCAAAACCCCAATTTTCCTTCCAACAGTAAACAATTAACTGACATTGCCTTACGACCTAGAACAGAAGCATCCGATGGAGAAGACCCTCAAGCTAGTCGCGTGGACAGTGTGCACGTGTCGCGTGGACGTTTCATTACAAGCGGTTTTTCAAAGAAAACAGCGGAAATACTTAGTAAGGCGTGGAGAACCAAAACTAATAAACAGTATCTATCTGCATGGCGACTCTTGTTGGGCTGGTGTAGCAGAAGGAGTGTGGATTCATTTCAACCATCTATTGTTAGGTTGTGGAATTTTTGTCTTGTGAATTTCAGAAAAATAAGACATATTGTGCAATGTACAGTTATCGCTCAATTTTATTTACCTCTACTCCACCGATTGATGGTTTTCCGATTGAAAATATCTAACTGTTTTACATTTTATGAAAGGTTTATATAATATGAAACCAGTAGTACCAAAATATGCTTGTGTGTGGTATGTTTCAGTAGCTTTGAAATTTATTAATTCATTACCGTATAATGACGAACTATCGTTAAATATACTAGTAACAAATGAAGTTGACTTTTTTTAATTTTGCATTTCAAGATTTTTTGGACGAGTCCCCTTTTCACTTTCAAACCGATGCTACGCGTCTGTTCGTTTAATTCAATGTGAACGAAACCTGAATTTAGATAAAGTGACTATTCATTTGATTTCGAATTTTTAACATACGCGCATCATAGCATTTGTAAGTCCAAAATATTTAATGAATCATTCTTATCAAATAAATCTTAGTTGTGAACAAGAATATTTCTTGCTCACTCTGATAAAACAATTTTATAATTGTCAATTTTGTATATACGTGTAGGTTATAATACTTCAGAAGCGATTTTGAGCGATCTATCAGTTCTTCGAAAGATTCTTTCAAATAGGGGTTAAGCCTGAACAAAATTGCAGATAGACGGAATGTTAGATTTATTGAAAGAATTGTCAAATATTTTTCATTTACAAATTCAAAACACAAAGTTGTGCATACGGGTGTATATCTTGTCAAACTAGGTAATTTATCAATTTTCTACCAAATTTAAGTTCTCTGTATTCCATGGTAAGTATGTTTAATTTTAAAGGGACCTGGACACGATTTCGGATGAAAATTTCATTTTTGATTTCTATGTATAAAATAGTTTACTTTTGTATTTTGAATGATTCACCTAAGTTTGAATGTTAGAAGTCATGTTACAAGCGAGATACAGAGGAAAGAAGTCGTTGTTATGTAAACAAAGCTTGAGTCTTATATTTGTTTACAAATGCTATAAAGTAAAGAAATTGCCATTTCTTTATCAAAATAATTTGTGGAAACAAGATGGACTGATTCAATGGGTTCATAAATAATTTCAACACAACAAACAGCAACATTAGATTGAAACTTATACCAATTCAACAAATAAGTAAACATTAACAGGACTCGAGCTTTGTTTACAAAACAAAAAATTCTAACCTCTGTAACTCGCTTGTAACTCGATATTTGACTTTCAAATTTTGTCAAAACATTGAAAACATCTATATTAACAATTTTAGACATAAGAATTGAAAAAACTAAATTTTCAAAATTTTGAGCTAAAATCGTGTCCAAGTCCCTTTTAACATTGTCTATAAAAATAATAAATCAGCAAAACGAAACTCAACCTGTAGAGAGGAATGCAAATATATATGCAACCTCAGGGTGTACAAACATTGATTTTAATCTTTATTGGGTTTCCATTAATAATTTTTATAAAACTTGAGCCAAAAACGTAAGGGAGAAACATAATTATTTGAGAAAACTAAAACATAGTAGGGGGAAGGATACTATATAGTAAGTTTTCCAGGGAAAAGCTAAGCACAGTGGGGGAAAACTGCTCTAGAACTACGGTACCGTGAGTACCCTTGTCCAGACGGTCGTAGACAAGAGCAGGTCTTGTAAAGAAATTGTCATAAGTGACGTGGTGGCCCTTGTAAAAGTGAGGTTCCATCAGATCCATCACAGCTTGATAAACCTGCGTTTCATATCATTTTTGGGAGTTGACTTTAATCAACTCTCCTATGCAGTTACTCTGGCAAACCGAAACTGAAATAGTGTTTAGACCTAAGCTCAAATCATCTCCGCTGACAAGAGTAAGTTCTTGAAAATAATCGATAAATTCGATGTAATGTACGCTGAAGCATTATTTTTAAAGGAAACTTATTTATAAATACCTACGAAATAGTCAGAGTTTAAATAGTACGAACAATTTAGAAGTTTTTTGCAGTCGTATGTATTCCTACGCCAGAGTTCAATATAGTCTCGTTCAACCATCGGCTGCCTCCGTACATCTCCGACAAGCAGATAGTCAGTCTATATTTAGAGGTGGCATCATCACGTGACCTGGTATCTCTTACTTGTCGGAGGTTAACGGAGACAGTTGAGCGTCTTGGTTGAACAAGACTAGTTCATTATTGGTTGGATCCATACACTTTTTGAAATATTTCGAATACTGATACATAGATAGATGAAATCAATTTTATTTTTAAATGTTACAGAAAATGATTCATAAGAGGTTTTCTCGAATTTTTTGTCGGAAAATTCCGAGAATCCATATCATAAATATGTGCGTAATTCAAATATAGATTATAAACTACAACATATCGATGATTTTAAGATAAATGATAATCGATAAAATCAACTCCCGTCAGTACTTCAGTACTTTGATTGTGATTAAGGTAAGCTACAAATAAAAGTACATTATATAAAATTTAGTCATAACAAAAACGTTTTAACAAGAGTGCACATATAAGAACAACATACTTGTCCATTAGAATTACGACGTTCATTCTTTCTTCCCTTGTAAACATCAATGTGATGTGTGTACCCAGTGACGGAGTCTGACAAAACGGAGAAAAAAAATTGTTAAATTCTAATTTTGTTTTGTTATGAAGATTTTTTGTACTTGACAGGTTTGTGAAAGTTGGGTAGTATTACTGCTAAACAAAGCAGATGATATCCTACCGGGCCAGCCAAACCTCATCTTTAGTTAGATATATGCCTTAATTTTATGTCATAAAAAAGTAACTACTATATATAATATCGTTACTACATAATACGGAGACTGTGTGAGATGTGAAACAATAGTAACATCCAGTATTTTGTCAATCTTTGTTTACAATAATAACAAATGTTACATACTGCTCTGCATGCTGGTACAAATTATGCACACTAATATTCATCTGACAAAAAATCAATAAACGTTTTTATCATACGACAAAGAATCATTCACAGTAACCTTTATAGGGGTAAAAACTAGACACAATACTAGTGCTCTTTATGTTACAGCAAATTGTTTACATTTTTATGAATGAAACTATGACAATGCCAATATTATAATTATAAATGTTCAAATTTATCTAGATCAAGGTAGACGATGAGTTTTAAAGGTAAAATCTGGTGTGCTTGTAGATATATTAAAACCGACAAGCTGAGTCAGAAATGGATTTAACTGCTCATGAGAGTGATGATGCCCATGGGCTATTTGTTCAAACTTTAGCATTCGTGTAAAAGTTTGAATGTACGTCATAATTGTTCAAAATCACGAGTTTTTATTTATAATAGTGAACAAAATCAGCATAAATTTCTTCCTGTTATGAAATAATCTGTAAAAATATTGAATATAGTTCCCCTTATAATCTTTAAATTAATAGATATCATACATCTGTGGACATTTACAACATGCAATATGATGATATTATTTTCTGAATAGCCACTGTAAGGTTAAAAACTTTCATAATGTTGCCATTAGCATACACCGCTTAATGTAGCTTTCACGGAAAATGAATTGGCCAGTGAACACTCACGATTTGCTATTTCTGTGCTTAATATAAATCCTATTTTCAAACTGACACCATCAGTTTATCGAAAAAGAAGGAAACTGGCTTATATAAATATTTCCTTGTTTTGTGGGTAAGTGAGACATTTTTCTTTATATTGTTCATATGCTACCATGTAAATTCCATCATAAAACTTGTTATCTCTTATTTGTTTGTGTTATAATTTACTACATTTGACATTTAAATTTTTGATTTAGGTTTAAGCCTACAGTAGATATGATATGGATGCGAGCAAGTTCATACAACAAATGATTATTTTCCTCTTTTCGTGGCATAGTAAGTTAAATCAGGCAAACATTATTTCTTCTTGTCTTGTCACTCATTGTTTTTTTATAAAAAGGAAAATGTATATTTAAAAAAATATCTGAGAACAGTTATGGATTCAACTAAGTATTCTTAATTTTTCTTTTTTCTGTCACTTTCATGGTAAGGGTATGTAGGGATTTAACGCCGTCTCCCATCATACCATCCTTTTGTTGTTTTATCATTTTCGATGTCTGTCAGTCACCTTGCATTAAGCTCATATTTTAAGAATCCCTAGAGTTAAAATAGTAAGCTCTCCATGTGAGGGAGAATAGCTACATAGATCAATGTTTCCCCAATTGTATATTTTCCCAAGCATGTTTTGTCTACGATTCTATTAAATATCCGCGTCAACATCTTGATATAAATTACATATATCAAGATGTTGACTCGGCCATAGCCTTATTGTACTGGTATAAATTCACTCGTACATATTTTTCCTCTAAAAACTTTTAAAGATCAGTGATTGATAATAAGCTCCTCAAGATTAATTTCACAGCACTTAATTATTCAAAAGACAACTCCGGCGGACTGTAAATAGTCAACATCATCATGCAAAATATCTCTTAAAAGATCCTCAAAGCATAACATAATAAATAGAACTTGTAAGTCGTTGGCTAACTTTTGTTGAGTAGTTTCGATTACCAATTCTAGAATTTAAATCTAATACCTTCAAATTACCTGTCTGCGGTAAACGAAATAGTGCTCCATAAACCAAGAGCATGAAAGATTATCTTGAATACCCAATACTATATACTTCAAATTATTATTGGTCCATTGGAACAGGGACAGCACACGGTGATATTGGCACTAACCGAGAAACACGTACCTTTTCATTTATTTTTTTAACGAAAAGAAATGTATTTCCCTTTCGCGAATCATCTTAAAAATCACTTTATATTTATTTCCGTTCTGATTAAATGCGCTTTAAACTTGACCTTTGTAGCTCTTGTTAAGGTCTTCCGTTTCCAACGAAAGACCTTATTAGGGTCTTCCGTTTCCAACGGAAGACCCTCTTGTTATTCTACGGTTTCTTTTTCTTTATTAGGGTCTTCCGTTTCCAACGGAAGACCCTCTTGTTATTCTACGGTTTCTTTTTCTTTATTAGGGTCTTCCGTTTCCAACGGAGGACCCTCTTGTTATTCTACGGTTTCTTTTTCTTTATTAAGGTCTTCCGTTTCCAACGGAAGACCTTCTTGTTATTCTTCGGTTTCTTTTTCCCTATTATTAAGGTCTTCCGTTTCCAACGGAAGACCTTCTTGTTATTGCTTTGTTTCTGTTTCCCTTATTATTATTCTTTTTTTTTCTTACGCTTTTTTGTGCACGCGAGTTCTCGGGAACGGCTTGGCTGATTTTAATGAAACTTTCAGAACTAACACATATTGATCTGAACCTTATTGGAAATTTTTTATATTGATGACGTCATTTCCGTTTTAGAGATATTGACGTTTTTACGATTTTTAGAGGGTCGTCTTGTCCGGTGATTTTCTCCTAAACGAAAACAGATATTTGATTCAAATTTTCAGGGTTTATAGACCTATGTTTGTGGATATGACAGAAGCATTTTCATTGTTCTGTGACAAAAAACACCGAAGCTCGCCTGAGCTTAAAAATTGAGATAAAAAGCGTCATGATTTTTTTGTGGTTTTCTTTGAATATATATTTTCTAAAAAGTATTTTGTTAAGACTTATAGAACAAAAAAACTTTAAAAAGTCAAGAACTTTCATTTGACATTAGGGAAAAGGGGCTGGCCCTTTAAATTAAGGGCCGAAAGGGCTCTAAAGTATTCTAATAATATCTTTTTAATGTGAAATATTTTGTAATACTTTATAGAAGCAATTATGTTCATCGTAACATTATGTACCTATACATGACAGTTGTTTACTCCTTTGTTACGTATTCAGGGATTTTAAGGGACCAGCAGTCCGAAATTTTGATCTTATATATCTGAAAGTGAAGAGAAATTTTGAAAAGCAATGTTGAACAAAAGATGCTCCAAATAATATCGTTAACAGTTTGCAACCTAAATTTTTTTGTTATCCGGTCCCTAAAAGGAGTGATAGGGTCGGCCCTTAAAACGATCTCTTCCAGACATCTCGAGAACGGTACATAATTTCTACATACTTGTTGAACAAAATGTGTTTAAAATGACAAGAGCTTTCTTTTTATATCACGAAAAAGGGGCTGGCTATTCAAATTAGGAGCCGATAGAGTTCTAAAGTCTTTTAATCATAACTTTTAATTGTGAAATATTTTGTAATACATTACGGAAGCAATTATGTTAATCGAAATGTTATGTACCTATACATGAAAATTGTTTACTCCTATGTTATGTAATAAGGGATTTTAAGGGGTCAAAAGTCCAAACTTATCATCAACGTCCCAAAATTAAAAAAAAAGCAATTCTAAAGATCAATATTGAACAAAATACGCTAAAAAATGTGATTTACAATCTGCAACCAAAAGTTGTTTGTTATCCGTTCCCATGATCTCTTCCAGATAAATCAAGAACGGTTACAAATTTCTAAACTTTTTACACAAAATGTATCGAAATCAAAAGACCTCTTATTTGATATGAAATAAAATGTGGCTGGTCCCTAAATTTGGGATCCAACGGGGTGTATAATCCTTCATCCATCGCTCTTTTAGATCACATCTGCATTTCCTGATATGTTTCGTTGATGAAGATAAAAGGCAAGGTCATTTCCTCTTCTAAAAATCGGACGGAAGACCTCCTCGTTGCTCGCAACGAGATCGTGTCTAGTTATTCTTATTTTTTTTCTTCCTTTTTTTGTGCACGCGATTTCTCAGAAACGGCTCGGCCGATCTCAATCAAATTTTAGGATGTGATAGATAGTGGTCTGAACTTGATTGGAAATTTTTTGTATTGATGACGTCACATCCGTTTTTGAGATATTGAGATTTTTCTAATTTTTATAGGGGTATTTTGTCTTCTGTTGTTCTCCTAAACTATAAGAGATATTAAGCTCAAATTTCTACGGTTGGTAAACGAAAGGTTGAAGTTTTGCATGATTGTTGTTTTGTATGTTTAGCACTACTGGCGCCAAAGCTCGCTATGGCTCGAAAATTGACATTAAAAAAGCGTCGTGAATTTTTGTGCTTTTCTCTCTTTATCTCTTTTCTGGAAAATATTTTGTTAAAACATGTAATGTAAAAAAATTTTATATTTACAAGACCTTTCTGCTGATATCAAGAAAAAGGGGCTGGCCCCTCAAATAAGGGACCTAGAGGGCTCTAAAGTCTTTCACCCATGACTCTTTACCTAGGGATATTTTGTAATAAATTATAGAAGCAAATATGTTTATCTTACAGTTATGAAGCCAAGCAGTATAACGATTTTCTCATATGTTACGTAATTAGGGATTTTTAGGGGTCAGAAGTCCAAAACTTTGACCACCTATATCTCAAAACGGAAAAATATTTTGAAATGCAGTATAAAAGAAAAGATGCTCCAAATGATGTACTTAACACCATGCAACCTAAAAAATTTGGTTCAGCGGCCCCAATAAGGAGATAAGGGACCGGCCCCTAAAACATTCTTTCTCAGATATCTCAAGAATGGTAACGAATTTCTGAACACTTGTTGAACAAAATGTCTTTATAATTAAATGACCTTTCATTTGATACCAAGAAAAAGGGGCTGGCCCCTAAAATTAGGGACCTAGAGGGCTCTAAAGTGTTTTTACTATAGTTCTTTACTGAGGGATATTTTGTAATAAATTATATAAGCAAATATGTTTATCTTACAGTTATGAAGCCAAGCAATATAACGATTTTCTCATATGTTACGTAATTAGGGATTTTTAGGGGTCAGAAGTCCAAAACTTTGACCACCTATATCTCAAAATGGAAAAATATTTTGAAATGCTGTATAAAAGAAAAGATGCTCAAAATGATGTCCTTAACAACATGCAGCCTAAAAATTTGGTTCAGCGGCCCCTAATAAGGAGATAAGGGACCGGCCCCTAAAATATTCTGTCTCAGATATCTCAAGAATGGTAACGGATTTCTGAACACTTGTTGAACAAAATGTCTTTATAATTAAATGACCTTTCATTTGATACCATGAAAAAGGGGCTGGCCCCTAATATTAGGGACCTAGAGGGCTCTAAAGTCTTTTTCCTATAGTTCTTTACCGAGGGGTATTTCGTAATAGATTATAGAAGCAAATATGTTTATCTAACAGTTATAATGATTTTTCTCATGTGTTACGTAATTAAGGATTTTTAGGGGTCAAAAGTCCAAAAATGTGATAACCTATATCTCAAAAGGAAAAACATATTTTGAAATGCAGTATAAAAGAAAAGATGCTCAAAATAATGTACCTAATAACATGCAACCTTACAATTTTTGTTCAGCGGCCCCAATAAGGAGATAAGGTCCGGCCCCTAAAATATTCTTTCTGAGATATCTCAAGAACGGTGACGAATTTCTAAACACTTGTTGAACAAAACTCTTACACCTGAAACAAAATAGTATCAGGCACTTAAAATGAAGATCCTCTTTTCCTGTTTTAAATCATGTATAGCTGTTAAATAGCAAAATCAAGATCAAACATAAATCTCAATTTCTAAAATCAGACGGACGACCTCCTCGTTGCTCGCAACGAGATCGTGTCTAGTTATTATTATTTTTCTGCCGTTTTTTGTGCACGCGATTTCTCAGAAACGGCTCGGCCGATTTCAATCAAATTTTAGGACGTGATAGATAGTGGTCTGAACTTGATTGGAAATTTTTTGTATTGATGACGTCATATCCGTTTTTGAGATATTGAGATTTTTCTAATTTTTATATGGGTATTTTGTCTTCTGTTGTTCTCCTAAACTATAAGAGATATTAAGCTCAACTTTTTACGGTAGGTAAAGGAAAGATTGAAGTTTTGCATGATTGTTGTTTTGTATGTTTAGCACTTCTGGCGCCAAAGCTCGCTAGGGCTCGAAAATTGACATTAAAAAAGCGTCGTGAATTTTTGTGCTTTTCTCTTTTTATCTCTTTTCTGGAAAATATTTTGTTAAAACATGTAATGTAAAAAAAGTTTATTTTCACAAGACCTTTCAGCTGATATCAAGAAAAAGGGGCTGGCCCCTCAAATTAGGGACCTAGAAGGCTCTAAAGTCTTTTACCCATAACTCTTTACCGAGAGATATTTTGTAATAAATTATAGAAGCAAATATGTTTATCTTATAATTATAAAGCCAAGCAGTATAACGATTTTCTCATATGTTACGTAATTAGGGGTTTTTAGGGGTCAAAAGTCCAAAACTTTGATCACCTATATCTCAAAAAGGAAAAATATTTTGAAATGCAGTATTAAAGAAAAGATGCTCAAAATGATGTACTTAACAACATGCAACCTAAAAAATTTGGTTCAGCGGCCCCAATAAGGAGATAAGGGACCGGCCCCTAAAACATTCTGTCTCAGATATCTCAAGAATGGTAACGAATTTCTGAACACTTGTTGAACAAAATGTCTTTATAATCAAATGACCTTTCATTTGATACCAAGAAAAAGGGGCTGGCCCCTAATATAAGGGACCTAAAGGGCTCTAAAGTCTTTTACCCATAACTCTTTACCGAGGGATATTTTGTTATAGATTATAGAAGCAAATATGTTAATCTCACAGTTATGTATTCAAGCAATGTAATGATTTTATGATGTGTTACGTAATTAAGGGTTTTAGGGGCCAAAAGTCCAAAATTTCGATCACCCATATCTCAGAAAGGAAAAATATTTTGTAATGCAGTACAGAAGAAAAGTTGTTCAAAATGATGTTCTCAACAAAATGCAACCGTCAGAATTTCGTTAAACGACCCCTAAAAGGAGATAAGGGACCGGCCCCTAAAACCTTCTTTCTCATATATCTCTAGAACGGTAACAAATTTCTAAGCACTTGTTGAACAAAATTTGTGTAGAATTAAATGACCTTTTATTTGATATCAGGAAAAAGGGGCTGGCCCCTTAAATTAGGGGACCAAAGGGCTCTAAAGTCTTTATTCTGTAGCTCTTTACTGAGAGATATTTTGTGAAATGTTATAGAAGCAAATGTGTTTATCTCACAGTTATGTATTCAAGCAATGTAATGATTTTATGATGTGTTACGTAATTAAGGGTTTTTAGGGGCCAAAAGTCCAAAATTTCGATCACCCATATCTCAGAAAAGAAAAATATTTTGTAATGCAGTATTAAAGAAAAGTTGTTCAAAATGATGTTCTTATCAAAATGCAACGGTCAGAATTTCGTTAAACGACCCCTAAAAGGAGATAAGGGACTGGCCCCTAAAACCTTCTTTCTCATATATCTCTAGAACGGTAACAAATTTCTAAGCACTTGTTGAACAAAATTTGTGTATTATTAAATGACCTTTTATTTGATATCAGGAAAAAAGGGCTGGCCACTTAAATTAGGGGACCAAAGGGCTCTTAATTCTTTAATCTGTAGCTCTTTACTGAGAGATATTTTGTGAAATGTTATAGAAGCAAATATGTTTATCTTACAGTAATGTATTCAAGCAATGTAATGATTTTATGATGTGTTACGTAATTAAGGGTTTTTAGGGGCCAAAACTCCAAAATTATGATCACCCATATCTCAGAAAGGAAATATATTTTGTAATGCAATACAGAAGAGAAGTTGTTCAAAATGATGTTCTCAACAAAATGCAACCTTCAAAATTTCGTTAAACGGCCCCTATAAAGAGTTATGGGATCGGCCCCTAATACCTTCTTTCTCATATATCTCCAGAACTGTAACGAATTTCTAAACACTTGTTGAACAAAATTTGTTTAGAATTAAATAACCTTTCATTTGATATCAAGAAAAAGGGACTGGCCCCTAAAATTAGGGGACCGAAGGTCTCTAAAGTATTTTATCTATAGCCCTTTATTGAGGGATATTTTGTGAAATGTTGTAGAAGCAAATGTGTTTATCCTGCAGTTATGTATCAAAGCAATGTATTGGTTTTGTCATGTGTTTTGTAATTTGGGGTTTTTGGAGGCCAAAAGTCCCAAGTTTTGATCACCCATATCTCAGAAAGGTAAAATATTTTGAAATGCAGTACAGAAGAAAAGTTGTTTAAAAAGATGCAAAAGGCTCTAAAGTCGTTTATCTATTACCCTTTATTGAGGGATATTTTGTGAAATGTTATAGAAGCAAATGTGTTTATCTTATAGTTATGTATCAAAGCAATGTAATGATTTTATCATGTGTTACGTAATTAAGGGTTTTAGGGGCCAAAAGTCCTAAATTTTGATCACCCATATCTCAGAAAGGAAATATATTTTGTAATGCAGTACGAAGAAAAGTTGTTCAAAATGATGTTCTCAACAAAATGCAACCTTCAAAATTTCGTTAAACGGCCCCTAAAAGGAGATAAGGGATCGGCCCCTAAAACCTTCTTTCTCATATATCTCCAAAACGGTAACGAATTTCTAAACACTTGTTGACAAAATGTGTTCAGAATTAAATGTCCTTTCATTTGAATTCAACAAAAAGGGATTGCCCCTTAAACTAGGGGATCAAAGAGCTCTAAAATCTTTTATCTATAGCTCTTTATTAAGGGATATTTTGTGAAAGGTTATTAAAGCTAGATTAGGTATAATACGTTTATATATCCCAACAATATAATGATTTTCTCTTGCGTTACCCAATTAGGGTTTTTGAGGGACCAGAGGTTAATAAGTTTGATCTTTTCTATCTTAATTGAAAGAAATGCAAGTATTTAAAAAAGCAAGAGAACTTATAAAAAGCAATACAATAAAGCATTAGTACTTTACTCCTTTTTTTCATAACATGTTTTGTTGTCGAAAATCAAAGTCGATGATGTCATATTTCATTCTAAAAATCGAACGGAAGACCTCCTCGTTGCTCGCAACGAGATCGTGTCTAGTTATTCTTTTTTTTCTTTTTCTGACTTTTTTGGAGCGCAATTTCTCAAAAACTATCCAACCGATTCGCACAAAATTTTCAGGACTGACAGAGCATGATCAGCACTACATATTATAAAATTTTCAAATGATGACGTCACTTCCGGTTTCAGATATTGACGATTTTGTAAATTTTTAAGGGTCATTTTGTCCATGCAACTCCTCCGAAACTAATCAAGATAGAAGCTTGAAATTTTCAGGGATTGTAGATGAATGTATGTAGATGTACCCCCATGCTTTCAATGATGAAAATTGCTAAAGGCCTCAAAGCTCGCCTGAAGCGGAAAATTGGCACCAAATTTTTTCACGAAATTTTTGCACATTTTCTGTGATATCTTTTGATGTATAAATATTTTGTTAAAACATGTAAAGCAAAAGTTGTTTTAAATTACACGGGCTTTCGTTTAATATCAAGAAAAGGGGGTTGGCCCCTCAAATTAGGGGCCAAGAGGGCTGTAAAGTCTTCTTACAATAACTCTTTACTGAATAATAATTTGTTATTAATTATAGAAGCAAAAATGTTCATTGTTGGGCTGTTTATCTTTACAGTACCATACTTAAGTCATATGTTACGTAATTAGGGGTTTCAAGGGGCCAGAAATTCAAAATTTCGATCATTAATATATCAAAAAGGAGAAATATTTTAAAAGCATTGCAGAACAAAAGTTGCTTCAAATAATGTTCTGTACATTATGCCACCTTAAATCTTTTTGTTCATGACCCCATTTAGGAGATAAAGGGCCGGCCCCTAAAACACATTTGTACAGATATCCTAAGAACGGTTAACATTTCGTGAACACTTGTTGAACAAAATATGTTTATATTTGCAAGACCTTTCATTTGATATCAAGAAAAAGGGGCTGGCCCCTCCAATTAGGGGTCAAGAGGGGTCTTAAATCTTCTTACAAGAACTCTTTACTGAACAATAATTTGTTATTAATTATAGAAGCAAAAATGTTCATTGTAGAGCTGTTTATCTATACAGTATCATACCTAAGTCATATATACGTAATTAGGGGTTTCAAGGGGCCAGAAATTCAAAATTTCGATCATTAATATATGAAAAAGGAGAAATATTTTTAAAAGCAATGTAGAACAAAAGTTGTTCAAAATAATGTTCTGAACAATATGATACCATAAATTTTGTTGTTTGTGGCCCCGGTAAAGAGTTAAAGAGTCGGCCCCTAAAATACAGTTGTTTAGATATCTCGATAACGGTTAACCATTCGTGAACATTTGTAGAACAAAATATGCTTATATTAGCGAGACCTTTTATTTGATATCAAGAAAAAGGGGGTGACCCCTCAAATTAGGGGCCAGAAGGGCTATAAGGTCTTTTAATAATAACTCTTTTCTAACCAACAATTTGATATTAATCATAAAGCAACAAAGGAGCTTTTATTAAGCTTAATTTAAAACTGAAATCCGTTTTAAAATCGGACGATGCATTACAAAAATATTGGGATTTAGAGTTTTCCGGGAATTTTGATTCCACGTTCTTGGTTAAAAAAATAGTGTTATGTTCAAAGTTAAATTAACTTGTACCTAATATAATTCGGAAATTGTTAATTCGTACTTGAAGACATTCGGGACTTTTTTTTATGAAGTCGTTCTAGAAATTGTAAAGGTTTTTGTTAATTCGTTCTTGAAATCATTCAGACATCGTTAAGTCGTACTAAGAATTATTCGATTTTTTAAAAATATTTTTTTTTATTTTCTTTGGAGTTGGTTTTAGAACTCTGCTTCTTACAGGAACTTCTATCTTTACTCTCGACACCACCGGAAGACCCACTCGTTGCTTTGCAACGAGCTTTGCTCTAGTTCTTATTATTCTTTTTTTTCTTTTTCTGACTTTTTTGGAGCGTTATTTCTCAAAAACTACCCAACTGATTTGCACGAAATTTTTAGGAGTGATAAAACATCATCGTCGCTACATATTATCAAATTTTTGCATGATGACGTCACTTTCGGTTTCAGATATAGACGATTTTGTAAATTTTTAAGGGTCATTTTGTCCACGCATCTCCTCCGAAACTAATCAAGATAGAAGCTTAAAATTTTCAGGGTTTGTAGATGAATGTCTGTAGATTTACCCCCATGCTTCCAATTATGAAAATTGCTCAAGGCCTCGAAGCTCGCCTGAACCTGAAAATTAGCACCAAATTTTTCTACGAAATTTTTGCACATTTTCTGTAATACCTTTCGATGTGCACATAATTTGTTAAAGTATGTAATGCAAAAGTTGTTTCAATTTTCACGAGCTTTCCTTTGATATCAAGAAAAAGGGGCTGACCCCTCAAATTAGGGGCCAAGGGGGCTCTAAAGTCTTCGTACAATAACTCTTTACTAAACAATAATTTGTTATAAATTATATAAGCAAATATGTTCATTGTACAGCTGTTTATCTATACAGTATCATACTTAAGTCATATGTTACGTAATTAGGGGATTCAAGGGGCCAGAAGTTCAAAACTTTGATCATTAATAGCTGGAAAAGGAGAAATATTTTAAAAAACAATGTAGAACAAAAGTTGCTTAAAATAAAGTTCTTGTCAATATGCTACCTTAAATGTTTTTGTTTATGACCCCATTTAGGAGTTAAAGGGTCGGCCCCTAAAACACATTTGTACAGATATCTCGAGAACGGTTAACATTTCATGAACACTTGTTGAACAAAATATGTTTAAATTTGCAAGACCTTAAATTTGATATCAAGAAAAAGGGGCCGGCCTCTCAAATTAGGGGCCAAAAGGGCTCTAATATCTTTTTACAATAACTCTTTACTGAACAATATTTTGTTATTAATTATAGAAGCAAAAATGTTCATTGTACAGCTGTTCAACTAAACAGTACTATACCTAAGACATATATTACGTAATTAGGGGTTTCAAGGGGCCAGAACTCAAAACTATGATCATTAATAGCTGAAAAAGGAGAAATATTTTAAAAAGCAATGTAGAACAAAAGTTGTTCAAAATAATGTTCTAAACAATATTAAACCAAAAATTTAGTTGTTAGTGGCCCCGGTAAGGGATTAAAGGGTCGGCCCCTAAAACACATTTGTACATATACCTCGAGAACGGTTTACAATTCATGAACACTTGTAGAACATAAAATGTATATATTAGCGAGACCTTTTATTTGATATCAAGAAAAAGGGACTGGCCCCACAAATTAGGGGGTACAAGGGCTACTAAGTCTTTTTATGATAAACCTTTTCTGACCAATAATTTGATATTTATTATAAAGCAACAAAGCAGCTTTTATTAATCTTAATTTAAAACTGAAATCCGTTTTAAAATCAGACGATGCATTACAGAGATATCGGGGTTTAAAAATGGATTTTTCCGGAAATTTTGTTTCCGCGTCTTTGGTTTAAAAAATAGCGTAATGTTTATAGTAAAATTAACTCGTACCAAAAATAATTGTGTAGTCGTACTTAAACACATTCGGATTTTTTGGTTAAGTCGTTCTTGAAATCCAAAAGGTATTTGTTAAATCTACCTCTGCTTCTTACAGGAACTTCCAGCTTTACTTCCTACATTAACGGAAGACCCACTCGTTGCTTTGCAACGAGCTTAACTCTAGTTGTTATTGTTATTGCTTTGTTTCTTTTTCCCTTTTATTATATGTTTTTCTTACGCTTTTTTGTACAAGCGAATTCTTGAAAACAACTCGACTGATTTGCGTGAATATTTCAGATCTTGTAGATATTGATTGAAACTTTATTTATAATTTTTTATTTTAATGACGTCATTTCCGTTCGGGAGATATTGACGTTTTGGCGATTTTTAGAGGGTCGGTTTGTCCTGCAATCTCCTCCTAACCGAAAAAAGATATTAAATTTAAATTTTCATGGATTGTAGACAAAAGATTGTAGACGTGTTTAAAGGCATTAATGGTTGTCTGGCTTCAAAGGCGTCGAAGCTCGCCTGGACCCGAAAATCGAGTTTGAAAAAAACGACGTGATTTTGAATGGTTTTCGTTCTTTATCTCCTTTCCTAAAAATATTTTAGCATAACATATAGAGCAAATAAAATTTATATTTACAAGAGCTTTCGTTTGATATCAAGAAAAAGGGGCTGGTACTCCAATTAGGGACCAAAAGGGCTCTAAAGTCTTTCTTCCACAGCACTCTACTGAGAAATATTTTGTAATATGTTTAAGATGCAAAAATGTTTATCTTTCACTTATAAAACTAAACATTATAAATGTTATCATTTTATCATCGTTATGTAATTAGGGGGTTTTAAGGGGCTAGAATTCCAAAACTTCGATCAATTATATCTCAAAAAGGACAAATATCTTGAAAAGCAATATAGCTCCCAACGAGATCGTGTCTAGTTATTATAATTATTATTATGATGTTAAGTACTTATGCATAAATTGCTTGTTATCAAAAGTCAGCATTTAAACGTCGAATGTTAATTTGAGCCATATATTCACTAAAATGAACCCTTGTGTGCATGTTAATCTTTGTTCAAAGAGCAATTAATTTTCTGACTTGTAATGCATTCTAACATCACTGAAATAATTTCTAATTAATTTATCGGCAAATTATCGTTATCACTTATTTATGGTTTATAACATTTTCAAACATTTTGAACAATTTACTAAATTTAATTATCTTTTTTATTTCTTTATTTAAAAAGTCGGCAGATAGCATTCAGTCGTTAACAACGATATGTTGCTTTAACGATCGGTTGCGTCTTTTTTTAACTATATCATCAAAAATTTCGGTCAGAATCAGCCTACAGTTTTTTAAATTTTTTTTTCAAGTCGTCGTTATTCGCGTAGCGTGAAAGGGGTAAAGCAAAATTCCTTTGGTTAACATCAGCAAGAGGTTATGTGATGCATAAATTGATGCATGTGCTAAACATCTGCAATGAATAGATATACCTACCTAGGTTCTTTAAGTAAATGTAATCCTAATTGATTTTGCCAGGTTATTTCACTTCTCTGCTTCAATATCTTAGATATGACAACAAACAAATCATATATATTTTAAATCAAAAGAAAAAGTCTAAAGCTATACAAAATTGTTCATATGTTGTTGATAACTTTATAATGTTATTCCTTGCTTGAAAAAATTAGTAGCTACAGTGAATTTTTATTTCAATTTTTTAATTTAATTCAGATGTCTCTTCATTGGCTATGCAAACGATTGCTTTAATTTTACAAAATGACAATCGTATAATTCTCAATTGCACCTATAACAAAGAAAAGGAGGAGGCCATATCACAAAGAAATATCAAATGGCAGAAACAGATAGGGGATGAGTTTAAAGATATCGCTGTGTTTTCACCACCTGGGGGCCAACAACCGTTTATTGAAAAAAAAATGCAGAATTTTTACAACAACAGGACAGAACTCATAGGACCAAATACCTCCCTTGCTGCTGTTATGATAATAAAGGATCCTGTTTGTGGCGATGGGGGAACATACCGATGCTGGATACAATACTATTCAGACAGTTCAATCAAAGAAAAGACCAATCAGACTGTCGTTGAATTTGATTGTAAATATATATTTATTATCTATGTTTATATTTATTTTTTTCTTAAACTAATTCGCACGACATTTGAAAATTTGAACTCCTCGTATAGAGAAATATTTTTAAAGCAATACACATATAGTTGTTTATTCGTAATTTTTGTTTAAAATGATAACATTTCTACGGTTATTTTCTTTTAATCTGTTAGTCATATTTTTAGGGGAAAGCTCAGCGAAATAACATGGTTGTCGTCTGTACAAAATTTGATTGCAACATGTTCTTTTATCCAAAAAAATTACCTGATTAAAGGGGCATGGTCACGATTTTGGTCAAAAATTATTTTTCCGGTTTTAATGTGTACGATGCTTCAGTAAGGCATTTTCAATGGGCAACCAAAATTTGAGTGTCATATGTTGAGTTATAAGCGAGTTACAGAGCTTACAATTCGTCGCTATGTAAACAAAGCATTTGTTTACATTTTGAAAGTTGAAGTGAAAATTCCCGTATTAGACCTAGAGTGAATGTGTTAATCGTTAGGAACTGTTTATTTATGCTTAAAATAAATAAGAAATAGATTAATTAGCTTGAAAAAGAATTTTTACTGGTATATTGAACCTATGTAAACAAAAGCAGGGCACGAGCCTTGTTTACATGACGAAGAATTGTGAGCCCTCTATCTTGCTTAAAACTCATTGACTGGCACCCAAATTTCATTTGATTATTAGGAATGCATTTCCAAAGCATTGTAAATATTAAAAACAGAAAAATAAAATTTGACCAAAATCGTTACCATGCCCCTTTAAAAGCAAACATTAACATGAATCTTATACATCGTATAAGATTAAATTCCATTCAGAATTATCATAAAAGCACATTCTTGTTCTTGCAACAACATAAAATTTGAATGGAAAAAAACAACGTATTTTGTTTTAGATGTGTTCATGTACATGTATAAAACTGTTTATGGTATATATTGATTGCATTTCTTTCAGCAAAATCTAGAGAACCAAATGAGTTTCTTTTGTTTCATACTAAGCTCGAAGAAAACCAGTCCCTTAGTTTGATTTGTAGTGCTGATGTTGGAAGTCCACGGGGATATATACAGATCTGGAAATATTTAGAGAACTTTAAACCAGAATTGATATACACATCCAGTTCGACAACCAATAACACAGGCAGCTGTACAGAAACCATAAATATTACTTTTACTGTAACCAGAGACGACAATGGCGCATTTTTTCGATGTTCGTCCCAAAACAGTTTAACTAGAGGTCAAGAAGCAAGCAGGAAATCGCCTAAAATTACTGTATTATGTAGGTATACATTATTTGATACTTAACAATTTGTGTAGATTGTTGAGTATTTACACAATTTCATATAACGTAAGTTATTATTTTCTATAATGATTTCACTTTATTTGCGATATATTTAGAAAAAATAAAAACTGAATGATGTCGAGATTCATTTTTTTCGATTTAAGTCAGTAATATTGTTGGAATTCCGATTGCTCTATGAAAACTTTAATGATCGGCATAAGAAATTAACGCTGAGGTACAGTTTCTTTATCAAATCTACCATTGCTAAATCTCTAAATTTTCTTTAAGATATCACTTGAAAATCAATCATATATAGCATACTAGTACATGTATATTAGAATGAAAAAAATAAGACTATTAGACCAATAGCATTGTGGTATGTTTCTAGTCGTCTACATTTTAATGTATTTCAGTATAACCTAATACAAAGAAAGTATTGAAATATCATAGGAGATAAGTATGCACAACGTTTCAAGATATCTGTAATTTACATTACAGACGGGCCTGACGAACCCTTAATCAAACTGTTACCTCCCAAATCAGAGTTCTTTGTAGGGGAACCTCTCACCATTCAGTGTAGAACTGTCAGTAACCCACCACCTGTCTTCACCTGGAGATTTCAGCCCCATAACAAATCGGAGGAAACACTGATTAAGCCTTCCTATGACAAATCAAAATTAGTGTTTGATAGCCTAAAAGTCACGGATTTTGGGACCTATATATGCACCGGTGTCAATCCAAACAGATCAAATGCGCCAAATGCAAGCGCTTTTATAGCCGTGTATGTTAGAAATTCGGGAATGAAATACATGTACCATGATTGTGATCAGTGTAGTTTTATCAACATATGTCAGAAAGATCGTGGAATGACTTTGTGTACCCTAAATACTTGGGTACCCATTGCAATGGTGTTTATCAGCCTAAGTACATCACTTGCTCTCATAAACATCATTTTAATATGGAAAAGAAAAACAAGACAGAAACGCGTAGAAACCAAAAAAAAAGTGATTTCACAGAGGTAATGCATCATTGCTCTATATTCTTCATTCTTAATGTCAATAATGCTTTCTATATATGATATTTGTTTGAATTTCTTAATGTTGAATTTAAAAAGAATGAAATACAGTCATTTGTATCATACACATCCGATTCAAATTCGATAAACTTGTTAGTCCAAACCGATCTTTTATACCTTGTTGAATATTATTTGCGTTCTTGCTAATCTATAATTGTAAAAGTTCATCTCATTTGAAAATTCAAAGAAAATGAAGACTATTTACTGTTTATGTTGTTCAATATTAATTGAGACAACTTTAAGGAAAAAAGAGAAATAGGTATAAGTCAATGGTTGTAACTGATCAATGCGTAAGAGTATCATTGATAAGCTGTTAAGATTGGCAATAGTGAAATTTGTGTAAGATACGCGTACGGATACGGGAGTGTTTAACTGATATTTAGTTAGATGTGTCAATACCGGCAAAAGGCTTTAAACGATTTCAGCAGAATTGTAAAAATCTCGTTTTAAATGAAATCAAGTAATTCTAAGAGTGCTCGATGGTCCTCGCCATTTTTAGACTGTATTGATCTCCTTTAAAAGAATTATTTATAAAATATTGGATAACACCCTTTAAAAAGAAGAATGTTCGGATCATTTCTTATATAGTAAATAGTAGTTTATAGATAAACAAATCATATCTCAGGATTTTAGGCAAATCTGGGGGTTAGTTTTTTTTTACCATCCAGCCTCCCTAAAACTGAAATAAGTAATACTGTGGTTTCATTAATTTTCATGGGTATCAATTTTCGTGGATTTTCTGAAAACCACAGTTTCAAGAAAACGTAATTTCGTGGCCAAGGATCCTATCAATACCAATTGTTAGTTGAAATTGAACTTTAATGAACATTTAATTTCGTGGATCAACTTAACAACGAAATCCACGAAAATTGGTATTCAACGAATATTGATGAAACCACAGTATTCAATTTAACAAATTCTTCCTCTTTCAATATATTTTGATTTCATTTTATAAAATTTAATATCGAATTGAAAATTAATGAATCATTTTTCAAATTATATAATAATAAGTTAAGGTCCTGGGGTATCTTGTTTAATTAATGAATTGTACTTTTTAATTGGCCCATTATAAGCCACTTACACATGTATTGATCCGCTTACGTAATCCCAAAGAACATGGAACGAAGGCAAACTTAGTAAAAAAATATGTTTGGGATCTGGCAACTTGCGTTTTGAAACACGGTATCAGTAATGGGCGAAATGCATGTTGCCCCCAAAACAGTCAATAAATTTGCCTTTTGTTGTTTCTCTCTTCAAGAAATTACACAAATTAATTTCAAAATTTAATTTGACACCATTAACAAAAAATTAAAATAAAGAATGTTTCTTTTACACGATAATGACTGATACGTTCATGTACGATATGATTCAGTGAATGCAAAGAAAGTTGACTGGTTGTATTTCAGATCTCCTTCATCAAATGCTATTCCTGAAGACACTCACGGAGAGTACTCTTCCCCTAGAGATTTAATGGAAATGCGAGAGTAGGTTCTCATTTTGTCATTAGCTCTGATTACGGGGATTGTGAATTCGGAAGAAAAATTCTATTCATTAAGCTATTTACAATATATTGTTGAAATTATTAGAATGCAAGGGATACCTTATATATATATATATATATATATATATATATATATATATATATATATATATATATATATATATATATATATATATATATATATATATACACACAGTTTTAATCGGCAACCAACTCCTAGAATACTTTAACTTCGTAAATTCCTCGGGGGGGGGGGGGGGGGGGGTCAATTAGTTTGTGTGTTAAATTTACATGTTGTGAGTGTAATAAATAAACATGCATTTATTCTCGACAGACAATCTTTGCTGTTAACACACCACAATGAACCCGATGGATACACAACAACCCAGGATGTGGTACAATATGCCGCGGTTCAAAAAAAGCCAACAAAAGATCAAGTGTCAGATGAAAACGTGTAAGTTTTCAAACATGGGGAACGAATTGGAAAGAATCTTTTATCAACATCGAATATTTCAAATTTCATTAATATAAATCAATAATCAAATACAATGTAAGGTTAGCAATGAAAAAGGATAACCTAAATTTATTCTTTCAATATACATGTATTGGCAAGTACTAAGGAGAGGTCGGTCCCATATTCTTGAAATTGTTATCTTTCCTGATAGATTATCAAAACTGTATTTTATTATCTTTCTGTAGCTTATTACCACTCTGTAGCTTATTACCACTCTGTAGCTTATTACTCCTCTGTAGCTTATTACCACTCTGTAGCTTATTACCCCTCTGTAGCTTACTACCACTCTGTAGCTTATTACCCCTCTGTAGCGTATTACCCCTCTGTAGCTTATTACCACTCTGTAGCTTATTACCCCTCGGTAGCTTATTACCACTCTGTAGCTTATTACCACTCTGTAGCTTATTACCACTCAGTTGCTTATTACCACTCTGTTGCTTACTACCCCTCTGTAGCTTATTACTCCTCTGTAGCTTATTACCACTCTGTAGCTTATTACCACTCTGTAGCTTATTACCACTCAGTTGCTTACTACCCCTCTGTAGCTTATTACTCCTCTGTAGCTTATTACCACTCTGTAGCTTATTACCACTCTGTAGCTTATTACCACTCAGTTGCTTACTACCCTTCTGTAGCTTATTACTCTTCTGTAGCTTATTACCACTCAGTTGCTTATTACCACTCTGTATCTTATTACCACTCAGTTGCTTACTACCCCTCTGTAGCTTATTACCCCTCTGTAGCTTATTACCACTCTGTAGCTTATTACCACTCAGTTGCTTATTACCACTCTGTAGCTTATTACCACTCAGTTGCTTACTACCACTCTGTAGCTTATTACTCCTCTGTAGCTAATTACCACTCTGTAGCTTATTACCACTCTGTAGCTTATTACCACTTAGTAGTGTAGTACTCCTATGTACATGTAGCTTATTACTCCTCTGTAGCTTATTACCACTCTGTAGCTTATTACCCCTCTGTAGCTTATTACCCCTCTGTAGCTTATTACCACTCAGTTGCTTACTACCACTCTGTAGCTTATTACCCCTCTGTAGCTTATTGCCACTCTGTAGCTTATTACCCCTCTGTAGCTTATTACCACTCTGTAGCTGATTACCACTCTGTAGCTGATTACCACTCTGTAGCTTATTACCACTAAGTTGCTTATTACCACTCTGTAGCTTATTACCACTCAGTTGCTTACTACTCCTCTGTAGCTTATTACTCCTCTGTAGCTTATTACCACTCTGTAGCTTATTACCACTCTGTAGCTTATTACCACTCAGTTGCTTACAACTCCTCTGTAGCTTATTACTCCTCTGTAGCTTATTACCACTCTGTAGCTTATTACCACTCTGTAGCTTATTACCACTCAGTTGCTTATTACCACTCTGTAGCTTATTACCACTCAGTTGCTTACTACCCCTCTGTAGCTTATTACCCCTCTGTAGCTTATTACCACTCTGTAGCTTATTACCATTCAGTTGCTTACTACTCCTCTGTAACTTATTACTCCTCTGTAGCTTATTACCACTCTGTAGCTTATTACCACTCTGTAGCTTATTACCACTCAGTTGCTGACTACCCCTTTGTAGCTTATTACTCCTCTGTAGCTTATTACTACTCAGTTGCTTATTACCACTCTGTAGCTTATTACCACTCAGTTGCTTACTACCCCTCTGTAGCTTATTACCCCTCGGTAGCTTATTACCACTCTGTAGCTTATTACCACTCAGTTGCTTATTACCACTCTGTAGCTTATTACCACTCAGTTGCTTACTACCCCTCTGTAGCTTATTACTCCTCTGTAGCTTATTACCACTCTGTAGCTTATTACCACTCTGTAGCTTATTACCACTCAGTTGCTTACTACCCCTCTGTAGCTTATTACTCCTCTGTAGCTTATTACCACTCTGTAGCTTATTACCACTCTGTAGCTTATTACCACTCAGTTGCTTACTACCCCTCTGTAGCTTATTACTCCTCTGTAGCTTATTACCACTCTGTAGTTTATTACCACTCAGTTGTTTACTTCCCCTCTGTAGCTTATTACCACTCTTTAGCTTATTACCACTCAGTAGCAGCACTCTGTGTGAATAATACCATGCATACAACTAAATAGCTGCGGCTTTATTCGGATCTTTGAATTAGCTGTATGGGTTCAGAAGTTTGTAACTATTGCATTTAGTTGCTATTTGAAGCAGGAAGCTTCACCCAATTTCCATCATTAGCATTGTTGACTCGGAACAAAGTCTCTTCATCAACTTCTAAAATATAACAGAAGGAAAGAAAGTTTGTTTTAATTAGAGATATAGAAACTGGATATATAACCACCCAGGTTAACAAATAGTTAAGGTTCTTTACTGTAATGCTTATCAATTGAGTATATATCTTTTTCATAGATATGACAGTGCTTGGAATTCAGACAACGTTTTCTTCAAATTAAGACCAGAAACCCAGGGGCCACATCGCTCACCTGAGCAACAATAGCTAATAAGAGCTGTAGACCATCTTTAGAGTATCAAATACAAAATATCTAAACAACTTAGATGAGTTTATATCTTGAGCTCCTTTTGTTGTTTCAGGTTTAGAGAGTAAGATTTTTAAAGATTTTTTTCTATTAATTCATCCCCATTGTGTCCCAACCTCACCCGGCCTGTGAATCATTATTTGAAAAAACTTAAATCTACACTACCTGATGATGCTCCACCAACTTTCTGGCCAATTTGTTTCTTAAGAAGATTTCTCTACATATTCCTATGTGAATATTTGACACACACAGCCCTTCCGTTGTGGCCCCACTTTATTCCCGGATATAATAATTTGAATAAAATTGAATATACTATACATGAGGATACTTCCACACAAGTTTCATCTTTTCTGGCCAAATGATTTTAGCGAAGAGTTTTGAAAAATACTAATAAATTTTCAATGATTCAACATTATCTCCCCTTTTAAGAGGGTGTGGCCCTTCATTAGAACAAACTTATATCCCCTTCACCCAGTAATGCTTAGTTTCAAGTTTGATTTAAATTGGTCCAGTGGTTTTGGAGAAGATGCAAAAATGACAACACCAACGATAGACAACGGACAAAATCATAAAAGCTCACATGAGTCTCCAATAAGAGTTGGTTTTAACATTAATATTTTAATTTTTGATTGAATATTTTATGAATTCCCATATGATAGAAAATATTTAAAATGTTTAAATTAAAAACAACATTGATATTAGATTGTTTATGAGGACTATATAAAATTAGTATGCTTTATACTGATTTAATAGTGTTGGGGTTTTTTCAAATACAATGGTGATGAAATCTGTTGATCGATAATTACAAGATTAGTTAAGTTTGAATTTTATTGTTTAAAGGACTTGGAAATTTTGGGGAACAAGAAGTCGGTAATGTTAAACAGTTTGTGCTTATGCGGACGCGTTCATACGAAATTGTTCAAAAGTTTTTAACATCCGTGTATAGCGTATAAGGAAATAGCTTTTATCAATATAAAATATCTTTTGCAGCTATTATCGCATAAAGCAAACTATTGTGTAAATATAGAATATCAGAGCATGCCCCTTACGTTGTTTACCTTGTAAATGAACATTCTGTATTGAAGACGACATTTTGTTCTAGTATTCCCGGCACTTTCGGATACGTAAAACCTTAATATTACAACAACAAAAAACTCCCAGCTACTTCAAATTTATTCAGAAACTGGAAAGCTTCAAAGCTGAGAGAGAATTTGTTTGCTATCTTATTTTTTTTCATAGCTCCTTTGGTCAAAAAAGAAAATTTTAAAAAATAAATAAGTAGATATACAAGTATACATCTGTACTATATTTTTTATAAGATTGACTTGGTTCTAGTCTGAACGGTGTCCTCATACTGTTCATGCAGTAACTGTCTCTTTTTAAAGAACCAACATGTGATTATATTTATTGTGTTCAAAACTTTTAATATCTCTATGATGTGTTATACATTAGCGTTAAAAAAAGTTAGTTAGCAGATATACTAGTGTACAGTTGAAATAAGATTAGCTTGATTTTTGCCTGCACGGTGTTCTCACACTGTTTAGTATTTTGGAGTCTGGTGTTTATAGCAATTGTCTCTTTTTTAAGAACAAACTAAATTGTGTTCATATTTATGTGTTCAACAACTCTATTATATATATGATGCGTTATTCATTTTCTTTTCTTTTTATAATTTCAACTGCAACGTGCAAAATTTATATATGTGGTTTTATTCATTTCTGTATTTTCCCCTATCTTTTTAAAAGACAAGGGCGTACAAGGCCTGACAAATCCCCCGCGCCCAGAATGTTGAATTATTTGAAAGTGTACATCACTACATGTAAAACATATAAGTACATTCTCTGACAAATTAAAAATTTTCATTTATACTTGGTACTTATCTCCATCGTTTTATTAGTTTGTGACATTGTGTGTACAGAGCATGAACATTACGTAATGTTGGTCGTTATATAAAGGTATTAAATATTTGTTCAAAATAATTACAATGTTTTACTTAAAAAACACAGAAAATAAAAAAGACACGCCGGCTATGATTTGAACACCCACTTGTCCGATAAGTTCTGCCTTTCACACTAAGCCACGTTGACACATTTCAGGAATAGCGAGTAACTTCAATTCTTTGACATTTATAAATAAAATGAAACATTTTGGTGAAAACCACGCATTTGAACCATTATGGGTTTAGACTCCATTTTGATAAATCAATAATAAAAATCAATAAAAACTTATCCTTTAAATAAAAGTATTTTAGGATGGATTCAAGACCCATTCATACCTACAATTTGCAATCTAGAACAGTAAATGATCAAGATTTTGGCATAAAACTATGTGCAGCTTAATTTTGAAACCTATACCGTGTTTACAGAATGAAAGCATATCATTGACTTCCATAGTAAAATTTATTCTAAAATTAACGCACACAAGCCAAAAAATAATGTTTCATCTTCTTTGCTTCAAGTGGGGAAGGGGAGGAGGATATACAACGCCTAGTACGCCCCCGTCCAAAGTTTTATATTTCCTTGCAAATTCAAATCATCCTCATTTAATGTTACATGTTACCGGTGTATGTTTGTTGTTGTGACTAATCTCAAATACATTAAAGAATTTTTTTGTCTCAAAACTGAATCCAATTCTTAATATACCTCAGATAATTTTTCAAATTATCTTGCCTCTTCCAGAAAATTCTTTCTACCGACTTTACTTCAATTATTATTACACTTCTATGAATATCAACACAAGTGCCTCTCATCACTCAAACTATGTAATTTGTATTATATCCTGAAAAGTAACTAAAAATATCAACATTAGTTTCAGTTTCACCAATAACATTTCTTTCCTCATGAGAGCAATCCAAATCTGATGTAGGCGGAGGCTTTGGTTGGACTATGAGATTCCTATTAATATATTATAATTATTCGACTAGTGTACTTTCAACAGGTCTTGAATTAGGAAGTGTTAAACTTGAGCAAACCAATCTAATGAACACTGTCTGGTACTGATATTTTGGTAGGTCTCCTATCTCATCATTTTAGATAATATACTAGGAAGTATTCATGAGAGTACCAGGAACTATTTATTCATTTAGCTTGATTTGTTTATGAAACTAATAATAATTTTTAGTATTAAACAACTCAATTTTTTAATTACTGGAATAAGTATTGAGAATATTTAGGCAATTAATGTCCTTTAGTTTCAATTCTTTAAAGATCAAACAACAAAAAGCCAGCAACAACAATATGGCTTAAAAAAATCATAATGCATAATATGATGTTGAAACAATAAACAGAGTGTTATAGAAACTCCTGATCTATACTGCTGATATGCCTTTGTCTGGTCTTACATCCGTTTCCTTTAACAACTAATAATAGCATTAGAGGAAGCCTGGGGCCTGATAAACAGCGGGTTTTCATAGTAAGGAAATTTGAATAAACATCTCATTTTTCCTGTTTAAATATAACCGCACCTCAAAAAATATAATAAACAACATCAACATGCTTTAAGACCTCACTTATAGGGCTGTCATGTAACTATTTGCAAATAAGTTGATGTACACTATTACACTGATGTAATGGTAACCCTTCGTCAACTTCATCCAAACTTAGCGCAACCTATCATAAATGAAAGTCTTTGGTAATGTCAATGTTGCATATTTTATTACATAATAAACAATACTGAAAACTTAAACAACATAACCTTAAAAATTTATATACATTGACACCCATCAGGACATGCAATTTACAAATTGATTGTGTGTAACAAGTAGAACACCTGTTTCCTTCAAAACGGTAGGCCAGTTATAAAAATCAATATATATATAGTTTTATAAATTTACCAACATTCATCTGATACTCTCAACATCTGTTCAATTTTTATCTTTCCGTTACTACACAAGTTTTGACAATAAATAAACATCATCGGAACATGATCTTGATAAAGCTCCAAACCAGGAAAATATCATTATTTTACATTGATTTTTGTATAAATTCAAAACTGACATGGACAGATATGTACTGCATTATTAATCAAAACGAAATGATTTGATATAATGCCCTGTTATTTCAATTAGTCTAACTGACTACTTTTCAATAAACATTAACATCTAGCACCAATATAAGAATACATGTATTTGAAATTCTAATATCGGTTACATTAATAAAAACACTGACGTACATCTCTAATTATTTTTATGCCTTAAGATATTATAAGTAGTTAATAACAATTTCATATTTTGTTGCCAATTAGTTACTTTTATAAAAACAACATAAGTACACTACAATGTGGATGGAATGGTGATCGAGACGACAAAGTTCTGATTATGGTTCTACAGCTTTAGCGGAGTTATCTTCCCTGGTGTCAGAACTCTCCTCTGTTTCTTTATCCTTTGTGATGACTTTGTCTACAAATGATGAGTAAAATATCATTACCAATTCACTTTACAAAGTATTGGTAGCTGCAATAATATAGCCTTCAACGATTTTTTTTATCTGAAGCCCCCCCCCCCCCCCCCCAAAAAAATAGAGTTGTGAGAGAACTACATTGTTGCATATATCCACATAGGCTTAAAAATCTACAACAAGTAAAATGCTGTCAATATGACAGCAAAACGGGTTATCTTTTATGACAACTGGAGTAACCTATATGCAGTATTCTGTGGGAAAATGATTAAGTTCAACAGCTGATATTTTTTCATAAATTATCAAAAATAAAAATCCAATATGCACATCTCTGATATATGTACAATTGATCAGCAAAACAACAACTTGCTATCTTGAAAACTGATGGGGAAGTTATCCGTACAATAAGGGTACCCTCTTGGCAGCTGCTTGCCAGCCAACCATCTTCCCCATTTCAAAAACCAGATTTTTCCTTTGGAAAACCTGGTTCATAAAAATGTCAAAGCAGTCCATTCTCTCACTCACCCCCTCCCCAATATTCAAATCAATCATCTTAAGCCAGTCCTGAGTCTCTATAGCTCTCTCTTGGCTGCTTAAACACGTAAGTCATCAATATCTTGAATATTCATGCCTAATGCATGACATCATCTTTAACCAAAGAAAATTATTGGTTTGAAAACAAACCAACATATTACAGTATGTTATGTGAACTGTGATTGGATGATCAAAGGTTGCATCAAAGGTCAATCTCCAACTATGCTCTACTCCCAAAGACCAATATTTTAATGAACAATGAGATATTCTTGTCTTCTGCAACAAGAGAGAGGATCGTACATTTAGGTCACTGTTTGTGAAAATGCCCCCCTCCCCACCCCCCACCCCCCCCCCCCAAAAAAAAACATAAATATACACACCAACCTGGGGTATTGCTTTTTTGCTGTTGCTCCTTTAAAAGCTGTTCTTGTTTCTGTTTTTCTTCTTCTTCCTTTTTTCGTTTCTCCTCCAAATGCACATATTCCTCTAAAAAGTTCAAAACTAGCTTTTATATCATAAAATATTTTATATATATTCATGTATATATTCACATCATTATAATAATAAACTAAAAAAATAAGGTTGCGCATACAAAGTACAAACTAATTTCTTCACACAGTTGGGATATAAAGCTATAGATTTTCATTCTTTTAAAAATCATACCTGCTAACTGCTTACAGAACTTTTTATGTGTGCTCCAGTGTAATTTCTGACATCTCTGATCACAGTAACAAACCTACATATAAATGCATACAATAAACAACATTGCAATGTATAAGAAAGTGGACAAAAACATCCACCTATTAAATAACCTCACTCCACTTTGCCTATTCCTTAAATAAATTAAAAATCTTGCTTTATAAATCCCAAAGGAAATACAAATCACACTTCATACATCTTTTACCGAAATAATACAGTACTTGTTACTTACATACAAGTATAAACAAGGCTTTGGTTTATTTAGTAACCCCTTAGGGATTTTGAATGGAATCTACAATGACTGTGGAGAAAGCTTTACCATTTTACAGGCCGAGCACTTCTTCTTGGCGCGAAGACTTCCACATGTACTACAGACATCGTCCTCATCCATGAACTTCTGTCCGTTGATTCCCTGACACAGGACATACAATGCTGTCGGATGATCTCCCTACACAGACATATAGGACATTTATTGCTATGAAACAAGGTTTAAACAACGAAAATTTACATCTGATATGATAATGAAATATAATACCTGGTATGTAAAAATAAGGTGCGTTCAGAAACACAAATGATCCAAAGTGACCAAATTTTCTGTCGCCTTGATTTTTTTATTTCTTCTACTCACAACCTTTGACCCTTTTGATTATTTGGCTGAATTAGCTATGCTTCAAACAACCAAAACCAATTGATTATCAGGGCTTTTTGTACAATGGATATTAATGAATAAGCTAATAACAAATATCCAAATTATTTTTTAAAATATCTCCGAGTTCTTTTGGTTCAGAGTCAAATAGAAGCTAAAAGATGTATAGAATAAGAAAGTATGGTCGGAAACGAAAATCTCCTGATCTGCAACAAAACTAAATAGATGAACTTGTGTGTGACTTAAGAGCTTTCATAAAAAGAATAAACTTCTTTTTAATTTCAGTTTTCTGTCTATCTAACTGAAAATACAAAACAGAAGGGACAAAACCCTTTATTGTATATGAAAGTAATTCACAGACTGATACTCACTATTTGAGTGTTTGCCAAGTTTCGCACCATTTGCTGGAGTAATTCGGACTCTGCATAGGGGAATTCTCTTAACACTTGTCTCAGAAACTTCTCTTGGAATTCAGGAAACCCGTCACTCTCTCTTCCTTTGATTAATCTTAAAAACAAGAATTTTTTTTTAATCAGTTTTTGTCTAATGAATAGTATAAGTTTATATAAATGTAATGGAAATTCTTCACATAAACATCCATTATGTGTGTGCGAAGTTCAATGCAAAGAAAAATTCTCAATCGCAGGGAAATATTTTCTGTAGTAAAATCTCTATAAACAGCTGATTACTTACGATTTGATTAAGCCATCAATGCTTCCTTTCTCTGATTGCATTTTACCGGCGGTTTTAAACAAAACTGAGTAATAATGAGTTTTCAAGGCAAAAATGTCATTGGTATCCCTTGCTTTCATACTTTTTTCACACAAATGTTCAAACACTTTCACAATGCCTGTGTAGTTGTCCAACAGGCCTGGGTGATCTTGTAGATACAAACATAGCTGTAAGAAGAACGACTCAAAATATAAAGGCAAACTAGACACGATCTCGTTGCGAGCAACGAGTGGGTCTTCCGTCCGATTTTTTAATAGATTAGATGAAACTTATCACTTCAAAGATAAAATCGTAGATCTAAGCGAAAAATAGCCAAAAAAAAATCCGCGGCAACCGGGGCTTGAACCCGGGTCACCTGGGCCATGTCCACGACTCAATCGACTGAGCTAATCAGACTCTCGCTACAGAATTTTGACGCTTAATTTCTCGAGAATGCCTGAATTAACTGAAAGAACCTTGTTGCGAGCAACAAGTGGGTCTTTCGTTTAATTTTGAACTGATAGGGTTAAATTAAACTGTTGACATTTGCTACGATTTACTATCATATTAACTTCCTTTTAAACTAATTTTCAACCTACTCTGCGAAATGCAGATTTCCGGAAAACGTCATTTTTAAACTTCAATATCTCTGCAATGCGTAGTCCGATTTTAAAACAGTTTTCAGTTTTGTATTCAGTACAAAAATGTCAACAAAACGCATATGCTTTAAAATTCCAAAAATCGAAATGTTAGAATCACTTCCGGTGACGACCGGTCGTCACCGGAAGTGACGGACAACCTGCTCATATTAAAATTTGATAAATTTAAAACATATTCTGATGTAAAAAAAGTTGTAGATTATTTGATTTAAAAAAAATTTAAAACACAATTTTCCAAAAATGCTGTTTGAGCGGACCGGAAGTGACGGACGATCGTAGTTTTACCTGATCGGCCCTAGAAATTCAAAAATCTATCATTCCTGAAACTTTCAATATTCTATCTTTAATCGTTTTCGCGAAAAAGGGAGGACAGGATCACTTTTTACAAAAAGAAAAACGAATGTAACGACCGACCGGAAGTGACGTCATCAACAAAAATGTACATGATAAAAGACCTTGATATTTTGTATTATTCGTGAAATTTTCATAAAAATCCATTGTAGCATATTTGAGATATTTGAGTTTTAAGAAAAATGTTAAGAAAAAAAAGAATAATAATAGTGAAAAATAGAGAAAAAGAAACCTAACAAAAACAATAGGGTCTTCCGTTGGAAACGGAAGACCCTAAATAACACACAAAAGTGTGTTCTTACAAAAACAGTATATGAATTTAAGATTGAACAACAAAAATAAATTATTGGGCAGAGATAACATCAATTAAAACATCTTTTGTACTAAACTGTTTGACCTGCAAAATTTACATTCAGATTGGTATACACTTTATATGGACTGGATACATATGTATAAAGTTAAACAGCAGTGGTGTACATTTGTGTTAACAGTTAAAGGGAAGTAATTAACATTCTCCACTCCCAAGAAATATAGACCTAAGTTATTGATGTAAAATACTACACTGATTTACCAATTTTGCTGTTCACTCATGTATAAATAACTTCAAATCCAAATACATATTCTATAAATACTGTTCAGTTTGATTTAAATCAATTTGCTGAGGGAAATATATTGCAAAATGCATTGCTATGAAACTTGTGCAATGTGTATTGAGGATTTGACAAAACAACAGTAACAACATACTATAAAGCAAGAAAAGTATGCACATGGAATACTGTCATGGCTTTTTCATCCGTTTTCTTCTTAATATATTTACTATAGCTTATGTCATTTTTTAGCTTTACCCAGAAACATAGAAATGATCCTTAATACAGTACCTTCACAGGATGGAGGTCTGGCATGTTGATCATAGTACAAAGGGCAGGGGCCATCTCAGGGGGAAGTCTGGGCTCCTTCTCAAAGCCTGCACAAAGTACACAACAGGGGATTAATAATGTCTTGCACAAATTGACATGCACTATTTATTAAATAAAATGTTGGACTATCTTAACCAGAACTCTAATAATCAAAATTGTTACAGGTATGCTCACAATCTAAATGGACAACACATACTTTTCTAAAATACAATACTTTTCATATGTGGTACAATGTACTGCATAAAGCACATTTCAATGTTCTTGTGTACAGGTCCTGTATATATACATAAATTGACCAATATACATGTACATGTAAACCATGTTGTGTGTTACAATTTTCAATACCTTGAGGTTTGGTGTAGTACAAAAGTTTTTCTTTTGGAAAAAAGTTGTTGATGACGGAAACACATTGGTGCTGTCCTGGAAACAGGAAAAAAAATCCAAATATACCCTGACACAAGATCCCTGTAATTTCACTGATTGGTTGAAAATTTAATGAACCATAACAGCTTGTAACGAAAGACATACTAGTGTCCATATGACATTTGCTCTCAATTTGTAATAAAGCGATTATTTTGCTATTCATTTTCTTTTGTTTATACACACAGACAGTAACTTACCAACAAACGCAGCCATCTGAGCAGCTGTTCTCCCCACCGAGTTCACGTGATCTACCTTAGCACCCGCTTCTAGCACTTGTCTGGTGACATCAGTATTCCCTGAAGCAAATTCACCAAAACATTAAACAAATTTTATCCCAGACCTTTCTAATCATGTTTACATCTAATCACTTTTACAGCTCAGGTCAATGCATACAGTCTAAATCAAATAGAATTGAAATATAATGAATATTGCTTAAATCCTGCATCAATCAGTTCTTCTGAAGATTTTTTTAATTAAACTTTACACATACAGATGAATAACTGAATGGTTGACATTCTTTAAACTAACAACCACACTTTCTCACGTCTTTCACTGTTGATATGAGATACCTGACAAAGCTGCAAACATGAGGGTGGAGTAAGAGTTCTCGTGTTTGTCAGTATTAACATCGGCTCCGTTAGCCAGGAGTAGCTCCACCATTTCCTTCCTGCCTCTGAATGCTGCATGCTGTAGAGGGGTCATCCCAGTCTGTCATAATTATAAATCATTGGTGTAAATTATATAAACCTAAATGCAAAATTACTATCAAAGAGAACAAAATTTAAACTATTCATCCCAAAGTTCATTTAACAAATCATTAATTAATAAAATGCACTAGTATTCATTACATCTTATCATATGGCATTGTAATCTAGGTGAAGTTTGACTAAGAATTTAAAACATTTTTTAAAATTATAGTACATGTATTAGTAAACTGTATATAGTAAAGTATATAAAATTTATACGCATAGATTCAATATCAGATACGAATCCAGGATATAATAAAAGTCATTCTCACATCATCTGTAAAATCTGTTCTGACATCTGGGTCTTTCAAAAGTGTCTTCACAGTATCCAGATTATCTACAGGGAAAAAATCACTCAAATCTAAGAAAAATTTCAAAAAAAAAGTTGAAAAAAAAATGTTTTTGATTAAGCTCCAATGTCTCATATGTTGTAAATTATCTGTTTTCATTCTCTTTGACTGCATAATCCAAATGAGTGAGCATCATCACAATCTTCATATAATCATGAAATTACTTACCAATGTTACAAGTAAAATGGTTGTAATTTTTATTAATTTCAAATTGCAAATGCACTGGGACTGGACCAGTCCAGGAATTAAACCCGGGGCCCTTGAATCTGAACGAACTATATCATGTATATGGTACTACCCAACAATCTACATGATGTCAGTATTCGAGCTGGTCTGACCATCCCACAATAAAAAGTTTTATAACATTTTGTTTTGACCAGTGTTGCCACTGTACATGATCTAATCTTTTACAACCAAATTGCTTCTTTTTTTCATAACATTCATTTGTCAACATTATTGGTATAACAATATGTGATGCATCCAGTTGATATCAAGAGCAAAAAATGTCAAAATTGCTCGTCAGTTGTGTCAAATACAGTCATCTCGCTTACTCGAAAAGTTAAAAAAAAAAACTGCCGAAACATCCAGAAATTCTATGCTAATGTTCTATCGCTACCCATGTTCTATAGCAATAACTTTTAATTCATGCAATACTCGCAAATTGTATGTATGAAACTTAATTCCAAAAAACATATTAATGAAAATATGAAGAACTTATGAACGTTTACCATTCACGATCGCATCAAGAAGCTTTTGTTCACTTTCTCGCACATTCTTTGGCTTGTTGGTGGTCGCCATCTTCACTGTAATTTCGGATATTGGTTTCTTCATCTAAATGCGGATTTTTATTTATAACACATTTTAATTCAAGAAAAAGAAAAATAATTTATCTTTAAATTTTATATTGAATATGTTAATTACATACTAAGAGTTAAGACCAGAAACCATGTAGAAAATATATTTCTGATTAAACGAATGATGTTTTGTACAAGTTAGTTTTATTTTTGCACAGTTACTTCCGGTTTGACTTTCTGTGTGTTTTCTGTTTACGTTTTCTAAAATCATGTGTAAACTTTAATATGACAAAAGGACAAGACGATGAGGAAAGTTTGATTCCAAAAGAAAACGACAAAAGCGTTACTATGGGCGAGAAACTTAAAATTATTGAATTTGTTATGCAGATTGTTTTTGCGGTTTTGTCAAAGTTTTGGAAGTTGTGCACATCAGCTGGATTAATTCTTCTTTTAACTTTTTGGTACTATGGAGGTGTATTGACTTTAGTTCTTCTTTTAATTGGAGGATTTGGTACGTATGAGTTTTTCAATTTGCTGTAGGTTATCGACAAGTTTTAGTTATCGGGTTATATTGGAGAAGTGTAACCAGGGAAAATTGCCACCCAACACTGCAACAGCCAAATAGTTGTAGTCTGTCTTGCAGTACAAAATGTTATGCAATGAGGAACAAACCCATATTCAAACGCAGGGGTGTATGTTTGTTAACCCTAAATGCGATCGCTCTTGACGCCGTTCACCTTAGTTCTGTTCGCCTTAGGTTCTTTCGCCCTTGATTCCATTTGCCTAAGGTCTGTTTGCCTAATTTTAATACAGAATTTGTATATTTTCATCTTTGTGTAATTATACATCTCTTTTTAATTTTTAAATTAACAAAAACAACATTATTATAGCACTTTTACACAGTGAACAAATTGACTGACCTGAAAACGATGAAGTATTGCCATGGCGAATTAATTATTTAATTAGGATTAACAGTAGTTTGGTAAAGTTATATGTTCCATTTACATATATATTATATATATAGATATTATCTCATTTAGAGATCAAAGGATAGTGTTGTGGGTGGACTGTGGATATGTAAATTTTTCAAAGATAGAACCTCCACTGAATCTCTTCTCCTTTGCTTTAATTACCAACCTGCTATCTGGCACCATGCACAATCGAACAGTTCAGAATGACACAATGGGATAAGATTTAAAACTACCAATTTGGTCTTTCCCAAGTTATTGTTTCCATCTGTTTTGCTTATATTCACAATCCCTTAATAGCTGTATGTCCAAACTAATCTAAGAATTGAAAATCAAATAATGCCAACGATTTGAAAAATACCTGAATAATAATTCTGAGAAAATATGTGAAGGTTTTTGAGAACTTCCAAATATATCAAAGATGTGATCATGTCTGTATGAAGGACATTGAAGGTGTATCTTTGTTTTTGTCGGTAAATCCAGTCTGACCATCGTATTTCTCCCCCCTAAATGATCTTTGTCTTGAAGATCAACTTCACAGGTTCTTTCCCCAGGGGGTGGTTGTGGCACCAACTGTAACAGGATGGGAGAAATACCCTAACCTGGGCCCTTTAAACCTCTAGCTAGTTGTGTGCTCTACCAAATTAGCTATCTGGTGGCAACAATCAACTGAACCCAATAAATAATGATGGAAAAAGTGACCTGGTACCAACTTGTGGAATTAAGAGGTTAACTCCAGCTGCTTGGAGAAAGAACCTGGGGATGTATTTCCCTTGTATTCATTCCCTTTCAATCTTCTGATCAGTAATACTGGTATGTTTTCTCTCGCTGTTATAGGTGTTTTCTACAATGCACAGGATTTACTCCTTTATTACCCTGAACAGCCTCCTCAGTCCCGACTGTTCGTGGACAGTCCTCAGCGGTTCAATCTGCGAGGGGAAAACCACTTCCTGCCCACTAGGGATGGAATTAAAATCAATGCAGTGCTCATAAAACATTCTAATCCTAATGCCCCTACTGTGGTGTATTTCCATGGAAATGCAGGGAACATTGGACACAGGTAAGATCATTTTTTAGCACATTTTTAAAAGAATATTACTGGAAAGGAGTTATGAAATGTATTGCACATATGAGTTATAGGTTTCTAGTGTTCATGGAAAAAACTACAACTTTCGTTTTAAAGTTTTTAGGCATCCTTTACAAAGATATGCAGCAGCACAAACTGTTAATAAAAATTTAATGGCAACTTAAAAATCAATTCTTTCATAAATCATTTTCTTACGACTGAAATAATTTTTACATTTTTTGAACATTGCTAAGGAAGGGATGTTTTTTTATAAGTAATTATTTTAATTAATTAAGGTCTCATGTGTAACTCCTTATATGCATCTTAAAATTGAAGTAAATCTACCAGTAACTAAATACAAGCACAACAATGATTTCCGTCTTTTCACCCTTGTGATGATATTTTTTTCAGATATCCAAATGTGGGAGACTTACATAGATATGTGGGGGTGAATGTTCTGTTGGTGGAGTACAGGGGGTATGGGAGGAGTGAGGGCTCACCCTCAGAGTCAGGTAAGATTCTGCAGGTAAAAGTGTGATTGTGGGCAGATATTGATGTTTGTGATAGTACTCCTCAGAAAGAGGGACTGGGAAGTCCTAAATTAGGGGGTTCAAACACTGCTTTAGGATGGTCAGATGTTATGTTGAACAGGAAGGGGCTAAAAGCATGCTAGTAAATTACTGAAAAAAATTATCTGGTGGAAATTTCTCTGGGATTCAAATACATTTGTATAAGTTAATGGGTATATATGTAAATTTTAATGGTAATTGTACTTTTGTTCAATTGTGTTTCTTTTTGTAGGGCTGTATTTGGATTCTGAGGCAGCAATGGATTTTTTAATCAGTCGTCCAGACATCAACAAAGACAAGATCGTTGTGTTTGGGCGGTCACTAGGTGGCGCTGTGGCCGCCTGGCTCGCCAGCAGCAAGAAATATTCTCCACATATCGCAGCACTAGTCCTAGAAAACACCTTCACATCACTTCCAGATATTGCCAAGTCAATCTTTGCAGATTTATTTATTCTAGAGTATATACCCGTGTTCTTATTTAAAAATAAGGTAAGGTGTATATATTTACATGTACTTGGTGTATAAGTTATGTTGATAATGTTAAAAGATACTTATGGACCTTGCATACATTTGTTTAGGATAGAGTACATGTAGCTTTAGGGATAGTCATGCTTTGTTATTAACAAAATGTGTAACATGATTAAACAATGACTTTCTGAACATGAAACAATTTAAATATTCATGGTCACATTAAGAACAATTATAATGAAATAATGCATTCAGTGTAACTGTGTTTTTGTGAGATTGACTTTCATTATAATTTCCAAAAATATAATTTTTCATTCATTTTTTTGCCTATTTGACTTAAATACTTCTTTTCCAACATGATATCTATCATAATCAAGTATTTTTCTGCTGATTTTAAAAACTTTTAAGGTGCAGTGAGCCACCTTAAATGAATACATAGTTTTTATAATGAATGGCAAGTGTGACATCAGAAAATGTAAACATAAGACATTCTAACATTTGAGTGCTTTGCCTTTTCTAGTATCCTACACTGGAGAGGATCCAGAAGATAACCATTCCAACCTTGTTTTTGTCGGGACAAGGAGACAAGCTTATACCCCCACATATGATGTCCAAATTAAGTAGTGTAAGTAGAATTTATCAATCTGTTCTGAATCTGCTAACACTTTGAGAAGCGGAAGCGGATTCAGAACGTCTAATTTTAATTAGATTGTAGAATGTTTGTACCTGTAAGACATGATAATCGCATTTTTTACCCATTTCCCACAAAATGTGAAAAAAAACTACCGGTACATTGAATTTTAGTCTGTATAGTGTTTTGATTCGATAACATTTTTTGTACTATAAATAGTGCGAGCGTACTGCCATATTTAAATATGGCTCATTAGATCAGAGAAAGACTTATTAATTGATCACTTCAAGGTCAAAGGTCAATGTCAATAAAAGTTTTAGGACAACAAAAAAGTCAGATATTAAATTTTCATTCCAGTAGACTTTGTTGTTGTCAGATACACAATGTTAAACTGACAGTTCTTTTCTCTTTCAGGTATCAGGTAGCTCAGTGAAGAAGATTGTTAGATTCCCGGGAGGGACACACAATGAGACGTGGATGTCCGACGGTTATTATGAGGCCTGGCTGTTTTTTCTACAGGAAGTAAGTTCCTGACTGCAATATACACTTTTGTCTTCTGTGGTTTCCTCTATATTATTTGTTGAATACCATTTTTAGTTGACTTCTTTTGTCAATTTGATCTACAAATTTAATTTTCATTGAAGTGCAATATCGTAATATTGGATCATTGGAAATATCAGATTTTTACTAAATTCCAAAAATTTATGCCCACGAATATTAATGAAACAACAGTATTGTTGATTCCAAGTTAAATCCCTAAAGTAGTGTATCTCTCTCATAAAGGTACAGATTACGACTATTATTTATGCATTTTCTTTCCAGGTGTTTAATTCCAAGAGAACCTCTGGGAGACACAATGTGGTGGATCTATGAATTCCTATGCAAACTTCTGTGTTAACTAGGAGGGGGATCTGAGTTTTAATCATAGTTATTTATTGATCTTTATCAGCTCCCTTCATGCTATACTTTTGAACTATGGTGACTTTATTTTTATGCACATTTTACTATTTGTGTAAAATAGAAAATTACTCACAAATACAATTTATATGACAAAATGAGGATTATGTATGGATGTATTAAATTAATGTCATTCATAAAGCTGTTTATTATGAGAAATAAACATCATGAGTCAATTACAAGTCTTGCTCTTACATTAACTTTAAAAGTTAGGTTTGCTCTAGTTTTAAGAGAAAAGCACATAGTGCTCTCGTCACAAACCAGACAAAAAACTTTTTATATGACATTTGGAGAAAGTTTTAATCACAACACTATACTGGTGTTAGAGACCATAATATCACAACACCAAAAAAAAGTTCGTAATGTTATAACAGAATTGTGTTTCTTAATTTTTTCAAACTACATGAATTACAAAAATATTACAAGAATCATTTTATGTATGAAGAATAATAAGACTAGATAATGGGAATAATGCAAGAAATTCTTCGCAAAATTTGATGCTTTAGCAGTGCAATTGCAACACACTCGGAATACTGTAGTACATGTATAGACTGTATACAACTTTGTGCCTATAGTGGTGTCCCAATACATACGTGGTCTCCATAAATCTGTGCCCCACAACTTGATCAAGTACAAGTACTAAGAAGGGTCAAAGTGCACTTGCTTTTCCAACTATGTACCAAACTAATCAGTAATATATATGTAAAGTTAAACATGGTTATAGCCAACTCGCTTATAATGAATTATTAAACAACGTAGTGATTCTCATTCCCTGAGGCTTAATCACATGTTGTAAACTTGACGGATATAATGAATTCCGCTTATAAAGAAAGCAAAATCGCCCTTCCATGGCACTTCGGAATAAACGTGTTTTACTGTATAATAATAAAAACATTTACTCACTTTATATGATTAAACAAGAGAAAAACTGTCTATATGACAGCAAACGGGGCTTTCTTTTGTGTGAACAGAATCCATAATATAGTTGTCAACACTGAATTGATAAACACTACCTATCCAGAGACTATCCGGTACTATATGCAATATTTTGAAGAAAAATAACCAAGTTCAACAGGTGATTTATTTCCATAAATTGTTAAAAAATCAAAATCCAAGTAATATACACATCTCTGATATATGTACAATTGACCTGCAAAACAGCAACTTTCCATCTTGAAAACTGTAGGAGGAGTTATCTGTACAATAGGGGTACACTATATGGAATATTATGCAAAAAAATGACTATGTTCAACAGCTGGTATTTTTTTTCTCAAAAATCTGATCTGCAAAACACCAATTTCCTATTTTGAAAACTGTATGAGGAGTTATCCACACATTTAAATAGGGGTACCCTTTTGGCAGCAGACCGCCATTTTCACCATTTAAATAACTGGATTTTTCCTTTCCCTGTTTAAAATTCTTTATTATTACATGTATAATGGTTGCATCCATTGTAGGAAATCTTTACACCCTTATCCACAGATAAGTAAATTGTTTTTCCAGTGATACTTATCAATATTAGCAGTATTATAAAACAACAAAGAACTATGTGAAGTGAAGGCCTTTGGTCAAAGGGTGTGCAGTGATCTAAATGATGTTTCTAGGTCAAGGTCCTAACAGACCTTGTTTTTGTTTTCAAAACTATATACTCTCTCCATAGCTCTATCTGGCTTATACTTTTCATAATTAGAGCTTTTGGGTAAATGTTGTGCAGTGACCTTGAACCAAATTTCAAATCCGAATGTGAAGTTCATTGTATGTCTCTTTAAATTATTTCCCACTGGCTTAATCTCACCAAGATTAAACCACATATGCCTGTAGGTAAGGGGTAATGAGCTTATAAAGTTCTATGGCAACTGGAACAAATTCGAAGTCATAGGTCAAGGTCAAAGCGAAATCCTCTGAAATGCTTTTCATCCTACTGTCCATTAAGCAGGGCCATTTGAAATGGTCAACATCTCAACAATGTTTAGTTTCCACTTTAAGCCAGCTAAATAAAAAATTGCACAGAAATCATGTTCAACAGAAAACAAAGACAGATATTCTTCATTACATTTTAATAGAAACAACTTTGTGACATTTCACAAATGAAGCTTTGTTCAGTGCATTGGGTTTATACTTATCAAAAGCAGAGTCTTAAATCTCTGTACAGAGGGAATAAGCATGATCTACCTTGACATTATTTACAAATATAACACTTAAAAAAAAAGCTTTTAAAAATTAGCAAACAATTTAATTTGGCCTTTATGAGCAAGAGAAAGGAGAACTGTGTGAAATTTTATCATGAAATGATATGCCAATTGAAATGAAACATATACAACTGGCAATGTTCTACAGAGTGAAAATAACAAGCATTAATAGCCTTTTATCAAATATCTATGAAAATCTCTGGACATTATCAAGGATTTAAAAAAAGATTGTCACATTAGTTTCAGAAATTAAGAGCTGCATAGGAACACAAAGATGAACCAGGGAAGGAGGTTGTCTATCATTGCCTGTCACGTGTTTTATATGTATGTACATGTTATTCCATTATAGCTGTTTGACTAGGAAATACAATACTATGATTTACATGTAATATGTCTCATCTCTCTCTCTCTCTCTCTCCACACAGAGACAAATCTGTTACACAATTGATGCGGAGTTCACTTAATTAATATACACAAAAATTGCATTGATATTCACAGGAATAAGTCAACACTGCTTCCTACAAGAAAAATGTTTCAAAGATGTGAACGGTTTGGATGTAAAACAACATAAAACATGTACAATGTAGAGTTAATAGATTGCTTCATTTCCTTCTCACCAAAAAATGTCTGATAGAACAGGTGGTCCATGACACAAGTTAGTCAAACACGTAAGCACATAAAATAATTGCATTGAATTCTCTGCCATCACAAAATATTCAGCTACACTGCAGGCATTATCAGACACTATCACAAATCAGCAAAACTTGGACTAATCCAATCTATTGTCAACAACAGTTCAGACACTTTACAATATTCAAAGAAATCTTACAAGAAATTACCAATGTACCTGTTGCTTTTGTTTGAAAAAGAGCCCCATATTGGTATGACAATACAAGTACATTCTTTCAGTGTTCTAAATCTTCCCTATTACCCCTACAACTGACAAGTAGAAGGACTGCTCATTCCTAGTATGCCCAAACCCAACATCAAGTACTATTCCACATATATTTCATACTTATGTGTACAACATATGGCACAAAAGTTGGCTAAAATCCTATAAAAACTATACAAATATTGATAACAAATTATCACTATGCAAACTCAGAAAAAGTAATAAGAATTAACTTTGACATTTTTAAAAAGCACAATGTTTTCTTTTAAAATACAAGTACATGAATATCTCATTAGTTTTTAAAGAAAACTGTTTAATTTATTTAAGACTTTTAATAATTATTATATACAAGTAAATACAAAATAAAAGTTCCAATTGAAACATCTGAATGAATGAGTACTTCTATGTATATTATATCACACGGACCATAAAACACCCAGGGGTTTTAAAGTACTATTTAATACACTTATGATAAATATCATATAGATATTTGACAAAATTATTCTCCATTAAAAACACAATATTGTAAGGTGACTGACATGGAAAATAAGAATTTTTTATTTCTTTCTGAAGAAAGACTTATAGAAGAGGTTCAATGTCTTCATATAGAATTTCTCTTCATGAATCTACGAAAGATCCTCATTATGAATATCAAACACACAGCATCTTCTCATATATGATCATAGAAGTGCCAGAATGATACATGTAGTAATATCTCAGCACTTCAACATGCTTTTTATGTATATATATATATATATATTCACATGTACATCAAAAAATAAATAAAAAGTTTTTACATATAGGCACGACAATAGAATCTCATTTTAGCATTGGACAGGCAGGGTTTGAAAAAAATCTGCCGTTTACTCGCAAGAAAGCTTCAGAAGATTCTTATACAAGCCATCAATACAACTTTACATGTATAGTGATAATTATACTGAATTTCTGACTTCAAAGTCCTTATACAGACTAACAACACATTTGAATGCATAAGTTCTAAAAACCTTTGAAATTCTCCAAGTCAGGATTTATTTTTCCTGTAGAGAAATGCATTTCCTTCTGTTGAGGTAGGATTATCTTGTATTAACATTTAGCTGGGGTCAAATATGGCGACTGTTCTCCTCTTTTTCTGACTAGTTCCCATTTTTCAGTTTCTGCGTGCATCTCTCCAGTTAATGCCTCCATTACACATGTCGGCACCTTTGCTTTTCCTCTACACTGATTTTTTTCATATCTCAATTCTCATCTAGTTAGTAACACATTTAAATGTTAGTAGCACACATTGATTTTCTTAATTTTAAGTCAGTTCCCATCTAGACTTTGAATTTTCTAAACTTGAAGTATGTTTCCATCTAGTCAGTCTCACACTTCCACCTCTTTCACTCACTTCATTTTGTGGACTCGTGAGTTCATTGAGTCCATCTCACACCTACAGAATGCCATTGGTGAAGTACTGGAACTTGTCGTACAGTGAAGTGGTCAGCGAGTTCAGACTCGACTCAACGAGTTGATCCACATAAAGCTGAAGCTGCTCCTCTGTCAGGTTTAGATGGAACCGTTCCTTGAGCTGACGAATTGTGTTCATACCATTCCCAAAACAGGGCAAACCAGAACCTACAGACAAATATGGTAGGGATATAATGCACAAATAGTGTACTATATAAAGCATTGAAGAGAAAATTGACAAAAAATTACCATTATGGTTAGATTGTATAACTGGGTCATTTTCTGTTTCTAGACTTTTCTCGTATCAATTTCAAGGAAATACATGTACCTGTTTGCATAATCTCTACTATTGGTATGATTTTGTCCATGTGTTTTCTTGATGCCACTAATCCTTGTAGGATCAGGATCTTGAAATATTCAAACATGTCACTCTCCAAACCTCCCATAACCTAAAATAGAAACCAGAAAACAGTAGATATCCACAAATATTGTAAAAATTATCACCAAAAAAAATACAGTATACACAAGAGATAATGCTTTCATTCATCTTTTTTTTTTCCAAGTCATAAAAAATCTGTAATCTTTAAAAAGAGAACACACTCTAAAATTTCATTTTTTATTTTACATTCTGGGTATTTTCCGCGTTATTAAACACTGTGTAAGTAAGTGTAAATTTCCCCCTTGCCTAATTAACCACTTTTAAATTAAAAAACTTAATTCCATGAATCTGTTTTGTATCAACTTGTGAGAATATAAAATCGCAAGCACAACCTTTTTTATCATAATTCTATAAAGTTCAAAGCTATCTGCAAAATAAAAGCGAGATTTTTAAATCCTTCAGGGTTAATACTTCTTGCAATTTTACACAAATATTAATTCCTTGCTTTAAATAAGGAATTGACTTTATTGGATAGCTAACCTTCCTATCTATAAGACATTTATCATAAGTAACAAGCCATTTTATTTCTACAATATTTCAAATATTATGATTTCTCTTCTTTCTGTATTTCTTGATTATACATACCTCTGCAAATTCATGAGTTAGTTTGAATGGTGAGTTCTCAAAGCCCAGATTTTTGCCCGGTGAGGTTGATAAGATGAAGCCAAAGTCAATGTGAATAATGTGTCCATCACTGTCTAACAGAATGTTCCCATTGTGTCTGTAAACAGAAACATCAGCTTTACAGAGTGCATACAATGTGTTATCTATTATCCATATTAAGTCTTGATAATATATATAATAAATGTATTATAAATTTTGATAAATTTAAGATAAAAGAAACAAAACAACAGACATCCGTGTGAAAACAATGGCTGATGTTCTCACCTGTCCTTGACCTGCATCAGGTAACAGACCAGACAATAGCCGGCACAGCTCTGGACAAAGTTCTTCTGGGCGGTCAGAAACCCCTCGCTGTTCACCTCCCCAAACTCCTGGATGAAATACTCTTTGAGTGACTTCTTGCTGTGCTTTTTGATTTGGTGGATAGACACTGTGTTATCCACCGGCTGGATCATTCCACTGTTGTTGGACGTGGCTAATATGTGGTACGGCTCAATCCACAACGGAACATGCTCCTGGTTCCATATGTTCTAAAAGAAACAATATATATCATTCTGTCTAATAGCTCTCAATACATTACATACAAACATGTATTACAGTGTTTCAGCTAATGAATAAGTTATATGGAAAGATAAATATTAACTTAATTAATATTATTAATGTCATTAACACCTGTATTTGATACTGAATGATTAATAAAAACCTTCATAGATTACCAGTAGATGAAATAAATTTGATCTTTTTATGTTAATCAAAAACATGTCTTTAAATCATAAAGATTATACATGTTGCAGTACATAATAAAATATACATGTACATGATGCTATAGTATTTAAAGGATCTTGTAATAATTGGTATCCATACCTTCAGCACCTTCAGGACTTGGTACACCAACAGTTCTTGTCTTAAATCGTCCCCACACTTTATGATGACAGACAGGAGTTTCCAGTTTGGGAGCTGTCCGTAGGGGGAGGCGTCACGGATCCTCTTCACCTTCTCCTCCCAGGGTTCTTTCAGGGCGGCTGCTGAGGGGTCCTCTGGGTCACGCTGAAAAATGGACCAAAATTGAGGTCATTTAGCAAAGAGTTCTATATTTTCACTGTCACATTAGATTTTTCATTTGTAAGAGACTGAATGATTCATGATAAGTTAAAAATGGTTTATTTGCTTTAATAAACATTGCTTAAATGACTTCAGAAATTACCGGTACCTCAAATTTGCTTTTGGGAGCTGTGAAGTGCTCAGAAAGCCTCTTTCTGATGTCGCCAGCAGCAATATAAACTGGTTCCTTACTGTCTGCACTGGTGGTGCTATCAACAGAGAACTGTGACAGAGTGTCCACTGATCTGGTCTTCACAGCAAACTGTTTCACAAGAGAAAAAGAAATAGTTAGACATTTTCTACAAAGTCAAATCTAAGCTTCAATTCACACCATTTTTTTCAAAAACCTCATTTTCAATTTAATCTTATAAGTTTTACCAGTCAGTTATCTTTAAAATCTATTTGCCATGATAAAAATTTCGAGGAGCAATAAATATCTAAATCTTAAATTAAACTTCCCAGTTTATACATGTAGATATATTCACTTACAAATTCATGTAAGATTTCTGTCAGTCAAACTATACGTAACATATCATTGATTCTGTTAACAAATCTATGTGAATTAAAAAGATACATTACAGTCTGAATGATTAATTTTGATGCAATACTAGCTAAAAGTCAAGGTCTAGGCTAATACAGGGTATTTGCGATAGTAAAATGCAAATATAAGTAATAAACAACAATTATTTAGTGTACATGGCGTTATGAATAGCAACTGCTCTGCTGGCATATTTTCCATGATGCGCTAGCGCGCATCATGGAATATGCCAGCAGAGCAATTGCTATTCATAACGCCATGTTCACTAAATAACGTTGTTTATTTCTTAAATAATTTCTGTTCTAGCTGCAATACATCATCATCTATTTCTCAATTTCTTGAACTCTGACCTGTAATATTTCATCATCCTCCTGAGACCAGCACTCGGCATCATCAAACTCTGACCCTCCGTACAGGCTGAACTCGGGGTGGGGGGAGCCATTACTCCGGACGTAGCAGGTTGTTAGATCCTCCTCCGACTTTGTGAATCGTAACGTGTTCTCCAATCGTTTACTGGGAACATGACTAGAATACACATTCTCCACCTCCAGCACTTCTACATACAGTAAATAGGGGGCCTGCAAAGAATGCATCACAAAATCAGGTTTCTGATCACTTAAATACTTACAGTCACTGTGATTTATTCACTTATACAAATAAGCATGTACAAAGTCAGAAAAAACAACATACTGTGTAACCTTGTTTCATCTATTTGAAACAATGTACCTAAATGTGTGCCTTAAAATCATTATTTATTGTGAATAACCTATCAGAAAAATTTTTTGGAAGACCAAAGTGAAATAATTGTTTTAAAAATGTAATAGGAAGTGCAATATATGCATGACAGAGTTCCTGTGTGTCTGACCTTCTCCTTGGAGTTGAGTACTATGGCCTGGGTGTGGGGAATCCTGACAATGTGATGGTGGCTGTTGGTTCCAAACGGGAGCCACACTCGGGCCGGTAGGTTCAGATTCAACATGGCTAGTTCTGCTATCAGTCTTGATGCTATCAGGAAAGACATTCACACATGTTTGAATGTTCATAATGACCATAGAAATCAATTCTTAAACTAATATGAACAGTTCTTTTTTTACAAAGATCACATACAAGTGCACTGTAGTGATTTAGTAATATGCATATTCTAATAGTATGCCATGTCATTTTATCTCAATTTGCAAATGCCACAGCTTGTGTTTTACTGCTTTTTTAAGATGAGTGCACCATATTATTATGCAGCATGTTATTTATATTCTATCACTGTAAGTCATGATGGTTTATCAGATATATATTTTTCACAAAAACTGCATTCTTTATTTAGACTGAAGTAAGCGAAAAAGGAAAATCTATTCATATCAATTTCATTATGCGTTCTTTTATCTACATTTCAAGCTAAATTTATCTAAATCATAAAATTTACTACAATAAAAGTGTATAATTAGTTAAGGTCAAAACATGCAGGACTTACTTCGCAGCTCTTTGGTGGGAAGCTGTTGAAGGCGAGATCCAATGTTCATCAAGGCATTCACAAACTCTAATTCAGGTTTTAACCTGGGAGCCTATTCAATGACAGAAAAAAAATCAAACCTACAGCTTATTAATATATCAATGCAACAAACACCTGGTAATTACAAACACTTTGGTAACAAATCTGGAGCAATGGTATTAAAACAATTGGTGATTTTGTTATTGTGGTACACAAACTTACACCACAATGACAGACTGTTTCTTTTCCAGTGAGATCATTAACTATTCCTTCAGAAGATTGCACACAAATACAGCCACTGTCAAAAGCTCGACCTGTTGATAAATCTCCTGTGTTTGACTTTTGGAGATTCCCTGTTGTTTGACTGTGGGGCATCTTGGAGTAAATACCTAGGTAGAAAAATAAGAAGAGAAAAGATAAATATGCATTTACTGGTACTGGTAGGTTCATTATAATCCTGTCTATGGGCTGGGGTGAAAAGTAAAACATTGGTTTTACATTTAGCATAATTCTTGAAAATACAAATCATCCAGTCAACATAAATAACATCTTTATCTATATTGCTGCTACCTGTAGCATCTGACTTGGATCTGCAGTGGGTTTTCTTCACTGGAGTAGTCACCGTCAGAGGGTGGAGTGCATGTGGCAGGGTGGGGCTTGGCAGATTGCCAGCTTTCTTATCAACCTTTGGTCTACAAAGATTACAAATACCAAATCTTTTATAGAATTAAGTAAAGATTTGGAAAACCAAATTTCAGTTTTATAAACAAAACAGAAATACAAATACCTTAACTCCTCATTCAAAATCATGTTTTTCAACTTTATTCCTTGAGAATTTTTCCAGTTTGGTTTCAAAACATCAGCAGAGAAAGCGCTCAAAATCCAGGCAGTTTGAAGAGAGAACTCCACACTGTGTCTGCATCTTTAAAAAAAATCACAAAATGTAAATGCCTCTTTTTTGTATTGCAGGTTTTGTTGACCTCAAGAAGCTCAGGCGAAAAAATATTAAGGTTCAAACAACAAGTTTTTTATTCAATAATTTCAGATGACTGTTATAATATCAAACACCTAGACCATTGATCTACATGACACCGACCAGTAAATCAACTAAATCACAATACTTTATAGACAAGTTGCATGATGCGGAGGTCATTGCCTTCTGAGTCAAAGATCAAAATTAATTAACCTACAAAGTATACAAGAAATGCAAGATACCATCTACAAATCAACTGGGTTTTCCATCAACAATGGTTCCCATTTAATCTTTATCATCAGTAAAATTCAAATCAAGGAACATTAATATATATATATATAGGTCTTCTGATGACCTTGCATCTTTAGTAAGGCACAGCTTTTAGTGATTTGAATCTAAAAATATTCGATATGCATTACCTTTTCAGAATGTTGGAGCTCATTTGAATATTTTCAATGTGTGTGAGTTCTAAATTAAGATTGAGGAAGCACCTGGTGCAATGAACATATGGTACTTTCTGTTAATAATTAACTGAATGTGTTGACTACATATAGTCAATATAGAAAATCACAGACAAAAAACTTGATTATAAGCCTTAACAATTGTTACTATCTAATCCCTTTGACTGTATTTTAAGGGGACGTTAATTATTTAGAGGACATTTACCTATACACTATATAAGGGTGAATGGCTTCAGCAACATCATGCATATGAATGTACATATTCAGTAGCTGGGGCAAGTAGAAGTCCACTTCTTCTTCAGGAAAACTGAACAACCTGTTTCCTAGTTATCAAAACAGAAAACATGGGAATCAACAAATCTATAAAATATCTGATATATATACAGCATAATAATGTCACAGATTACAGATAAAAAGAATTGAACATCAATACCAGGAAAAAATACAACATGTACTCTTATTTTAACATATTTTGATTAAATGATAAAAGTAAATATTTGGCTCATCGTTTATATGCACTTAAACTAGCAGTACAATAAAAATACAAACCTAGGTATGTCTGTACCCCAGGTTCTTTAGAGTTAAAGAGATATGAAATAGCTATGGACATATCGAACATCTTAGATTCAAACAGTCGTAGTAGCCAGGACTGCTTGCCACTGGTCGAGTTCTGCTTGTTACGAGGCAGCGGGGGTTTCCCCAATACTTCGTCCTTCACCTTCTCTTTTTTCTCTTCCTCAGACACAGTGCTAAGGCCATTACTTTCAACTTTCAATGCTGCTATTTTCTCCGATAAATTTTCTCCGTTTTCTGCATGCCCATTTCTTAGTGAACAGTTCACTTCTTTCACATTTTCCAGCAATCCGTTCACTTTGTGAACCCCTGACACTGGTGTCTCCTCTTCCATTGGTTCTTGTTCATTTCCGTTTTGGTCTTTCCACTTGGAATCTGGAGACTGTCGGTATATGGTATGATCAACCGCCGAAGCGGATAAGCTCCGCTCAAAGTGAGCAGCATTGTGTGATGAACTGGAGGCCATGGTGCTCAGTGGTATTTTGAGCACATCCTTTTCTTCTCTGGCTGTGATTGTTTAACAGTTTCTTATGATCATGGTCATGTATTATGAATACAACCCTGCAGAATCCACACAGACACTCCTATATCTGTCAAATGTTAAATGTTTAAATTAGTCATACTCAGAGCATGCTTTGATTGTCAATGGGAAGCAGAGAAATGTAGAATGTCATGACAATTAAATACATTGTTTAAGCTGAACAATAATTAAGGGATTGATGGAAGATGTTATGATCATCAATCTATTGTTTTATTTTATTTGTCATGCCATTTATGCAAACTGATTTGTAAGATTCCTTGGACCCACTTCACTACTGTGTGTATAGACTGTCTGATAAAGCACGTACACACAAAATGATTAACACTGTTACTGGTTCTAAGTGCTTTAAGACTTCGACTCAGACAAAAACTCAGAAACTATATTCTACTGAATGACTCAAATAAGATTGTGCTTTCCATGAAATAAAGAGAGAGAGTGTTCTACTTATCAGTGACCATTAGAAAATACACTAATAAATACATGTATGCTATATTTGCATATAGTTTACAAATGTACAGTTGTATTCATTGACAAATATATGTAAATTAATGCAAATCTATTTTTTTCTGTTTAATTTGAATGAAAGAAAGAATAAAAAAATATGCTATAGTTAGCAAAAACTTCACACGCTGCATTGAAATGTATTCTTGTGTTTGCAAAAACATTAAGTTATCAGTCAAGCACACATCTACAACTGACCATCATGTATCAAAATCTGTCATACATGGGACAGTGCTAATCACCAGCTGTCATTGTCCAGTCACAGGTATACAGCAAGACAAATTCTGAATTTACACCTCCTCGTTCTCTCATAACATTAAGATGTGTATAGAACTGGGCTTACTTTCCTGTGTGTGTTTGAAACTAAATCTTGGTTTACAAGGTAATGTGTATTCTCTACTGTACACTCCGAAATATCATGAATTTAGACACAATAAATTAGTGTATCACTTTCACATGAAAGTGAAAGTGGAGACACACATAGAAAGCTTGCTTCTATAAATACTTTAATGTCAAAAGAATGCCTATAAATACTTTAATGTCAAAAGAATGCAATCAACATATTTATAAGAAATATGCATGATGTAAAAATTCTTTCTTTTACTTTAAAATTAGCTTTGTTTTCATCACATTGAATTTAACCCTCTGAACTCAGAGGCAGGGCCATAATCAACATTTTGTTATTAAAATTTGCTACATTAGGAGAATGGTCCATAAACAAAGAGGGGTAAAAAATATCCCCCACCCCTGGATGTTCATCAATAGATGATATGATGAAAAAAGAGTAATTTTAAATATACTTCGTTTTCAGTTTTCATATTTCTAATTTGATATTGCTACATGGTAATTTTTTTGAAACAATTAAACACCTTTAATTTTTCAGGTCCTTTTAACTTAAATTACTTTATTTTTTTAAATCAATATACTTTGAAATTTTACAAAGGCACTGAGTAAAACTAGGGACATACGTCCCTGGTAAAACACCTGCCTACTATAATCTTTATACTTAATACCTATAAGTGTAACTTATATGTTCAATAAGATGGTTCCAAATCATGAAACAACAATTAATAAATTTTAAATATTGAAAATCCAAATGGTAAAACATTTAATTTTTAAAGTGTATTAGGCTTATTGTAACAACTTTATCATGTAACTTGGTGAGAGTCTTGATGTATTTTTTAAATTACATAGTAGAATAGAAATTATTATATAATGTTCAATGAAATCATCAGTAAAATAAACTTTTCTCAAGCATTTTTTCCTCATCTATGTGAGAACAACAAATGAGTATGAACTTCCCATACCAGACAGATGAAAATGACACAAGACCTGTCACTCACACATTACAGAGCACTATGTGTCATAGATATCACAGATACTATGTAGCCCTAATCGGCATACTAACAAGAATTTGCTTTGTCTTGTATCATTGTTTATCATTTAAACGATCGACTTTTGAACACACATTTAACAACAATATACATAGGAGGTTGAGTCGGTATGTTTATGGGTTGTGGTGTCTTGTCAAAATTTCAATGACCTAATTTTACAAATCGCTCTGATTCAAATGAAAGTTAACCATAAAATAAAACTTATATGAAGAAAATACAATGAAAATCGAAGGAAAATATTTCAATTTTCTACCAATATGAGAAAATAAACTAACAGAGAAATTTTTGTTACCAGATGATCCCGATCGCCATTTTTGTTTTTCGTATCTCTCTAGAATTATTAATACTGCCACGTGACGCCCGAGTAATGTCAAAGAGGCGCGGATCTAAAACAAAAAAAAACAAAAAAATAAATAGTGGCCTATTTTGCACGATTGACAAAATACACGTATGTACAAAGCTATTTTTAAAGGATTAAAACAAAATTTTCAACACGTATAAACCAATAACAACAAAAACATTGGAATATTGCGTGAAAAGAACAAAACACCAAACAGTCAATATGCTTTCTCGTATCTCAACCCATAACGTTATGTCTCCGGCTTCTAGATTTTGGACAAGAACTGTGTCAATATTCTATATGTCACGTCTACTGCAGTGTGCTTGGATCATTTCTACTCTTTTGTCGCAAAAAATGAAAAATCAAAATCCATTAGATTTGTTGTTACAACTCTAAGTTAATTTTTTATAATGTCCTGCTTATGTAATTTACATTTAAAAATAGCTTATTTATACATGTAGAAGCTAGCATATATTTATTTCGTTTTGAATCCATGTTGGTTTTCATGTGAAACCAACAACAGCAATATTGAAACGTGTTACATTTGTGAGCTTTTTTAATCATAGCATGGTCATGAAATATAAAAAAAAATAAAAAATATTACCAGTGGCGTAGCTAGGGCTATATTGAAGTATAGGCACCAAATACGGCGAGGGGTCTGGGGGCCGCTCAAGGCCCCCACCGGGTCCAGGGCAGCGCCCTGGTAGGGGGTTCGCCCCCCAACGGAAAACGGATTTCATGTTTTATAGAACACACAGGAACAAATTTTAGACACTTTTCGCACATAAAATTTTGAGTTTTTTAAAAGATTTTTTCGTAGGAAAAAGGCAAAAATCATTTTTTAATACAATCCAACATTGTTTTCACCAGCAGTCTATTTTTAAAGCTGCTTGATCCGATTTTTTTGTAATTACAGTATCAAATTTTTTTTCATACAAATCATTTATCTTACAAAGTTATGGACTTTCTCCTATTTACACCAGCAGAATCAGTCTCCTTTCAAAGTTAGAAATATTCAAAGAAAATAAAAATAATTTCTCTTTGGGCAAACGAAAAAACAAACCAAAATGCATCACGGGAATGTTTAGAAAAGGAAACTGCATGGATTCGTCCCCCGAATGATTGGGGTTTTTCAACCCGCATGCTATGCATCGATTGTAAAGAAAGCAGACTTTAGAAATATTGGCCAACAGAACGTACACATGTTTATTTGTAATTTGTTTGATCATTTCGACCTTTATTTAAAGCGATGTCAAATTTGTAATACAACCATTCCCGTCTAGTCGTCAGGGGTGAAATTTAACATGAGGCGAAATAACGCGGTACCTTTTAATGTCGTTTGTTTTGTTAGCAAATTTGTACGTATTTTTCTTCATTAAAATTTGGCATAATTGACGGGTAAAACTACTGCAATGTCTATTATTATACATATATTAAGCATAGCCATCGTTTAAAAGCGTGCATACAATTTGATATAAAATCGGACCAAGCAGCTTTAAGCGTTATCAAAGTGAATGGCGGGAAGAAGATGGGGAAATAAGATAGGGCAAATGCCCATTCGGTTTCATCGTAAAATACAATTTTGAATTTATTTTATCAATTAAATCAATTCAAATTTATTATAATACAAGTTTGCAAAAGCACAATTTCTAAATAAATTCAGTTTTTATTATGTTTAACAAACGATAGAAAAAAAATATTACCTTAAATTTTGGTGGAATCGAACCCACAACATAAAAACCCTACTTATGTAAGGTTAGCTAATGTCTGGTGCTCTAACCTCTGAGCCATTTCACACACAACAAAATATGTTGTTTAAATATTACGAGTGCCTTGAACTTTGGCCACGAATTTGAGGACGAATCATTTTTTCAAAACGTTCAATTGCTGAGATACAAAATGAAATCGGTTTGTTTTCCATAAAACCTTATTTAGACTATGAGAAAAATATGGAGCAGAGACTCACTATAAACAAGAAAAGACTTTGAAGTTGTAAAAAAAAAAATGACACTATTGGAAGTTTTGATATACGTATACGCCTGTTTGAGTCAACCTATTCCAAGTATTGAACATATTTTAAAAAGGTTAAAAATCGATGATATGTTAAATATTTATTGTTTTGAATATATTTTTTAAAAATATCAGATTTATTGATATTTAAATTTTTCAGTATCTTTTCCGTCCGTGCATAGGTTTTACACGCCTTATCCATCCATCTTCTTACACTAAAGCTATTATTTGTCTCAATAGTTTCGTTTACTATTAAAGGGAAAACATTAAGACTTTGTAATTGAATGTCATGATTCAAGAACAGTTGTAATGGTTATTTTAAATTTTGATAGTAATAAGAAAACAGAAATATTGCTTTGTTTTGTTTTTTTTAAGTCGTACATGATGTTACACGAAGTCAAGGCGTCCATTTTTATTAGCGCAAATTTGTCAATGATAGTTGAGATCGCAATATGCCTCGATCTATGAATATGATTTTAAACATTTCATCCAGTGGTCTTACTTTTGAATTATTGCCCGACATTTTTTCATTGATTGACTGCGCAATAATTAGCATCATCGATGTCACATATTTGTGACCTCAAACAATCAGAGTTTTGAAATAGGGAAAAGAAAGATATTTGCTGTGTGCTTTTTTTTAATTTTTTTTTTTTAAATTAAATGTCATATTTTAACATTTATAATTTTTGGTCTTAAAATCATGTGTAGGCACGTGCCTTAAGTGCCTAACGGCAGCTACGCCACTGATTACGATAATAATTACGGCAAAAGTGCGCATTTTTGGTAAATCAATTTGATAACAAGAGCGTGCATCAAATACAAGGGGAAAAATAGCCTAGAGTGGTTATCCACGATAATTAAAATCATGTATATAGAGCGCAGAATATTAATATCTTTGACGCAAAGCTTTTAGTACCTTTATGAAGAATTTAAAATTCTTTTAAACACGCAGTTTATGAGTTAACATAAAACATCCGCAAAAATGAAGTATTTTCCCGCCAGAGGGGGGGGGGTAATTCTGGACAGAACTTTTAAACACCCCCCCCCCCCCACCCTCGCAACCGATCCCGCACGAATGATATACTTGCTGTATTATAAGCAATATTACGTTTAGCAGAACACAAGTAATTCAGGCATAGAGATGAAGTGACACTTTACTACAGTAAAATATACTCCGCTCGACTAGCTGAGATTAATCAAATCATCAGACCCAAACATCGCTTATTCGGTTTTAGTTATGTTCATACCAACAGAAAGTACTGTACGTACCTATGTATATGTAGCAATGCTTCTCGTAGATACTATACATAAGTACAATACATGTAGGAGCATGTATTTGCGGGGCAAGAACATTTGTTATTATATAATAAATGTAGAGGATGTTGCTGTTCTTTTTATTTTATTTAAAATCTTTTAAAGTTCAAAATATACTCTTGTAGCTATCCCTTTTAGCAAACATTTTTATAAAACATGAAGCACGAAAAAGACCGTTTTTACACATTTTATGAGTCAGATATAAAGAAAAGACTTTATGAAACGTAACGTAGATACTATACATACTTCTTATAATTATTGGCTTTAGGCCAAAGATCAACAATCTTATAGTACAAGTATAAAATAAATGTATGTGGGTTGAATATCATATTGCAGACATGATAAATAATTCTGCACGCCAATTTCCAAGCCATCATCTCAGTTGCTTTTGTATTATATAGCATAAGGTCCACTAATATAGAAAAGAACATGTCATGGTCATTACATAACAACACTATCTAGAAATAAATTTGGCACAAAGCACGTTCATGACGTTTGGAACAACATTAAAGTTTGCTCACATGATCACGAAGGTCTGTGTTCCCCTCCATGACCGGGCAATTGTGGCATAAAGAAAAGTACGTGTTATATTGATTTTTTAAAAATAAATAATAACCATGTGTCCAATTGCTTGTATAAAATATTTTGCATTAATAAAAGTTAGGATAATCATGATGAGGTGGCTATAGAAGATTTGGGTTTAAAGTTTATCACAGTATTAGAGCCGTTTTAACAAGAGCTTGGACTTCGGGCAGTACATGACAAACTCCGATTTGATTAAGGCGGGGCCTGCTTACGGTTAGCCCTCCAGGCAGCCATGTATTGGCTAATACGTTGTAGATATATGTACATTGAAATCATGCAATGGCATTTCTCTGACTTCATCCAGGAATGCGTAAATTTTGGTTGCAACAGCTCTATTCACACAACAAAGGAAATTTTATTTTTTTTTTTCAATTTTGAAAGTCTGTATGAATATTTTGCGAATTAGAAGAAAGAAGTTAAATATTTGATGATGAGCAAACTAGATATAGTAATATCCCAACGAAACATCACACCAAAAAGTCCAAGCTCTTATTAAAACGGCCGCTCTATACATACACTGCACGTGCAGACAACATTCTCAAAGCTCTTCTGAAAAACGCAATTTGTCCTTTCTGACAATTTTTCTTTTACAATATCTCCAGTACGACTGTTTGTTTGTACAGATAACAAAAACTTAAATATCAATTTTGTTGTTACGTTCGTATTCAGAAATTGAATCATATTTATTTAGAATATACAATTTGGACAGAACAGCCCTCCAGTGTTTAATTACAGTGACATAGAATATGGTTATGGACTCAGGATCTATAAGTGTGTCCTTAGTCCATTGTACATGTACATGTATACATAAAACAAAGTTAAAATATGATGACGAGTGCTGTTGTGGGATATAAAGGCATATACAAGGGGAGATGAATACAGAATGTAGAGTGAGTGTTTTGTGATTGTTTAATCAAAATGATAGAGGAGGCTACTTTATTCAAGTTTCACTCTCCATGCCACCGGGCGTTCATGGTATATCAAATATTATTTTATAGTAACTGGTGACCTATTCCTGTATCATTCGGATCGGACAAGGCAATAAAAATCAAGATTCATTTTCCATTTTGTACCTTCCCCTGGTATATAGAGCAAAGTTAGGTCATCCCAAACCATTTGGAGAAGAGACTGCATGAGTCCATGGGGTCCCTCATTGCAAGCAAGTTTTTACTGCAAAAGTCAACAGAGGGCTACAGTTTGTGAAATAATTAAGGAGGCAGTCTGTAACAATTAAAAGTTTCAGATTTTGTCCGGTCATTTACCCCCGCAGCAGATAGTAACCACGATGGAGATGTCATCATCTGGATTTTAAATGGTTGTATACCTTATATATTTTGAAGAAAATAGAAATTAATGCATGCGTGAATTGAGTGTGAATTGGATATATATTCCGTTAAATGAAATAGAGGATGTATTAGATAGCAATCAGTGTGTGAAATTAATTACACGGAAGCAACCTACGTGTATATGATGAAGATGTTTTAGGGTTATAAAATCATACCATGGCCACTGTGACTAGGGAGGGGTCAGAACTAACGGTATGAAGAAGTTAGTCAAAATTGATTCAGACTTTGACCAATATATATATGGCTATATAATAGAACCATTTTAACAAAAGAGTTTGGATTTTCGGTAGGACGTAGTTATCATACGCATATAATTATATACGTTGCGTCGTCTTGCCTCAAAAGTCAGACAAATTAATTCTTGTTGATTTCGAAGAGATATGGCTGATTGGCCAGCAAATGAAATAAACAAGTACGTCACATTGCTGTCTGACACAATTAACTGCCCAAAGTCCAATCTCTTGTTAAAATGCATGGTTTTAAAATGTTAAAGAAGGGGTCAGAACTTGGAGAAGGGGTTCATTTTCAGACATAAATGTAAAGAAAAATTCTTCTAAAATGACTAATAGAAATACCTCGAGTAATTTTGGAAATGAATAATCAAATAATTTTTTTTTTGGTGAAAGTAATATGATAGCAAGTGTAGTAAGGGATCGAAGTTAAAATCATACATCAGAAAGTAACCACGAGGAGATTCCATAAAATCATACATACATGTAAGTATTTAAGCATTGAATTATTATTTTTTGAAAGATGTGGTCTCATAACTGCAACGGTGTGTGCATACAAATTAAATAATGCGCGCTAGGGCGTTTGCACACACTGTTGCAGTTATGAGACCACATCTTTCAAAAAATAATGATTCAAAGCTTATATTTATGTTTTTAAACATTTATTTCCTTCCCGCAAATATGATTTATTTTTAAAAAGCTCTGTCTTATTCAACGAGTTTTGCGAAATTAACGGAAGAGCCATTGGAACAGCCGAATTATGCTGACAAAAATAGTGCACAGCGTTTTAATTTTTTTAATGAATTTACTTTTGGCTTCCAAGAAATTAATCAATTGAAATCATTTAACCGTCAAAATATATTTACATCAATGAAATATTATAATCAGCGTAAGTATAATATCAGGTCATGATCCAGTTTGAAGCGCGAGAAGAGTCAGTTCATGATGTTCTTCGAGAAATACTGAAAGAATACTAAATGTATTCATACGCCCATGATTTGGTGAGTAAGTCTTCTGTGTTATGCGTAAATATCACACAAATCAATTAATGCATTTAATAGAGGAAAAGAAAGTGAATGTAAATATATAAATAGAATATATTTCTTATGGGTAGTTAACGGTGTAAATAACTTCAGAGGTTTTTTTTAGTGATGAAGTATGAAAATATGAATTAAATGAAACGAAATAGGAAAAAAACCCTACAAAAAGGCATGAAGGAGTTCCACATGCAAACAATTACATAAAAAGACCCTCTTCCCCTCAGTGTGTGAAGAACGAGCTTTATCAAAGGAGCTGGTGAAGAAGCACGCTAATGTGAAGAAAATTATATATCGCGTATGCGAAAAAAAATATGATCATGGTTAAAAAGATTGCATGAGATTAATATCACGAATTAACATGGCTTGTCTTCTGGACCTACTCTGAGTAATAATTATACAGAAGCACCAATGTTTTACTTACAGGTCGACTTGCGTCATAGTTAGACATTGTCGATCAGGTTAGCGATAGGGTTCACGGGCCCTTATTTTGTTTGCATACGAGGCGTTTATCGTGACCAGCCCCCTTTTCCCTGCTGATATATTTATAATACTTTATGAAGATAGAATTAAAGAAATATCTTATTAGAATCCTTTGATATTGTGAACTGTAGATTTTGTTTCACGTGAAATACTGATTATTCTTGTAACAAATGATTTTTATGTGATGTCGCAGTAAATGTTGTGGAATGCACTAAATTTGTCCAGTTGGCGTTGGGATTCTAGAAAACCAATTTTTTAAATACATTTATGACATAACACATGCACGATGTTAAAAACGTTTTCTTTTTTTTTCTTTCTTTTTTTTTACCGATATCATTTATGGTCGGTTCCGTATTTCCAGTTGCGTAGGCAAGTACAAAATGCGCTGTACATTGTACCTTTTTTTTTAATTATCAAACTTCCGACATTTTAAACAACTTAGGAAAATTCTCTGTATTCATTTGCGTTGTTGCGTTTGCTACTGAATTTTAATACAGGCGCAGAAATCTTGGTTTGGAGAATGATATTTTCAATATCGACGCAATTAGTGAGGTAAAATAAATATTTTTCGAAAGAAAATAAATACGTGGATATATGTTTAAAAATAAACGCAAATAGAAAACCGGATCATTCTCCCAAAAACTGAAAATTTCAACCAGAAAGAAATTCACGAAAGTTGTGTTTTCTGTGGTAAGTGAAAATTGATAAAATTAATGTCGCTGACAAAACACAACAATAAAATTAAAATTCAATACTCTGAGAAAAATTTATTAAACATGGCATACAGGAGGAATTTCAAAATGCATAAACTATGTTGATTACAACAGATAAATAGTTTATAATATTACAAACTATAAAATCCCTTGAAAAAAAAAATCAATGATGTTCCAGCCTCAGCAGCAATATGAGCGTGATGCTTCGCGGAATATTTTCATCAAGCCTCGATTTGGCCATCCATCCTCATTTCCGTGATTGGTTTGTTCTATAGAAATGGTGGAATATTTCACGAAAAATTTCAATAGTGTGACATCTTTCAGGCTGTCACGATAAGAATGTGCACGCTGGCAAGTCGCATGCAGGACGGCGCATCTCTTCCTAAATCACGGTTCTCTTTAGCTAAGTATACATGCCATGTATTCGATTAAGTAGGCGAAGAGTGTGTCTTTCAATGGAGAACAACACAGTGGATGGCGGAATTGTTGATGAAGAGAGGACGTCCGGTTTTATGCCTGAAAATGAGCAGGGGCATGGACATTCGTTCATCAAAAAGACATTTCATAAGCCCACGTATTGTCACCATTGCACCCTGATGCTATGGGGTCTCATAGGACAAGGATATGTATGCGAAGGTAAGCCGTATTCCATGCATTAATTTATTATGATCGCCAAACAGCTTCATCTTGCAAAATCAACGTGAATGAATAAATCAACACACAGGTGGAGGGTAAGTATGTCGTGAAAGAATAAACTGTGAGGGACATGGGATTTGGGAGGATTTTTTTTTCTTGCAGGGCAGGCAGGTTTTCTGTAGCTTGACCGGTGTGCGATACTCAGAAACGATTGCCGATGTTCGCGATCAATACAATACAGCGCGCTAGTGTACTGATGAACTAAGCAGCTAATGTAAACATCTCGAATGAAGCCTCATCACTCGCTGTCAATGATTTTTCCTTGGATAGGCTGAGAGAGAGAGAGAGAGAGAGAGAGAGAGAGAGAGAGAGAGAGAGAGAGAGAGAGAGAGAGAGAGAGAGAGAATGAGAATTATTGCAAGGACAATATATGCCTATCACAATATTATGCCTTCACTAATTTAAGCACTCTTTTGCATCTATTGCAAAATAATATGATTGTATTGCATAAAATAATTATAACAGAAAAGAGTAAACTCATTATACTGATGTGTTTAAACCATTTACAGTTGAATTTTGCAATAGCTAGTCAGTAGCAATATTGATCAAATGTCAAGTGAATTTCTATCTTGCATAACCTTCACATTCCGAGCTTGACATCTGGAAAGATCAATACATCACATGAATTTGAAAACTGTAAACTGTCTGAGCATGTGTGCAGAGGATGACATGGGGAGTTTGTTAAATTATTGAGATGCACTCTTGATGAACAAATTTCAGATTCCTCGGCAGACTGTTGATTTGAAGCTGATGGAAAGGTCAATCAGTACACAATCTTTTTCTTCAGACAAGACAATTTTTTTATGTTAATGTAAATACTGTGGATTTGTGTGTGAGGGGAGGGGGTCAATGTTTATGGGCAGCCAAAATTGTCCTAATTTGTGGGGATGTTATCTTGTTGGTAGTGTAATCAGACAATTTTAATAAATATTAAACAAACGCTTGTTTATATGTTCCTGGTGATGTAAATTCATGGGCAAGGGTTACCTACCAAAGCCACGAACAATGATGATTCCACAGTAAACATTAATGATTGAGCTCAACCTTGTTATTATACTTATAGTGTGTCCAAGGTTACTGTTTCCACCACTGTTTGGTGAATTTTAATTAGAATACACGTATTTGTCAAAGAATAAAAACAAATTTCTTATGGGGATTAATAATGAGAAGTGTTTACATCTTTTCTCCATCTTGAAATACTGCGGAGAGACCTCTCACAATTTTTCAACACTATCGTTTGGGTACTTTTTATATTGTTTGCAATGCAAACTCCCTGTAGACTTCCTATTTTTGGTTGTGTATTAAAACCCAACGCTGTAGAGGAGGTGTTTCAAATCAGAAAATCTGGACCTATTTATGATTATCGAAATATAAAGCAAGAAGTGCTGGAAGCAGAAACTTGGGACAGAGTACTTTTCATGAATTCAATAATTATATAGTTATTATATTTTAAATGCATCTATGTGTGCTTATTTTTGAGTAGTAGGGATATTGCAGGTTTTGGTAAAGCTTTTTCTGGGTACATGGCAACCTTGAATGGTGCAAATAATAGGCTTTGGACATCCACACTATTTTTGGAACACTTGTAAGGCCGCCCAAACTTAATTCTACGTTTAATGTAATAAAACCAATCTTCAGAAATATTAATTTATGAACAAAATGTACAGAGGTTTATTTTAGGTTTGCCTAAACATTATGACTTTTATTTATAGCTATGTCAAAGTTGTAAAACAGTCATACTGGCTTAGACTTCAGGGGCAAATAATGCGATACACCCTTTTATGTCATTTTTTTTGTTTACAAATTTTGTACAATGTATATTTTTTCATTGAAATATGTCTTAACTGACCAGGAAAACCACTGCAGTGTCTATTATTATACACATACTAAGCTTAACCATCATTTAAAAGCGTACACAAAATTTGATATAAAATCAGACCAAGCAGCCTTAAAATAACGGTAAACAATGCAATTAACAGTTACATTGTATAAAGTTTGTACATTTTGATTGCACATATATCCATGTAGTTGACTTGGTTATAAACCCTGGATCATGTGATCTGTAATTCAAAAGTTGGATATTGGCTTGGGATATTTAGTAATGACTTTAAGAATTGTAAAACATAGAACCATTTTAACAGGAGCTTGGACTTTCGGTAGTTGTGTCAAACAGCCTGTCTATTTCATTGCTAGCCACTCTGTCATGGCTCTTTGAAATCAGCAAGATTTGACTGGCTTTTGAGCTAAGACTACCCAACCGGTGCATATTTCGCTTGAAATCGCATCATTTTTAAGTTGATTTGACGCAAGATAGTAACACCCTACTGAAAGTCCAAGGTCTTGTTAAAATGGTTCTAGTTTATGGACAATTACTTTAAATGTATTAACTTTGGGAAAGTTAAATGTATTGTTTGTGACCATCTTTCTTATGTTCAAATACTTGTGCCCCTGGTAGAGCACTTGACTGGAGATTCAATGAATCTGGGTTCAAATCACATTCTGGTTAGTCATGATTTCCCCCATCCCATTACATTTGGTGCTGTGGCCAACCCCTGGAACAGACAGGTTTACTCCTTTCAGAGGAAAAAAACCTGTGATGTTGATCTTCAAGATCATTTAAAAGGTGGAAGGAAAGTGATGGTCAGACTGGTTTGGACTTCTGGCACCAGATTAGGTCAGTTGGCTGAGCACCTGACTTCACCTGACTTAGTTTCAAATATCTCACTTCCATTCATCTTTGAGAAGTGCAGGTACAGTGTTAATGAAATGACTACATAATAATGGTCTGAGTCAAGATTTGGCGTACTACATTAAGGTCATACAAAGGGAATAGTAACTTTGGTGGAATTGGTAAACAACAGATTAGTCAGTTGTTGTAATAAACATTGTATGTCAGCCCAGTGCTGGCATTGTCATTGTTTACTATAAAGGAGTGATCATGTAGACCTGAAGGAAAAGACCAATCAACAGGATTGACAGATCTAGAGCTTCATTAAAGTCATCACAGTCCTTCTGTATACTAGGAATTAAAATAGTTCATATTGGTTCAATGAAAGAATCTTATTTACAATATACTCGGTATATTGGTATACATGAGTGGCTAAGGACTGTTGCCAGATGCAGTATAAACAAATACATGTATAAATGTTGAAAACAAAGACAATGGGAAAGATGGGATGGGTCTGAACATATTTCTAGCAGGAATCATTGATTTTCATTAGTTGAAAATATAATTTATTCGTAATTAAATAATAATTAATTACGATGAGGAGCTAGTGTACCTTAGTGACCAAAATAAATAACAAAAATTAAAGAACAAAAAAATAATTTCCCAAAATAAATATGGAATTTGAGTCAACTTAAAATTGCCACAAGGAGGGCGACTTCGTACCTTGATGCAAGGTTCAGTGAAGAAGCCCTGAGCAAGAATGTGCTTGGGTTTATATACTTGTTAAACAATAGTGAACACTTTTAACAGAATTGGCCAATAAGAATTTACGTTTATAATAGATGAAAGAGAAAATGAATAACGAACCCGATGAATTTGGAAATAATTTAAGTAGGTACTACTACATTTAAACAGTTTTTTCGTTTGATTAATATTCCATATAAGGAAAAAATCACTCACAAGATTTAGAAGTTTTGTCTTAAGGGTCTGATGAAACCAATAGAACAAATGGACAAAATATATAGGTATAAAATGGGATTTGAACATGGGCCCTCAAATTTGGATTGGGCTTTATTTATTGTCTTTTTTGTTTGTTTTTAACACATTAAACATTAAAGCTGCTTGGTCCGATTTTTTTTGTTATTACAGTATCAAATTTGTTCCTGGAAAACCCTTTATCTTAGAAAGTTATGGACTTTCTCCTATTTACGCGAGCAGAATCAATCTCCTTTCAAAGTTAGAAATATTCAAAGTAAATAAAAATAATTTCCTTTTGGGCAAACGAAAAAAACAAACCAAAGTGCATCACGGGAATTGTTAGAAAAGGAAACCGTTTGGTTTTGTCCCCTGAATGATTCAGGTTACTAGTATTTGACCCGCATGCTATATATGCATGGATTGTAAAGAAAGCAAACTTCAGAAATATTAGCGAACAAAATGTACACATGTTTATTTCTACTTTGTCTGATTATTTCGACCTCTATTTAATGCGATGTCAAAGTTGAATACAACCATGATACCCATCTCGTCATCAGGGGTGAAATTTAACATGAGGCGAAATAACGCGATACCCTTTTATGTCATTTGTTTGTTAACAAATTTTTTACGTATTTTTCTTCATTGAAATTTGGCTTAATTGACCTGAAATGCAATGTCTATTATTATACAGATACTAAGCAAAACCATCGTTTAAAGCGTCCATAAAATTTGATATAAAATCAGACCAAGCAGCTTTAAATGCTTATTAAGTTTATAAATAATCACATATTACTATAATCACATGTTTAATCTTGCTCATTTCCATTCATCATTTATTCTTTCACAAAAACCTGTCATTAGGCAAAAGGTTGTTTTTATCTTGCATATATTCAATGTCTGATATCTAGAGCTAGAACCAATAGACAATTCTATCAGTTAAATCAATTTTCATCAAATTCATTACATTTGGATTCTATCACATTTATATATATTTAATTGACCAGGCACAGAAATCTTCCCTAAAAATAAAAAATAAAATGTTTATATTCTGATCAGTGCATTCAACAGCCTATTCTTGACCACACCTTATTTGAGGCGCTAATTCAGATTAATTCCATTTTACAAAAGATGGTGATTGACAAGAATCTTGATTATTATACAAATAGTTAACATTATACAAATATTGACTGGGGTTGAGGGCAACATTGATTATATTAGCCCCCAAGGGCCGAAATATTGCCCGACGCGAAGCGGAGGGCAATATTTTCGTCCCAAGGGGGCTAATATAATCAATGTTGCCCAAAACACAGTCGCAAATACTTACATCCGTTATGATAGCAAACCGTCGCATTGCGCGTCCGTTGTTTACTTGCCTTGACTGACTGTCTTTTATGACGTCACCTTGTTTTGGAGTCGCGAAGAATTATTTACGTCATCGTTTACGAATCAACAAATCAGAGCCGATTATTTGAAATAGAGGGAATGTTCTCTAGATATTATTCCTAGCCGGTCAATATCAAAAAAATATTGACCGGTCAATATTTTTGGGACGAGCTAATATTACAATTATTGACTATTCGTCTATATAGAGTTATATAGTGAGAATATACTACTGAATATAACAATTTCATTTATTTGCTCTGGGGCATAAGATAAATGTAGTTCTCTTTATAACTGCCAAAGAGCCTTTGGCAAGATCTTAGGATAGACTTTTTCCAGCAATTTGGTTGTAAGCATTGGGATTTACACCATTTATTTAGAGAATAGTATTAAAGTAACTCTGACCTTAGCCCATTTTACACAGATCTATCATAGGTACAAAAGTCAAAATCAGCATGAGGCTTTCCATCTTCTTGGAGTAACTTTTTGTCCTTTTAAACAATAGGCATTGTAGTCGCAATGAAAATTTGTCTGCATTAAGAATTGGTTGAGAGTTCTGTTGTAAAATGGAGTCCTGAAGCCCTGCAGGCTCACAAAATGTGAATATTGGAATCTTTAACATTTGATAACACTGGTCATTTCACCAAAATGTTAAATATAGTACACTTAAACAATAAAATGCTTTCTTTGGTAATTTATGCAAAATATGAAGGTAGTGACATTGCAAAAAAATTACCTAACCCATGTAAGAAATAGAGAGAATCATACTTAATGGATGTGAATATAGCTAAATGAAATGCATTCAATAGCATCGGTTAAAATTCTCTCTTTTTTTCTGCACAGTTTGCAACTTTGTGGTCCATGAGCGATGTCTGAAATTAGTGGTGTCTGCCTGCTCCAGCATTGCCACAACTCTGATCAAGAATCCAGTGGCTCATTGTTTCTCGACACCCTCCATCTTCAAACGCAAGTTCTGTGATGTATGTCGCAAGCGGCTGGAGGACAGTGCAGCCATCAGATGTGAACGTAAGTCTGACTCTTATCACTAACATTTGGATTTTTTTGTGTTCATACAGAGCTTTTAATAAGGGGCAACAGGAAGCAGTTTCTTCCACTTCCACTTACTGAAAATTCTGTAACACAGTTGATGAGATTGAAGCTCGATAATTTTGGTCCTTTGTTTTGTCTTGTAGTGTGTGAATACTATGCCCATGTGGATTGCCAAGACTTTGTGGTCAGCAATTGTAAGGAGTGCGCCACCTACACCCCGGACAATGATCGTGTTGGCGTATGTATAAAAGGCTACTCACATTTGCAGACACTCGTTATTCTAATCTATAATCCAAAAGTTAATGCTATGCATGTTAAGCAATACATCATTTTTAAGCTCTTTTCTATCTTGTGAATCTCATTTGGCCTTGATTTGATTTTTGTACGTGCAGTCGGTGTATCTGCCTCATTTGCATAAAAAAAAACTTTTTGTGAAACTGTGTATATTTTGTAAGTAAATGTCAGGACAAAATTTTCTTGACATTAATGATATATAAATGCCTTATACTGAGTAATCTTCTAGGTTGAATCAAAATGGTCCTAGGAAATAGATAACGGAATAGAACTACTGTAATTAATGATGAATAAAAAGTAAAATTTTATATTTTTTTATGAAATATGATTCTTTGAGTAGGTGTAAACTGAATGAGGAAATGCAAACTATATGCTATAAGATGCTTTTGAACAAGCTGATATACAACTGTTACACAAATCCACCTCAATTCTTTTGTCAAAATGAATGATTTATGAACTTTTGAAACAATATAGCAAGTTATTTTGTGGGTGCTCAATTTTGGCATTTGATACCAAAGTTACCAATGGGCTAAATTGAAGTCGCAAAACTCATTTACTTATGTGCTTGTTGGGTTGAAAATTTGAAATCGCCAAATTTTTGTAAATTATAAAGATAATATCAGAGTCAAAATCTCCAAATTCAGACTCGTCAAAATAGCCTGCTGTATAGTTTAGAAGTAGAATAGATTTATTGATTCTTATCTGTAGGATTAATTTCTGAAATTTTAAGTATACCCATCCATTTGTAATTTTGCCACAAGATGACCATGGCACTCATGGTTTATATTCATCTTGCCTGATGTTTTTATTCTTACAGCAACAGAACATTGTGCAATACCATCACTGGAGGGAGGGGAACTTGCCAGCTAACTCCAAATGTGTAGCGTGTAAAAAGACCTGCTGGTCATCTGAATGTATGGCCGGCATGAGGTGTGAATGGTGTGGTGTCACGGTAAGTGTTTGTTCTGATTGAGTAGTTACCTTAACATCTTTGTTCTGACTGTATAGTTACTGCAATATCTATGCTCTGACTGCATAGTTACTATAATGTAACTGTAACATCTTTGATCTGACTGCATAGTTACTGTAACATCTATGTTCTGACTGTATTGTTACTGTAACATCTTTTGATCTGACTGTATTGTTACTGTAATATCTTTGATCTGACTGCATAGTTACTGTAACATCTTTTGATCTGACTGTATAATTACTTTAACATCTTTGATCTGATTATAGTTATGTAACATCTTTGATCTGACTGCATAGTTGCTGTAACATCTTTGATCTGACTGCATAATTACTGTAACATCTTTGATCTGATTATAGTACTGTTACATCTTTGTCCTGACTGCATAGTTCTGTAACATCATGATGTGGCTGCATAGTTACTGTAACATCTTTGATCTGACTGCATAGTTACTGTAACATCTATGTTCTGACTGCATAATTACTGTAACATCTTTGATCTGATTGTAGTTATATAACATCTTTGATCTGATTGCATAGTAATGTAACATCTTTGATCTGACTGCATAATTACTGTAACATCTTTGATCTGACTGCATAGTTACTGTAACATCTTCAATCTGACTGCATAGTTACTGTAACATGTCTCTTCTTAACTGCATAGTTACTGTAATATCTTTGTTCTGACTGTATAGTTACTGTAACATGTTTGATTTGACTGAATATATACTGGAACACTTTGTTCTGACTATTTTGTTATGTAGTTGGTTCTGACTGTGTAGTTAGCATAATATCATCGTTGCATCTATATGGGTACAATATCATATTTGTTCTAAATGCATAACTTGTTTTGACTTTATAGTTAATGTAAGGTGTTTGCTCTTACTGTATAGTTACTGTAACATATTTTTCTGACTGTTACTGTAACATTTGTTATGACTGTTTTAGTACAAATACGTGTTTAGACTGTATAGTAAACGTAACATTCTCTTTATGATAAAAAGTTGCTTTGACATGATCATCAATTTTAAAGATAAGTTATCATTTAAAATATTCCTCTATTTAGCTTGACCTGTAAACAATAAGATGGTATTGGGTGAATTTAATATGTAATTTATAAATTTGATTTCAGTCCCATGCAAGTTGCTACAAACTTCTTCCAGCAGAATGTAATTTTGGGAGTTTACGAGAAATCATGCTGCCTCCAAGTTGTTTGACAGTCCCCAGGATAAACATCAGCATGGATAAGATCCTAGGAATCAACGTCAGGACTCCCGATGGTAGGCTTTGTTATTTGTTCTCTAAAATAAGATAAAAATCACTCAGTAGTAAATTGAGGTTTAAGAAGAAGACTTGGGTTTTGGTTATGTTACATCCTCCTTCTTTCCCTCCAACTGAAGAAGAGAAGAAGACATACTTAAATGTTAAATGTCACAGTATTATGTTTTTATCTGTATGAAAAAGGTAAAGTTATATTAATTCAAGGTGTATAAATCTAAAGTGGATACCACGGTGATATTTTAAACACTACAGAATACTACACAGAGCTACGATCTTTACATGGAAGTTTACACATAGCTACAAGCTTTACCTGAATGTTTACACAGAGCTACAATCTTTAATTGGATGTTTACACAGAGCTACAAGCTTTACTTGGATGTTTACACAGAGCTACAAGCTTTACATAGAAATCTACACAGAGCTACAAGCTTTACATAGAAATCTACACAGAGCTACAAGCTTTGCATGGAAGGTACTCTGCACAGAGCTACAAGCTTTACATGGAAGTTTACACATAGCTACAAGCTTTACCTGAATGTTTACACAGAGCTACACGCTTTACTTGGATGTTTACACAGAGCTACACGCTTTACTTGGATGTTTACACAGAGCTACAAGCTTTACATAGAAATCTACACAGAGCTACAAGCTTTACATAGAACACTACACAGAGCTACAAGCTTTGCATGGAACTCTACACAGAGCTACAAGCTTTACATAGAACAGTGCACAGAGGTACAGGCTTTGCATGAAAGGAACTTTGCACAGAGCTACAAGCTTTACATGGAACTCTACGCAGAGCTACATGCTTTGCACGGAGCACTACACAGAGCTACAACCTTTACATGGAGCACTACACAGAACTACATGCTTTGCATGGAGCACTACACTGAGCTACATGCTTTACATAGAACACTACACAGAGCTACAAGCTTTGCATGGAAGGAACTCTGCACAGAGCTACAAGCTTTGCATGGAACTCTACGCAGAGCTACAAGCTTTACATGGAAGTATAGACAGAGTACAAGCTTTACATGTAACACTTCACAGAGCTACAAGCTTTACTGGGAACCCAAAACAGAGCTACAAGCTGTACAGGGAAGTATATACAGATCTATAAGCTTTACATGTAACACTTCACAGAGCTACAAGCTTTGCAGGGAACTCTAAACAGAACTATAAACTGTACAGGGAAGTATATACAGATCTATAAGCTTTACATGGAACACTTCACAGAGCTACAAGCTTTACTGGGAACCCAAAACAGAACTACAAACTGTACAGGGAAGTATATACAGATCTATAAGCTTTACATGAAACACTTCACAGAGCTACAAGCTTTCATAGAACACAGAACACTATACAGAGCTACAAGCTTTGCATGGAGCACTACACAGAGCTACAGGCTTTACATGGAAGGTTGACATAAAGAACACTATACAGAGCTACAAGCTTTACATGGAAGTCTGAAATACACAACTCTACACAGAACTGGCTTATATGAAGCCAAGCATTGTAGAAAGTATTGATTTTCCCCCACCGTGAATCAACTGTCATGGAAATGCTGTCTGCATCACACTTACAGTGTAGTGCTGTATTATTGGCAGAAGATGTTTCTAAGGATTTTGGTCAAGTCTAAGAATTGCTATTTGCTATTGAGTACTGGCTTATCTTATTGGCCATTAAATTCCCTGTGTAAGAGCAGGCATCCTTAAATTGGCAAACAATATAAGGGTATTATTAGCAGTTTTAGAATTAAATTAATTTCAGTTGTAATACATGTATACATTAATGAAACTTTTTAATTGTATATGAAATCTTTAATGTACTAGAGATCTCAAATTGCCTACTCATCTAATGTTGGTGCGTTTCTTTAAAAGCAACATCATAAAAGCCAAATCTTTTGTACTGTAAGATCAAACTCGATATAGCATTTTGTAGAAAGATGAAATTTGATTAATATGAATTTGGTTTTACTGTACAGAATAGAACACTAGTAAGGTTGGTAGTCATATAGTAGCATTTTAAGTGTCACAATTACAAGTACTTGTTGATAGATTGTTACTTATTTGGGGTTGATGATACTGTAAATTCCTTATAATACGCGAGTACTTAATTCCACGATTCCACTGTTTTGTTTCAAATCGCGAGAATATAAAACCGCGATCACCATTTCTTTGTAATAATTTCCTATAGTTTAAAACTGTCTGAAAAATAAAAGCGAGATTTTAAAATCCGCGAGGGTTGCTTCTCATGATTTTACGCGGAAATTATTTCCTCGCGTTTAATTAGGAATCTACAGTAAAACTAAAGTAAGTGACCAGAAATAGATAGATTTTCCTTAGATATCGTTTGATATTATGCTCGTAAGCAGATAGCGTATAAGATATGCTCTCTGCAGTGATTGGTGATGATCAGTTTGGTGTTTTAAATTCCCCAGACTTGCTTGATAAAAATACCCATAGTAACAGTTTTATCAACAAAAGGAATAGCATGTACTGTGGAATCGTAAGAATTTATGGTGGCTCAATTTTCATGGTATTTGTGGGTAGCCCTCCCCAACGAAATTTACACCTTCGACAGAAACAAATTTAGAGTTATCTTTTTTTACTGAAACTGAAGACCAAAGCATCCACGAAATTACACCCCCACAAATAAAGAAAATCCCACAAACCATGAAAATTGCCTCCCACAATTTTATATGATTCCAGAATAGTTCATTTGAAGTTACTCTTCTGCAGTTGATCGTATGGATGTTATTACATGTACTTAATATATGTACTTTGTTTAAAAATCTTTCCAAAAAATTGTCTGTTTTACCTGAATTTGAGATACCATACACAAGGTAATTTTTCGCCCTGTGTTTTTTTTTCGCCCCTCTACACAAGCAAACATTTTCGCCCTGTGAGGATTTGCCTAGACACAGTTAGAAATAGGTACTTTTTCGAATTAACACAGTTATTTAAAAACTGTTTTGTTATGTAGTTGGTTCTGACTGTGTAGTTAGCATAATATCATCGTTGCATCTATATGGGTACAATATCATATTTGTTCTAAATGGGTACAATATCATATTTGTTCTAAATCATCCCAGACACAGTTACAAATAGGTACTTTTTCGAATTAACACAGTTATTCAAAAACTGTTTTGAATTCGCCCAGATGTCAATCTGTGAGCAGACACCAAAGGTGAAAGGATGAAAAATAGAAGGGGGCGAATATTTCCCTGTATACAATAAATGTCTAGTGGAATGATGGAGTATCAAGACAATTATTAGTTTACAATACATGTAAATAACATTCTTCTAACATTGTCTTTACTCATTGTAGAACCAGAGAAGATAGAGAAAGCCCAAAAATCGAAGCCCAAGAAGGGTAGTCGAAATGGGACATCTGAAGAATCGGATAGCTATCTCAGTAAGGACATTTGTTAATGGAGTATTTGAGTGTATATATACATGTAGTAAGTGCTCATGTTTGATAATTAAAGTAATTGTGTGTATATATACACTTAGTAAGGGGAATTGTTAGATGAATTATTGGTGTGTTTATATGCATGTATATTCATTAAAGGGGGACCTGTTGAATGGGGCACCTGTTTGATGGAGTATAAGTGTGTATATATGCATTCAATAAGGGGCACGTGTTTTAAGGAGTATTTGTGTGCATATTCATTCATTCAGTATGGGGCACCTGTTTTATTGAGTACATAAGTGTATATTTACCATATTCTTTCAGTATGGGGCATGAGTTTTATGGAATATTTGTGTCTATATATACATTCAGAAAGAAATGTTACTTGATTTTAATTTGCATTTGCAAAGTTTTTGGTATAAAAATGATAAAATGATAAAGGGAAAGCCTTGTTTTAATTTATTGGATAACATTATGTTTGTTGTCATGAAAAATAAAAAAAAAAAATACATTTTGTCTCCTTTTTATTCGAAGATATACATATACATGTATTATGCGAAAAATAATACCTGAAAAGCAGACAATAAAACCATGGGTTGTGTTGCTTTATTCTAGATGCTAACACACCAGTTTCTGAAGTGTGTTCTGAGATTTCAGAGTTTATTTGGTAACTTTTTATTAACAGTAAAACCAGTTTTCGATGACTGTCCATCCAGTGGAGATTCCAAAAACGAGGAGGAGGAGAGAGAACGGAAGTCGCCTCGTGAAAAAGAGTACAAGGACAAAGATAAAGACCCAGATCGTGAGTATAGTTTCCCCTTAAAAGTTTAGTCCCCACTACATATTAACATGTGTTGCGTTCAAGTATAAAAGATTATTTTATATGTTATGTGTAAATGGAATTTATCTGTAACTGGTGTGATTTGGATTTTAGTGGAAGTTTTCCATGTGTATGATGGGGATAATTCATTAAGAGAAAAGAGATACCGGACAGTATCTGTTCCAAAGAATGCTTCCTTTCAAAGTATATTGGTGAGTTTAACTAAGCAGTAACTGCTCTCAGATTGGAATTTTTTGAATACCTTTTATTAGAACATGAACTAATGAGGTGAAAATAAATTTTTTCATGACATAGGAAGCAACATTGAAAACATTCCACATATCAGATGATCCGAAGAACTATTATGTCTCAGAAGTGACAGACTCAGGTACATAACTGGCAATCACATTCTGGCCATTTTATTCTGAAAAGTGTCCCTTTATCCCCAAAACTCTCAGAATTTCTATATTTGAATAACTCATAATTAGCCACAAGTCTTGATTTCTACACAGCAAACAAATATACAGAATTCACTTTTGCATACAAGTGTCATTGTCTGATATTAAATATTTTGACATTAATGGTTAAAATTTTGCTAGCTAATGTTCTGCTGCTTATTATTTATATTCAGCTTGATATTTGAATATCTGTTAGTTTGAGGGCAAACAAGTTTTACTTTTGAGTTTAAAATTATCCTATAGAAATCTGAATTATAATTTTAAAAATGCACATAAATAAAAAAAATAAACAAGCAAAAGGCCAAAGTTGAACAGAATGAAGAAATTAAAGTTATATACAGGTATCCCCATGATCTGTAGGGTCCGTGATTTTCTGGATGTTTCATTGAAACTTTGATTCCAGAAAAGCTATGAAATATTGATTGCTAATTCGTGTGTTCTTTAGAAGAGAGGGAGCTAGATGAGAATAGTCCAATCAGATCACAGCTGAAGACGTCAGACGACAAGAGACCCTCCATTTTCCTACGTTATCGAGACATGGACTCGGAAAGGGGCATGATCAAAGTCTACCCAGGAGTGTTGAGGTACGCTGATACATATTGACATCACTTTTTGTACATCTTTTTGTTTAAGGGAATAAGTTTACCATATAGAGGGGGAAAATAATGACCTTGACCTGACCTTGCTTTGGAAATTATAGGGATAACAAAACCTAGTGATGTCTATTTGATTGTTTGAACATTTTATGAATATTTTACTATGACAATTTTATACAAGATGACTCCTTCCTTCCAAGAGAAACTTAAAACTGGTTTGAATAATTGTTGTTGTCTGTTCAGGGTATCAGGTAGTTACAAAAATATAGAGATTGGCTCCGACATGACCTGTGTGGATGTTATACGAGAGGCTCTTCAAAAGTTTGGTGTGGAGGTAAGTCAATATGAGTAGCAGAATAAAAGAAAAATGAGTATGAAAATATTAATCTTTCTTTTTAATATACCCCAGTATAAACAGTCAGTGTGTGAAAATTTGCCTAGAAATACATATACAAATATAGTTTCATATTGAATAAAATGGCATGGTTTACTACTACAGTCATGAAGAGGTGTTTTCAGAATGTGCATTATTTTTCAGGATGTGGTCCCGGAGACCTTCAACTTGATTGAGGTCCTGTTGGATAAAGGGGTCAATGAACAGGTGTTACCAAGTGATGCAAGGCCATGGCAGATTTTGCAGAAGAGTCGAAAGGTAACGCATCCAATTCTGCACAGTAGCCTCTGTCTAAATAATGTGACCAGGGATATATTTGCATATTGGAACTTGAAAAAGTTGGAATGATTAAGGATTTAGGCTCAAATAATGTATAAAATGTAGCACTGATTTTTGAATTATTTCTTAAGGTCAAGATCTAGTAAATGATTCCAGAGTGTCTTTTTGGTGATAGAACCATTATGATGTCATAATTGATTTGAAGAATCGTTTTCCTGTACTTTATGGCTCTAATGGAGTTATGTAGAAAATTAAACATTTTTTTGACATTTTATGTTAAATCATGGGAAAAGTAATCCTGATACCTATGTTCAATTTGACATCGATTTAAAGAGGAAGTCAAGAGCTTGTTTCATTCCCTTTTTGGAGAGACTTTAGGCATTCTAGGTATATTTCATTAGTCATAAATGGACAGAACTCCCATATTTTTTCCTTATTTCCTTCATATTTCATTGAAAATGACAGTTTAAAACATGATTTTTCATTGTGTTTACTAAAACTTTTAGCCCCGATACACCCTACCAAACAAAGCTATTGTTTGGAACCTGTAGGCACCTCTTGTTTACTAGATCTTGACCTTAAGATAAAAAGTGAGTAGTTTGTACATAAGTTGACACTGCATTATTTTGAAGTTCACAAACAGATCTGCTGATATAAAATGGATATAAAATGTTGTGTACTGGTGCTTATTCATATCCTTGCATATTGTGAAATTGTGTATAGTTGTACTAGAGCTGCAGAACTTAATATTTAATGCATTAATAATATCCTCGACACAAAGGTTTAAAATTTTGGTGTTTTTTTTTCAGGACTCCTTACAACGGAACAGGATGACCAGGTTTTACCTAAAGCAGAGGGAGGACCCCCACGGTCCCAGTATCTCACTGTTTGTAGGAAATCTACCCACAGGCTTGGCTCAACGACAATATGAAAAACTTCTTTTAGATTTTATAACTCCAGGTATGCAGCTTTTATGCTTCAAATATTACATGTAATTCAGAACTTTGACATCAGAAGAGGTGAGAATGTGAAGATTTTTTTTTACAGTTAATGTTGTCTTTGTTTCTTGACAGAGAATAAATGGTCCTATTTTGATGTGATATACTATGAATATGGGTCTCTAGTGCTAATATACAACTCTGCAGAACATGCAACCAGTGCATTCAACATTTTGAGTAATAGTACATTTGATCAGAAACCAATATTAGCATTGCTTTTACCCAATATTCAGGTGAGTGTCTCATTATTGATAAACAGCAGCAATAGAAGAATCATTTCTGATTTGCTTAGGTGTAAGGAATATTATGCAAATGGAAAATAATTAATGATGATGAATATGGATTCACATTTTCTACATAAAGAATCATCATCATAAGTAAAATAATTTTTTCAATTTTTAATAAATCAAAGTAATATGGAATGTTTGCTCAACTTGTATGAAATTCTGATTGAAGGGAAATATTTCTGAGAGCTGTCAATAATCAGAAATCAAAGGTTACATTGTTTACCTTGCAGTCCCACATGATCTTAGAAAACGTCAGCCCTCTGCTAGTTTTTGTCAATGCAAAGAGTGGAGGCTGTCAGGGCTCTGAGCTCATCACTTCCTTCCGCAAACTTCTGAACCCCCATCAGGTGTTTAACTTGGAGAACGGGGGTCCTCTACCCGGCCTGTATGTGTTCAGACACGTAGCCCACTACAAGATCCTGGCCTGTGGGGGGGACGGGACCGTGGGCTGGGTCCTCTCCTGTCTGGACAATGTGGGACAGGATGCGGTGTGCCAGTCGCCTCCCCTGGCTATTGTTCCATTGGGTACAGGTGAGACAAGATGGTGCAATGATAAAGTACTGTAGATTCCTTATTTTACACGGGTACTTAATTCTTCGATTCAACCGTTTTGCATCAAATTGCGAGAATATAACATTGCGAACACCAAATTTTTATCACAGTTTCACAAAGTTTATGTATGTCCGAAAAATAAAAGCAAGATTTTAAGATCCCCAGGATGTGCTTCTCACAATGCAATGCAGATATTAATTTCTCACATTAATTAAGTACAGTATCTTAGTAATAGTTGGAATTTTTCTTTGTCTAAAAAAATAACGTAAAAAAAAAATTATTACATGATGTGAGATTGTGGTGTAAAGATGAAGTATTTAATTCAAATTGGATATGCTTCCTTGCTCATGAAAACAAATCAGCAAAATAGATTTCATACATGTATTATTTTTCTTATGAATAGATTGATTGTTTTCTATCATTATGATTTGAATTAACAAACAAAATTTATTGGCAGGTAATGATTTGGCAAGAGTTTTACGCTGGGGACCAGGTTACACAGGTGGGGAGGACCCGTTAAATTTACTAAGGGACGTTATAGATGCTGAGGAAATAAAACTAGACAGGTGAGACACAGAGCCAATCTGGACTGATAGTGGTTTCACTGGGATCTAAATGAGCTAGTCTACATACAGCTTGAAATATTGAACTCAAAACAGTTGCTTAATGTAAATGTGTTATATGATTCGTAGGATTTGTTGGGACTCTATACTTTTTACTCTGTTGCAATTTTTTTTTTTATAAACCTTATTATAAAAATAGTTTGATATTTATATAATAGGCCTATATTATATATTATATTTATGTAGGTACCATTCCCAACCTATTTGCATTGTGGATATATTTTCCAGCTTTATAGGAGTTTTGTTGTTATTAATTTAAAAAAATTAAATAATGTACACCTGTATTGAGATTACAGATGTAGAAAATTTTAATTGATTTTTTAAAATTCCTACAAATTCATCATACATGTAGCTTAGATTAACTGGATCATACTAAAATTGATTCATTAAGAATGTGGTTTCTTAAATACTGGATGGTATCTCCAAAAAACAAATTCTCAATGAGTGGTACATGTTTAAGTACAGATTGGTCAGTGTTAGTGCTTGCTTGTAGGTGGACTGTGATCTTCCATCCAAACGAGAAGGAACAAGAAACCAAAGACCAGTATGAGGACACAACCTCAATATTTGTAATGAACAATTATTTTGGTATTGGAATCGATGCTGAAATATCTTTGGACTTCCACACAGCCAGAGAAGAGAAACCAGGAAAATTCCAAAGCAGGTAAATTATCTAATACATGGAAGATATTTGAAAGGAGGGGGCATGTACTTTATGCCTAGTCAGCAAAATCTGATGACAAACCAGTGTATTATTTTCTTTGGTAAATGAAACTTAACTGCACAACAGTCTAATAACAAGTGATAAAATGAACTTATATGTAGATGCTGTCATTAAGAACAAGCAAGCATATTACTCAAATATATTCATTTTGGTAATGAAAAATAAATATATGATAATTGTTGCAAGACTGTTTCATTTTTATTTAGACTTGTTTTATCTTTTTCAGAATTCATAATAAAGGGTTTTATTTTAAAATGGGATTACAAAAAATGGTAAAGAAAAGACTGGTGAAAGACTTGCATCGCCACATTAGACTAGAGGTGGATGGGCGACTAGTAGAGTTACCACCAGTTGAGGGAATAATTATACTAAATATACTCAGGTAAACTCTTTTTCTCGATTTTAAGTTTCTAATCAAAAGATCATCTTATACTGGCATGGAAGAGAGATTTCGGTTGTCACAGTTTTTATGCAGGTGCCCTTCATTGTAACACCTTTTGTAAGTGTTAAGGGTAAGACTATGTTTTTACAGTTGGGGGTCTGGCTCCAACCCTTGGGGACCGGAAAGGGAGGACCAATTTGCTAAACCAACTCATTACGACGGGATGCTAGAGGTCGTGGGGGTCACTGGAGTAGTTCATATGGGACAGATCCAGAGCAGTCTACGAGCCGGAATCCGTATAGCACAGGGAGGTCATGTGAGTGCATAGAAGAAATAGCAATGTGATTTATATGAAGAAAATGCAGTGTAATTATTATGAACTCTGAGTGTGGGATTTAGATATCCTGATGTAAAAGTCATTCCATGCATTCACATTAACCAACTCTTATTAGTGTTTGAGAAAATTTTCTTTGAAACCAGACCTACTTGTTTAAGATGGTAAATCAAAGATTGGTTGCATAAATGTTGTTGCAAACCATTTAACTTCTGGGAAACAGTGAACATTTTCAAATTAAGTCATTGCAAATAAATACAGTCAAACTTTGTTATCTAAAACTAGATGGGACTGTTTAGAAACTTAGAGATATCTGAGTATTCAAGATATCAAGGGTTAAATACTTAAAAAAGAAGTGGTTGGGACTTAAAATTATTTCAACATATCCATTGTTTTTGAGATATCAGTGTTCGAGATATTGAAGTTCAACTGTATTTGTTGTACAGTATTTTCTACCAACAGTGTCATCATTGAGACCAAATAGCTATAAGAGAATTATTTTTCTTTTTCTCAGTTTATGATCACATAACTTACACAAAATTGTTTTCTTTTTCTTAGTTAAGGATCACATTACTGACAGACATACCTGTGCAGGTAGATGGAGAGCCCTGGGTACAACCTGCAGGACAAGTTGTAGTTCTAAGATCAGCATTAAAGGTGAGAGAAAATAGCCGCAGAACTCTCAATATCTCTCAATAGACCCTTTCAGGATAACTGCCTTACTACTCTTTTGCAGGGCAAATTGATAAAGTTTGGCAAAGTTTTAGTCCATGAAGGGGTCTATTGCTTTGCATATTGTGGTACAATGGAGATGATTACTGAAAAAGAAGCTTGTTGAATACTACATATCATCTCCCTATTTAAGATTTGAGTTTAAGTTCAAAACTTTGCTTTCCTTTCAGGCAACAATGCTAAAAAAGAGCAAAAAGAAGATGAGGCGGAGAAATACAGAACCTAGCATATTTTTTCCTGACAATGAACCTCTGCGTTTACAGTCACCCACAGAGGAGAGTGAACCACTCTAACTCAGTAAGTGGAAGAAAAGTGTAAATATAGGGGCAGTGTTTACTGTAAACTTTACTGTTTACAGTCACCATTAGAGAAGAGTGAACCACTCTCAGCAAGTGGGAGATAAGTGTCAATACAGGGACAGAGGTCACTGTAAACTTTTACAGGGGCTCTGCACTGTAAACTGCTTATACAGGTCCAGTGTCTACTATACAAGGACTGTATTATAATCTACAGCGACAGTATTTACAGTCTTATTTAGAAATTTCAAAGTCGTCACAAGTAAAAATGACAGTTTGTAGTGTGGAGTTAAGTGATTCTGTTCTTCTTTGACAGGGTAGACAAGTAGTGAATATAAGGAACCTGACATCAAAACGGTGTGGACCGAATGTATGGATGAATGAATGCCAACTATCTCGGCCCTCCTACAGCCAACCTCTGAGGTCAAGGCCATTGTCTCAAGATTGTCTGGACTTGGCAAATTATCTTCATACATAGATTTTATTAAACAAAAAAATGAGAAAAACAAGAACCACAACTCCATGCATGAATCCTCTATTGAACTACATCTGGAGATCTCCCGCCATCTTCTGTCGCTGCCCCTAGGGCAGGGACTGGATGTTTATGTCGAACAGAATCAATGTTGTTACATTTCCTGGGACACCGTAGCCTACCAGAAATACCTCCTTAAATCTCATTGGTCAAGAATAAAACAGAAGCAGCTCGACTCCGCTCAGCATGCAACACAAGCAAGGAAAACAATACTCATTCTCCTCGAGTTCAGCTTCCTTCCAGCAGAAACCTGTACAAGGAATTCTATAGGTTATGTTTTTTAATAGTTAAGGTATTCAGTTGGGAATGTATTCCAATGTTCAGCAGAGAAAGTTAATAGATCAACACATGTGAGTAGTACAATTATGCATAATGTTTGTGTGTGCATACAATGGGAAATCATATACTAACATGTATTAATTAGTTCTTTATCTTGTTTAGTCAAAGGATTTAAAAATGAGAACAAAAAAGTCAACAGTATTAGACTTTTTGCACCCATTGGTAAACGAGATATTGTAATGTTATCATGCAGCACAGCTGTTATGGTAGAGATGGAATTATATTTTTGTTTCTGTTTTCTTTTTGGGGTGGACCAATAACATATTAATCATGGCTTAGATTCCTTTGTTATTGTTCTTGTTTAGGCTATATTGTTTTATTTAATATTTTATCAGTGCATGATTTCAAATGGCATACATACAGAGTATTAGAGGAACAGGTGTAATAGATGTATATTTTTTTGTACCTATTACAGGAAAGAAAGTTACTCTAGTGAAAGTATAATCTCTATCTTCTCTCCTCTGTCAGAATTTAAATAACAAAAAAAAAACATATCAAGAGATTTCTTCTGTGGCAAATCACCATGACGGTTTTAATGTTAGTATCAGGATGAGAGCTTGATTTGTGTGTGACAAGTGTGAGAGTATTTATAAGTGTGACTGAGATTTCTCTGCGAACACAGCTACTGCTTCCATTTCTTCCCTCTACATGTAATAGGAAGTATGTTTAAGAGTGAAGAGCCCAGAGTTAGGAGTCCACAGGGAAAATGAGAAAACAAATGGAAAATACCCCCTCCTTCATCGTTTTGAATGCTTGTCTTTGCGATCTGTCTCACTTCATACTCAATACTGAAGGTACAAGGGTTAAACATTGCTAGATATTGAAAACTTCAACAGTTTTATGTATAAAGAATCCAAATTATTACACAGGCTCAAAGACCATAAACTGAGAAAACTTGGGTCAAAATTTAGAATTGATGTAATATTGGTAATACAGTAATGGATTTTTAATGATTAAATTAAGGAGTGTTTTTATGGATTAATATACACAAACAGAGAATAACCTTTTATCATTTACAATTTATGGGAATGAAAAATCATAATTTTTTACTTGAGTCTATTCTTAATTTCTGTTACATGGATGATGGAAATTTCTAATGCATCTATTTAGATTTGGTTATGACCATGTTAATATAAGTGGAAAAGAATGACCTGTGCATTTATTACTAGTATCTTTGGGATTTCTCTATATTGTACATGTATTATCTTTGGGATTTCTCTTTATTGCCAGAGACTGCTAGAAGTTAAGTATCGGTGCCATTAGGTGATATCCTGGAAAATGCTGAGTCATAGAAATAGTGTGCTTTTATCTTAATTTGAAAAGATAATTATCTCTTTTACTAAAATTAATCAAGTACTGCTGAGTTGTAAAATGTTTTCTAAACAGTTTCTCTGCAGATCACAATAAGTTCATTTATGTAGCATTTAACTTAAAATGTTGTAGCCTCTACCAAAAATGATAGTTTGAAAAACAATATTTCAGTTACTGTAAGATTGTGTCTTAAATTCAAGAAAATGAGAATCATACATAGTTGACTATTCCTTTATTCTGTACATAGTTTAGAAGAAATTGTTTTCATTTTTAAGAATTTCCATTGATATTGTTTTGTTGTTATTGGATGCTGAATAAATCTGGTTACTAAGGCAAGGGTGGGTTTGATATGAATTGCTACAAAAAATTATTCCCCATCACACTGCAACTCTTCCTTCAGTAAATACAATATTGATTAATAAATTAGTTGTTCTTTTTATAATATATCGGTGCTGTTACTATTAATTTGTTCAGTCTTATGTATATGTTACATTGATGAAGAAAGATGGTCCTATGCTGTCTGAAGATGTAACAGTTTATATTTTTTATTTTGAAAAGCGATATATTTGATAGAAAGAAAATGTCAGAAGCCATGACTAACTATTTTAGATGATCTTTGTCCTATTCACCATTTTTCCGTTGCTAGTTTATTATCTGAGGACGAGGCAGAACAACCGGCGAGTAATACTGGAGACACCCTTGCATTCTTACACAACATATTTGCCTGGGCTGAGATGTGTTGATAATTCAGATGGATTATTACATAGAAAACTTACTACTAAAGAGATAATTATGTCAGTAGATGTTGAAATGACAATTCTAGACATTGTTTGCATTTTGTAAAAGAACTCCCGATTACATGTATTAGAATAACTTTGATGTGACCGTTTCGTATTGTTTCATTCATTGCTATGGTGACTGACTTGTTACCATGGTAACAAGTGTGTTGTATACTAATCTATATGAATTTATACCTATGGAGGCCGAGGCCAGAGGGGTTGACATATTTCTGATAGTTTGATAGATTTCTTGTCCACAACAATCCTGTATATGGGTGACTGTCTTCAGCTGGGAATATGTTACAATCATTTGTGAATTTTTCCATTACCAAAATAGACTTTTTTTCTGGATATATTTTAGCCCATGGAATTTCTACAGGACAGGAGTTCTGTGGGGCTTACACACAGATAATTTGATGGACAGTGCTGACTACTACTATTACACGTGCATGCTGATGGCATTTCAGATGTTCATTGGCATGTATTGCCCAAGTTGAAAATGCTGGAAAACGTTCTTCACTATGATTAAATGTGTAATTTTCTTTCTATTATATATTTAGTGATCAATTCATTCATGTGCAAAGCATATAATGAGGGTATCAGAGATAGTAACTTGTCCTTTTATCTCAAAGATCCATGGGGTGGGCTAAAAGGTACAGGGCCACACAAAATGTGCTTTCAAGAGTTAATTACCTTAACATGGGTGGATAAAATAAAAAATAAAGTACAAGTTTCAGGTCAAAAAAAATATTCATATTGTCAAATTTATCATTTTAAAATCTATTCATCTTTTAATTTAAAAAAAAATCAAATCTCTGAGGTTTAAAATACCATTTTGTCTCTTGATATAAAGAATCTTGAAACTAATTTTTGTGGCCTTGTTCAGTGCTCTGTTTCTGAATTGGGAAGGGGGACAATAATGCATGTTTAATCATTCCAGCAGTTTCTTCTCCGTCTATTGCTGACAATACTATAATTGTTGATTTTAGCATATTTTGTTTATATATATACATATATATTATATATATTTATCATTTAAAGAATCTAGACTTTTTACTCTGTCATTAAATAAAACGTGAGATCTGTTGGTGTTTGTGTCTTTGTAATATATTTCCACACAGAGACTCTAAAGCAAAGGATGACTTGAACATGATCTGCGTGTGACCTTTTTATTAGTGAAGATATATACCTTCATATTATGTCCATTTAAGACTAGTAAACATTGCCAAGTTGGTCTATGAGTAACATATGCCAAGACAGTGCAAGAAGTAGAAGTACTGGGTAGTAGCCAGTTGTAATGCAGATCTTTGGTAATATGTTATTCAATATGTTTGTAAATTGCCTGTGGAGCTATGGAAAAGTTAAAGAAAAAAAAAGGGGAAAATATTCAGTATATGTTGCACAACACCTCTAATTTCTCCAAAGTCAAGGTGACCTTGACATTGACTTCTCTAAAACTTTCAAAGGACCATTCCCACCCATCCACAGCCTCTTGCTTATTATGATATCAGATCAGGGGTATGTCATGCATGAGCCTCTGATATTTCTTCTCACAACACAACGAGACATGGAAGTATATGCCATGGATGGACCGATGGAGTGGACATTATTTCATTATACACGTACCCATTTATGCGCTAGTTTCAAATTCATGTAATGTTGCTACAAAATATTTTTGAAAAATGGCTACTGGTTAGTCCATTGATTTGAAAAAAATTATGAACCATGAACCAATCATTATGAAAATAACATCTGTACATCTTTATATAACTAATGATGACCATAGAAATTATCAGAAAAATCCTGAGTTTTTGGAACTGAATTGTACAAATTATGTTTGCAGACTGATGGACAAATAGTTGAACAATGCATTTCCTATGTACCAAATTATTTTTGCAGACTGATGGACAGACAGTTGAACAATGCGTTTCCTATGTACCAAACAAACTTTGTTTACTTGGGGTTTATAGTAGTACTGAAGTAAGGTGCTTTCTATTGAAAAAAAATCCTAGTATCAATTACAGAACACACCCAGTAAAACTGAGGCCTGTTTAACAGAGCAAGCGCTCGCGGGTGCTCATCATAATTTGTGTTGCAGGTATAGGGAATTTTGGCGAGCGCTCACTTCATTGAACTCGCTTCAGATTAGACCTAGATGAAAGTACAAGCATTTTTGCTCACTTCATGCAATGAAGTACAAATTAACCAATTTTCATGATAGATCTCGTTTTTCAATGTAAAAAATAATGCTCCTTCTGCAAGCCTATTTTTATGACCTTGACCAACATGATAACCAATCATGGCATTCAGATCAAGAGTATGGTGGCATATTTCTGCCCCTACATACAAGATAAATTATGTCAACATGCAAGAAAGTTATGTCAATATGCAAGATGATTATGTCTAGTACATGCAAAATAATTATGTTGACATGCAAGTTACAAATTTATTTATTATACTTTCATGTTAAATACTGAAATCTGATTAGTTTAGACGCAGTTGATAATTCAATTACCCTCAGCGTAAGCAACAACACACTTGGCAACGGGTAACACTATATAAATAGTGCCAGTTTGGGAGGGTAACAGTTGAAATCGACAACTTCAACTGTTATCCTCCCAAACAGGCAATATTTATTTCATTATACTGAATGTTGATTTAAAGAAAACTTAACTGCTTTTCTACAGGAATGACTTCAATTCTACTGCGAACCGTACTCGCATCATTTGTATGCATGTAACAATTCGTATTATTATATTTTCATGTTAAATACTGAAATCTGATTGGTTTAGACGCAGTTGATAATCCGTTCTATTACCCTCAGCGTTAGCAACATACTTAGCAACGGGTAACACAACGAATTGTTACATGTGTGTACGGTTTGCCGTAGAATTCATGTGAAGCAGTAAAAAATTCTCTAAAATTAAGACATTCAGTATAATAAAACAAGAATAGAATTCCTGGGTCCCCTTGACCAAAGTATTAGTGGTATAAACATTTGGTATGAATTTAATGAAAATCCGTCAAAATTTGTAGGCATGAGAGCGCTTACAAGGTCAATTTTTGGATAAAACGGAGTCATTATTGTGGTCAAAGTCCCATAACTCCAACAAAAAGTATCGTTCAATCCTGATTTTCGAACTTGACCAAGGTAATAGTAGTATAAACATTTGGTATAAATTTAATGAAAATCCGTCAAAATTTGTAGGCATGAGAGCGCTTACAAGGTCAATTTTTGGATAAAACGGAGTCATTATTGTGGTCAAAGTTCCATAACTCCAACAAAAAGTATCGACCAATGCTGATTTTCGAACTTGACCAAGGTAATAGTGGTATAAACATTTGGTATAAATTTAATGAAAATCCATCAAAATTTGTAGGCATGAGAGCGCTTACAAAAAAGTGTGACGGACGGACACACGGACGGACGCCCGGCATTTCTATGTCCCCGCACCGCGTTGCGGCGGGGGACAATAAATAGTGCCTGTTTGGGAGGATAACAGTTGAAATTGACATCCCTTGAAAACCATTGTCAACCTCTACTTTGCGTCGGTTGACAATGGTTTCCTCGGGGTGTCAATTTCAACTGTTACCCTCCCAAATAGGCACTTTTTATATAATGTTACCCTTGCCAAGTGTGTTGCTAACGCTGAGGGTAATAGAACGGATTATCAACTGCGTCTAAACCAATCAGATTTCAGTATTTGACATGAAAGTATAATAAAACGAACTGTTACATGCGCGTAAATTATGAGCCTACGGTTTGAGTAGAATTCATGTCATTTCTATATAAAAGCAGTAAAATTTTCTCTAAAATTAAGACATTCAGTATAATAAAACAAATAGTGCCTGTTTGGGGAGGTAACAGTTGAAATTGACACCCCTCAAAAACCATTGTCAACCTCTGCTTCACATTGGTTGTCAAAGGTTTTCTCGGGGGGTCAATTCAACTGATACCCTTCTAAACGGGCACAATTTACGTATAAGGAAATCTGATTTTTATATCTGTAAAATCACTTACTAAAGCCAGTATATGACATCACAAATGTAAGGTGCAACAAAATCATGTCAACATGCGAGTAAATTAGGTAGACATGCAAGATATTTATGGCAATATGCCAGTTAATTATGACAACATGCGACTTATTTATGTCAACATGCGTCTTATTTATGTGATCATGCAAGTTAATTATGTTTACTTGCAAGATATTTATGTCAACATGGGAGATAATTACATTGACATGCAACTTATGTTGACATGCAACTTATGTATGTCAACATACATGATAAGTTGTATGTTGACATAAATATCTTGCATGGTAACATAATTTTTATCTCGCATGTTAACATAAATATCTTGCATGATGACGTGAATATCTTGCATGCTAACATAATTAACCTCCATGTTTACATAAATAAGTCAAATGTTTAAATAATTAACTCGCATATTGACATACATTACTCGCATGTTGACATACATTACTCGCATGTTGACATAACTTTGTTGCATCTTACATCAGTGATATCAGATACGGGCGTTATTAGATCTAAGTGATTTAACAACATAAAAACCAGATTTACTTAAAATATTTGTAACTTGCATGTCAACATAATTATCTTGCATGTAGGGGGCAGAAATATGCCACCATACAAGAGTAACCCAGCTGTAGTCAAGTTTTGAGCCTCTCCCAATATATTTCTGAAATATTTAGGATTTACTAACGTACATTAAATTCATGGTGATCAATGATAGCATCAGAATTTGCCAATTTGGATAGAAAAGGTAGATCAAATAGAGAATCATCTTTTCAAGTCGCCAGGATTTCTGTTCTGATCCTTTCCTCACATGGAAGTTGGTCGAGAATTGGTACTGTGACGGTCAGACCGGTTCGAATACCGGCGCCAGATAGCTCAGTTGGTAGAGCACCTGACTAGAGATTCAGGGGGCCCGGGTTCGAAACCCGGTCTGGTCCGTCATTATTTCTCCCATCCCATTACATTTGGTGCCGTGACCAACCCCTGGAACTGACAGGTGAACTCCTGCCAAGGGAAGAGCCTGGGGTGATCTTCGGGGACGAAGATCATTTAAGGGGGGAGGAATGTGACGGTCAGACCGGTTCGAATACCGGCGCCAGATAGCTCAGTTGGTAGAGCACCTGACTAGAGATTCAGGGGGCCCGGGTTCGAAACCCGGTCTGGTCCGTCATTATTTCTCCCATCCCGTTACAGTACAAAGGCTTTATAATACACTTCGATTTAACCAAAGAGTAGACACAAGACATGACTTTGTATACAGATGACTAACATTTATTTAAGCTCTGATTGATACAATGGAATGTTGATATATGTTTATCAAATTGTACATATTGGAATGTGAAGTTACTTAACCAGATTATATGGAACAAATCGTAACAAAATTTGCCTCTGCACAATGGCAACCAATCTACACCTGAATTATATCTCAACAAATCATAACAAATGGAAAAAAATAGTGTAAAGATACCTACACTAAGAATACAAATAATGTTCTCAAGTTTTCAGTTGTAACAAAGCTCTCACATTACATCACAATTCTGATCTCCCTGTAAAGTCTTTTTGAGGGTTTCGAGTTTAACACCATAATTCTGTGACTTAATATCATGATTTACGTCTTGCATATGGGTTTTTGCAAAAAATTTAAAATGGATTGTGTATACATTATGGTAGCTCCTTAGCAATATTTTCTGAGAAAATAAATTTCTATCTTTACCTGATTAATAGACTTGTAAACAAAATGTTCCAATCCCTTTCTTGAGTCTCATGAATTCAAGAACAAATTAACTCCAATATACAAATATTCTCTAAATAATGCTGCAATATTAAGGTTCCATACAGAAAGAAAAATTGCTTTAGAGCTACCCAACACAATTTATCACAGATATGCTAGGCAAGGGAATGAAGAACATCTCTTCCTGAGTGTTATAAAATACAAAAGATCACTTCTATGTTGAACAAATTGTCAAGGATAGATCTGTTTAGCTAGGCATAAAAATGTATTATTTGGTTTAGTTTGGTTGATGGCAAGCTATCTGTATGATTAGTTCAAAAGTCTTTTGGACACTTTCTCTAAAAATCAAATAATTGTGCTTGATAATGATATGCATAAAAGGCAAACTAAAAGCAAATAATATTAATCAAAATAAAGCAACAAACACACTAAACACAAGAATAACTAAAACATTTAACACATGCAGTTTTACATTTAAATAAGCACCACAGAGGTTCTATCTGACAGACATGACTAAAAAAAATTGGACAAACCAAATGAAAGCTGGTTATTAACATCACTAAATAATACAAAAAGAAAAAAATCTGATTACCTTATAATTGACAAAATACTACCAAAATTCTACATTACAAATTATAATTACCACCACCAAACTAAATAATTAACAAAAAGAAAACAAATTAAGAAACATTGTCCTTTAACCAAAAATAAACATGCATTTCTATGAATCAGACTGCCCAAGTATTAGAATCAGCTAGGTTCTACATATATAGTATGCTTAAAAAAAACCAAAAAAAAAACCTGCAATATCTGCAAAGCACATTCTTGTTACTCAGGATCAACAGATATTTCAAGCATTTCAAATGAGAGACATTCGAGTTTCGCCTGTGAACATTCTCATGTTCACCTATAACAATACCTATTTGGTGAGGTTGATTAATAACAGTAAACTGGCAAGTTTGTTAATGAAGGTGAACACTTTTTTTGCCATGATGTATAACCACTTTCCTTTCCTTAAACACGCTATAAATTCAAAATTACGATGTTGTACATTTACTTATCAAGTGGAATTAAGTTTTCCTTGTAGTAATTTACAACAAATTTGATTGATTTTTTTCACAAGATCAAGCACTTTTAACTTTAATTTACTAGTGTTACATTAATTATTATGTTGTAAACATTGCCAATTTTTCTACCTTTTTACTATACACTAATGTTACATAAAAAAAAGAAATAATGAAACTTTTGGCACTATTGATGGCAATGCACAAGGGGGTAGTTGTATAATATTCACAAATCAACAGCTTTCTCATCCATAAATTAAAAGAACTGTTATATTGGCAAACGATATTGTACCATACATCGTTCTAAAACTCAACAGGGATCAATTTCACATGTCCAAGAGATACACAGATTAAAACAAAATTTAAGAGATGTAATAGTTAAACAAATATTTGTTTTGTGGTACAATATCATGCAACTCATTCTTATTTGGTTCCATCAATATTAAAATTTCACCTTTGTAAAAAAAAAGTTACAAAAAAAAGGTATCCTCAAAAGGTGAGAATAAAATCTTAAGTGAACATACGTGTTCAATAGAACACTGTTAAAAGTTAAAATGGTGTCAACATTTAACATTAAAATTGCATGCAATAATACATGTAACAACTAGAATAATACCAACAGATACAATATCTCCTGTCCTTCAGTTTTAAAAGTGTAAACTTTTTCAACCATGTCATTTTAAAATACAACCAATATCCACAAATCAACACTGCAAATTAAAATGTCAGAATCATGATCACTAGACTGACATATGACTAATTTTGCTTCTATTTCTCCCATTTCAAACTATTAAGAAAATAAAAATATTATGCAAATCTGTCACATGTATGTTGATGAAGAGTTGTCTGTAATCTCACTTCATGTATCCTGTGTCATAAGCAGCAACTGTTAAAAGAAGACAGTCTATTGGACTATCAAACAATTCACTTAACTGCATTTGCAATCCTAATACATTATCACTGAAAAAAAAATAGAAACACTAAATCTACCACTTCTGGCTATTATAAATATCTGCAGCTGACAGACTTTATGCAATATATAAAGATTACCGGTATTTTATGCTATTTTTTATATCACACCTTATATTAGCCCTAGGTCACTGATATCCAAAAAAGGGTCAAAGGCTGACATACAGTGACTGAGAGCTGATGTTAGATGCAATGTAAAAAATGTCATGTCATGATTCTTTTATCATATACTTGTAGAAAATTAAAAAAAAAATAAAATATAAAACATCATGACTCTTTAGCTTTAAAAACAACCTTTTATGTCAATTTACTCCAGCTGAAATCATACTTAGGCATTGAAATTGAACGATGCATACCAATTTCTGCATCATAATAGCCAATACGAAACGGAAAAGGGTGTGATATAACAATGAAGATCCCCAGAAAGGTGTGCATTAAATATTTCATATTTGGCGATCAAAAATTAATTCCTTGGTTCTCAGGCCTACGCGCATCTGATTAAAATTGCGCTTCGCTTCGCTCCCTCCGCCCCCTTCTTAATCGCATAAATTTTACTTACATGATCTAACTATTACTAAGACCGATGCAGATAACTATTTGCTTTAAACATCACTTTTCTAGAATTTTATAAAGAATTGCACATTGTTAAAATAAAAGAAAAATATTGCATCCTTTTTTTTCAAAATAAAAGAAAAATATATCACCACCCAACCACATCTGTTTTTGAAAATATTGGCTGGAGAACCAAGAGATTGATTTTTTAAATTATGGTGTTACACCCTTGAGGTTTATTTTTATGGTGTTACACCCTTGAGGTTTATTTTTATGGTGTTACACCCTTGAGGTTTATATTTCACGAAGTGGGAATTTTCAGTTTATATTACAAAGGGCAGAAAACAGTATATTTTCTACAAGTATACGATAGAAAGGTAATACAAGCCCTGAAAATGAGCTTACTTTAAGGAATACAAGCCCTGAGAATGAGCTTACTTTGAGGTGGTGGTGGTACCTCCCCTGGTGCCATTACATAGGAAGGCGGTGCACTAGTAACCACCGGCATGGTGGAAGCAAAAGTCAGGTCTGGACGGGCAGACACAGCACTTGGAATGGATGCATAAGCAGGTCCTATGGGTCGCCCCTGATATGGGTTAGGGGCGACAGGGGTAGAAGCCACTACAGGACCTGTAGGCATCTCTGGAGGACCTGTGAAAGCATTTAAGAGTTTCTAGCAGAGAAAGCACACTAAACTAAGTAAATACTTAATAACAGAAAAAAAATGCAATCATATCCTGCTCTAAAAAAAACCCAAACTGTATTTGGAAAAATATTTCAATGTCAATTTCGGTATTGCAATAAAATGTTATTTTACAATTTTCCAGTCCCTTTTTTAAAAAAGGCATGTAGAAAATGATAAATGCATTTCATTTTTTATAGAACTTACACTAAGCTTCAAAGAACAAGGTCATAAATTATTATTAAAACAACCAGTATTACATCACTGCTCAGAGTTTCAAAGCCCTGTTTTATTTACAAGGGTTTATAAGTATCACTGATACTGGTCACATTGGATCATCGTTAATTATTATCATTTTTTCTAAATCTATGAATAATATGAACCTTTCAGTTTTCATATTTGAAAAATTTGATATGTAAAATAACAGATCAGTATTTGGTTACGCAATAAATTGTTGCCATCCCTATGAATTGCTAACATTTGGGCCACAGTGTCTGCAGCTAAGTAGAACTTTAAATTCTCTCACGAGAAAATAACTTTTTGTCAAGAAGTCATTGCTTGAATCAATAAATCATGGTACTTGAATACTGATAGCAAAGCTATTCTTATCTATTTATCTTAGGGCTTGGCATTTTATATACCTGCATTTACCAGGTAATCTCTAAAACATCTAAAACAGTTTATTTAGATCCCAATTTGAATGAATAAGTACTAAACAGTTTTCCAAAGTACTCCATTATCAAATATTTAAAATGAATCTTACAAATAATTGGAAGCTGCTAGTTAACAGAAAACAATTCCTATTTTCATAATTATACTTGCACACAAGGCCATTATCTAATGAATATACTTTATTTTAAAAAATGCTTCTTAATTCATGCAAGTAAGAATTTTTTTTTAGACTTCCCTAGCCATAATTACTTTAGACCTTACAACATTGTTATCAATAGAACAAGACATCAATAAATATGATCTGTCTACACATACATCACAAGTTCTCACTTAAATATAATTCTTGATTGAATATTAAAGAGTGAAGATGTTAAAAAAGCTTTGTTATATACATCACATGATCTATTTATTACATTTTCCTAAAGATCAAATACTACAGGCAAGGAAACCAAGCATCAGTCTTCTTGGATGTTAAACAACTCATTACAATATCAGAACTTACCATCCAATGGAATGCCCATTTGAGACATAACAAATTCTGCTGCATAGCATTTAGCATCATCAACTGTACGACATAACTTATTGGGTTGAAATGGATTGGGATAAGCTGGAATAGTGACCTAGATCAAATAACAAAAAAGGCAATCTGACTAAGAACAAATAATATCATAATATATCTTGAGAGAAAGTTAAAAAAACAAAATTCTTGTGAGCAACTTAACACATTTTCTAAGTAAAATCATGAGATTCATAAAACTACTTGATTAATTCTGAAAAAAACAACAACTTAAAAATCACATTTTTTAGGAACTGCATCTACAATTAAAGCATGCATTGACATTACCTTGTACAAGAATAACTGAGCATCCCCATTCACAGTTGAGTGAAGTTGGTAAATTGGGGAACCAAGGCCATTTTTCTGACAAAAGTCATCTAAAATCTATAAAATATTAAATATAATGTTCATTTTTTTAAATTATAAAATAATACTAAATTTGTCACATACATTTTATCTAAAATGTTTAAAACGCACATAACATCATTATGCTCAGGAGCACAATTAAGGCATCAGGATTAATAAAAACAACAACTTCAAAATAAATGCATAGAGATTTTGTGCAACAGAATTAGGAGGCCTGGTATTCTATTACCTAAAAGATATTCTCAATTTAACTAAAATAATGTGTCATCACTCATCAGGTATAAGAAATAGAAGTATTAAATCAACAGATTGATGCTTTTGAGGCTGTTTTCAATATATCCATACCAGTAAAATAGAAATTTTTAAAGCTCAAATGACAGATCTTAGATGGCTCCAAATCAAACTAGGCATAAATAAGATGGTGACAATCTTAAAAGCCCCCCCCCCCCCCTTTATAAAGGACATAAAGTTGACAATAATTAACAGGACTTTGCCTCATTTTTGCTTGACCTTTATTTATGTAACCTCTAACTTGAAAATTTAGAGCTCGTTTTAAAATACTGTCGATTTTCCCACTTTATGAGAGCCAATGATTATGTCAGCCGCTCGCTAGCTAGACTCAACTGGCCGGTAACTTCGAATTCGCCACCATCAAATGCATATCGTCGCCACAAAAAAGCATGAGGTTGAAACAGTGCAGTTGCACTAGATATAGTACACTGCAGGTCGAAAAATTTGGATATTTCCATATTTGGAATGACTTTATAAAACTGTAGCTCAATAAACACATGCACAGAGAGAGAGAGAGAGAGAGAGAGAGAGAGAGAGCGCATGCCGTTGATACTGCAACTGTATTAAAAATCGTGTACTGCAGATCGAAAAACCAAAAATTTTCTTATAAATACTAATGCTTGTAATTATTCATATGTTTGGAATTACTTCAAATATATGTCAATAGAGAGAGATCGAGAGAACTTAGAGAGAAAAAGGGCTTCATCAGGCCTGCGTCACCAACTTTTTGAAAGTCAATGTTTAACCTCAAGTCTACGTATTGATCTAAAATTTATGAATTTTTTAAAAAAGGATTTGAGTTGGGGAATGAGTAGGGTGATTTTAAGATTCTGGTAACGGTGGAGCCATCTTTACAAAAAATGTTTGTCTTTTTTTCCTTTAAAGATAGCATGCTGAATATTTTATGTTGTTAATTATAGTTGCAGCCAATTGTGCTAATTAAAATGCACTATTAAGTATCAACATTTTTCTGGGTTTACCCCTGAACCCCATACAGATCAGTGAACTACATACTCGTTAGCTATTGTAACATCTTCGCTGATGAAGATGACTGACCCTTGTCAAATCTAACCCTAGAAGGCGGAGTTATGACATTTACCCTTGTTACTTGAATGAGAGCAAGAAGAGAGATAGAAAGTAAAGATACAGTTCAAACATGTAAATATAAATTTGTGACCTACAGTGTTCAGGAAATCAATAAATAAACAACATTTGTCAGTAGACCCATAAGATCTTATGTTAAAAATTAACAAACCTTGAGATGACCCCCTTAACAAACGGTGTGCTAAATGTCTTTTTTTTATATATCTTAAATAATAATTATAGCAGTAGAAATTCATGTAGAAAATTTCATTCCAAAATCAAGGGCAGAACAAATTAGACCCAGCCTCGTTAATACTAAACAGTCCTTCTTTTATAAGTCAAGTAGAATTATTAATAAATTAGCGGCATTTCTTTGATGCTGGCAAAGCGACCCAGCCAGCTCTAATGCAGTTGTACTGCGTGGGAGTTTTGGGAACATGTCCTTGATGCCGGTGAAATAAAGGGGGTCTGGATTTATTGAGCTGCTGACAAAAACAAGACCATCACAAAGTGGGAAAATTGACGGTATTTTAAACAAGCTCTACTCCCAAATCTTAAAGCATCCTCTATCATACAGGCATAATATGGGTTAATATAAGGCAGATAGAACCAAGTAGAAACAAGGGGTCCATGGGCCACATCACTCAACTGAACAACTGTTCACTGTATAATATTCTATTTCATTTTTTTAAACATTTTCCAATATATTTCCATGTTCAACTTTGAAACCCTCTTGGGGCCCTGGCTAGGAGGTTATAAACGCTAGCTCGGGCTCCAGCTCCAACTCTAGCTCGAAATCAAAATCGTACTCCTAGGAGTACGCGATCAAATTTTGAGGTTATAAAAGATTTCGAGTACGTACTCCCGGGAGTTTGTACTCCAATTTTCGAGCTCGTACTCTAACTTTTTTTTATGTGCACAAGCGGCTTTTTTGGAACTCTTCTGTAATGGCGGCGCCCTGCTGTTTATATTGACGACATGTCTTGAATCAATATAACGGTGAGTTATTACAATACTTTTGATAAAACTTTTTATAATATCCTTTTCCACGAAATATTTATTCATTAAGAGGTACTTTTTGACAACAAAACGCACCGGGAAATTGTGCCATCGGCTGCTCAGTGTCCTGCAGACGATAGGATTAGTTGTACTCATCGCAATATGGCAGAAAAAGACATCGAGAAACTTTGCTTAAAGGAAAGGGTAGACCTTAGCGACAAAAAAACAAGAACAAAGTGGTCTGCAGATGAGGAAACGTGTCTTATATCTGCCGTGTTGGACAGGGAGGATGTGCTATTTGGGGAGTTCAAGGGTCCTGGGGGGAAGTCTGGCGTGGCTAAGAGGAGGCAGGGTTGGGAGGAGGTCGCAGATGCTATAAATGCGTAAGAAAGTTCTAAAAAAAAAAAGGTCACTGATTTTATTTTAGAAGCATATGCCTATATTAGTAGCTAGTTGATCATATTAATGAAGATTGCATTGGAGGTAATTATGAAGCAGGTGAAAATATTAAAATAATGTGTTGCAAACATTATTAGGCCTAAATAAAATAAGCAAAATATGCAAATTAATTTTACTACATTATATTTAATTTTAATCAATGTTATTATGTTTACCGTGTTATGTTACAATGATCTAGTGAATCTAGTACTAATGTATATTTGATGTTATTTGTTGAAATTTTGATTCCCTAAAAAAAAATAAATAAAGAATTACTAAACAATACCTCTTTCACTCAATAAGTTATAAAAGTTTTGATTAAATCATAAGTTCGATCAAAAAATTAACATTTTCCTGACAGAAAACAGAAATTAATTAACCAATTAGAATACATGTACACATGTAGCTAGAACCCATTTTGCTATGGATTTAATTCGAGTAAATTGATATATTTTGGGTAAGGTTAAGAAAATAAGAAAATGTGACAAATGAGGACAAGTTTCTTACACAGACTCAGAATGAGATCTACATCTATTGATTATGAATCATTAAGGTCATGACTTGAAAAAAATAAGCTTAAATTAACACATATTAACTCTTGTAGACAATTTACCAGCAGCAAGAGGTCCCCAGAAGAGTGCAGAAAAAAGTACAACAATGCTAAACAAAGGAGTATGTTTATTAAAATACCATATATATGTACATGTATTTAGTACATGTATAGACTCAATTAAAGGCATGAATATCATATTTATTTTAATTAACATGTGTAATTACTACGGCTGGCTGTAAAATATTTAGAAGATTTAAACAAAACATTTAAACGTCATCCCATAATTTACCTTAAAATATTTCATTTCATTTTTAACAGCCAAAGAGAAAATCGATTACCTGAAGAGAGAAGTCAGGAAGACAGGTGGGGGACAAGTGGAATTTGAATTAACAGAAGCAGAAGAAGTGCTTCTTGAGCGACAAGAAGGAAGGCCAAGTCTTTTTGGTCTAGAAGAAGGGTTTGACAGTGATGGTGAGAAAGCAAAATCTAATATTTAAATTTATAAGAATTCACAGAAAATATTAAACAGTCATACACCGATATTATTTAATTCTGGTTGTAACGCGCTTTCTGATTGACTAAAAAATTATTTTATATCATATAAAGAATGTTGTCTACGTCATAGTAAGACTAACGTCAAAAATGTATCAATACGCCTGACGTATTGTTTGAATTTTGTACAATTTTACGTCATTTTAAAGGTCAAATGACCGTTGTTATCTACAATGAAGAGTAGGAAAATTAAATTATAAGCAATGAATTCAATATTTATTAGTTTTATACGATATAAAATGGTTTGAAACAGTTTATGCTTTTTGAAGCGGTTTATATAGTGTAAACTGTCCCAATTCATTGCTTATGATTTAATTTTTCTACTCTTCATTGTAGATAAAAACGGTCATTTGACCTTTAATACCATTCAATAACTGTTTTGTTATACCCTCCAATACAGCTAGATGCAAGTATAATTTTAAGTACATGTGTACCGGTAGCATTCAGTCATTCATCACAGGTTATTGAATTCCATTCCACCAGAATGGATGCATGAAAACATTTTGATCATTTGCTGGTATATAGTGACGTTACATATTTATGTTTGGTGGGCAGACCAGCCAAAATAGAAATTGTGAGTCTGTCAGGAGGATGGTCAATGATCTACCTAAAAGTGTTTGATGATTTGTTTTGCGATAAATTATTACCGGTACTAAGTAAAGGAAAATTCATATGATTTACCATTATTTAAATTTGGATATTTTCAAATTCTTTATTACAAGCTCTTAAATTATACTACAGGATATAAATGCAGTTTGATAATGGCCACTGCCATCAAGTTCTCTTAAAATACTACATACTAGAGAAATATCTATAAGAGTATTGTGATGTAAATTATCTGCTGAATGACCAATGATTAACATGAATTAACATGGATAACTTTGTTTTAATTTTAGATGTAAGATTCACTTGTACTAACAGAGAGACAGAGACAAATAGAAGTCAAATTGATACAGTTGGTGAGTATTGTTACAATGAATTTATAAATTTTTCCTATGTTATATTTGTATAACATATAAATTTGGGCAGTTCATGCTTTAAACCGCAAATTTATTCACTATCATTTGCAGTTAATAAGACGTCTAATTTTAAAAATGATGTTAATCTGTACAAAAATCAAGCTTGATGTCAAGCAGATTAATGCATTATGCAAGCACATCTTTTGACGTGAAGTTGGCAAGTTATGAAAATATAATTAAAGATGAATTTGTGTATAGCCAATCAAATAACAAGGTAAAACCAAAATTATATTACATATATTGCTCTTTAAAAAAATTAACAAATTTTATATATTTTTAATCAATTCTAGATAATTTAAAATACCGTACCTCACTACATTAATATGCTTTTTAAGACCCTACCTCATTAGATGGTGATTTAATTGTTTTGTTGATTTTTTTGTATCAATCGAATGGTTTGAATATCATTGCAACTCAGTGGTAATAAAGTATCAATCTGTGAACTGCAGATCACAAGTTTGAATCGGCCCAGGGCTAGTTCATATTTATTCAGTTGAATTTTTAAAAATAATAATTTTCATCCTAATATAAATTGCATATATTTTCACCTATTTGAATTTTATATATTTCTTATGCATCATTTGTTATCTATCAAAACAATTTTCATGTAAGTCTGGTTGTAACACGTTTTCTGACTAAGTTAAAAGTTAAATCCTTCTCTGTGCCATGAAGGCCCATAGGGCCAGCTAGCGCTTATCTCCAGCGAATGAGAGTCGTTGACTCCCCTGGATGGAACACCAGTCTGTTGCAAGTTAACTTGAATTTCATTCCTTAAGTCAATTGATTTTCTGCTGATTTGAGAAACTATTTCAAGGTGTAATGGGCCACCTTAACATGATTAAAATACATTTAATACACAACTCTACCCCTTCAATCTTTAAAAAAGTCTGCAATAAAGTGTACATGTATTAATTTTATTTTATAATTTTTCAATAACTTAATTATTTCATCAGTTTGAACAAGAAAGTTGAGTGCAACACCCTTCGACTTGTTCCTCAGGTGTAGTCAATTCTTTCTTTTATTTCAGCACCAGCTCCATCATCTGTGTCACAGAGGACAGTCAATTCAAAAGAAAAGGAAAGCAGAGGTAAGATTGACTTGTATTCTATGTCTGGGTCATAATCTTTCAACCTGTTAATTTAATATAAACATATTTTATTGAGAATTCAAATGGATTGGGTAACAGGCAAAGCCCATGTAATCCCTCCCCAAATTACAGTCAAGTAGTGATGTTATAAAATAAGCTATATACTCAAGTAGTATAGTATATGTATTACTAGTTTACAGAGTGATATATTATTGATATTTTTTGTATGCATTAGACAACAGGATTATTGAACTCTAAAATAATAATATTTTCTTAGTGCCTGGAGCAATTATTAAGGATAATACAGTATTATACATAATGTCGATAAAAAAATGTTCCTTATAGCCTTGAAAGATCAAATTGATTTGAAACAAATCCTTCGTTAATGCGTTTTATCAGAGCAGAAAATACAAATACATTTGAATTAATGAAATCATTTAAATTGTCTTTTACATTAGCTATATGTAAAAAAATGTATGTTAAAATTTATTTGTAATAAAAAAGAATTCAACAATGGAAAAAATGTTTCAATGTATGTTCTTTTATTTATACTTTATATTCAGGTAAAGTAAGTGAGAAGAGGAAGATAGATGAAAGGAAAGAGAACATCACAGAGGACACAAAGAGAATAAGGCTAGAGCAGAGGAAGCTAGAATTAGAAATAACAAAGCTTGAGAAGGAAATTAAACTGATTGATACAAAACAGAAGTTCTATGAGATGAAAATGAGTCAGTCAGAATCTTGATTGAAACAAAAGTTATTTGTTTGCCATATGTTATACATGTTTGGTCCCCTGTTTTGAGAGAGAGAGAGAGAGAGAGAGAGAGAGAGAGAGAGAGAGAGAGAGAGAGAGAGATTTTAAGAAGGTATGTGTGGGACAATATTAATTGTTTTATTTACATATGGACTGTTAAAGTTTAAGAATGTTTATTCATGTATATAAACTAATGTACACTGTTATATGTTTAGTTGTTTATCCAATTCATTTCAGTTCAGTAGTCTAACAATTATGAATTAATTGCACCTTACCTAGCTGAAAAATGTTTGCACAATATGTGCCCTCATGGCATAGCCATCACCTCCAGCAGGACAAGGTTCAACGTTAGCAGCTTCCTGCACAACATTCTGCTGTGTTTCAAGAACTTCTCCCCTTACAATACCATAGTTGTGCAGAGTTACTGCAGCTTTGATATAGACTACTGCCACCTCTGGTTTTGTACGTAGAAAATTCAAACATTGAAATCTCTTTTTAAGGAATCCAAAAGTTTGCTCAATCAGCACTCTTGTTCTGCACAATGCATTATTGTACCGTTTCTCATTTTGATTAACAGGGTTGATGAACGGAGTCATAACAAAAGGACGGCACTGGTACCCGGAATCTCCCAGTAACAGCCCATCATGGTCACCTAAATTAAGAATCATCATTGCAAACTGAAAAATTTGAATGACACTTTCTTAGCTTAGCCCCCCCCCCCCACTTTTTTTGCAAAGTTAAACCTAACCATTAGGCACATAGCATCATAGAGGGTTCAGCCCCCCCCCCCCCCCCATTTTTCTCGCAGCAAAAATAAGTGTTCATATATTTACCTTGAAAAGATGGGAATATTGAGAAGTTATGTACCCCCCCCCCCCCCCCCCCCCCCCGGATTAGGAATTCCATAATTTGGAGAAAAAAATTTCCTTCCGACGCCAATGAGCCCTATAGTATGAACACTTCAATGATGTCTAGTTGTTTGCAAGAAGCTTGTATTTTAAAAGACTGTATGACCTCAGAGGCGGATCCAGCTATTTGGAAAAGGGGGGGGGGGGGTTCCAACTGATGAAAATCAATACGTGCAAAATTCATTATTTGTCAATAAATAAGCGGGTCATGTAATTTTCTTTCAAATTGTATTTTTCGTACGAAACGAAGTAAAACTTATCTATTATAATACTTAAGTTAATAAACTAACAATACATTTGAAAGCGGCTTAAAAAAGTAAAACGAATGCGTGTACTCGTACTTGAACGTCGTTTTACTCGATGGCTTGTCGGTTCAAAACTGTTATAAATGAACTATTATAATTGATTTTTTAAAGAAATAGAGTAGAAAATACATTGGAGATGTTATTGTAAATCTGTGTTTGTAGCAATACTGCTTAAGTTATTGTTTTGTATTTCTTTAATTTTCCACATGTTTACTCAGTGTAGTAAACATCGGATGCTGAAGGGGAGTACAATGTACATTATTTCGATAAAAATTCGACAGGGTTTTTTCATATAAGAACAAAATTACGATATTTTAATATCAAATGACTTTAAATAAGCAATGTTAAAAGCATTTATTTGAGATAACTACAGTATTTATATTATAAATGGGGAAAATTGCCTTGAAATAGGCATTAAAAGTTTTCAAAAAAATTCACATGTCCCAGAGAAAGGGGGGGGGGGGGGGGGGGGGTGGGGTTCCGACCTCCGGAACCCCCCCCCCCCCCCCTTCTGGATCCGCCAATGGACCTTCACTTAATATAATACCGGGGTATTTCAAAGGTCAAGTTTACAAAGAATATCTTTGATGATATGGTAATACGCATGTAGCTTTAAATCTAACAGTACATAGTCTGACATTTGGACTGATCCTTTACTATGGTTCACTCGATACACATCGTTTTTAGCTCACCTGAGCTGAAAGTTCAAGTGAGCTTTTCTGATCACTTTTTGTCAGCCATATGTCTGTATGTGTGTCCATAAACTTTTCATATTTTCGACTTCTTCTCCGGAACCACTTGATCGATTTCAACCAAATTTGTCACAAAGCATCCTTAGGTGGAGGGGATTTAAGTTTGTGAGAATGAAGGGCCAAGCCTTCTTTCAAAGGGAGATAATTGAGAAATATTAAAAATTTGTTAGTATCTTTAAAAAACCTTCTTCTCAAAAAACCAATGGGCCAGAGAAGCATTTATTTGTGTAGAAGCATCCAGTTGTATAGATTCAACTGAAGTTTGTTCAAATCATGATCCCCGGGGGTAAGGTGGGCCACCACAGGGGGTTGAATTTTTACATAGGAATATAGAAAGAAAAATCTTTAAAAAATTTCTTTTTCTCAAAAATCAGTTGAACAATGTGGTCAATAGGTCTCTTGTTAAATAGGGTCATGTTTGAAAGGTCAAGGTCTCAATAATAAACGAACAACTTCTTTTACCTCGTTCAAATTGATGGCACAATGAAGACATTTTGAAAATCCGGTTGTCATGAGTTGCACCTGGCCAATTGCAACATATGCTTGTAATTTTGAAAGCTGGGTCACATACCATCTGCATGAGAAAAGGGAAGGGGTGATGAAATTAACCTGGTACACGACTTATATATATGTATTTCTTAATTAATATCAAGATTTAAGTCAGTTATTGAATTTGGACAAGAGTCTTAGTTATGTAAAAAATATATTGAATGCCTTGTGCATGAATGCTTTCAAGCTAATTTATTGGTACCTGCACGTTTAATGAATGGTACTGTTTTCTGTTTACGAAATCTGCCTCTTGAGGCCCTGATGGTTTGGTTATTCGAACATGTGTACCATCTACACAACCCAACACTTTTGGAAAACCTGTGAAGCACATTTTTTAGGTAAATGAAATTATAGAACAAATTTTCTGAACTGGTAAAAATTCACTGAACTTTCACTCCTCCCAAACCCCCATACATTTAAAGGGTCGATGTATATAAACAGGGTAAAGTAATAATTTCCTAAACAAGTTATGTTCCAAGTAAAAGTACTGATCAGAGTAAATGTTTTCGTTATAGTTATCTTAGTAAAAACCTGCAATATGTGCAAACTCCAGCATCACTTGGCGCGCCTGATCTCCCCTTGGAAAGCTGATGTAGTTTGGTGCCAAATTTGCAATAAGGGCCGATACCTGCCTTATACATCGCCCTGCTGTTGATCTTGAAATCTTCACATCATCACCAACAAGGATGTGGGTGGCACCTGTACCAAGAAATCTTAATGTCACAAGCAGCTGAAGGAGGGGTGGAATTGGGAGGTTCCTCTTTGTATGAGTAGATAAGTCAGGGAGCTGCCTCAGGAGATCCATAATGGTATCTGGGTGAAACCTATATCTTGCAAATATGTCAGAAGCTGACAAGTCCTCCAGTGGGTTTGACCTATCCCTAAAATTACGCGGAACGCGTTCTCTGTTGGCTATGCGTTGATGTGCAGCCATTTCTATGAAAGCAGACGACACCCTGAGTACAAACTTGAAAGTTCGAGTAAGCTCTTTAGCTTACTCGAGATTTAAGCTTTACATACTCCATTTGGAGTATATTTTCCGTACTCGAAAGTTTTATAACCACAATTCGAGTATGTACTCCAGCTCGAAATTTTCGAGACAGCTTTGGAGCCAATTTTGGAGACAGAGCTCGAGCCAGATTTTATAACCTAAAATTATTTGGAGCCATACTCCAAACTTGCTTTTCGAGCTAGAGTTGGAGCTGGAGCCCGAGCTAGCGTTTATAACCTCCTAGCCTGGTATTAGTTTGGGGTCAAATGGCATTTCTGATGCAGCGGTTCTTGAAAATATTTTTTAAGACACACAACCTATATTCACTGTTTTGCAACTATCTACCTTTAAAAAAGGGTTTTGACCCTTATTTGAATAATATAGAATCAACTTCCAATAAGGATGCTTTGTAACAAATTTGGTTAAATTTGGTCCAGTGGTTCTACAGAAGAAGTCAAAAATGTGAAAAGTTTTCAGACAGACATACAGACAGATGATAAACAACAGCATTAGAAAAGCTAACTTGAACCTTCGGTTCAGGCGAGCTAAAAACATAGGCTCTTGATAAGTGTTTTACATAGATGTACACCCATTAACAACAGGCAGACATAAAGTCTGGGCAAGATTGGGTCAAAGGAAGAGAAACCAAGGTCTAAAATTGGATTTGGTATAATAATAGCAATTGACCTCAAAATTTGCTTCACTGTCACAGCACACCCTCTAGAGCACTATTCCAGTGGAATATGAGCAAGATAGGATCAAGGGGATATGATATATGGTCAGGATAAAGATTGTTCAACAAGTTCTTATATAACCTTTACCTTTGACTTAAAAACAATGGTTAAAGTCAATGCCCACACTTTATCCAAAGGCTCTCTTTGGGATAAGTATGAAACAGTCCAGGCCAACAGAGAATATATGGCCCATATACAAGGATTTTAAACATAGGTATGCCATGACCTTAAATATGTACAATTCTATCGAGGCAGTTAATAAGTTAATGAAGAACATCAGACAGAAAGACAGACAGGTAGAAATCATAGTGTAGTGTTTGAATTGAAAAGAGCACTGTGAGTTCCAAGCAGTAAATCCCCTCACCATAGGAAATATTTTTTCAATGTGTTGCAATGTACACAAAGTTATCTTTTTTCGAATACTTTCCTTCAACAATGTAAATACATCGAGTCAAATCTAACTTGTTTGTTTAATATGCTGTATTGTTAACTCCCACATTGCAACTGCTCGATAAAACTGGGTAACTTGAGAAATAAATCACTGATAACTTTAGAAATGAAAGGGTTTGACTCATTCATACTATGCAAAACTAAATTTGCAAATGCTAATTAACTTAAGCTCTCATCAAATTTTTCCCAAAATGCTTTTATACATAATTAATTTGCAGTGCTATATTGAATATCTCCTCTACAACAACTTGTACATGGAGAAAATAATGAATGGACAATAAAGAGGCTCATGGGCCACATCACTCACCTTAGCAGCAATAGGCATATACATGAAATGAAATTAGCTTTATGGAGTCATATACAAAATATCTGGACAATGTAGCAGAGTTCTTGAAATCTTTCGGTCCTGTTGGCAAGACCAATAAAAGTAACTTAGGACCGATTACTTGAGGTTGCCTGTTAGTCCAAATGACAGGTAAATGTTGAGAGAGGATCATGAGTTCAAATGACAGGTAAATGTTGAGAGAGGATCATGCGAAAATACAACAAAATTTTGTACAAAATCATCGAAGTTCTGGTAATCACTGAAGAGATCCAACCGCATATGATAAATCAAGAGGAGTTTTTTTGCAGATTTTTGGCTCTCTCTATATGTATAGAATTTATGTCACTTAAATGCAAACTTCCGATGCTGGTGAGTATTAAGTACATATTCATACGGTGTGTTTATAATGCAGCTAGCAGATGAAGTCAGATGATAGGAATAAGACTTTCGATCATTTTCCAAATTATATATCGTCAGAAATCAATTAGAGATATTGGAGAGATTGTTAAAAACAGCATGAACTGAGGGCCCCTTTAAATCCAAGATGGCGAGTGTTGTTTCATTACATTTTTCTATGGACATACACTGAATGAATACACTTTTTACCACAATTGAAACAGGGTTTTCAGTGAATGATTTTATTACAATACACAGAAATTCACACACAAATACCAGTTTTAATTAATCATTTATGTCTTCGGGAACAATAAGAATTCCACTATCAGACAACTAAGCTTATGTGGCATGATGTGTGCAGAAAGAGAAAAAAGAGAGGGAGAAAGAAAGAGAGAACAAGGGGAAAGTTGATAATGAGAGAGAGGGAAAAAAATGAAAATTTATCAATTGAATTAATCAAGTGATAAATAAGAATTTGAAAGTGAAGAGCCAGAATGTAAAAGTTAGGCTGAACCAGATTAAGATAAAAATGAGAGAAATTGGAACAGTGGAAGACTTCGTTGTAAGTTTAGATTGAAATAAATTGATAATTCAATTCAAATAAACCGGCATAATTTTTAATTATCTTCCCTTGAAAGAGGAAGTGGCCTTTCATTTAAACAAACTTGAATTCCCTTCATCCAATAATGCTTTGTGCCAGATTTGGTTGAAATGGCCCAGTGGTTCTAGAAACTAAATGAAAATGTAAAAAGTTTACAGGAGGACAGACGGACGCCTGACAAAGAGTGATTAGAAAAGCTCACTTGAACTTTCAGCTCAGGTGAGCTAAAAAGTATGTAAAACTAAACAGCATGACAAAATATACCGATGCTTTTGATTGATGACTACATATTCCCCCATAAAGATAGAAAACTGGTTGGTGGTTGGGTTAGGTTTGATTTTCAAAGACTTGTGTATGTTAAATATATCTTTGCACATTTGCATCATCTACCCAATCTAAGCAAACATGATACAGATATGAAAAAGTGTATACTTCTTACAATAGAGCACTCAGAAAAGCATAGCTCTGTACCTGAGTTGGAGGTTTGACAGTTTGTGGTTTGAGTGTTATAGGATTAGTAGGTGTCAATTCCATGCCAGGCAGCAAATCATACAAACGGTCCTAGTAGCAACAAGAAAACAGCATGCACAAAATAAGAAATGTGATAAAAGATCTGTTCTATTCTGTAAAAGTAAGATTTTGCAGTGTTTGTGAATACAGTACAAAGTTATTTGTGTTAAATTATTTTCCGTGCACTTTAATCCATAAATATTCACTTTTTAAACTTTACTAGTGACAATTCTTTCGTTTTTGTTCACTAATGATAACAAGATGTCCTAATGCATGATGTTATAAACTTCATCATTTAGAAAAAAATAAAAACAAACAACGAAAACCAAATAACCATTTCAAAAACTAAAAATTCAACAAAATCTTCCAAAAAACTTAATCCGCCAATCAAAAATGAGAACAGATAAGGCATGCAGATATAAATGATTGACTTACCTCATGAGGATATCTTCGAAGGCCCCTCCCCATTAATCCAGGTATTATATTAGCTCTTTGATTTCCAGCACCACGAGACCCTGCAGCACCCCGGCCTCTCCCTCTCAAAGCACCTCTTATCCCCACAGCAGTCCTGCCTTGAAAGTCCCTAAGTAAGAAAAAAATATATCAACATCACATATACATAAGATATATACATGTACCTCAAAACTTTAAATAACACATGATACTGATTCCAGATTTCTGTAAAATGATAATCAATTTTAAAAGTATCAAACAATAAATTTCAATGCATCATGACAATAATTTAGTCATTATTTCAATACCTGCCAGATTGAGGAAAAATTTGATTAATCATAGCTTGATCGCTGTACAAGTTGTATCCACTGAATGCCTACAAAAGATAAATATCTTTAATTCAGTTCCCAACGAGGGATATACATGTAAAAATGTTATACAATACCTCTTAAAGTTATATTTTGAACTAGTACCATTGGTATTTAATTTAGAGAGTGGTCTAAAAGTAAACTGTTAGTGTCCTGATACATGAAAATAATCTGACACAGCAATGGGTCTAGTTAAAAGTAAAATTTGCCAATCAATAGAGCAGTTTGTATTTGCTATCATAAAAAAATGTCAATTACAATTAGATGAACTCCCATATGAAATATTTTGCTTAAATAAGGATTCAGATCAAAAACTGTCAAAAATTCAATTTGCTGTTAGGCCTGGTTTGTTTCTAAAAAATATTCAAATGGCTGTATATAACAGCTCCATAAACTTTAATTATACTTTGAATCATTACCTAGTCATTAATGAGATGGTGACCAACTTTAAAGGCCATGTTTTTATAAGGGACACTAGAATGAAAAAAATTAAAGACCACTTTGATTTAACCATAACCTCTGATTTATGTATTTAGGTCAAAATCATAGCACAGATAGTGGAGAAGGGAGAAACAAAAGATATGTACAAGAATTTTTGCTATGACCTTGACATTTGAAACAGAAACATTTCATGCTCTTTATATACAGGCAGTCTTTTGGAGAAGTCTGAGCAGATTGGGCCCAAAGGAGCAAAAATATTGTCAAGATTTATTGCACAGATTTACTTTGACCTTGAACTTTGACATCGAAATGTGGTTCAAGGTCAAAGCACACCTTTTAACAAAAGGCAATCTTTTAATAACATATGAGCATGATTGGCCCAAAGGGAAAGAAAGTATTATCAAAAACTGAATTTCAAAGAGACCTACTTTGACATTCACTGTTGACCTAGAAAAGTGGTTCCAGATCACTACACACCCTTTGCCAACACTCACTCTACATGTAAATTATAAGCCAGATAGGGCAAATGGGGAAAATGCGTGGTCTAGACAAGTCATTTAGACATAACTTTGTTGTAATCTTAACGGTAACCTAGAATTTTTTACCTATTAAAAACTTTGCTTAAGGTCAATACAAACTCTAAACACAAAGAAACTTTGTGGGTTACTTAGATTTGACCAAGATTAAATAAAATATGCTTTAGACAACTGATGTTGGACAGACAGGCAGAAAAAATGATCACTATTGAAAGCCAGTAGAGCTTTATGATAATGATAAAATTTCAAGACATTTTAGAAATAACAGTTTTTCCTCAAAAATAAGTGGTGGTCTCATGTCAATAATTAAATGAGTTAGCATATAAACCAACGGTAAATAGGTTTAAATAGCAAGTTAATAACCTAGCAATTGTACATTCTGAGGTATAACTTCAACTTTTGTAATACATGTATAACAAAAGAATCACTTTTCTATAACCATTACTGTTAACAGTGACAATTAGGAGTATAAGCAACAGTATTTACCACTTAAAAGTAGAACACAAAAAAGGTTTAGTGCACAACTTTAGTCAAATTCCGGAGATATAAATCTTGTCTAGTCAGAAATGGTTAATTAATAAATTAAATAATGTATTTGTAACATTCTAAAGAAAAATCTCCTCTGAAGAAACCACATGCAACAAAAGATAAAATGAAAATTTTCAAACAGAAAGTTGAAAAAGCATTAAGAACCTCAAATGAAAGTTGCTTTAATTGTGCCTCTAAAGTTTCCTCAATATCATCCTAAGAAAAAAGAATAACATTTTTAAAGAATGTACACAATTTCTATAGAATCCCAAAGGTTTTGTATTGATACACATGGTATAAACGTTTTGTAGGTATGCATATGATCAAAAGTTTTCAATTTTCTGTTAATACATCAAACTTGCATTGCATAAAAACAGGCATCACCCATGCCACTACCCAATTTGCTTCTCAAATTATCTAATCCATGTCATGTAGGATGATTATCAAACTTCTTTCTTTCTTAACAAAATTTGGAATCATCCACTACACTAATCAAAATGAAGTGAAAGGAATTGATTGTGTTTGGCATAGTATTTGTGGTAACTATTTGAAATAAAAAATTTAAGTGCATCTACAGCAACTTTGCCTCCAACCCGCACATGTTTTTATTAATTAAAATGTACACATTTTTAACAATACTATATTCACCAGAAATGTTCAATAAATAATTCCTTCCACAACAGATAATAAGCAAGAAGACAATCTAAAGCATATAGGAAAGTTGGTAGTGTAAAACTTGAGCATTAAAAGTTACCTGTTGAAATGCACTTTTGCCTCTAGTGTAGTTCCTATAATCATTTTTATCAACTGGTTTTGCGAGTACAACTTCTACTCGGGCTCCATCAATAGTTGCATCTGTTACATTAGTAAATTAAAACAATACATTAATCAAATTTTCAACATAAAAAAGACAGTGCTTACTCTATACAGATGAAATATGTAAGTGTGTATTTTGTGTTATCTGGTATTTATTGTGACCAGAGGTCATGTGTGAGTTTTGACTGGTTCTTGGAATTGCTGAGGAAAGCCGCGTGGGAGTGTGCGTGTGATAAACGTGTATGGACGTTAGTCGTCTGAGCCAAGTGTGTCCGTCTGTCCGATATATCATCTTTGTCATAGTCTGTGTTTTCATCATTATTTTCATTTAATACATATTCTATTTCAAAACCGGAGTTATTCTTGAATCTCAAGTTTAACAGATAATAGTTATTACTGTGGTTTAGCCAAAAGATAGTGGAATAGTATTACTCTGTAGGACAATACCTGATAGCTCAAAGAACATTCAAGCCAACCATATTTTCTCATACACACTCACACAGATATAGATAGATCCCTGAGGCGTGTTCAACAGAGCGAGCGCTCGCGAGCGCTCGCCAAAATTTGTGTTGCGGGTATAGGAAATTTTGGCGAGCGCTCGCGAACGCTTGCTCTGTTGAACTCGCCTCTGGTATATATGTTACAAATTTTACTCATTGTCAGAGTATCAAGGGTTTATTTGGGGTGTTTAAATTCCTTTTTTTGTATTTTATAGTTCAAAGCCAGAGGACTTACTGTTTGTTAGTTCCATAGCCTGGAGAGCATCATCTCTGTCTTTAAAATGAACAAAGGCATAATCTTTAATCTTTTTCACACGTTCCACAGCATTTTCCTTCCCCAACTTTGAGTTCATGAACTTTTGTATAGTTTCCTCTGTAGTACTTAACATCAAGTTTCGTACATAGAGTATTTTCACCTAAAAATGTAAAATTTCTTAGGTAAGCATATATATTCAAAGATAAGTTTCATCACAAATTTATACAAAGTCAATCTTATGTACATCATGAGCATCTTAACATGAGTGACATATACAGATACACTATAAAGCCTAAGGCTTGGGGGGGGGGGGGGGGGCTGACTTTGGACCACTTTTTTTTGGAAGAAACCCTGTCAGTCAGTGGCAAAGGTGCAGTTAAGTTTGCTTATTATAGTACAATGTTTTAAAAAGCATACAACATATATAATTTTTTTTAATGATACTGCTGTTTTAACATATCAGAAATATAATGTCAAAATTTAGAGTAGTTTGAGAGGAGGGCAAAATATGCAATAATGTAGTTGCATGGTACTGAACTTATACCCTTCACTAATTTCATAGTCAGGTTAAAAATTAAACACATGCAGGATGATAACGTGTCTGTACATTCTTGATCTCTTAAGCAAACACCAACATTGTTGACAGATAATCTGCGTTATCTATGATAAGAGCAAACATGAACAACGCGATCCAGGTATGACAAGGTGACCTACTTAAATTATCATTCACTGCTATTCTCATGGTATATAGGTTTTCTCTAGAGTTCAATTCTTAATTTCGTAGATATTCTTTGATATAAAAACCCAAACAAATATCACTTGAAATGCCGCGGTAAACAAACTGCGTAAACTGATTGTTTACGTTTTTATGCATGACTGAGAACACGTGTTTTGCCGGTGCCTACCTTGGACATCGTTTCTTGGTCGACGTCTTGCTCGGGTTCTGCCCAATCCACAGCAATCTGATGGGACCACAATTGAATTCTACCCGGAATCAACTTTCTCCTTGCCATAGCTGCAGCTCGATGACTTTCATATTCAACAAACGCAAACCCCCGGTTTTTGCTTTTATCCACAGCACTTGGGTACACAATCACATCCACTACTCCCTCTGTGACTTTTTTCATTTCTTGAAGTATTTCTTCTCTGTTCTTCATTTTCGGGATTCCACCGACAAACAGACGACAGTTATCAACAGAGGTACATACACCCAACAATCGTCCCTTTCTAATTTCAAAGTTATTCAGTTCCCGGACCGCTTTCTGTGCGTCGGCACGATTCGTATACATCACGAATGCATACCCTCTGTTGCTCCCTGAAAAGTCCATCATTAGCCTGAGTTCATAAAGCTTTCCAACACGCTCAAAAACAGGAACTAGTTCATCTTCATAGCAATCTCTTGGTATTTTGCCCACAAAAATCTCGCATCCACGAGGTGGATTTTGGGCATTCCAATCGGGCGGCGGTCCATATTTTCTCTGTCCATTTTCTTGCACCATTGGGTAACCGGTGCGTTCCATTAATTTCAAAAGATTCGCTTCATTCGGAGTCCCCGACACCGATTGCTGTTTTTCCTCCATATTCGACGTGTGACCAGGGACTGTCATTCTTAGCAGACGTCAGGTTCTAGGGTTATGAGGTTATTGCACATGCGTGTTGAAATTAAATTGATCCACGTGCACCAGGTCAACAAATAGAATTATTTTCCCATTGGTGGAGTATTGACTCACGTGATAAAAATTGACGGGGTGTTGGACGATCAAAGTCAACATTTTTCAACGCTTATCAGTTTCACCTTGAAATATGCACCGTTTGTAAAATTTAAACATCAAACATTTGCAAAAGGGATATATTATTCAAAGTTAGTTCATCGATTCAATCCTCCCAGATTTATACACAAATTAGCGCGATTTTATGGTTTTATTGTTTGTTTATTTGCCCCAATGAACTAATAAAGGATTGTTCAACATGGGAAGTATTTACAATACTCAAATTAGATTTCAAATCAAACTAAAAGGATTATACAAACATTTCCTCTTGTTTTCTGTACAACTATAGGCCTAAGAGGTAGATTTTACTCAGAATTATGCTCATGGAGAACTGATAGCTGAATGCGTACACCCCACTATCTTATAATGCATAATCTCTCTCTCTCTCTCTCTCTCTCTCTCTCTCTCTCTCTCTCTCTCTCTCTCTCTCTCTGCATCGTGTAATGGAATAAATGGGTACCAGGAAATGAATTCGAAAGCCGCATTTCATATTAACAGAGGGAATTCTCAAATGAATTGCGATGATTCTCAGTCATGGTTTCGAAACTTGCATATTTTGCGAATATAAACTACTTGAATACGTATTTGGAATGCTGAGATTAATTTGATGGCGTTTTTCTCAAGTTCTCTCATAAATTGTGACACCTTTTGAGTTTCTCGGTATGAAGCTGCTTTACTTACATCCAAGCAAGCCTCTCAAACAATATATATCATATGACAAATTATGTTTTCAGATTTTTAAAGTGCAAAGTACCTCACATATAGATAAATATTTATCCACTTGTACGAACAATACAGTACAGATAGAAATGAAATGGAGAAATAAAATGAAGGTAGCCTATATATAAACCATTTAAAACGCCGATAAATCATAAAAAGATTTTTTTTTTTAAAACCCAAAACCTCTAAACGAAGAAGGAAGTCTATCAGAATAAACATTTCTTAACGTTAAGATTTTAAGCTACCACCTGTGGCCACAGTACACCAATAATGTAATGCGTCAGTCCAAATATCAAACTGAATTTAATCTTAACTGAAACTAAGATTAAATTATAAATGTAGAAATATATTTTGGGTTTTTAAACATTTAAATGCAACGTAGTCACTCATTTTAACCAATCACTTCATTGTTTAGCGTTTCCGCAACAACAGAAAATTTACTTCAAGTATTATAAAAGTACTTTTAAAAGTTATTTTGACTAAGTTTAGACCCGTGGCGCGGGCATGAGCGACCTTTTTTAATTGACCCTGCATTGTCCTACGCCTGTGTTTCCGCCTGTCGATATCGTTGTCCGACCGCGTACTTCATTAAAACTTTTCTAATTTTCTGTACTTAGTAGATCTAAAACACTGGGCCAAACTCATTCAAACTTGGTTCAAAATACCTTTGGGTGATTATGAAAAGGATTCGAAGTGTTCACCCGTAGATCCACATCCCTTTCAAATGGGATAAAGATGTACGTGTACTATAGTATTATAAAAACTGTCAATTGTTACTCTGACACCGTACCAATACATGTAGTGGTGCAAACGTTTACTTCGGAATCTTTGAATAATCTTCTCAAAGGCATCGCAACAGTTTGTGTTATAACTGTTTACATTCTTTTGATCAAAATGTGTATTCCTAATATTTGAAAATACCAAGAATCTTATTTTATGTAAAGTATATTGCCCTTGCAAATATACTGATTAAAGTTCCCAAACCATGACCCCCTGTGCATAATGGCGCCAAAAGAAAGAGTGCATACTGCATATTGTTATTAAACAAAAAAATTTACACGATCGAAATGAAAGGGTTACTTAGGTAAGCAATATGGCCCATAGGCCTCTAGTTTAAAGTGTTTACTTTAGTGACGTTTATAACATGCAATTTCATGTGTTATACAACGCAGCGAGGATGAATTCGATCTCAGGAAATCTTAAATAATTTGATCATCAACAAAACCAAGTGAATTTTCTTTTCTTTTTCAATTTTTTTAATTTTGATCTTCATAACAATGTTGTTCTCAAATGAAAATACATGTTTTATGGATTGCAATGCCGATACATGTACATACCTTTACCTATCTTACTGTTAAACTCCACCTGATTTATTATACTTGTAAACACCAGAAAGTATCCAGTACACAGATGATTTATGAAATTTATACACCGATTTTAAGGGGTATATCTAGCGTATTTGATTTATGAATTGCTAAATGATATCTGGCTACAGTCTCAGTCGAGAACACCAAGGAAATGTGACAAGCTGTGACAATACGAATCCATATCTAACTCCTCTCAGAACCTTCACTGGAATTGTTATATTCATGTAGATGCATTAAAAATTCATCAATAGAATCTTTTGAAACATTTCTTATATATCGGTGTAAAAATATAATGTACATGCCTTGGTAAGTTTCGGCGTAAAAATGTACTGTACATGTCTTAGTAAGTGTACTCTACATGTCTTAGTAAGTTTCATTGTCACTTTCTTGGCAGTCAAAATGGAAAGCAAGATAAGAATTACCATTGTGATCCGGTTTTTGGGAGTTGATTTTAATCAACTCTCCTATGCAGTCACTCTGGCAAACCGAAAGTGAAACAGTGTTTGGACCTAAGCACAAATCATCACCGCTGACAAATCTTAGTTCTTGAATATAATAGAAAAATTCAAAGTAATGTATGCTGAAGCATTGTTTTTTAAGGAAACTTACCAATAAACACTTTGAAAATAGTCAGATTTTATATAATACGAACAACTAAGATATTTTTAAAGTCTCATGTATTCCTACGCCAGAGTTTAATATAGGCTCGTTCAACCAAACGCTCGGCTGTCTCCGTAAATCTCAGACATGCAGAGAGTCTCTCTTGCTTGTCGGAGATTAACGGAGGCAGCCGAGCGTCTGGTTGAACGAGACTAGAGTTCGATATGAATAGTGCTTGGATCCATAAAATAGTTTGAAATCTATCTTTAATATTACACAACATGATTCATATGGGGTTTCTCGAAATTCTTGTCGGAAAAGTCTAAAATTCATATGATAAAAAAGTGCGTAATTCAAATACAGATTAGAAAATTATTGCCATGCAAGATAAGTTGATTTTAAAATAAATGATAATCGATAAAATCAACTCCCGTCAGTACTTCAGTACTTTGATTTATATATATTTCATATATGGTAAGGGGAAATAACTCCTTTCTGACTTTTCTCTCTGTTGTATGTCTAAATGCTATTATTGTTCTTATCCGAACAATTATTTTAAAAATGTGTTTGTAGTTTTAGTTTTCTGACACAGTTGAAAATAAAATTAAACAAGATAAACAAGTTTCTGCATACAAAGATTTCACTATACGCAAAAATACACGGTTTTCTGATGCTAAAATATGCTCTAGTTCATGTTTATCTGACATATAATAAAAGTGTGATGACATGTATATTTTCTCTAATAATTGATGAAATTTAAGTATATTAGGTTGAAATCAATTCCGTTTTTAACATTCATCAGAAAATTTTACGAGTATGGAGTTACCATTCGCAAACGTTTTGTGTTAATCTGTTGTGAGCATTGGCATCTGAGTAACGTTGTATTCAATTGTTAGATATTTCATATATCACACATACATTCATTTATATGAAAGGGTTGTCTGGAAGCATTTTACACATACTGCAAACATATTGATAGGGCCAATGTTACTGAACTCTCATTTACTAACTATGTGTTGAATAAAACTGCACATAAGTCAATGGAAAATATTACATTTGTATCATTTAAAACTAAAGCGTATTCGTTTTCCGCATCATTCATTGTTTCCTGTTCGAAATAACAATATTTTTGTTAAAGCGTTTATTCCCGAAAGCTTCATGTATTATGCAAAGGGTTCGCGCATCTATTCGCGGATATATCGCGTTTGTTCGTGGAATGTTTGCGTGTTATTGCCAAAATTACCTGTTTATCCAAACTTTAATTTTTTCACCTATGAAAATGAGCTCAATGGCCATTCATAATGCATGCAAATTATATCATTCATGCGGGAAAAGCATTCTCTGAAAACTATCTTTGAATTATAATTGATATAGAAAATACTACAAAAAGCCTACTAGTATTTAGCTCATGCATTTCAAAAGAACAAGAGTTTCGCGTTATATATCGCATAACTTTCGCGATATAACGCGAAACTTCCGCATATAAATGCGTTATTTTTGCGAATAAACACGAAACTTTAATTGTTATTTCGTACAAGCTAGAACCCAATTTAAAAATAATGATGGAAAACAAATACATTTTATATTTGAATGAATACTTAGTAAAATTTTATAACAACTGTTTTACGTTGATTGAAAAAATAATATACTCTTTTATATTTATATAAAATATGTAATATTTCATGTTAATTTATTCTATAAAAACGATTCCAAGGAAATAAGAATGTAGAGCAGAATTGTTTTCGCTGACCCTGTGTTCAAACAGGCATTCAGTATTTTGTTCTAAAATTTATACAATTTAAACGTTGGAAATCTTCAAACATTATAGTACTGATTTTAAATGACAAATGAGAATAATTTAGAGGACGAAATTACATTATTAAAATTTGAACATGTGCTAAAAAATATTGTTGTTTATTTATGTACAATTATATTCAATTTATTTTACAATCATATTTCATAAAACTTTTGATTCGAATTTAAATTGTTATTTCCAAAAGATGCCCCATTTTCTATAATATGAGAATACGAGAAGCTAGAGCGATGCATTATGTGACATTACTTGTAGATCACCAATTGAGTTTGATATTTTGATGGAATAATAAATCATATAATTAACTTCCAGAATATAGATGCTTTAAATATATATATTTGTATAAAGAAGAACTTAAATCATTTTATTACAAATGTTTACATTTTTATTACTTTGAAAGCAAGTGTAAAAATCATGACATATTACTATTAAATATATACGCTAAAAATATACAATGGAAATAAATTACTAAATATATATTATTATACACTGTTATAGAAAATAAAGGGTAAAAAAAAATGATCCAGTGGCATCGATAAATTAAAAGACGTTCCTGTGATTAAACTGGCATTGATTGAAAAGGCACTTATTTTATCCCATACTGTTTACAAAGATTAAATGCGAACGTAACGAGTTTATTCGCTAAAGTTACGAGTTTATTTGAGAAAGATACGTGTTTATTCGTGAAAGTTTTGCATTATTTTGCCAAAATAACGCGTGTATTCGTGAAGGGTACGCAATTATCGCGGAAGTTACGCATTTATTCGCGAAAGTTTCGCATTTATTCACAAAGTTTTTCTTTATATCGTAAAAATTACGCGTTTCTTCGCAAAAGTTTCGCGTTTATTTGCGAAAAAAATATTTCTTTACCTATGAAAATGAGCTTAATGGGCTTTCGTAAAATACAATGTTATGTGAATCGAATCAACAATCAAGTTATTATGAAAAGACATTAAAATCTTTGATTCTTCAAAATAAGCAATATTGTAACCATTATCGTTTACACGTTATAAAAGTTTGGCGTTTATTCACTAAGTATTTCATTTATTCGCGACAATTGCCATTTATTTCAAAAATTCACTTTTTCATTCGCGTACGTTACGCGTTTATTCCTAAAATGTTTGCGTTCATTCGCGAAAGTTACATACGAGTTTCTTCGCCAAAATATCTCGTTACGCGAAAATTCTGTGGTTGTAAGCGAACATTTCGCATTATATGGAGAATTGTACGCATTTATTTTAAAAGTTTCGCATTTATTAGCGGTATGTATTTGATATGAACGAAAATTAGCTCATGTGGGCCTTCGTATTGCCTGTCGTCCTTCTGTATGTTAACTTTTTATATTCTCTACTTTATTCTTCAACCAAACTGAGTATAAAGCAAATCCTAAGGTCGAGGCTTTCAAGTTTATCTTAAGCCCTCTTCAAGTGGGATGTGATTGGGAAATAATTAAAATATAGTGGAGGGTCTCAAAAATATTTTTCTCAAGATTTTTTCCCATATAACATGCAATGTCAATACAAAAACAAAGGCTTTCTAATTTACTATGTGGTTTGTTCAAATTAAACTAGGACCTCCGAAGTTAGGGTGGTATTGGCCACCTCCATATTGGAACGTACTTCCTATCGAAATAACAATAAATTAATTACAATTCTATAATTGTTTTCTTTCCCATAATTGTTTATGTAAAAGCGTATAGCGCAATGGGTTAGAACGTTTACTATGAATCTGTTAGTAACGAATTCGAATCGTGCTGGAGCTATCATAATTTTTACCTTAATTTCAAAAAAAAAAAAATATTCAACAAATTTTTTGGGTCAAGTATCATATTGTTTGATTAAAAAATTTAAAACTGGTGAAAGTGTTTTTATCATAATGTACTTTTATACATAGACGCCCTATACTAGTACATGTATCACCTTAAGAACGATCGAGCATCAACGAAGGATGAAAGTTTATTACAAAAATACTTATGAAAGAAAACAAAAAAAATCACCTTTGAAGAACTTGATGGCTAGACTTTGTGAAGTATTTTACACCAAGCAACAAATTGCATGGGGTATTACGTTTCTGACCCGTCCACCCGTCAGTCAGTCCGACAGTCCTGCTTTTGGTAAGCTCAACCCTTAGATCGCTGCACGGAATTCCGTAAATCTTTGTAGGTATTCAGGCTACAATGTGTAGACGTGCATACCAGGATTACCAGGAAATTTAGGCTCGATTATTTTTCTGGGAATTTGGACCTTTTATAATTTAGAATTTTGGCCATAAATCAAATATAGAAATAACAGTTTGTAGGCGCAACTCCTCTTAAATCGCTGTCCGTAATTTCGTGAAAAAATTGTAGGCACGTGTATAAATTTAGCATAAAATGTGTTGGAAAATTTCGCTTCCAGTATTTTTGTGGCAAATTCGGACCTTTTTGAATTAAGAATGTTGTTATAGATTTGCATACATGTATGTGCTGGAGGTTTTAATCTGATGATTTTTATTTTACTATAATAGTTGTGCCCCTTTTTTAAAATTTATTTTGTGTAATGAATATGTACCCTGCCATTCATTGTGTAGCATTGTCAAGTAATGGGGAAGCATGTGGTATTTGAGCTTTCTCGCATTTTCATTTAATGTACAAGCAAGCTAATACATCGAGGTTTCAACCTGGGTTTGTACAAAAGAAAGTCTTTCTGTTGAAGATCAATTACAGGTGTTTGCTGTATATTTTGTATAGTTTGTTTCACATTTTTCCGCCTTCTGATTACCGTCACTGTAGTCTTCTTTTCAAATGTTAATTTTAGAGTTTTTTGGGTTTTTTTGAAACCTCCCTTAGTTTATCAATGCCTTTTATTTTTTCATAAGCTACAAAGTAAAAGGCGTTATTTTTTACTTTACATCGTACTTTATCTTTTGGGTTTAAAATGCTCATTTTCATTTTTCAAAACGCTCCTAGATGATCTGATGTATATTATCTTTGGGTATTTGAGATTGAGTCATTTGTGTCCATTTCTTTACAATAATATGCACTTGAAGAAGTCTTTAATTATCTAAATCATTTTGGAACAAATATTCATATTGCAATATTTAATTTACATAAAATTTTTTTTTAATAACATATGTATAATCACAACAAATTTATTTCTTTATCACAGTCTTGCTAATTTCTCAATGCTACATGGAGAATATCCTTGTATATCATACAAACCTAACAAATACATGTGGTAATAGGCAACAATGTATTAAACAGTTATTTCTTCTCTTTAGCCTCAGTATACTCCTAAGAATCAATTCAGCTTACTATAGTTTGCTGGAAAATTTCGGTCCTACAAAAATAACAACACTATTTTCTTCTATCCACTAAGATTTGTTTTCTTAAGAATAAGAATTTAAAAGACTACAACTCTTTTGCAATTGTAATTGTCTATGACCATTTACAAATTTAACTTTTTACTATAACAATTTTAAAAGTTTATCAAATTTTCCAAGGGGGTCCAAACCCCTTAGATCCACATATGATTCAGCAAACTAATAAATCTGCTTGAAAGAAGATTTCAAAACAAATATTATGATTGAACACTTTTTCGTTTACATGTTTCGCCTGTATTCAAGTTCAAACACTTTTTCTGTCAATTAACTTGAACCTTAGTAACATATATTCTACTGAAATTTTTTTAATAGCTTTTTGTTCTTAAATTATCTAAGAAAAATGCAATTCCTACCTCTCTGCTTGGTCTCTAGGCCCCACAGACCTTCTTCATAGGGATCTTTTATCTGCAGTTGCTCTAGCACATTTATATCTGCATGACAAGACATAAGAATACATTAAAATGATTTAATATTAGTCAATCATTAAACTGCTCTCATGAATATTCGTGCCTTACTGTAGATTCCTAATAATACGCGAGAAATTAATTTCCGCGTAAAATTGTGAGAAATTCATCTCTCACATATTTTAATAAATCTTGCTTTCATGCTTCGGACACATGTAAACTAAATGGTATTATGATAAAAATTTGGCATTGCGATTTTTGATGCAAACGGTTGAATAGGGGAAATAAGTACTTGTGTAAAATAAGAAATTTACAGTATTCCCATTGGCTCCTTTACTGTAAGGAATATCACCTACTCCATGACTGCTATCACACGTCATCATAAATAACAGTATATTAACATAAAATGAGCTTTTTCACACCTGAAAATACTTGAAATTTGAATTTTCACAAAAACCCAAGAAAAAAATGAAAGCAAGAGAAGTTTATTGAATTGGACCTCATTACAGAAGCCTTGCCATGGGTTCCTCCTAATAAATTTAAAACAGAATGCATGTTATTGTTCTCCAATAAAAACAAATGTTGTGGATTTTAGGGGGCAAATTCTTATTAGCAATGTACATGACATCAAATGTAAACCAAATTTAGAGTTGATACAGAAAAACAGAACTCTAATGTCAGTAACTGAATATACAGGTGCAACAAAGATCTCATAAATTACCAGAATTCTAAGCAAAGGACAACTGTTTTTTAGTAGATCAAACCCTTAATAGATTAAACCCTTAATGACCTTTGGTGACATCATGGTAAGAAATCCTCCAAAGGTTGATACCTCAGATCATTACCTTTTGTTTGTAGATACTGTTGAATGATTGGTAATACCGTTTCCATGGGAACACTCATATTGATATGTGGATAGCTAGCACCAGATGAGACATCCCTGTTAAATTAAAACAGAGAAAAAAACACCAAAATATTATAAAACTGTCTTAAAAAGTGACACAGATGTATTTTGATTTGTGACAGGTAAAATCAGTCACAAAGAATTGTTAAACATTGGTTTACATCATATAACTAACGGTAATATCTAAACACTAGAGGTCTATTCAGGCTTTTTAATGAAAATCAAGCAGACTTTGTACTTTAAAAATTAAGTCATCATTAAAGTCCTCATTTACTATGTCTGAACAATAAGTTGAAATAAAACAATACGAAATATATAATTTTTAATGGCTGGTTACAGTGAATCAAGAGTAAATGTGGCATACTAAGAAGTCCTTCTCTTACTTACTTTGCGTTGCACACTGTGACCCCCACAATCCCACCCTGCCTGTTGACAATGGGTCCCCCACTTGCACCTGCATGTATTGCACAGGTAGTCTGAAATTGTACCATAAAAATCAGTGCATCTGTGCTAATCAAGAATGTGATCAGAAGTAGACTTTGTCATAAAACTGGAAAGCCACTATGATTAAAAAATATACATGTACAAGTAAATGATTGAAATCAATTTACAATTAAAATTAACCTTTAAAGTACGTAAAATGAGCAATACTACTTGTACCTGGACCATCACAACTTTGTTCCTCATTCTATGAACTTTTGACACGATCCCTGATGTAGCAGAGGGCAGAAGGTCATACTCTTCATTAAAGACTGCATGGCCTATTCCAAAAACTGGCTCACCTAGCATTGTGACAAAAAGTGAATGAAGGAAAAGCAAAAAAAACAATAAAATAATATAGACATTTAAAAATTGATCTTCTTCAAAACCTTATCATGTAAAAGCTCACCTTCCTCAACTAGAGCTGTCTGGGGAATAGACGGGAGGTCAGAAGGTCTAACCTTGACTGACAGAAGAGCAAGGTCAAATGCAGGGGATGAAACATTTCTATACAAAAGCTTTCCAGAGTAAACATTTCCTGATGGCCACTTTATTCTTACTGAAAAGAGATAATTAAGATATCATATATCTTTATATAAATTTAAGTAAATTTAACTGTGCATCTGAACACATCAATAGACATACACATACATGCATAGTACCTGCACTTAAACTGCAGTCTTTGACAACATGATTGCATGTCAAGAGAATAACCTCGTTGCCATGGATACCAACTGTGAACCCTGACCCCCAACTTCCTCTTACAGAGATTAGTGGAACTGAGTTGACTAAATTTTGCAAAGCTGGATCAGATTTACCTAGTAAAAATATATATCAATCCATATTAATTATTGATGTAATTTATCACAAAAAAGTCAAAATAGCTAAACAATATTAGTTTTACAAAAGAGACTCACTATTAAGTATCAAGTTTGAGACTGTAGGAGAGATGCTGACAGGAATGGCTTCCATTGCAGTCAGTATGTCTGGGAGGGCACAGGCCATGGAGAGCCCCACCCATTCATTGTTCCTCCAGCACAGGGTAGCAATCATGACCCCTATCACGGGCCTATCATAACTGTCACTGTAAATGTGAAAATAGTGTTACAGTACTTAAGAAGATTTTAAACTAATTTTACAATACTACCCTTTTGGTGTATACCTACTTCCTTTCTTTCTATATTCTAAATACTGTAAATAGACACATTACAATACATTTGAGCTTTTTCTTTTTAAATCAATGTCAAAGTTCTGTAATATAGACACAATATTGACTAGTTTTTATCTACAGAGGTAAATGCATAGACATATTTCATAGATGTACAGAACAGTAAAAGATACAAATAATATACAAAATGCCCTAACTACGTATTAAAGGAGGAATGTTTTTGATAACCAATTAGACTGGTGCAAAAAAAGTTCATAGTGGCACATGTACAGCTATGGAGAACCCTATTGAAGTAGATTATCATTCCTCATATTTCATGTTTGTCCCCAGCGCCCAACTCCAAAAACATGGTGTAGGCAGAAATGTTGGAAAAGAGCACGCCTGAATGAGTTAAATCAACGATCCTTCCCAATTTCTGGTTGTGATTTGATTGTTGAAGGGAAACCTATTATTGGTAACCAATGGTTGGTTCATTTCCTCTTGCTTTTCAAAAGCTAGCTGAAAGAATGCCATGTAGCCTTCTCTGGGCTTTTTTTTTTATCTGACATTTTTTCTCTCTCTTCCCCCCCCCCCCCAAAAAAAAAAAACAACCCCCAGAAATTGGAGAGGGCTACATTATTGCAGCTATTTAGAAGCAACATTGAAAATGGGTTTCAGGTGATACAGAGCACCATAACCTTACTTTACCCCAATAACCTGTAAATTTATCACAGTTCCTTTACCTTGAATTATTCCTTTCCAGGAGCAGCCCCCCTTCTGAGCCAGGGACACACCTAATCAACAGGACCTTGTTTTTCCCCGCCATGTTACTGAGGATTCCTTCACTCCTCGAATTCAGAAACACGTCAGGATTCAGTCCACCAAAAGGTGTGGACATTATCTCGACTGGATCACCTATGTAGTTTTGACTAGAGGGTTTTACCATAAATGTTGATTGGAATGGTACCCACTCATGCAATTTTATTAAAACAAAACAGGATAATAAGTTAAAGGAAACCAGTGACTTTGACTTGTCTTTTTTGTTTTTGTTGGTCTGTTCATCTCCAAATTCCCAACTATCTGAAGGCATGAGTTTGTTCAATATATTTTTCAAAGATGGTACACAAAATATACCACAGACCTCTCCAGGGAATTGTATGCACTGGTTTTCTTGCAGTCTTTCTGTCAATGCACTGGATGGAGTTATGCCAAGTTCCATTTTTAAATCAGAATTCTCCGAAAATTTCAACACAGTATTTGGTAAACTGACACCAACATCTAGTGGCATGTACTTCAGTACATCTCTTCCACTGCAGTATAAATTCCTTTGTAGTTTTTTGAATACATGACTTTTTTCATCAATATGTTCAGATAATACCATTCCATGTGTAAGGAAGTGTCCCACCCTGCTGTCCAAAAGGAACCCACTACAACTATTCTCCATGCTCCTCCCCATCTGAGAGCGAACTGTCACAGTACCACAAACAGGCTCCGATACTATCCTCATCATTTCACAGTAATTATATTTATCTGCCAATTAAAAACACCTATTATTAGTAACCATAAACACTTTTTAGAAAACAAAATATAAACTTGGTTTACATATGCTTAAACATGCACAGATCTTCATAAATTAGGATTCATCAATTATTTAGTATTAAAAGCAGGTCTAGAGAAATACAGTTTTCCATACTATCGGCAATAAAGATAGACAAAAGATGGCCAGGGTACACAAAATATTTCTCTACTTTTATCACTGACAGTACCAAAAAAAACATAAGTACCTCTTTCACCGATCTACAGTAATAAGACTAAATTACAAAGCAGATACTCTTGTTTCTCTAAAGGTTTCATGTCTTTGATATGAATTTAATACTTTAATTACCTTTGCTCAAAGATATTTTTAGAACTCTAAGATGTGTTGTAGCATCACAAATGCTCCTGCAGTCTGCATGCAGCCAAAATTTTAGATGCCATATCTAGTTTTACATTTGTCTGCACAAAACATTTCCTATTTTTTATCCAAGTTCAAGGGGCATAACTCTGTCATTGGACCTGGAGTGAATTTGAACTTGACCTGTATTTTCTGATAAAATACCTGTGTAACTTACAGAGTCAAAAGTTAAAATTCTTTTTTTCTATGTTCAAGAACCATAATGGTAATTCTGTCAAAAATCATCAGACCTGGACCAAATTCAAATTTGAACTGCATTATTCCTATGACATATTCATAGATCAAAATTGAGTTAAATGTGTAACTGTAATGCCAAGATAATGAGTGGAAAGTTAATGATGATTTAATGATGGAAATGGGTAATACTATATGCCCTTGGCGCCAATCTTAAGGCAATGGCATAAAAACACAGACATTATAATTATCAATACCTGTAGCTAGGTACTAGGTTGATTAGAGATCTGTCCTCATCAGTATAATTTTACTCAGAATTTAATTCCTAACTGCACATTGTTTCAGAAAGAAAATCAGCTACATCATAGTGTTTAATATCTTTGTTCACTGACTTGGAGGTGATCTAGGTAGCATATCGTCTGATTTTATAGAAAATTGAATCATTAATCTGTTAAGGTGGTATGTGACACTTAGATGTTGTGACGTATAGTTTATCAAAATAAACAATAAAACCAAGTTAGAGTAATTACATAAGTAGTTTTTTTCCCAATATTGTCACCTATCAATGTAGCACAGTGGGTTAGAGGGTTTACTATGAATCTGTAAGTCACGAGTTCGAATCCCGCTTGGGGTTTTACAATTTTTACCTTTCCAAATATTTTTAAATGCTATTTTTTTGGTTAAATATTGTAAAACTTGAGAATTCTAAAACAGTGAAAGTATTTCAATTATAATGTAGTTTAATCCACATTAATATCGACAGATGTCCCATACCACCAATTAATTAATAAAGTAATTAACTTAATAAATCACATCCAGTCTTTCACAAATAGACAGCAAGCATTGCAAATTAAAGAACTTTACAGTTAGTCTGGTGAGAACTTTTTCAAGGTGCTTAAAACTTATAAATCTATATCACTGATAATATATTGATCAAAATACATGTATACTATAGCTGTCATTCTAGCTGACTGATATCAGATATAAACCAGTAAAGTGAACATAAAAAAAGAATAAATCGGTACTCTAATAAATGTCAATTACATTTACTTTCAAGCAATTTGATCATTATGATAGTAATCAATAAAAACTAATATCACAACTAATTAAATTCTTCAAATCATGAAAGACATTATACATTATAATTTAAGACTTTGTTATTTCTATTAGTAATCCAAAATTATCTTTATGTCAAGAATGTTAATATGAATTGACACAAATAAACTTTAGCCTGTGATGTAACTGATGAGGATCCCATAATTATGGCACGCCAAATTCACATAAATGAGCTGAACAGCTATTAGTTTTACAGATGACAAATTATGTTCATTGACTGTTAACTATAGTTTATGAACCGCAAAGTTCGGCAAACTATAATTACAATCGGTTAACTATACTTTTCATCTGCAAAACCATATTTAAGGGTTGTAAACTTTAATTTACGAATGATAATCTAAGTTTATACGTCTGCAAATAACGTTAACAATAGCTAGATTTTACTGATAATTATAGATTCACATCAGTAAACTATAATTTGCATTCTTTAACCATGGTTAAGAGTTGTTAATCATAGTTTCACACTTGTGAAACTATGTTTATCAGATAAACTATGTTTTGCAATCGCAAATGGTTGTTTTCAGCGTTAATTATATAGTTTTACACTTCTGAAACATAGATGATCGCTTTAACTATGGTTTACAGATGTGAAATAATAACAGATTAACGTTGTAGACTTTACAATCTTTATACCTAGTTTATCAACTGTGAAACTATGGTTAGCTCATTTTTGTGAATTTGGCATGCCATACATAATAGCTATAGAAGTACGTGGTCCTTAATTTGTATTATTTTGAAGACATAGTTGTCAGTTTAAAATACATGTAACCGCAAGTAAAGCAACATAAAAAATATCTCCATTAAGGTTAGTAATGATCTGCTATTTATATTTGACGTGTGTTTTTCACGGTGGGTATGTTTCTCTAATTTCGATTCATCAGAGCTTTAAAATGTAAACGATGTTTAATAGTACATCAAAAGTCCAAGTTATTCTACGAACACCTGCAAATTTCACTTCCGTGTTGTCTACGTCATCACAATTTGTGTACTAACAATGTCTTGTTAAAGCACTACCTCTTGTGGAAAAAATGCGTTCTCAGTCTCAATATATAATGTATTGTATACTAAAGAATGCATACATACAGGATACTTATAGTACAATAAGCTGGGGGTTGTCAATATCTAGTCAATTAAGTTGTAAATGCTTGGATTCTCTCAACCAATCACGTTATTTCCGGTTTTAAACGATTGAATGACGTCAGGCTGATATACCGCCCACAAAATGTATTATACTTAACTACACCAATGCACAAGTACAAAAAATACATCGAAAGGCAGCAAAAACAATGTAACATAATATTCTTATAAAAGATTGTACAATAAAACTGGAAAATGACTTAAAATCTTACCTGATGGGACAGACTATTTCAGGTCAAAGTTCATTAATTTCCCTGATCGCATGAATGTAAACCCCAATGAGGTCACAAGCCTGTTACATGACGGTGAGTGTTTTCTGAATAATATTTTGCTGATAAAATTTGCTGGGAAATGGTCGTGTGTGTAGGGTTAACCCGTTGCTCGATTTAATCTTCGTTAAAAATACAAGTTTCGAGGTGATGAATGCACGCGAGAGTCGGGAATTAAATCCGTGATACATTAAAGTTTATTTTGCACTAATGCGTTGTTGGGAGAATGGGGTCAATTCAAAGAAAAATGTTTTTAAATCGAATGTAAGGGGCCTTTGAGGAAATCTGAGATCTAGCTGAATGAATTGACATCAAAGTACATAATAACATGCCTAAATCATGCCTTGTAGTGTTGTGTTGTATGTTCTAAAAATGATCTGCACACTGAACAGCCATCCTACTTTGTCATGGTGTGACATTTAAAAATTTGGACATGATAGTTGACACCCAAAACTTTAAATCTGATTATAAAGGAAATAAACCCCTATTTTGATATCATGGCATGTGTTGCATTTTGTAAAACAGAAAACAGGGATAATGTCAATACAAGCTTTCATATTTTACTGATTTAACAACATCATTGTCTGTCCAGAGCAGTAATTGAACAATGGAATTCGATCATCTTAATGAAACGTTTAGATATGTTTCTGATTGGATGATTAGTCTTCTTTGATAGCTCAAGGAACTGAAAATAAATCCTCTAGGCCAATTTATAGTTTAAAGCTGTTTACAGGCAGTTTTTTTCTTTACTAAATGTAGTTTTTATATGTAAACAGGAGATCTGTCACACTTGATTTGACATGCATATTTTTTAAAGAGATTTGGCCTCGTATTCTATAAACTCTTCATGTAATTTATATCCCTCTTAATGTGATTTATTCAAAATAGTATATAAATGTTGGATACTTTAAAAACTGAAATTTATGCGGCTGTTTTTTGAGTTGTAAATTAGTTAAATATGAAATTTATCAGTATACATACATTATAATGCATACCACAAATCGCATTGTCTTTTTGTAATATAGTTTTCTTTGCTATAAAAGGGTTTCCAAAAAATTTTTAAAAGACAACATTTAACCAAAACAACCAACCAAAAGTTGTGAAATAAGACATTATGTTAAGGATCATCAGCTGTAAGGAGATTCAGTGAAAGTGTCAGTCCAGATATCAATCTAATCAAATCACAGGCAAAATTTTTGCTTTCGATTTATCAGTTTGTGTTCTTATAATATAGCCATGGATGTTTTATAAAATGGTTTTCTAAAATTGTTGACTTTTATACAATTTTTTGTTTCTGATTGCCTTCTAAATGAATTTGTGAATTTAACTTGAAATCAAGTGTTTTGAGTGAGGACTATTTTTATATCTGTACCCTTTCCAAATCTTTTGTAACAGTCAGACCAGTTTGAATACCGGTGCCAGATAGCTCAGTTGGTAGAGAACCTGACCAGAGATTCAGGAAGCCCAGGTTTTAATCCCAGTCTGGTCTGTTATTATTTCTCCCATCAGGTTACATTTAGTGCAGTGCCAACTTTGGACCCAACAAGTTATTTCATGCTAGAAAAAGAGCCTAGGGTGATCTTCATAAGCAAAGATGATTTCAGGGTCAAGGGGGATATGTGAAGGTCAGACCTGTTCAAATACCGCTTCCAGATAGCTGTAGAGCACTTATCCAGGGGACCAGGGTTAAAATCCCAGTCTGGAAGGTCATTATTTCTCCCTTCTCAGTACACTTTTTCAGGGTTGTCTCGAAAAATTGAAGTAGAAGGAGGAAATTAAAAAGTAAAAGGGGTCTAGGGGGGGCTAGCATTTAGCTAGATTGTGTTTGAAATGCAATAATAGCCGGGTAATTACATCATTTTAGGCGGGGGAATTCTCCGCCCCCCCCCCCCCCCCCAGGTCTTAGAGACAACCCTGCTATTTTGTTACAGTATGCCTTTTATTTCAGTGATTCCTATTGGCTAATTAACTTTAAGAAAAGTTGTCATAGCCAAAAAAGTATTTGCACATTCAATAGAACATGAAAATTAAATCAAGGACTAGATGATCTAATTTTATGTTTTTTAAGTTGGAGATCAATGTCGAGAAAGGGTCAATATGATTGTTTGGTCCAATGTAATTTTCTTCTATATAATCGAACTTTGTCATTCTAGAAATGGTGCACCTTAAAGTTTTTTTTGCTAGTTTCTGAAAACAGTCTCTGTTTTTCTATGACTGATGCTTGACAGAAACGGTACCATTCCTAATGCTCAATTCCAAGACAAGGCCAATATGCTGATATATATAGAGTGAAAATATATTAATTAATTCTTGGAAAATACTTTTCTCTATTATCATATGAATTTTAGAAAAATTAAGTGCACGGTTGTTCTGTTCTACTTACTTCATAAAACTCTTTACCAAAATTATGAAATTCATGGCCCCTGGTGAAAAGGTGAAAATGTATTCATTTTGAGAAATGCTAAATGCACAATTATGATGTCCATGAAGCCCTCTAATCATTGTGAAATTTATGTCCCCTGGGTCAGTGGTTCAGGCCCTAAGGCAGGGCCAATATTGCCATATAGTGAAAATGAATTGAATCTTAAATCTTCAACTGAATGGATGGTTATGATGCCCATGGACCCTTCCACTTAAATTGGGAAATTCATGGCCTTTAAGTCAGGGGCTCGGGCACTTTGATAGAGCCAATATGACCACATAGTGAAATTAATAAAGTTTTATGATATTTTATTCTGTACTTCCATATTTGTTGTGAAATGGTGTTCATGTCCACAATGTCCTCTTCTAAATTCTGAAATTCCTTGCTCATGGAGCAGGGGTTCAGGGCTGCATTTTACAATAGAACTTAATATGGCTTATGACCAAATTAATGAATGCTAATTAATCAACGGATTAATCACTGTTTTATTCTAATGGTTGTAAAATATACCTGTGGAATTCAAAATAGTTGTAAATATTACCGTAAATGATTTTATATTAGGCTACATAAAATTAATTTTAAGATTCTCATCCCCGTCTGCCCCTCTGAAAGTGGCTTGCCCCATTGTATTCTATTTCCTATATAATATTTTCTGGAGTGTTTCAATAGTCAGTTCAATAAACTATTAATAGTATGATTTGGGAAAAGTTGAAATTCACAAGAAATAAAAGGAAAATTTTGCATGAAAAAAAGGAGTGATATCTCAGAAAATTACATTTTTCATTGGAAGGTGTTTGAAAAATTCATACCCTGTCCCACTGGGTTAAATTCATATATACCGTATGTGCCACAGTGAAGTTAGTGAGACTGTATATCAGAAGCTGGAAAACCCCCAGCTTCTATGACTTGTTTGATCCATACTGATAGGACCTGGATCTTTATACACAAGATATATATATATATATTATACACCGGTACATTACATGTCATGGGGGGGGGGGGGGGGGCTTACAATGCTGTTGAACCCATAGAAAACTGGAAATGGGGAGGTTTAAACAAATACAGGAAACAAATAACCTCATTCACTGATTTAGCTTCCAAGGTAATGTGGGTTTAGAACTTTAAAGTCGGAAAAGATAAAACCCAGGAATGAGGCATTTATAGCAATTTTTAAAACTCTTATGTTTGTTTCATAATGAACGGTGTACACAGGTTCTTATTTTTTCGATTTTGTACTTGTTTCATTGTAGGTAAATGCAAGACAGAGAAAATGTAAATGAAGCCAACATTGAACTACAGTGAAAAGACTGGCAACAATAGGCCAGCAGTAATGATTTCCAAAAGGTAAAGGAGTACTTCCTGTTGTAAACTTCATGTGATGATTTATACTGATACAATGGAGTACAAGCTTAAGTAAATGTGATCTATTAATAGCATCACATGTAAAATGATTGGTGTTATGAGTGGTTTTATAAGCTGAAAAAATTAAATGGAGGGTAAATTAGATTTCCCCTTCCCCTTCTAGATTTCTGCATGTGGCAATACTATGTGTTTCTCAATAACTTAGAAGAAAGAGAATGTGTAGTATAGTGAAATCAAAGGGTTTAAAGATAATTTTCTACTCTTTTTGAAAGTTAATAATAAGGTGATATGTATTTTAATTTTTCAATTTACATTTGGACAGGTAACTAAGAAATGGACAATGGAGAATCGTTCTTTGACATAAGGTAAACAAAAAAAAACAAACAAAGGAATTTTCTATGGCATAATGTTAAGATAATTTTGTAAATACAGAAAAAAATAAAAACAAAAATGTTTTTAAGCAAATGTTTAGTTGTCAGTTGTTGTAATCAGATGGAACTGGTGCACAGTTATCGGTTTATTGAACTTGTATTACTCTAATGTACAATGGAATTTTCTAATTTTTATTTTTCTTCTTTGATTTCAGTGAAGGATTTTTTGGAAATGACAATGATCCAGTAAGTCAAAATTCAGATTGCAATTAAAAAATTAAAAAATTGATAATGCACTGAAATAAAAAAAAAAATTAAGAGACCCACACCTTGCAATTTCAACCAATGCATTTTAATAGCATATGTAATTTAAAGTGCTTTTCCTCCAAATATGACAATCACCACATCCAAATAAATGAATTGTTGCAGGGAACCTCGGATTTCAGCTGGGCAGACGAGTTCATTTCCTCTTCCGAGAACCAAGAAACGAATCAAACCACCGCCTCTGTCCTACAGCAAGGGATAGATGAAGTTATCACTGCTTCCTCTTCACTTCCTGTCATAGCCTCACAAAATAACTCCATCACCACATCACAGCCTAGCTTCATTCTCACCAACACTACCGGTCCAGTACCCCTAGCCAATCAAAATGCAGGAATTCAGTTTGTGCAGCAGCAGCAAACCCAATCCAACCAATCACAACAAATTATTACTTCTCTGCCAAATTTGATTGGGTTAGTGTCTTCTCCTTTGCCCGTCTTATTCAAAGTCAAAGATAAAGATAACTGAATTTTTGTATGCATCTGATTTAAACTTTTATATTGATAGAAGGAAAGAATAAAGTTGTGCAATTTCTTTGTAAACTTGTCTTTACAGGTCCACTGCTCAATTAGTGAGAGGACCCAATGGGCAGTTGATCCTAACCAGTGGACCAATACAGGTCCAGCAATCTCAGCAGACACTCCAGCCTTCGTCAGTTCAGTTTTCCTCTCAACAGTTTCAGACTCCCAGCCCGAGTCCAATTCCTGCCAGTTCCCCTGCCGTCAATCGTCCAATCACCCCCGCTTCTTCTTCTCTCATCACAAAGTCTGTCGGATCTATTCAATATGCCACCTCCTCTGATTCTACAACTATCTCTTCATCCAAAGTTCAAACTCAACCGTTAGTTGGAAATGCAGGTGTAAACTTCCTACAACTTCAAGGAAATGCACAGCAACAGATACTTGCCAGGAACATTCAGGTTCAAGGACAGAGCAGTTCCAGCGGAATCAATGTCCAAGGGCAACAAATTCTGCAAAATCAAGGTCATGTTACTTATCTTCAGGGACATGGGCAGTCTGCTATGTTGCAAGGTCAGCAGGGAGCAGCTGCTGTTCTTCAAGGTCATACTGCTGTGCTGCAAGGCCACAATAATCAGACTGCTTTGTTACAGGGTCAGCAGGGTCACACTGCCATGTTACATGGTCAAGGACAAAACATTGTGAATACACAAAACACTGTTATACAGAACCCAAATGTTGTGAACTTGAATGTAGCACATGTGCTATGCAACAATCCTGCTCTGCAGAATCAACAGGGTGGGACAGTCCAGCAGGGCCAGAATATTCAAGGAACTCTTATACAAACTGCTGATGGTAAAAGTATCATCATCCCTAGTCAGCTTCTACAGTCAGGTCAGCCAATCAACCTCCAGAACATCCAGCAGGTGTTCCAGCCCCAGCTGAACAGCAGTGGAGCCAGTGTTGTTCAAGGATCCTCCACAAGTGGAGCGGGCCTAATCCATGGGAATGCCATGTTGGGCAATAATGTGACTCTTGGTGGTATTGGAAATGTGATCCGCATGGCTACTAACACCTCGATGGCTGGACAGGACAAACACTTAGGTGCGGGGTTACCTGTCATTGGTGTGAACAGCCAAGGTCAACAGGTGCTTATTCAGAGGACTCAAGGTCAGCAACAAAACATAATGGTACGCACTCTCACACCACAAACTTTACAGCAGCTTCAGCAACCTAGCAACAACACCTCCAGTACATCAAACTATCATGCCTCTCAAGCATCACAAGTAATGCAGCAACCTTTACTGGTGTCCTCTCAGCCTGGGATACAGCTCCAGAGAATAATCACTCCCACAGGTCACCAGGTCATAGCGGGTCAGCAGAACCAGGCTGTGAAGGTCATTGGTCAGAACCCTGCAGGTGTATTGTCTATCAATCTCCCCCAGAATATCAGTTTCCAGAATCCTCAAATGCAGACTGTACAGCTTCTTCAGCAGCAGGTACAGCGGGCAGCAATGGGGGTAAAGAGCGAGCCGGGCACATCTTCACCGGCCCAGCAAGTGGTGCTTGGGGCGGGGTCTGACTCCAAAACTCTGTCATTTGTTACCAAAATGGTCTCACAGCAAGGCTCTGTGGGATTACAAAATGATGCAACTAGTTCACAGTCTAGTGTTCAAAATGTGTTCACATCTCATGTGTCAGTCATGCCGCAGTACTCTGTGGCGAGCTCTATTGCTCCATCCGCCACATCCCAGTCCCAGACTGCTCTGTCTCAGCCAATATTTAGTACTACTACTCAGATACCCCATGTCGTTCCCTCAGTGGTAACACCCCAGCCCTCTACCGACACCAAACCACCCTCATTTATACAGCAGACCACGTTACAAGCAAGAAACAATGCCCCAAAACTTCAGACCATTCAAATCACGCCGGAGACCCAAAAGAAATTGCAGTTGATTCAAACAGAACTGAAGACTCTTCAGAGTTTGAAGCAACTGACCAATGAACAAATGCAAAGACAGAAGAAGCTAATAGATGTTCAGAAGAGCATCATACAGAAGTGTGCCCAGCAGCAGCAGCAGGCTGCTTTACAGGCAGCCCAGCCAATGATTGGTCAACCCCAGGCAGGCTTCCCCGCCACCCTCAACTTGGTTGAAGTCAAAAAGGAGGAACCTCAAATGGTTCATCCACCAATGATTGGGGAACCCCCCACTGGCACAGTGCCCCAGCAGGTTACTGTAGTCAGCTCCTTAGCTCAAGGTAATCTTCTGGATATTGGTGCCTTCTGAAGAGACACTTGAATGTCCTCATTGTACTATCATTGTTTTTATTTTTCAACTGAAGTGCTAAAACCAATAACAGAAATTTTACTTTTTGATAAAATTTTGTTGTTGATTCTTGAATATTGGTGTATTAAATATCAAACTCTGTTTATGCAATTTGATTAACAGGTGCCATACAAGCAACTGCGACCCTGTCGAATGCCTCCCCACTGTTGTCAGCATTATCCTCAGCCACCACCAACATCCGTCCAACCATAGCCACCACACAGAATCTTATACTAAACCAGGTCACGTCGGCCCAGACTGTGCTTAAAATAGGTCAGGAAGCGACCGCCACCCCGAGTGTGCCAAAACCTATGGGTACAAATTTACTGCCAGGAACTGCAACTCTAACCGCTGGTACTGCACAGGCACCAGTCCCTACGCAAATCAAAGTAAGAGTACTATTTTTGGATATCAAATCAGCAATGTACTACAAATGCATGTACCGGGTAGTTTGTGCTGGTAAGAAATTAGATAAGTATACACTAGGAGCTTCAATATCCCATATTTATTAGATTATGGATATAAATTTGATAGTCATCATTTGAATCCCACTGTTTGATGTGAACATGCATGTACCATTCAGTAATGCTTGATTGCTTTTATTCAAACCTTTCCAGATAGCAAATCATGTCCTTCAGTTGAATTTGACACCTGATCAGAAGAATAAGGTGGAGGGTTACCTGGCCCGCATGACCCCTGAACAACAGCAGCAGCAGATCAAACTGTTCCTGAATCTACAGAGACAGCAGCAACTCCAGGCCCAGGTGCAGGCCCAGAAAGCCCACCAGGCAAAGCTCCAGCAAGGCAAAATACCCGCCCCAGTTCAGGTGGGCAATTGACCTCAAATTCATCAAAACCCATCATGGTCATAAATTTTTAAATAACAAATACAGTACATATTTTTTCGGGGGGGGGGGGGGGCTATGTATTCTAAGAGCCAGAAAATATCATTTTACCTTTGTCAAGGTAAAATCTGTTAGTGAATGACCATGCTTTATAAATAGAGTACAGTTGCTTCATTTGAAAAAGAAGCTAAATCTAAATAATACTTGTTCTTATGCAATTTAAAATTTATACTTCGAGTAAAATTATTCAATCAGTCTTTTTGTTTTAGAATTTGGCAAGTGGCAATGCAAACACAGCAGTGGGATCAGGTGCCCCAACAGGTCACATGATCTTACAGACAGGGGGACCAGACAACAAACTGGTTGCTGTGGCTAACATGCCAAAGGAACAGCTGTAAGTCAGAGTGTCCATTGTCCATTTAGCTGAACATGGCTTATACCATCAAAGTTTGTGTCTTGATAGAAAATGGTGGTACATGTATTTGATTGGGTGATTTTTTAAGATAATATATTGAGCAAATTTTACAAAGCAAATTTGAATAACAGTAGTAATCTAAAATAAAACATAACTGTATCTGGCAATATTTTTTGTGTGTGATTATACATGTACAAGTGATTTGATAACTTTTGGTGTTTGGTTGTGGGATTCTCCTTACTGTTTATGTGAATAAATAATTGTGATATGATGACTTAGTCTTTTTCTGTAGGATTCATCAACAGTTGAGCAAGGATCAGGAGAATGCACTGCGGTCAGACACACACACTCCATTCCACAACCAGAGGGACATGACCCGCAGACTCCTGCGCTACCATGTGTTCCAGTGGGCGGAGCCACCCAAGAAACTAATCAAAAAAGGTCAGAAATCAGCCAAGTTCAGGCCTGGTTACCTTAAGACTTTGATCTCAGTCTTACTTTTCCACTATAAATGCCTTTTGTGATAGTGATACTTTGATGGAAAGAGAGCTCATCTAAGAATTAGCACCCTCAAGCAAGTCTTTATAATCATAAAATTGCTATGTGTTTGTTTATTTCAACTGATTATGATCTCTAAATATGATATGTACTGTGTACAGGAAAATATTTGCCCCGCTTTGTGTTTTTACTCTTTCGTTCTCGTTGTCAGCGGGCAAATTTAAGACTGGACGAATTCCAACATCTCAAATTATCTCTTTTAAAACACAACTTGTCTGAGCAAATTCAAGACGGAGGGAAACTGTTTTCAAGTGTTAAAGGGGAAAAATGACACGGGGCGAAAATAATTCTGTATACATTATATGATCTATAGATACAAGAGCAGTAATTGTCTACTGTTGGTTAAATACCACATTTTATGGCACTACAATAGAAATTAAACTTATGTAGCTGTTTAATAATTATAGCCGCAGAATACCTTTTCAAAACGGGGAGAAAACCATTTGTAATTTACTGAAGAATTCATAGTGAAAATGTTTCTATTGTTTAATTAAATTGTATTTTCAGACAAAGAAATGTTTGAAAATTGTGCAGAGGGCTTGATGAGAAAAAGTGGTGCTATGTTTGAAAAGTTCCGAGTCTTGCTGATGAAGGAAAGCATGGTTAGTAGATGTCTAAAATTATGATCACTCCTTTTTAGGGGGCCTGTACACTTAGTTTTAGTTTGTATCATATATTTCATCACAAAATGGGAATTGGAATGCATTAATGTACTTGTTTATCCAAGCAAATGTATTTGTTCAACTTGTTCGCTCAGTGGTCATGTTATAAAACTAATGAACAGTAGATTAACAAGGGGTTAAACTTGATTTTTGGGGCATTTTATTTATGTTGGTTTTCCAGGATAAAACTTTTAGTTATTAAATTACAGTTAAGGGTGAAAGACATGTAATAACTGTATCCTCGGTAAAAGAAGGCAGGGATTTGTGAATTGATACATTATATGAAAAAAAACCTCTTTTCTTTGAGAACCCTTTATAACTTGGTGAAAATTAAATACTGTTGGTAGTCAATCCTGCTGATTCCCATGAACAATTCAGTAAAACGCATCAAGGATGAATGTTATACAGTAAAACTTCCATGAAATAATGGCTGGTTTGTAAGCATCGCCGATCTAGCAAGAATTAAGAATGAGTAGTGAAGTTTATACATTTTATCAATTGTTCATGGAAAACCATGTTCTGTTAATAATGAATTTTTTCACTCTTTATTATTAATGAAACTATATTGTATCTAACGAGCTAGTAGTTAAAAATAATGAATAAACTATAGAATAATTATTGTGGGAGTAGGTAATATTACATTATAACATTGTGTTAAAATAATATACTGTGAATGATTGTAGAGGAAAAACAGTACTGCAGAAACTGTAATGATTCAAAGACTGCTGAATGAAGATCTCAAGGAAACCATCACCAAGGAGAAGAAGCAACTCGCTGATGACCCGGGTACGGTTATTTCCCTGTTATAGAAGTCCTAGCTGTTCCCTTGTCATAATGTAGCAGGCACTGTACTAACTTAGCAAGCAATACACAATGGATATAAAAAGATGTTAAAAATTGATGCAACCTTAATGTGAATTCAGACACCTGTTTTAAAAACATTTTGTATTTTTAGAGTGTTGTAGGCTACACCAACAAAGGTATCCTTTTGCGTAAAATATGCCTGATGTTGAATTAAATTTTCTATGTTTTCAGGATCATTCAAACCTATTCCGTTACACATTTTACAAAAATCTGAAAAGGCAGCAGCTGCGAAGGAGGAGGTAAAGCCTGTGGTTGTTAAATCGGAGCATTCTCCAGAACAGGTGCCCCCTGACAGTAAGTCCTCCAGTCCCTTCATCTCAATAAAGGAGGAGGAGAGTAACTCACGCCCAACTACGCCAAAATTCAGACTGATCATTCGCAATGATGGACAGAAACTGACCAGTTCGACCTGTATAACAGAGGACGGGGACGCTGATAGTGACACAAACACTTACATTGCTGAGGAGAGCAGCACCGACAGTTACGGGGACAACCATTCCGACAAAGGTTCTGTGGGCTCGAGGTCAATGTTGGATAACATTGAGAGTAAAGCTGCTGATGACATCACGATGGATGACAATGCTGCCTCTAGGTGGAGTGACATAAGTAATGATGAAAAACCATTCTCCTCCTACATGGAGACCGAGAGTGCTGAAGCTTCACAGATGAGCTATATAAACTATCCCTCCAATAAAATGGAGATAGAAGAGACAGATTCTAATGCATACCCAGACCACACGGAAGCTGTTCCTAGCATGATCTCATCAGATGACACTGTCAATTACAGTAGTCAAAACACATTTCATCGTAGTCCACCAGCCATCAGTCGTTCCTTATCATACACATCAGATAAAGCCTTGTATCGTCAAGACAGTTCCAAAAACTCCAACTTCAGTGGGTCATTCTCTGCTCTAGAGGATAGCCAAAAATCGCTGGAGTCAAGTGCCAATTCTTACACTGGCTCCGCTTGTGCTCAGTATGAACCCATTTCCTCTGATGAAGGGGACGAGGAGGAGGGTGTGTCGCGATTTGTGCCTGGTAAAAGTGAGCCTTATATTATAAGTATTGGAAAACACACTATGAAGTATTCTGGTGATTCTCAGTCATATCTGCAAAGTGAAAACTTAGGCAAATTAAATCAAACCTCTAGTGCTGATGTTATTGAAATTGCTGATAATGATGGTAACCTCAAACAGGAAAGTAGTAGTAGTAGTGATAGTGACTCCGATTCAGAGGCAAGTTCTCTGAAGGATGGTGATAACGTGACAAATTACCAAATGCAGAGTGCAATTGATTCCATTTTGCAGTACGACAGTGCAACATCACCATCATCAGCATATCACCACATGGACCAATCAGATTTCTTAAGTAATGACTATGAAGCCAGCCAATCAGAAGAAAGTGCTATAAATAGTCCCCAATCATATGATAGACAAGATACTGGGGACCATACAGACACTACCTCTATGGAGGATGATCTAGATGCTGCCGTCAAAAGTATTTTAATGTAGTGGTAGTCATTTCTACTTTGTTGTTCATACCACATGCCTTAGTACATGTCCATTGTCCATATCATTGTAATTCATTGAATATAGTGTAGGTAGGTAGGAATCTCATGAAATGTCTTTAAATTCCTTATAACAGAATTTACAAAGTAAATTTGTTCTAGCTGTGTTCGGTTTTCTGGCATTTGAGATGCTGATAGTAGATTTTGTTAAATTGGCAAAACATGACAGGACAGAGTACTGTTGTCCACAAATGTCACTTGGGTCCAATAGGTTGCTAGTCTTGTAGACCATGACACAGATTTTGATTGCATTTTCATTTATTTTACCTTTGATAAAAAACTATGGCTAAGTTTATGTTAAAACATTATTTTCCTTTTCTGAACAACATAATTTTTTCATGAATTTAAAAAAGGATATATGCATAGAGGGGCAGAGAAATCATGTTTGTAAATTTGAACTCGACTGTCTTCCTCTTTATAATTATTCATCGAATTGATTAAGAATCTGCAATTATAATGGAATGAAAAAAAAAATCATTGTTATAGACTTTTTTTTATAAAGTTAGAGGACAGTTTCTATATTTTTTGACATACAAAATGGAATGTTGAATCATTTGAAAGTTGATGCCCCTGTTTCTTACAACTATACAGTGCTTTGTCGGTTTAGTAGCTTGTTTTGTATTTTAGGTAGACCAAGGTGTCTATCTTGCATCTTTTGTGATATTTTTGGTTATTTTCTACTTTTGTAAATTTTTACCATGAGAAGGAATAATAGGTACTGAATACCATAGTTTGTTACCAGTATTGCCTTTGATTTGTGTACAAGATGTTTGATACTGTCAATGATTGTTTGTTGATGTTGTGTACAAATCTTATGTTGTAATTCATAATTCATACAGGTGCACATAAGAGGTTTTTTTTTATGAAATGAAAAAAAATAGGTTAGAAAACATTGGCAGCATTTTTGTGCTAGTCATGGCATAATTTCATGTATTTCCTCATTAATATCATTCCATTCTTGTCAGTTTGTATGGTATTATGTATTTTGCAATAGATCACCTTTCTTTTTCTGTCTTGACAAAGAAGTGCCATGTCAAAATGCAATACAGGAAAGATATGTACATAAACACACAGTGAACGCTGTGGCTATGGTCACTGTTAATAAGTATTTACCTGCAACTTGTCCTCAGGTTGCTGACTACCTGAGTACTAACTACATTTTCAGATTGAGTGTCTCAAACTTTTATTTACTTTTTTCCAAGCACCTCAAAGATGCTTCACAAAAAAACTCCTTGCAAGCCAGATCATGGTACAATTTGCTGAATTCAAGTTTTGAAGAAGCAAAACTTAATAAAAAAATTTATCAAACCCAATATTTTAATGAAAAGTGGTAGATAATGTGCATATTTTCTGGCTTTTTGTGCATTGATGTAGAATTAAGTCATAATATCTCATTTATTTATTACATATCATATCAAGAGTTCACCCTATTTTGGGTAATTGAAAAAAGAAAGAAAATGAAATAAAACAATAAACAAATGCTCTTCACGTCTTGTGATTTATCAGAGTTACCGTTCTTTGCCAATAGAACTCTCTCTCTTTGGCAACCTCTCTCTCTCTTTCTCTCGGTGTGTGTGTGTGCGCGTCCTTTGCTTTGAAATACGTATATGTACGTGAGAGCACGAATTTTTAAAAAAAAATGTCAAAACCTACTAGATTTTTATCTTCAATAAGTCACATCATCTGAATTTATGATGAATGGAGATGTTAAGGCAATCTTTCAAATTATGAAATATTAATTTCTACGGACCGCTGGTTGCGGGGTAAACTCTGTACTTGCTTGCATCTTAGGAGCCACGGTCGCCGCGACAGCTGGTGGCGAATGACAAGATGCTGGGAGACAAGTCATAAATATTACTTATTTACATATAAAGGCCTCCAAGCAGTTACCAAAGAAAATTGGCTGCAACAGATGCAAGGAAATGTGAGATTTCCTTAACTGAAACTGGGCAAGTTTGAAGATGCTTGCCAAGAAGGCTCGTAAACTTTTTTTTTTATTTTCGAGAGCTTACACCGTGTTGATTTCAGCGTATAAATTTTGCTGAAGTTGGGGTGTGTCACGCGCTCCTATGCCAGTAATCGTCATCATAATTTACGGCGGTATTCATACTCCAGTGGTTAAATTTTCTTTGAAATAAAATGAAGTTGTTAAAATCATAAAGTAGTTTAACGACACGGTATTGAAATTCAAAACTTCGCTTCACTACTTTTAAATAGTATCTACGAAAGATTCAATTGCAGCAATACAACACCGTCACATAATGACGAGCGCGTGGCAGGCGTCGAGCGTTGACTGTGCGCGCACGTGCGCCATAAATTATTTCTATGGGACTCTGACGTGCCCTTGGTTCGGCTACTGATCTGACGATACAGGTAAACGGGTTACCTGACGCTAATGACCCCCCCTTCTTTCTAACCCAACTTCATGGAAAACGGTCACAGTTGGGGTGGGGGATACAGGGTCTGAGCGGTGCGTCAAACTAGGGGCTGATGGGAGCTGCAGAATGTTCTTAAATATTAATTTTGACGTGTCTTCCCATCTTCGTATTAATTCATCAAACACATAGAAGTGGTGCGTCCGCTGACCCAAACGAGATAGTATCTAAGGATAGATTGGACGGGTGGAGGTGAAACAAAGGGGTGTTACGTCACGTGACGGCGAAGTTCGTCATCCCGGGGTAGTATTACATCACCCTTGTCGTCTGCACGCCTCGGGTTGTCATTAACCATACATGAGGTTAATTTTTACGAACAGAAATTTAATTCCGTGGATTGGAAACTCCCATCTCCCTGATTTTCGTTTGTGGTAGAATAAATTGATCTCTTTCCCTGCAGCTAGGACCAGCTCTGGATGGAGTATTCGTTTAATTAGATTTTCAACACCGATTTAATTAAATATGAATTAATATGCAAGGTGGTGAATGTACTGTGGTTGTTAGTTTCTCAGAACAAGACTTTGTCATCGAATTAA